>NC_064925.1:474153973-474759200 GCF_023897955.1 Schistocerca gregaria | reverse complement strand
CTAATTTTCGTGGAATTTAAAATTTGTAAAATTGGCGAGCCTTAATCTCTTTTGCGCAAATTGTTGTCAGTATAGATGGGACCTACCTAATAAGTTGCAAAACATAATAGATGGTGTTTGAACTGGTTGTGTTGCCATAAATGCAGACTTAAAGTGAAGCTTGTGAGTGATTCATATTCCCCTGTTCCTCATCCTCAGTAATGCTACAATTTAATTTCTTTATTAAAACTTGTGTTGATATATTTCGGTGAGTTACTGGGAGAAAAGAAAAGGAGGTGCTACACATATTTAGAAACTGTTTAGTGCTACATGGGAATAGAGACCTGTTCCCATACACAAAGGTCGGATATATTCATATATAATCCTAGTCATGACATACTGCATACAATATACAGAATCTGAAAGCCACCGGTGGATACTTAAAACGGTTCTGTCAGCAGCAACTGGACTACAGGTTTCGTTCCCAAAACACATCATTTGATGCATGGCAGCATAGATTCGGAAACAGAATTTAATCAGAGACTTGTTTAGCAATTGAAGTATTTAACAACCTGGCAAAAAAAAAAAAAAGAAAATGCTAGTCCAAATCGGACAGTCAGTTTTGAAATTAGTATTAGTAATGTTAATTTTCAGAAATTAATTAGAAAATTGAAGCTTCTGGCACTCATCTGTCGTGAGAACAAATTCACAAAATTAAACACTATGAACAGCTTCTATATAGCTCCCTATTCGTTCATCAGCAGACCTATTTTTAAAATATGGGATCCTCTCAAGACAATAACACCTAAGCACACCTGTTTAGAACACTTTTAAACCAGAAGTACATTAGACAGTATCAATCTTTTTCTCAATTCCCACAGTGAGATTTGCTCTCTGCAGCGAGGTGTGCGCTGATATGAAACGTGACTGCTGACAACTGTGTGGCGGACCGAGACTCAAGGTCGTGACCTTTCCCTTGTGCGGGCAAGTGCTCTATCGACTGAGCTACCCAGGCACGACTCACGACCCTTCCTCACAGCTTTACTTCCACCACTTCCTTATTTGGTGCCTTCCAAACTTCACAGCAATTATCCTGCCGATAGAGTACCAAAACGTCTAAAATAATTTGAAACAAAACATCCCGCTTTCGAGGTGCAAGTGAAGATGTTCTAAGGTGGAGGATCTTCGTAGGGGATGCTAAGCGGAACCCGACCACCTCTCACGATGACGGAAGCCACCGTGCAATGGTTTGCGTTACAGTTTCTCGACCATTGCACTTGAAAAAGGCCTCTGCTTTCGGCATAGCGATAAATCACTTTCCACTGCAAAGCACCAGCCCATGAAGTTTCCGTTTGATCAAAACCAGTCCGTCAGAGGTTTTTCGTAGCAAGGGACTAACCGTTAACAATCAAAAAAATGTTTCGGTCATGGATTGTAAAAATGTTGCAAGTGATTCCCCCTTGGTTGCGTGTGTGATCTTCGGCGGTATTCGGTAGACACACAGTTAACGGTAGATCTGTTTCACTGTCACAGCTTTGGCTATCCTTCCCCTTGTTTTACTCAGCATGGGCTAACCTGCCTAGGCTCTGCCAACTGCGTTTCTTATCATTATTCTCCGCTAAACTTCATTATCGCCCTCCGTATCACTGAACCGAAAGAGATGCTGAAGCTGCTATACCACTGGACTCGAATGCAGATACAGTTTTCCGTAGTTTCCTTAAATCAGCGAAGCCAGATGTGATGATTTCTTTCAGAAGAAAGCAAATAATTGCCTTCCTCATCCTTCCCAAATCCGAATTTGTGTTCCATCTCCAATGACCTTGTCGTCGACAGAATATTAAACCCTGATCAGCTTTCCTCCCACGTCATTAATACACTGCAATATGATCGTCACGTAGTTCATAAATTTAACGATGTTTTTCACCAGTAGATACATTTCGAACATTCAGATACTGCATCTCTTAGAGCACTTCACATGTGGTTCTTTTTTTTTCAAGTGTCTGTTTGGTAGCGGTTTTTGAAATCGTCTTCTTTGTCGCGCTGATGGCTGCCATTAACTGTTGCGAATGTGCACTCTTGTGAGGTTGGAAACAGCTCCGCCATAAACGGTAAATTCACTGTTCTTTGTGTGTAACCTTTGTGCATGCTGACAGCAGCGTACATAATACAAGGCATTTATGATGTGGGCACAGCTCTACGATGAAGAGAGCAAAGAGGTATTCTCCAACGTCTGGCCTCTCTGTTTTACTATTTCATTTGACAGAGACTGAATGAAGTACAGTTACACTTTTTTTTACAAACCACGCAAATGCAGGTCTACATACTCTGCTATTTGAATAACATTGCCTTGTGAGACTTTTTCTATCCTGCTCAAACAAACGAGGTTCGTCGTCATTTGCACAGATTGTGACGTAGAGACCCGTAGAACAAATGGGTAGTTCCACGTTGCCGTTCAACACGCAGTTCATGTAGTGAGTGACTGAAAAGAATGCAGTGCTGGAAATGGGTATAAATGCAGGGACCCTAAGACAGTACTAGTAACATGTCTGTAGCCTACTGTAGCGAATTTATTATGAAAGTAGTAGATATATATAAGACACAGACACTCGTGGCGGAACTACATAGTTTCTTTCATAACACGAGTTGGATTGCCTGTGAAAAAAAAACAGGTATACAACCACTGACTGTTTTGTTGTGTTATTGTATTGTCAGTACTTTGCCCAACCTCTCTTCTTCCTAAAAACCTCAGTAATTCACTTCGGGATTGATACTCTTAGGGTTTGCAATTCTTGCAGATAAATGGTCTTCCACTCGACTGGTATCGCATTTTTCTGCTTACATACGGTCTCAAATTGTCTTCCATAGCGATAAAACACTCCTTGCAAGTATTCCCCAAACGTTTTCAATGAGATTGATACCCGGGCTACGTGCACGCCAGGGCAAGACGTCGGTATCTTTATCTCCAAACAACTTTTTGTCTGTAGCAGATACCTGCACAGAGGCACCATCTTGTTGAAACATTAGACTTTCGTTCTCTAGGTCCCCACAGATTCTAATCAGGTCTGTCTCTAGAATCTCAGTGTGCACGTTAGAGTTCATTAAAGTGTCCACCCAAGCCACGTTTGATTTATCTTTACTGCAAAAGGCTGCCAAAATCAGAACACACCCATCACGAAAAGTATGCTCATTGTTACCTGCTTCTCTGCTCGCAAATCATGCCAGTAATATTGAAATGCATGTGGCCGATCTAAATTAAACTTCTTCCCATCACTTAAGATCGCTTTGTCCAATTCGGAAGTCCAAGTAATGTTTTTCAACAAACTCCAATCCAGTCTGTTTCAGTTTGGTGTTCTGCAGTCGTTTCTTGAATGCAAGATGTTTGTCATTTAACAAAATTTTTTGCATACGTCTGGCAGTTACTCACAACTGTATATCAGCAACAAGTTGAAAAGAATAAGGGTTTTTAGCCCTTGATTTGTGCAAAAGGAACAGTTTTGATGCCTCAAATAATTTTCTACTTACACCCAAACTTTCAGATGTCATAGGCTCAGACCGGTCCCGAACTTTGTGTGTCGCAGAGTCACCCAAAACTCAGATTTAGTTCGTACTATAATGTATCGTCCAGCAGAACGGGGGTAAACGTTGGAGGAGCCGCCGTAATTGCTTGCGTTCTGACCAATAACGTAAAGGCTGCTATTCCATTTCCTGACGTGAGCGTGAATTATAAATATCAGCTGTCAAATCACGTAGGAACTGTTTAGCCAGTAACAAAAGTTTTTGATATTGTACTGCTGCGAGTCGTAGTATTAAGAGACACTGGTTATATTCAAAGGAGGGTAGATGTATGGTGACCGCCCCCCCCCCCCCCCCCTCCTGTTCATGCAATTATTAACAGTATTGTGTGTGATTCACGAAATTTTTTTCACTTTTTCTAATTCCTTTCAGATATTGTCTTAGATGTCTTTGAAGTTTCAGAGAATATATACACAATTTTGTCGGTTCAGGTTAAATTCAGAGCGGTTTCCCGTGAATATTAGAGTTTTCAGTTCATAAAAAAAGTGGGATCTTGACCAATTGAGAAGCAAAACAAAGAGTCTGGTTTTCCAACGAAAATTTTGGATGACTTCACAGTTCAGTTTTTGATAATTATTTTTCCTGTGGGTTGAGGTCATTACATATGGCCTTGGATGATTTCCTAGTCTCAGGGCTTCATACTAAGGGTCGTTCAGACCCTCATAACGACAATTTTTTTACAGTTTACGCGTGAAATTATTATGTGGTAGAACATTTTCCTAATATGTAGAAAGACTTTTCAGGGTTCGTAGAAATGTTATTTTGCCAGTCTGCTTTCACTCCATTACTGAAATTAGTAAACCAATGGAGCGCATTTGTCTAGATAGGATGGGTGTTGTACGGCTACTGTTGTGTACATAAAACACCGGAAATAGCTGATGACCTGAGAAAGTGTGCAGCATACCTACTGGACACAATTGATCAATTAAATGCGTCGAATGTTAGATATCGATTAGCGCACATCAGATGGAGCGGAATCGTTCGTTTGTGACAAAATGAATGGACTACAGTCGACGTTATGGCTTCTTATTAATCTTGTTATTTTGTTTATTATTACAACTAGTAGTTTTATTATATTATTTATATTATTATTATTACAACTATTACTTCCGAATTTGTGGCGCAATTCTTTCTTTATTTTCCTGTTCTGATTGTATATTCTGTGAAACTACAAATATGTTCTATAAAAGTACAACTTAAAAAAAGAGAGAAAGCTGCCTGCCACGACGACATTGTTGTAAACTCCAAACAGCCTTCTAATGTGTCATAAAAAACAATAACATATTATCACTGGGATTCGAACCCAGGACCTTTGACACGACAATCTGCCGTTCTACCAACTGACCCACAGCTGCCACTCGTAGCTGTCACGGCAGCTCTGCTGGACGGCAGCACATAGTACGAAGTAAATCAGAGTTTTTGTTTGTACTATATCGACACACAACGTTTGGCAGCGATCTGAGTGTCCGATATCTGGAGGTTTGGGGCCCATATTTTACGTTTTGTCCAAATCGTGTTCCCAACCTGACGAAATTATCAATCGCTGCATCTGAAGAGTTAAACGTCTTGGCGACTTGACGAGTAGAGAGCCCATTTCCATGTACACACCTATTTTGGCGTTTTCATTTCATGACAGCCGTTTTGCGCGTGGCTTTGTAACAGTCGTGGTCTATGTACAAAACACGCACTCTCACTAATGGAGCCTGTTTTGCCATCTGCACACAGTAACACCACACAGAGCCGACAGCTTTTGTGCAGAGTTCTACCCTCTGCCATCGGAATCTTTGACGTCTTATTGTATACTGTATTACTGACATCAAATGCGATACCATTTAATCAAATTTGTCAGTATACTGGATTTAATACTATTGCCCACACACTGTATACAACTATTCCATCTGACAAAGTTACTTTTCCTACAAATATCCATGTATTTACACAGATTTCCACCACTGTGACAAAATGCTGTGCACGGCACGCTGAAGAGGGTATATTACAGATTTTTAAATTTAAGGATATTTAGTGATATAAGGCCCCAGCCATAGCCACGAACGTGGCAGCTCAACTGCCGCAAGTCAGTGATTTTTAGAACTATTCAGTTATAAAACATTCCCCCACAGTATTTCTTCCTGTAAGTATTTTGAACTTGAGGATACGCAAAGCGAAATAAAAGTGGACAACTTTATCACACTTCTAAAACTTTTTCTAACATTTAATTTTATTCTTTAATTCAGACAGAAATAAAATTTGTATATACAATGAGGTTGAAAGACAGCAAGTCCTGAAGACTTACAGTAACGATGTTTAACGATATGGGATGGCAGTGATTGCGTATTGTGTGTCTCGGTGTCAACTTGAACTGGGTAATTAGAGGTTGCTGGTGTTTTCTTCTGTTGACTGAGATTTTGTGATCTCTCTATGCTGAAGTTACGTGGGAAGAAATATGGTGTTCGTAAGGTCGTAATGAACCTGTAACGGTAACTCCGGCCACCTTAAATGGCAATCGATGCTAACGTTAAACATCTGCGAGGAATGTTTGAGAAAGGTGTGACAGTGAGATAACCTAATGAAAACAGAACGATCAGACTGGGACTCGTTTCTGAATCACTCCATCAGAGTATAGCCAACAGTAAACTAGTTGGTCAGGAACAGACGTTCTCCCAGCAAAAAAACAAGTTGTAATATTACACATTAGGCATTCTTGTGTCAAGAAATACAACAAAGCAGAAGGCAGTGCTACGGAAAACCTAACCTTCCTTGACACATACACTGAACTCTTTCTTTATATCTGTTCACACTACAACACAGTGACCTAACCTTACTGATAAATGTATCACTAACTTGGAAGTCAGACAAGCAAATGGTCAATGAGATAGCAAACGGTAACATATGCCTCTCAGCAACACGTACCTTAAATGAGCTAGATTCAATAGTTTATAGAACCAGTCACCAATACATATGAAACTAATAGCAATACTAAACAGGGAAGAGCATGAAATGATTCTGACTGATGTCAGGGGGTCTATTAATAGTCATACTCCATACCATCACTGCTTCGTACAGGGTCTCTATGCCTGTGTATTAACCAACTTGCAATAGAATAGCTAAAACATTAAATACTTCTTTGTTAAACTCAGTTTGAAGCAATTAAACAGAATACAAATCTAAGTACACTGCCTCTGAAGGAGTCTTTGCTTTACTGCATTAACTAACTAGTCTAGCACGCGAGAGCCCTTAAACTCTCTTGGTTTGGTGAACCATGCTCGTTAACAGAACTAGATAAGTATGTATGAGAAACAGTAAGTATTCTCACCAATAATTATGAAGTAAAGTACAACAAACTGTAACTCTTTAAATAACAAATGTGCTTTTATAAGCAGTCTTTTAACCTAAACAAAATATAGTTGTCTGCGAAAATGCAAACGCAACATTAAATTCAAGTTCAAACACTTTCTCATGAAATGAACAGTATTAAAACTTTGTAATTCTGATCAAAGTACATAAATGCAACAATTAATTATCTTTTTCATTTGAAATTAAATTTACGATTTTGAGGCAGCTCTTAAAGTAAAGCAAATTGCTTAAGAAAATAAATGCGGATAGATTTAAAATAGCGCTGGAAGAGGAGTGTTTCTCAAACAACTCCACACATTAGAAAGCAGTCACAACTATTTTAACAGTTGCCAAGTAAGTCTTTCGGTAATAAATTAGGACACTTCGAATAAGGATAGCATTCATGTCCAGGTGTGTGATTTGGAATATCCACAGATGTAAGATACAATTTTTATCAACACCACGATTATTATTAAAATCAACCAAATATCACAAATACGTTCCTCCTACCTCGTCCACTTGCAGAGTACCAAATATAAACAATTTAGTGGAAGATTGGTGGCAAAAGGGGGTAATTTGCAGTGGCTGTTAACCTGGCGACGATACAGTCATGGCCTCGCCCTGTTACAGATCTTCTTGGTCTCGGAATTACATGCCACGATAACTACAGCATCCTAGACCCATAAATACTGCTCTTCAGCTCCACTAGCCACAAAACTCCAAGAATATGAGTCACAATGATCCGCTGCTGGTAGCGAGATGTTGACCACAGCACTGCTCAGCCCAGACTCCTTACCCACCACAAAGGACGAGTTGCCACTTGCGCGCCAACCACATCACTTCTCTACTCCACCAGGCTACGTCGGTAGCTGTGGGGTTTCCCCCGTCTTTTACAGTCAACCCTAGGTCCCCTGACTATGGACCAAGTCCTTTACCGTACGTTATATAACTATCGTTTCAGTAGTCATTTAAATCCACAAGCATAGTTCAAATAACATCGTTCAAAAAGTTCACATAACTGAAATATGTATACATAGTCAAAGAATTTCCATGATACATACAACACACTACATAAGCAACATTACAAACTGACATAGAAATATTGATACATATACAAAACAGGTCGAAAATAGGTGTTGTAAACCGAATGCTGTGAAGGCGGAAGCGGCCAACTGCAGTTTGAATGGTAGAGCAACCTTGGAGCTGGTGATCGCTTTCACGTCACGGGAGTTTGCACAAGGGCTAGGATGACGTCACAGGTAGTAGACAAGCGACCAGCAGTGTCCTTTTGCTAATGCTGTAAACGTATTGTTCTCAGCGATAGCGTCGTAGTTTCTATAACTTTCAGGCCTTGTCACACAATGTGCTAACACCCTCAAATTTGTTACTAGTTGGAAGAGTAACTTTTCGCAATGTGAGGTGTCTGCGTGCTGGATGAGCGAAGACCTTTTTTCTTAGAGAAGCATATCAGCTAGCATCGTACAGCGTTTCTTCTCTGAAAATGAAAGTAAGATAGCCCCATGTTGCTGGATGACTGACAATTTGACGCTGATGCAACCAATGTACTTGTTTAGAAAGTTGGATTCCCACACCAAGTGATTTCGTGTCCCCACTAAAAATAAGCGTCACGACCGGGAATCAGAAGGTCTTGTCAGAGGCGTTCTAGGGGTCGTCGGTAACTTTCAGTGGCAAGTCATTCTATTAGGGGAGTGAATTTGGCTCAGCTCATGGAGGGAGACTGTGTACCCAATTTGATTACGAGAATGGCGTGGAGAAATCCCACCACAAGCAACTGGTAAGGTGAATTTTTAGAGGTGCTCTCCATGTGGAGTTATTTTTTGAAGGGAGGGTGGATTTCTAAAAATATTAGGGAGTTCGTTCACGGACGACATGGTATACTTATTGGAGGGTTGATTCCAGGATACTAAGGCAAACAGCTTGTTCAGGGCCAGTACGACGCACACATCATAGAGTTGATTCAGGGATACTGAGGTCAAGAGTCCATTTGGTTATGCTCAGGAAGAGAGTCCCGTCCGCAGGTGGCGCTCCAGATGAAGTCCAACTTTCGATCATGAGTACGAGTGTGCCGCCCACAGACTTGCAGATTCTTCACAGCGCCGAGCAATTGGTTTACCCACAGTGGGCAGCTGTCAGCTGCAGTTTGTACTTCGTTCGTATTGCCATTAATATTTTTGAGCATCTTTGTACCTCCAGCAAATAGGGGACTTTCATTGTGTTCCTAAAAATACCTTAGTTGTGTGTTCTTTCGACTTGTGACAGCAGTTATTTAATTAATGTATGTTGCACATTCCTTCAGTTTAGTGGTTCACAGTCAGTGTTACCTAAGACAGTCAGCCAGACAGCGTTACCTCAGATACAAAAAAGACAGAGATGTTGCAATGAGAATCCCGTCTCTTCATGCGAGTATGTCAACTGACCATTAGTACTGATGTAATTGTGACTTTGTTGGATCTGGTTTTGTTTTCATTGTGTTATTTACCTTGAACATCACTTGTCATAAATTTTTCTATTGTAATGAATCAATAGTTTCAGTTAACAGTGTTTCTTATTTCAATAGAGAATATACCACGTTCATACAGTAGTTTTTGGTGGGATATTTTAAGTTAGTTACTGTTCCATCACAAGTTGCCAACGTACGGTTCACTGCTAGAGCCCAATAGTGTTAATCAGTAGCTTCATTGCACACAGATTTCAGTAGTGTGATTCGGAGTCGTTCTGTGTCAAGGGTCATTCTGGGGCACAAATTAATCACATATACATCCCACGCTACCGTACCGCTAGGCAACTTGTAAGATATTCAGAGTATGGGGAATTATCGCAAAGCTACCTCCAGCTCAGGACAACATTGTGACATAAAGTCTAACACAGGGGAAATAAAGTGAAATTATCCCAGACAGTGACATGCTGGCCTCATACCTTTTTATGATACAAATGCCATATTTTATGACTTTTGTTTTATCTGCACACAGAAAACATTTCTCTTAAGGTTTGCCAATTTGGTGAGATATACTTTTCCTAATTTTCTCAAAGTACGTATTATTAAAAGGCAGTCTTTACTCAAACACAACAGGAGCAAAAACAAAGTAGACTGGACTAAGGAAAACTTTTAAACATTTTGTTTACACATTTGTTCAACTGAACTGTACGAAAAATAAAAAAAAATCCATGGGCCACAACACTTATGTTTAACAGAAATTGCTCTAAGCAAAGTAATTAGTTCAAACTTTTGCACACTTACTTACAGGTTCAGTGGTATGAGAAATAAACAGTGACAACACATTTAATACACTATTTTGCGCAATTGTGTGTTTTAAGTGGTGGTCAATAACTTTCCTGTCTGCATGTCAATGCTTATACACTTGCTCCACAGCCATACTGGGTTGCTTACCGGCCTCAAACATTATCTTTTTGATCTCCCCTGACACGTTTGGAAACAAAGTTATAATGCGGAATAAAACTGTTATTTAACAATCCATACACAGTCATACACAGATGTCCCTAATTTCATTGATGAAGCATGTTTCCTACACTTTCAATTTGGCACTTATGCTTCTGCAGGCATGTGTTCTGTCACAAAGATATACCTATATTCTGTGGAAGTAACTTTCTTCCCTTTGTAAAATTTAACTCTAAAACAGAATGATCTGCAGATTTAAAGTATTAGATAGATCAGTTAGTACTCTGTAGAAATGTGGGAACATGTGATACAATACGACTTATCTCAAAAGATAGACTAAGGAGACAAACCTCAGTTTCTAGCATTTGTAGACTTAGAGGAAGGTTTTGACAGTGGTGACTTTAATACTCTTTTTCAAATTCTGAAGGTGGCAGAGGTCAAATACAGGGAGCGAAAGGCTATTTAAAATTTGTACAGAAACCAAATGGCAGTTATAAGAGTCAAGGACCACAGAAGGGAAGCAGCAGTTGAGAAGGAAGTGAGACAGGATTGTAGCCTATCTCCAATGTTATTCTATCTGCATACTGAGCAAGCAGTACAGAAAAGAAAAGAAAAATTAGGAGTAAGAACTAAAATCTATGGGGAAGAAATAAAAACTTCAGTAAGGCAGTAGTAGCCGACTGCAACAGATAAGTAAACCGCTTTTGTGACATTTACGAGTTCCTATCCAGGAGCGAATTTTATTTCAGCTCTGCACTGTAATAGTTCAGTTTCTTGAGTTTCTGCGTGTAAATTTAAAATCTAATAGCCACAGTTCTCGCGTTTTAATTTGCATCAGAAAGTAAACCGATTTTGTGACATATTACAGGTTCCCTATCAGGGGAAAATTACTTAGTTTCACCTGAGTGCATTGGTAGTTAGGTTCTTGAATATCTGCGTTTTACTAAACACAGTTCATGCATTTTAGTCAGGGTCTACATTAGAGTTACGTAGCTCATGCCAATAGTCTGTTTACCTGCATAGTTTAGTTTTCCACCGTCTTTGGTATGGACAAGGACTGCAATTGTTGTATGTGGATGTGAGCCAAGTTGCTGAAACTTCACTCTCAGCTTCAGGCTGTGATGGCTTTGGTTACACAACTTGACGCTGCAGTGGGTGGGCACCACTGTTGTGGGCCGACCGTGGAGATCCAATGGACCTCCAGCATTTCAGAGTCTTCCGATCGGTCGTCACAGGTGGCCAACCCAGTTACTGCTCGCACTGAAGCTGACCCCCTCACCTGTGGTCGAGTGGGAGGTGGCTCCGGGGCAAAGCAGGAGGCAGAAGACTTACCAGACGGCCGCAAGCAAGGCCTCTCCAGTTTGCCTGACAAGCAGGTTCCAGGTGCTGTCTGTGGCTGACACTGTCGCTGAGCCAGATGTTGTAGATTGTCCTGTTTCAGAGGAAACCATTCAGCCTGCAAGATCTGGGCAATTGCAGAGGGTCCGATTATTGTAGTTAAGAGCTCCAACGTTTGGCATGTTAGGGGCCCCCTTAGGGACTTGGCTGACAAGAGGGTAAGAAACCCAATGTGCACTCCATGTTCATACTGGGTGGAGTTATTCCAAATGTGGACAGGGTCCTCCGAGAAAGAGCATAGGGTGCAGCCAACTGCAGGTACCAATGATGTGTGACGCTTTGGATCAGAAGAGATTCTCTCTGGTTTCAAGCGGCTAACAGAAGTGGTAAAGGCTGCCAGTTTTGCTTGCAAGATGAAAGCAGAGCTGACCATTTGCAGCATAGTCGACAGGACTGATTGCAGACCTCTGGTACAGAGCAGAGTGGAGGGTCTCATTGAGAGGCTCAGACGGTTCTGTGGCAGTGTAGGCTGCAGATTCCTCAACTGGCCCCAAAGGGTGATTGGGTTTTGGGTTCCACTAAATAGGTCAAGTGTCCACTATACAGAGGAGGCGACTACATGGGTAGCAGGGGCTGTGTGGCGTGGACTGGACGGTTTTTTAGGTTTGAGGGTTTTGGGAAAACACAAGATGGGCTTCAGTTACAAAGAGTGCTGGCTGAACACAGGAAGAACATAGATACAGGAACACTTAGTATAACAGTTGTAAATAGTCGTAGCTGTGTTGGGAGAGTACCAAAGATCCAAGTGTTAATAGAACGCAGTGATGCTCAAATCGTTATAGGCCCTGAAAGGTGGCTAAAGCCGGATATAAGCACAACCGAAATTTTTGCGAAGAACCTAATGGTGTTCCGAAAAGAGAGGCTAAACATGGTTGGCAGTGACATGTTTGTTGCTGTTAGAAGTAGTCTAACTTGTCACAAAATTCAAGTAGATACTACCTATGAGTTATTATGGGCAGAGGTCATTGTTGGCAACCGGAATAAAATAATAAGTGGATCCTTTTACTGACCTCCAAGTTGAGATGATAAAGTTGCTGAGAGGTTCAAAGAAAACTTGAGTTGGATTTCAAACACATACACGACTCATACAATAATAGTTGGTGGCGACTTTAATTTACCCTCAATATGTTGGCGAAAAGGCATGTTTAATTCCAGAGGTATGCATAAAAAATCATCCAAAATTGTGCTAAATGCATTCTATGAAAATTATTTCGAGCAGTTAGTTCAAAAGCCCACACAAATAGTATTCGGTTTCGGAAACATACTTGACCTCTTAGCAATCAATAATCCTTAGTTAAACCGATATAGGGATATGTGAACACAGGGTTGTCGTAGTGAGATTGAATATTGTAATCCCCAAATCCTCGAAAAATAAGCGAAAAATATACCTATTCTAAAAGCAGATAAATATTCACTACACGCCTTCCTGAGAGACAATCTCCACTCATTCCAAATTAATAATACAAGTGTAGACCAGATGTGGGTTAAATTCAAAGAAATAGTATCGGCAGCAATGGAGAGGTTTATTAAAGGCATCTGTTGTTGAACAATTTAAATAGAACACTTAAAGAAAATATGTAGAAGAAATTTGCTTTGTGAGGAAATTATAGATGGATCTATCTAGTTAAAGATCTAATTGATGAATATAGTAACACACAAAACATTCTACAATAAAAATAAAGCCAATAGAAATTAGTGAGAAAAATCTATTAATAAGTTTCATTGTGGGTGTTGAATGAAAACCGCTACCAGTCACAATTGAAGGTATTTATTTACAGCACGACCGGTTTCAGGCTTTTGCCCATCTTCAGGTGCTTACATTCAGAAACATGTGACGTTCAATGATGGAGTTCACTGTTTAAATAAAAAGAGAATATGATAACTAATAAAACCGAGCGAACCAAATGCAAATGAGAAGTGGTTTATCCGAAAACTATTCCTGTACTTACATACAGATGGATTATCCATATTGTTGTCACGCTAATCTTGCAGTTTTTGGTCTTGTGTTCGTTCTTCTTCACATAAAACTTTTCAATTTCACTTAATGTTTTGATATTTGCACCACTATAAGCATGAACTCTTTGATTTACAGACGCTACTTTCATTTTTACACTTTTATAAGCGTGAACTCGCGACATTGAACGTCCTTACATTTAGATACAGCTGTTTTGGTCAAAGAGCTTAGATCTAAGAAGTGTAAAGACGTTACACTTACAGAACCAGAAAACGTATTACAAATTACAAAATATAGGTACAAATATGTTACACATACAGAAACAGAAAGGTATTAGAAATTATGAATTATAGGCACAAATATGTTACATAGAAATAAACAGCTATTATAAATTATGAAATTGAGAACTGTTGTATGATTGTGGGACTACACTGACATTTATAATATACAAAATGGTTGTAGGTAAATATAAATAAGAAACATGTTTTCCAAATTTACAGAAAACCCACCACCACTGATGTTGTTATAAATAACTCTTCCTGTCAGCAAGTACAACATAAAATGGCATTTTTCAGATCTACACTTAATCATGTACACAAAATCCAACTCAGTCCTCTTGATGAACAAAAAGAAATTAACATTATAAAAGGAATTGCAGACAGAAATGGATACAGCCCAGATATAATTGATAACTTAACAATAAGATCAAAAAGAAACATTGCACACCTCCTAAACCAGATTCACAAGCTGAAACACAAACATTTGCCTGCATCCCCTTTTTTGGAAAAATTTGATACCAAATCGCCAACCTTTTTCGTAACAGTGGCATCCAAATATCCTTCAGCACCAACAGTAAGCTACAGCAGCATATCATTCACAGTAGCAAATCCAACAGCCAGTGTCATCACAAGTCAGGTGTTTACAAACTCTTATGTGACAACTGTCCACAATACTACATAGGGCAGACAGGAAGAAGTTTCACAGTAAGATACCGAGAGCATATGGATCCATTCCGCCTAAACAACTTTGACAAATCAACCTTTGCACCACATCTAAAAGAACATGGCCACTCAGCCACAGCCATTACAGACAACTTACAAATATTACACACTGTCAGCAAAGGAAAGAAAATGAACCTCCTTGAAGAACTTGAAATTTACATCTACAGCTCAAACTCACCACACCTCATTCTAAATGACCAAGTCGACCTTGCAAACAAATCATTCCTAAACATCTTTCATGAAATATTTCAAAACAGAAACTAATTCCTTTCTCATGACCACTGAATTTGTAACAGCTCTACAGTAATTCACATTGAAAACAGATCAGCTTATATTCACTCTAAAAACTTTTTGAACCCAACATCATTTACCTACAACCATTTTGTATATTATAAATGTCAGTGTAGTCCCACAATCATACAACAGTTCTCAATTTCATAATTTATAATAGCTGTTTATTTCTATGTAACATATTTGTGCCTATAATTCATAATTTCTAATACCTTTCTGTTTCTGTATGTGTAACATATTTGTACCTATATTTCGTAATTTGTAATACATTTTCTGGTTCTGTAAGTGTAACGTCTTTACACTTCTTAGATCTAAACTCTTTGACCAAAACAGCTGTATCTAAATGTAAAGACGTTCAATGTCGCGAGTTCACGCTTATAAAAGTGTAAAAATGAAAGTAGCGTCTGTAAATCAAAGAGTTCATGCTTATAGTGGTGCAAATATCAAAACAATAAGTGAAATTGAAAAGTTTTATGTGAAGAAGAACGAACACAAGACCAAAAACTGCAAGATTAGCGTGACAACAATATGGATAATCCATCTGTATGTAAGTACAGGAATAGTTTTCGGATAAACCACTTCTCATTTGCATTTGGTTCGCTCGGTTTTATTAGTTATCATATTCTCTTTTTATTTAAACAGTGAACTCCATCATTGGACGTCACATGTTTCTGAATGTAAGCACCTGAAGATGGGCAAAAGCCTGAAACCGGTCGTGCTGTAAATAAATACCTTCAATTGTGACTGGTAGCGGTTTTCATTCAACACCCTGAAAGGAACAGTCACGTAGTTCATCTGCATCCATTATGGATAAAATTCAAGTTTCATTGTATCTAGTGAGCAAGCTAATTTGATAAAGGTGATAAAATTAGAATTCGTAAAATTAAAAGACTTATTGAAAATGGATATGCTGCTAATTGGTCAACAGACATATTTGAAATTGAAGATGTTATTGATTCTAATCCAATTACATATAAATTGAAGGATATTTTTTATGAACAGGAACTACAGAAAACAAAATATCCAAATGTGTATGTAGTTGAAAAAGTTAAAAACTGAAAGATAATAAAGATAATATTAAATCGTTAGGTTTTGATAATTCACACAGTAGTTGGGGAAGTAAAGATAAGTAATTATATAGTAGTCCAGTTTGATAAAGACTAATTATATAATTAATCAAATGATCTTGTATATATATATATATATATATATATATATATATATATATATATATATATATATATATATATCCAAATATTGAAATAGATAAGATGACAGTCAATCCTTAAATTTTCTTTGATTTGTTGATACAGATTTATTGAATCAGCAATTACAATTCAATCTTCTGATTTCTTCACAATTTGGATGTCTATCTTCGATGACAAACAGTTGTTTCCGTAATTTTTTCGTTATTTTCTAATAACATAATAGTTATATTCATATTCATCATCAAATAATTTTAAAAGAATGAATGTTGGTCTTAATTTTTCATTAATTGTTTTAGGAACTACATGTGGTAATAAACTATTAATTTCTTCATTTCTTTTACCTATTTTTTCTAAAGCAGTATGAACGGTTTCTATGAAATTTCTGTGTTTAATTAAATTAATTTCTTTAGTTGTTGAAGACAACTATCTTTATGTTTTCTTCGATCTTTCTATAAAGTTTTAATTTTATGTTCTCCATGTCTTCTAATTGATGGTAAAACTTAGAGAGTAACCCATTATTTGAATTATTTAGATTCTTGTTTTTTAGCTTTTAAAATAAAAGAATATAGTTCTAATTCAATAATGATATAGTGTAATTTTCATTCCCATTTAAAGGCATCTCAGATACACTATTAATTTTTTCATAAATAATGTCATCATCTGAATCTACATTCTTACTGATTGGTTGATCTGTGTCTTTATATTATAATATTTTAGCAATATCCTTAGCTTCAAACCATGGATTCTTCTTTTTATCAAGAATGATGAAAACATACTAATTGTTGTATGTAAGCTTGTTGTTGAACAGATCTACAATCGATTTCATTTAAGAAAAAATTTTTTTTCGTTTGTGTTTATGATCAAATTATATTATAAATGAAAAAAACTTTATATATAATATTATTTTTAATTCTATTTACGTGAAGGTACTTCCATTATTATTGTTTGTGAAAATAATAGTAACTGCATTGGACTTAGAACTGCAAAAGAACTAGGTAGTTAAATAATTATTTGATTTTGGTTACTTAAATATTTCATAAAAAACTGAAGTAACCCAAGCTAATGATAAATTATTAAGATAATCATTAATGTTATTTGCAACTAACACTCAGTCTTGAAGTAACTGGTGAATTAAATGAAGAAACTTTATGTTTTATGAACAAACCTAGATGTGGTGTAAAAGATTCTTTTCATATTTATAGAACTATATGTATAAATAGTCGAAAAGGAATTAAAAATGGGATTATAAAGGAAGAAATAAAATATTATTGGAATTAACAAATACAGCTTTTAGTTGATGGCAGAAATAAAGTGGTATTCAATTAATTCATGATATCAATGTTCCCAATATTTTAATTACAGGTAAAGGAGGAATACATTTATATGAATTTAATGGTCAACATTGTCCAAAGGAGTTAGATGGAAAAGGAAATATGTTAGGTCATGCTCTTTTTCCAGATAGGAATAATAATCCATTAGAAATGCATATGGATAATCCATTAGAAATGCAGATGAAAACTGGTACTTTGTAATTGATGAAAATACACCAAAATATCAAACAATGTATACTTGGTATAATGATTCACATTAAGAGGTATCTCAAGATGATATTCATGTTTATATGGAACACAAACAAATAGACCAACAACAACTGCTACTACTACTATCACAAATACCTGTTGAAACATTTGAGTCATTATGTGAACTTAATAAATATGATCAGTCACTGTATATAAGTGGAATTTTGTATAACTTTCATAATAAATGGGTTTTCGAAAAATGAGAATAAATCTAAACTAATAACGAATTGGTTAACATATTTACCAGAAGATTTACAAAAAGTAAACGGAATATATCAAAAACAAAGAGCTGAAATTGTAATATTTGTTGACAATATGTTTTATATGGTAGGTTTACTCACATTACAATTAATTTCAGGGTATCCAAAGTCAATAAGTACTATATGATTACGTAAAATTTTTTTATTGAATTGTAAACACTTATACAGGTAGAACATTTTTATTAATGAATATTTCTATGTAGAATTAAATGAACGTCCTTTTACATATAAATCACGGGGAACTATAACTACATAATTTCCTGAATAACCACCAATAATGAATTCTGCATTTAAATACACAAATGGTTTGTTATATTTTTAAAGGATGATACATACTGCAAATATAGTGAATTTACGAAAAAAGTAGTTAGAGCTGATACAAATAAATTATCTGTATTTGGTATTGATTGTCATAAAATATCTGAATTAATTAATGAAGTTATAAACATCTTGAGAAATACAGTACAAAAATTAGAAAATTTACTGTTTTTATAAATCTTATAAAAATTATTTTCTTATAAATGGAGACCCAAAACGAGCTGCAATATAAACTAAAAGAAACTTAAGTACTAATTGAGGTATGTGAAAAAGATATTGATTGTCCTATTACTTTAAGTGATGAAAATAAAGAACAGTTTGCTAACACGAGTTGTAATCATCTTATTCATAATGAATGTTACATGAATGGTTAAAGAAAAAGTAAATTGTCCACTTTTTAGAACTACTGTTAAAAATAAAGTACAAGAAAAATTTTTTAGTGCTATGTTTGATGCTTTAGATGAAGCAGCATATTATGGCGATTATGGTGATTATTAATTTAGTTTATTACAATTCTAATAAATTTTTTCTATATAAATGGAACAAGTCCAACAAGATGCTTCTTGAAAGCAATATTTTGTAAATATCGTAATACACAAAAGTAAATTGATCATTTCACTTTAGAGAAGATGGTTATAGAACTATATATAGACCATGTTTAAATAAATATCACGCAGAAAATTACTATAAAAATCGAATTCTATGTGTAGGTGGAAAAATTGATGCTAAATATTATTTAAAGCAAAATTTACAATGAAACCCAAGTACATAAAATACACAAATTGGAAATGAATCTACAATGAAGAATGAAGAAGTTATAACTGAACAAAAAAGAGATGTAAAAATCGCCAAAACATTAAAGATCTAAATTCTTTTTATATAAATGTATCACAGAGAGATAAACATGCTAATAATTTTAAGAAATATACATTAAAATATTTTAAAAAAAGAAAGCTTTCACTTTAAATAATATTTCTTTATGATTGACTATCCATGCATTTATTAAATAATTATATAAAAATAATTTTCGCAAATTTAATGAATTTTTTTCTAATAAATAGAAGAGAAAACTAATTATTTGTTAATCTAAATAATAAATTAGTAGTAAACTAATTTATCTCGAAACTTATTTTTTAGAAATCAATTGTTTAAAAATTGAACAATAAACTATTTGATAGTTAAACAAAATTATCAACTAATTCTCTATTTGATTAATTATTTATTACATTATAATCCTTATTAGTGTATTAAATAATTATAATCATATTCAAAAATATTTTTTTCTAATCTAATAACTTTTTTGGTAAAAAATAGAAGAGCAAAATGGATAATAACAATGATCCTTGACTGTAACAACTTACTTTTGCTAGACTTTGTGAATTTTGTAGCATAAATAATGTATGATGATATGTAAGTTTACCTAATGCTGCTTTAATTACCTTTATTATGTGTAATGACTGAATTATGATTAGTAATGATACAAAAATTATTAGAAATGACACACCTGTAGCAAGTGAAAATAATACATCTGAAATTAATAAAAACATAGTTAAAATAATAAATCAAATTTGTGTGAAAATCATAAAAATTATATAACTGAAGTAAGTAAAAATTATAACAATGTTGTTGTTTTTTGTTAACCTGATCAAGATAAAACAAATATTATTAAAAATTATAAACCTGATCATAGTGAAAATCTTTAGAAAAGTTACCATTTTATTTTATTAATGGTGTTTTTGTAACTAAGATATACCATTAATAGGATTATTTCCATTTTCTACAAATATACTTGTAAATCCAAGAGATAAAAAAACAATTAAAATTTACTTCGTTGAAAAAGCATTTGCAGACAGTTTACAACCTATAAATTTAGAAAATAGTTTAGATACACTGGATCATCATAATTTTTTAAATGCAGTTAGAACAAAAAATTTTAACATTGACTATTTGCAAGTACATCATGGTGTCAAAAAAAATTTCTGTTGTGAATATATACTAAAATAAGATAAAACATGAAAAACTTAAAGAATTTGGATCATAAACACGAAAATATACTGTTGTTGTTGTGGTCTTCAGTCCACTGGTTTGATGCAGTTGTCAATGCTACTCTATCCTGCACAAGATTCTTCATCTTCCAGTACCTACTGCAGCCTACATCCTTCTGAATCTGCTTAGTGTCTTCATCTCTTGGTCTCCCTCTACGAATTTTACCCTCCACACTGCCCTCCAATACTAAATTGGTGATCCCTTGATGCCTCAGAACATCTCCTACCAACTGATCCCTTCTTGTAGTCAAGTTGTGCCACAAACTCCTCTTCTCCCCAATCCTATTCAGTATCTCCACATTAGTCATGTGATCTACCCATGTAGTCTTTAGCATTCTTCTGAAGCACCACATTTCGAAAGCTTCTATTCTCTTCTTGTCCAAGCCATTTATTGTCCATGTTTCATTTCCATACATGGCTACACTCCATGCAAATACTTTCAGAAACGACTTCCAGACACTTAAATCTATACTCGATGTTAACAAATTCCTCTTTTTCAGAAACGCTTTCCTTGCCATTGCCAGTCTACATTTTAGATCCTCTCTACTTCGACAATCATCAGTTATTTTGCTCCCCAAATAGCAATAATCCTTTACTACTTTCAGTGTCTCATTTCCTCATCTCATTCCCTCACCATCACCAGACATAATTTGACTACATTCCATTTCCCTTGTTTTGCTTTTGTTGATGTTCATCTTATATCTTCCTTTCAAGACACTGTACATTCTGTTCAACTGCTCTTCAAAGTCCTTTGCTGTCTCGAACCGAATTACAATGTCATCGGCGAATCTTAAAGTTTTTATTTCTCCTCCATGGATTTTAATACCTACTCCAAACTTGTCTTTTGCTTCCTTTACTGCTTTCTCAATATACAGATTGAATAGCATTGGAGAGAGGCTACAACCCTGTCTCACTCCCTTCCCAACCATTGCTTCCCTGTCATGTCCATCGACTCTAATAACTGCCATCTGGTTTCTGTACAAATTGTAAATAGCCTCTCGCTCCCAGTATTTGACACCTGCCACGTTCAGAATTTGAAAGAGAGTACTTCAGTCAACATTGTCAAAAGCTTTCTCTAAGTCTACAAATGCTAGAAAAGTATAGATTTGCCTTCTCTTAATGTAGCTTCTAAAATAAGTCGCAGGGTCAGTATTGCCTCACCTGTTCCCATATTTCTATGGAATCCAAACAGATCTTCACCGAGGTCGGCTTCTACCGGTTTTCCTTTCGTCTGTAAAGAATTTGCGTTAGTATTTTGCAGCCAGGGCTTATTAAACTGATAGTTCGGTAATTACCACATGTGTCAGTACCTGATTTCTTTGGGATTGGAATTATTATGTTCTTTTTGAAGTCTGGGAATATTTCGCCTGTCTCATACATTTTGTTCACCAGATGGTAAAGTTTTGTATGGATTGGTTCTCCAAAAGCTGTAAGTAGTTCTATAGTGTAATGTTGTCTACTCACGGGGTCTTGTTTCGACACCTCAGTGCTATTTCTAACTCTTCATGTAGTATCATATCTCCCATTTCATCTTCATCTAGATGCTCTTCCATTTATATAACATTGCCCTCAAGTTCATCGCCCTTGTATATACCCTGTATATACTTCTTCCACCTTTCTGCTTTCCCTTCTTTGCTTAGAAATGGGTTTCCATCTGAGCTCCTGATATTCATAAAAGTAGTTCTCTTTTCTCCAAAGGTCTCTTTAATTTTCCTGTAGGCCGTATCTATCTAGTGAGATAGGCCCCTACAACCTTACATTTGTCCTCTAGCCATGTGTGCTTATCCATTTTGCACTTCCTATCGATCTAATTTTTTAGAGAATTCACTTACTGAATTTTTATATTGTCTGCTTTCATCAATTAAATTCGGTATTTTCTCTGTCTCACAATGATTTCTACTAAACCTCGTCTTCTTACCTATTTGATTCTCTGCTGCCTTCACTACTTCATCCATTAAAGCTACCCATTCTTCTTCTACTGTATTTCCTTCCCCCATTCTTGTCAATTGTTCCCTTATGCTCTCCCTGAAACTCTGTACAAACTTTGCTTTAGTCATTATGTCCATGTACCATCTCCTTATATTCCCAAAATTTTTGCAGTTTCTTCAGTTTTAATCCACATTTTATAACCAATAGATTGTGGTCAGAATCCACATCTGCCCCTGGAAATGTCTTACAATTTAAGACCTGGTTCCTAAATGTCATTCTTACCATTATATAATCTCTCTGAAATCTGTCTGTATCTCCAGGCTTCTTCCATGTATACAACCTTCTTTTATGATTCTTGAACCAAGTGTTAACTATTATTAAGTTGTGCTCTGTGCAAAATTCAACCAGGCGGCTTCCTATTTCATTTCTACCATCAATCCATATGCACCTACTACGTTTCCTTCTCTTCCTTTTCCGACTATCGAATTCCAGTCACCCATGACTATTAAATTTTCGTCTCCCTTCACTATCAGAATAATTTCTTTTATCTCATCATACATTTCTTCAATTTCTTCGTCATCTGCAGGGCTCGTTGCCATATAGACTTCTACTACAGGCATAGTCATGGGCTTCGTGTCTATCTTGGCCACAACGATGCATTCGCTGTGCTGTTTGTAGTAGCTTACCCGCACTCCTATTTTTTTATTCAATATTAAACCTACTCCTGCATATTTTGTTCTTATAACCCTGTATTCACCTGACCAAAAGTCCTGTTCCTCCAGCCACCGAACTTCACTAATTCCCACTATATCCAACATAACGTATCCTTTTCCCTTTTTAATTTTTCTAATGTACCTGCCTGATTAAGGGATCTGACATTCCACGCTCCGATCTATAGAACACCAGTTTTCTTTCTCCTGATAACGACATCCTCTTGAGTAGTCCCTGCCAGGAGATCCGAATGGGGGACTATTTTACCTCCAGAATATTTTACCCAAGTGGACGCCATCATCATTCATCCATACAGTAAAGCTGCATACCCTCGAGAATACTTACAGTTGCAGTTTCCCCTTGCATTGAGCTGTTCGCAGTACTGGCTCAGCAAGACTCTTTTGGTTAGGGTTACAAGGCCAGATCATTCAATCATCCAGACTGTTGCCCTGCAACTTCTGAAAAGATTGCTGCCCCTCTTCAGGAACCATACATTTGTATGGCTTTTCAACAGATTTCCCTCCATTGTGGTATCACCTATGGTATGGCTACCTGTTTTGCTGAGGCACACAAGCCTCCCAACCAATGGCAAGGTCTATGGTTCATGGGGGAGAGGAGAAATATACTATATTAAATGAAAAAGATTTTATTAAAAAATTCAAATTTGGTAAAACACATTTTTAGACAAAATAAACAATTTTTAAGCACAAGTATCAGGATGGTCATTAAATAGAATTACTGGTTTACAACTAACAATTAATAGATATGTTAGCCTTACTTTGAATTACAAGATAACACTAAAAATAAGAAAGAATGTGTTAATATGAAAAATGAAAACCAAAATTGTTTTCGTGGGCTATAAAATCATCTTAGTTTCCTGTAGATAATGATGCAGAAAGAATAATAAAATCTACAAATGTTGGCCTTGATCTTGATAAATAACTTGAAAACATTGAATTTACTGTACTAGTTGATATATCCCAAAAAATACAATTAATGTATCTATTACTGTTTATTCCTTGGATAATGATGATGAAAATTAACAAGTGTATCCATTAAAAATTACAATATGTAAAAAAGAAAAACATGTAAATACACTTTATTTTGAGAAAGATGGTGTTTCATGTTATTGTTACACAAAAAACTTATCTAGACTTGTATCAAGTCAAATGTCTAAACTCACTAAAGTAATATTTATATGTGATTTGTTTTTATTAAACTTTAATAGTCAAGAAAAATGAGATAAAACACAACAAACTGATTAATTAATTAACCATTAAAATTTTAAATGCCAGGTGATGAAGAATCTGTGTTTTTTTTAAATTATCAGTTTACACAAAATGTTCTATTTGTGATTTATGCTGATTTTGAAAGTGTTTGTCCATATGATTACATGGATTTCAGAAAAAAATCCATAGAAACACAATTACTAACAAAAGATAAATTGAATACTGAATTAAATCATTGTGACATAAGTGATGAAATTTATGATTGTGCAAAATTAGTTTGGGAAAAGCTCAATATAAAAAATCATTGTGAATATCATGATTTATATCTTCAAACCGATGTATTATTAGAAAGTGATGTTTTTGAAAATTTTAGAAAAACATGTATACAAACATATAATCTAGATGATTCTTGATGTTTTGCAGCACCAGGTTTATCTTGGGAATCAATATTAAAAATTACTGATCAAAAACTTGAATTATGATATAACTATGATATGCTTCTAATGGTTGGAAAAGGAATAAGAGGTGGAATTTCACAATGTTGTAAAGATATGTAAAAAAAAATATTTAAAGATTTTAATAGTAAAGAAATATCAAGTATGATGTATCTGGATACAAATAATTTGTATGGTTATGCTGTGAACCAATATGTAACATATAGTGGATTTAAATGGGAAGAAGCAAAAAATTATAACTGTGGAAAACAAATGAAATTTCAGCCAATTATGAAAATGGTTATATAATTGAAGTAGATCTATAATATCCAAAAGATTTACATGATTTACATAAAGATTTACCATTAGCTCCTGAATAAAAACTTGTTCCAAGTACAAAGGAAAGTAAATTAATAGTGACTATAGATAAAAGTGTTATTATGTAGTAAATTACTGAAATCTTAAACCACATTTATCTCTAGAAATGCAACTTACAAAAGTACATAAAGTCTTAAAATTTAAACAACTTGATTGGTTAAAGAAAGTATATAGATCTGAACACACAGTTAAGAAATAAATCTACAAATGATTTAGAAAAATATTTCTATAAATTAATGAATAATTATGTATTGGGTAAAACAATGGAAAATATAAGAAATTGACATGATATAAAATGAGTTTCAAATAGTAAAATATGTGACAAAGTTGTAGAAATACGAAACTTTCAACATAGAACTATATTTAGCGAAAATCTTGCAGCTATTCATATGAATAAAACAACAAGAATATTTAATAAAGCTATTTATGTTATATTAAGGATACTTGATTTGTCTAAAGATTTAATGTATGATTTTCATTATAGAGTTAGGAAACCTAAATATGGAGAAAATATTGAATTACGTTATCAAGGTATATATAGTTATATTTACAATATTAAAACTGAAGATTTCTATGAAGATGTGAAATCATTGATCGATTACTTGGTACAAGTGAATATCCAACAGATAATATATATGGTATTCCGTAAGTAAACAAGAAAGTTGCTGGTAAAATAAAAAAATGAATGTAATAGAAAAATAATGGAAGGAATTTGTGGTTGAAGAGCATAGATGTATGCTTATAAAGTTGTTCACGAAATAGAAAAGAAATCAAAAGGGATTAAAAATGTGTTTTTAAAAACAAAATAACCTTAGAAGATTATAAAGGTTATATGTTTAACAGTATAGGCCAATATAGAAAATTTAATTTAATTAAAATTTAAAATCATGAAATATATACAATTCAGGTAAACAAAGAGGCACTAAGTCCTCATGATAATAAAAGATATGTATTAGAAAATAAAACAGATACATTTCCATATGGTCATTACTCATTATTGAAAAGCTAATAAAAATTATTATATATGAAACTAATAAATTATTTTCTATATAAATGGAGCTCAATGATGTTTGTTTCTCGAAAGAGATTAAAAAAATTACTGAACTAGAGATAAATATTTTATATAATGTTACTGACTGTGAATATATAAATACTAGATATGGAGAAGAAATTTGTATGGAGCTTAATAATAATTTTAAAGTTATTTTACCAAATAGATATTACAAATTTACTGATCCTTGGGAACTTGAAATAATTAGAAAAGGACAAATGAAACTGAAATACAAAGGAATGGAGAAACTTAGAAATAGAAATAAAGAATTTCATGATATAAGAGTTCACAATGTATAAAATATACTTCTGTTAACGAATTTTAATTATTTACTTATATTTGCAATATGATTTCTAAAAATAATGTTCTTTATAACTAATTCATTTTATTTATTTTATTACATTCACATGAAGGAAATATATATAAAATAAATGATATTTACTATAGCTATACATGTTGTTGTTGTTATTGTCTTGAGTCCTGAGACTGGTTTGATGCAGCTCTCCATGCTACTCTATCCTGTGCAAGCTGCTTCATCTCCCAGTACCTATTGCAACCTACATCCTTCTGAATCTGCTTAGTGTACTCATCTCTCGGTCTCCCTCTACGATTTTTACCCTCCACGCTGCCCTCCAATGCTAAATTTGTGATCCCTTGTTGCCTCAAAACATGTCCTACCAACCGATCCCTTCTTCTAGTCAAGTTGTGCCACAAACTTCTCTTCTCCCCAATCCTATTCAATACCTCCTCATTAGTTACGTGATCTATCCACCTTATCTTCAGTATTCTTCTGTAGCACCACATTTCGAAAGCTTCTATTCTCTTCTTGTCCAAACTAGTTATCGTCCATGTTTCACTTCCATACATGGCTACACTCCAAACAAATACTTTCAGAAACGACTTCCTGATACATAAATCTATATTCGATGTTAACAAATTTCTCTTCTTCAGAAACGCTTTCCTTGCCATTGCCAGTCTACATTTTATATCCTCTCTACTTCGACCATCATCAGTTATTTTACTTCCTAAATAGCAAAACTCCTTTACTACTTTAAGTGTCTCATTTCCTAATCTAATTCCCTCAGCATCACCCGATTTAATTTGACTACATTCCATTATCCTCGTTTTGCTTTTGTTAATGTTCATCTTATATCCTCCTTTCAAGACACTGTCCATTCCGTTCAACTGCTCTTCCAAGTCCTTTGCCGTCTCTGACAGAATTACAACGTCATCGGCGAACCTCAAAGTTTTTACTTCTTCTCCATGAATTTTAATACCTACTCCAAATTTTTCTTTTGTTTCCTTTACTGCTTGCTCAATATACAGATTGAATAACATCGGGGAGAGGCTACAACCCTGTCTCACTCCTTTCCCAACCACTGCTTCCCTTTCATGCCCCTCGACTCTTATTACTGCCATCTGGTTTCTGTACAAATTATAAATAGCCTTTCGCTCCCTGTATTTTACCCCTGCCACCTCTAGAATTTGAAAAAGAGTATTCCAGTCAACATTGTCAAAAGCTTTCTCTAAGTCTACAAATGCTAGAAACGTAGGTTTGCCTTTTCTTAATCTTTCTTCTAAGATAAGTCGTAAGGTCAGTATTGCCTCTCGTGTTCCAACATTTCGACGGAATCCAAACTGATCCTCCCCGAGGTCTGCATCTACCAGTTTTTCCATTCGTCTGTAAAGAATTCGCGTTAGTATTTTGCAGCCGTGGCTTATTAAACTGATAGTTCGGTAGTTTTCACATCTGTCAGCACCTGCTTTCTTTGGGATTGGAATTATTATATTCTTCTTGAAGTCTGAGGGTATTTCGCCTGTCTCATACATCTTGCTCACCAGCTGGTAGAGTTTTGTCATGACTGGCTCTCCCAAGGCCGTAAGTAGTTCTAATGGAATGTTTTCTACTCCGGGGGCCTTGTTTCGACTCAGGTCTTTCAGTGCTCTGTCAAACTCTTCACGCAGTGTCGTATCTCCCATTTCGTCTTCATCTACATCCTCTTCTATTTCCATAATATTGTCCTCAAGTACATCGCTCTTGTATAAACCTTCTATATACTCCTTCCACCTTTCTGCCTTCCCTTCTTTGCTTAGAACTGGGCTGCCATCTGAGCTCTTGATATTCATACACGTGGTTCTCTTCTCTCCAAAGGTCTCTTTAATTTTCCTGTAGGCAGTATCTATCTTACCCCTAGTGAGATAAGCTTCTACATCCTTACATTTGTGCTCTAGCCATCCCTGTTTAGCCATTTTGCACTTCCTGTCGATCTCATTTTTGAGACGTTTGTATTCCTTTTTGCCTGCTTCATTTACTGCATTTTTAAATTTTCTCCTTTCATCAATTAAATTCAATATTTCTTCTGTTACCCAAGGTTTTCTAGCAGCCCTCGTCTTTGTACCTACTTTATCCTCTGCTGCCTTCACTACTACATCCCTCAGAGCTACCCATTCTTCTTCTACTGTATTTCTTTCCCCTATTCCTGTCAATTGTTCCCTTATGCTCTTTCTGAAACTCTGTACAACCTCTGGTTCTTTCAGTTTATCCAGGTCCCATCTCCTTAATTTCCCACATTTTTGCAGTTTCTTCAGTTTTACTCTACAGGTCATAACCAATAGATTGTGGTCAGAGTCCACATCTGCCCCTGGAAATGTCTTACAACTTAAAACCTGGTTCCTAAATCTCTGTCTTACCATTATATAATCTATCTGATACCTTTTAGTATCTCCAGGATTCTTCCACGTATACAACCTTCTTTCATGATTCTTAAACCAAGTGTTAGCTATGATTAAGTTGTGCTCTGTGCAAAATTCTACTAGGCGGCTTCCTCTTTCATTTCTTAGCCCCAATCCATATTCACCTACTATGTTTCCTTCTCTCCCTTTTCCTACACTCGAATTCCAGTCACCCATTACTATTAAATTTTCGTCTCCCTTCACTATCTGAATGATTTCTTTTATTTCATCGTACATTTCTTCAATTTCTTCATCATCTGCAGAGCTAGTTGGCATATAAACTTGTACTACTGTAGTAGGTGTGGGCTTCGTATCTATCTTGGCCACAATAATGTGTTCACTATGCTGTTTGTAGTAGCTTACCCGCATTCCTATTTTCCTATTCATTATTAAACCTACTCCTGCATTACCCTGTAGTCACCTGACCAGAAGTCTTGTTCCTCCTGCCACCGAACTTCACTAATTCCCACTATATCTAACTTTAACCTATCCATTTCCCTTTTTAAATTTTCTAACCTACCTGCCCGATTAAGGGATCTTACATTCCACGCTCCGATCCGTAGAACGGCAGTTTTCTTTCTCCTGATAACGACATCCTCCTGAGTAGTCCCTGCCCGGAGATACGAATGGGGGACTATTTTACCTCCGGAATATTTTACCCAAGAGGATGCCATCATCAATTAATCATACAGTAAAGCTGCATGTCCTCGGGAAAAATTACGGCTGTAGTTTCCCCTTGCTTTCAGCCGTTCGCAGTACCAGCACAGCAAGGCCGTTTTGGTTAATGTTGCAAGGCCAGATCAGTCAATCATCCAGACTGTTGCCCCTGCAACTACTGAAAAGGCTGCTGCCCCTCTTCAGGAACCACACGTTTGTCTGGCCTCTCAACAGATACCCCTCCGTTGTGGTTGCACCTACGGTATGGCCATCTGTATCGCTGAGGCACGCAAGCCTCCCCACCAACGGCAAGGTCCATGGTTCATGGGGGAAGATAGCTATACATATATTATTTTATTATAATTTATTATTATTAGGTAAAAAGGATAGTAGGATTTTTGTATGTTCTGGATAATTAGATCAATTTTGTGAAAAACAGAACTGCGAGTGTTAATGAACAATTTTTTATTTTATATAAATTTGAGGTAGTGAGCCAGAACATACAAAAACATCCTACTTGGACACTAGTTACATAGCAGTACTTCTTTAAAATGTATGTTGTTCATATAATTTAAATACGGTAAACATGTTTTAATTTCTTAAACTTTTTCTGTGGGGTGGCATAAAGTACTTTACCTCACCATTGGCAATGCACATTATTGGAAATACGTTGGTGTAGTGTTGTAGGGTTAACAACAGCGTTCTGTGTTTGTGCAGTATCTTGCTAATATTTAAGAAAAATATTACAAATATTTATCTGTGACTTTCTTGTCTTGTGACTGCATTGTGTCCAAGTCCATGTTAAATAATTTACGTATTTAATCATAGAACATTTCAGGAGGGGGGCCGAGGACGTTACATTAGTACAAAAACCATCACAAATATTACCACTGCAAATTTCATTCAAAGGAAGGCATAATTTATACTTTATGCATTAGTTAATTACAATTATTAGATCCTGAGTGATATGTAACATACCAAATTAAGTGAAAAATGTCGTGCTTTATACTCTACTGCAATCGAAAATTTTACGAGAATGTTGTAATCTAGGGTTAATTCCAAGCATCAGTCTTTTTCAGTTTGCTTGCTTAGCCATGTATGAAACAGTGTCACAGTACGGTATTGGACTACTTTGAATCTTCGCAATGAAACTCTCTCGGTCAAATGTAGCAGTTGTTCTCCCCATCGTCAGACACAGACCGAGAGCTTTTCACGTACTGTGCACTAATGATGAATTGTGGACGGTGAGGAGAAGCGGTGGAACTGCCTGAACACTGTGCATCGAATATGCTTGTCGAGGTCGTACGGGTGGCGACCCATTGTTCGCTGTGACAATTTAACCACTGAAGCAGCCTTAAGGCTGTACAATTATAAGGCGAGTTCCGGCGAACAATTTGCACAACGGTTGCAGTGAGCTCTCTGCATCTGGACCGATAGAGTCCCAGTAGAAGGACCCTTCCTGTACAATTGTATTTAACTCTAGAGAGCAGCCATTTAAATGTTGAACTATAAATAGAACACTAATTTCGTGAGACTAACTACTGCTTCACAGAAGCAAAAGCCTAATGAATATCAGCAAGATGTCGACCCTGTTCGATGGGAAGTAGAGAGGGGAGTGGCAGCACAAAATTCGCACCCTCTTGAATTGGTGACGGGAGCCGGTAGCGGGTTCCCCGTGCGTCACCCGCTCACAGCTGTGCTGTGACGCAAAGCACCTAGGCGCTGTGCGGTCTGCCATGGCAGTCTGGATAATTCAAGCGGGCTCGCGACAACAGCTCGTCGTCCGCCGTGGCCGGCGTGTAGTCATCACTTATCGACCACGAGACCGTGTCACGTGTCGCATCGAGGATGAAGCACTTCACACTGTGAGTGGCAGGTTCGCAATGTAACTACACAAACCGGCTGCTGCTCTTTACAGGTTCCACCTGTACAAACGTGCAGCTACATGGGAGAAACAAAAGCTTTCTCTAGTAAATCCAGTCGAGACTGATTAACTAAAATTAGAAACTGTACTGTTATCCTAAACAAAACAGTAATATTTCATATGATTTATTGCCATGAAGGACGCGCAAAATGTTTACACAACTGTACAAGAACTTTCATGAAGAACTTTCAATGAACAAATAGGATTCATTGTGATAATCTGGAGCTGGAATGGTACCCTGTCTGCCGACACGTCTGTAGTGACTGTCGATAGACGCTGGGAATGTACTAAGCGTTTCTAGGCACTACAGTCCGGAACCGCGCGCCCGCTGCGGTCGCAGGTTCAAATGCTTCCTCGGGCATGGATGTGTGTGGTGGCCTTAGGTTGGTTAGGTCCAAGTAGTTCTAAGTTCTAGGGGACTGTTGACCTCATAAGTTAAGTCCCACAGTGGCTCAGAGCTTTTTTTTTGGGAATGTACGGCCTATCAATGCTTCCCAATCAACCAGGAAGTTCCACTTGCCTGCTAATATTCTGTCGCCAGCCATAGAGACATCACCCAACTTCACCTACTGCGTCGTCTAAATTGTTGATGTACTTAAAGGAAAGAGGACATTCTTAAAGCTAAGGTTCAGCAATAACCTAATTTCGAATATAATATAAATTAAGGCACAAACTGTAAAGAAGTTTTACCATAGTGTTTATCGAATCCACTCTGGATTCTGAGTGATATCGCAAACTGCCACCTTCTACATTTACATCTACATCCATACTCCGCAATCCATCTGACGGTGTGTGGCGGAGGGTACTTGGAGTACCCCTATCAGTTCTCTCTTCTATTCCAGTCTCGTGTTGTTCGTGGAAAGAAAGATTGTGAGTATGCCTCTGTGTGGACTCTAATCTCTCTGATTTTATCCTCATGATCTCTTCGTGTGATATACGTAGGAGAGAGCAATATACTGCTTGACTCCTTGGTGAAGGTATGTTCTCGAACCTTCAACAAAAGCCCATACCGAGCTACTGAGCGTCTCTCTTGCAGAGTCTTCCACTGGAGTTCATCTATCTTCTACGTAACGCTTTCGCGATTACTAAATGATCCTGTAACGAAGCACGCTGCTCTCGTAGGATCTTCTCTACCTCGTCCATCAGCCCTATCTGGTACAGATCCCACACTGGTGAGGAGTATTCAAGCAGTGGGCCAACAAGTGTACTGTAACCTACTTCCTACTTGCTGTAGGAGAAGTAATGAAATAACACATCAAGACACGATGGAAACTAAACTATAATTTGTAGAACCATTACAGAGAGCGAGAATTGCTGAACCAGAATGACTTCAGAAAGGCGATGATGTTATCCATCAGTTCCGAAACATCATAACAAAGACAGGGGCAGGTCAATGGATCTTACAGCATTGCTATCGGGATCGCAATGCCGGTTGCTCACGGACAAACGGCGTGGTTGCGTGGTACCAATCAAACTAGTAGCAGCAAATGTCCAGTTACAAAAGATCCTAATCAGACAAGACTGTCTTCGCACAAGGCTGTTTTCAAGGTAAAGGGAGACAATGAATTTTTATCTAAATAGTCATAACTTCAGTATTTCTATCAGCAACGTGAAGACGTCCAGCATCTGCAACCTAATAGGTATGGAGAGTTTCGTATCCATACTTTCGTTAATTGCTGTACCACACTGTAGTGTGTGTTCGTGTATAAAGGTTTCCACATCCACAGTGTCACCAGGTCGAGGTAGAGCAAATACTCAGACCGGTGCAGTCACCAGTTATCTGAAAGTGGAAGGAATTACTGCCCCTCCAACTTAAATTCGAACATAACAGTCCCAATTTTATGTATTTCTGCCATCTTGCGTACTTTCTAAATTAGTTAAATGGAAAATGTTAAAATACTTCATTCTATCCCATCGATAGTAATCCACGAATGTAAGACATTGGAAGTGTTCATTGAAAAAATAAATTTTATTATACAAAATGATCAATTCAGTTAAATGATTTCTAATTAATTGGAAGTCAGATCCACAATTACTATCAACTAATTCGGTACATTGCAATCAGCTTGAATCTGTGACTATTTCTTTGTGATGGTGACAGGTCTGAACAGCATCTTTGGCTCCACGCTACAACATTAGCTGTAGCTCAACAATAAGCTCACACTCGTGGGTACACTGATCAAATGTCCTTATGAACGGACTGTGCTTTGACCTGCCCATTGGAACAACGAATTTAAAAGCAACACTAGGCACGCGCATGTGGTCCACCCCAATGGATCCTGCGAATGTGGGAGAACTCGAATATAACAAAGGTGAAACAGGATTTTGAAAATGCAGCGCGAAAGGTATCAGATATTCCTAAATAATAAAAAAAAAATAATGAGTGTACTGGAGCGCACTAACAGTGACGAAAAATAACGAAACGTAAGGGAAATTCACTCCAAATTAATCGTAACTGATCTTTGTAACTTGTCGTGACAACGGCATACAACTACAGCACTGAAATGCTCAGTGTAAACGATTTCTCCATTTCTTTATTGAATTAAGTAAGACCACGGTTCGATACGACACTTCCACTTTGGCATATAGTACCAAGAATATATTTTTGCATCACTCTATTGTAATAACGTCTGGATAAACTTATGTTTCATACCTGACAGGTTTACTTAAAAAAGTACACTTAATAATAAGACGAAACTACTTTCTTAACTTAGTAAAATTGCGATAGACCTTTTCGCAGCTCTGTAGACAGAAAGTGATGAAGATGCGACATCGTCAGATACTCGGCACCGAATGTGACTGCCTTTCTGAGATCTCTGTCTCGTGAGAGCGAGAAACCAATCGTGGCAGTCTTTGGATTAGTCTTAATAACAGGACTGAGGGTTATCAGATTGTTCTTTTCAGTCAATGCCAAAGCTGATGTATGTACAATCTGGATTTCGCATCCGAATCAACAACTAATCGTGCTATTGGCACTTTGTACAACAAACTGAAAATACGCCAGAAAACAAAACAAAAAAAGAGGGAAAACCACAGTTAGACAGTCAAATAACGCACCTATCTGATTGATCATTTGAGTAAGAGTATTTCATTATTGCGTGAGCTACAACGATTAGAAAGTTAGCACAGGTTTCTACTATCTCCAATTTAGAAACCACGGAATCCTTCGGAATTAATTGCGCCATCCAACAATTACTACAAACATATGTCTTAACATTGCGCGAATCCACAGTTTAGTTGATACACGTTAAAAAGATTCTCTAAAAAGTTTTTTTTTTAAAAAACTACTGGAAACCTTTTGGAAACTGCATTAGCTGTCGATACTCCTTTACTGCACGATTATACATGACCGGCTTCACGATATTGTAGTCGCATCAGTAGGTGAAAAAATCTGGTAAATAAATAATACAGAAATGTGAGGTAGTTAAAAACACGAAAGGAGGGAGTGAAATACTCACATAGCTAATTTATCATTAAGCCTTTGTCACAGTGCAGTCTCCCTACTTCGAATGGCGCTTGTCATTAACATTGCGAATTAAAAAGGATGCTGGGTTATCCAGAAAAAGAAAAACCTAGAATTAGTGGTAGTTGGAGGGAACACTGCAAGTCAGCTTTTTAGACCCAAACTGAACATGGTATAAGAACCCGAAACACTGTGTGGATATTAACTTAAGCTGAAGCGAAAGAATTATGACTGACCAGAGTAGCAAAATCTGTGAAACCAGCAAAAAGTCACATGCAATAATCGTGGCTATGCCTATACTAGGAAGGTGTAGGCGCGGTAAGTATTGGGAAAAACTGCCGTTGGGCAATGCTCCGCGAGAGGGGAAGTGAGAAATAGTGGAATACGTTCTTGGACGGTGCAAAAGCGGCGCGGAAGTAACGTTGCTACATTTTTACGTCTTATTATTAGATTTTGGGTTTAATTATTATTTTATATTACAAGAAAAGCTTTTTCTCTCCCTTCACTATGATTCTCTTATAATTCCCATCGGAGTTTTTCATAATTTTTAACAGTGCCTTTATAAATTTTAATAATTTAGATGAACTTCATTTTTAAGGTCATTTTGTAATTTTCTCTTTACATGCGATTCACCAAAATAATTTTGAACAATTGTACCTTACCATTTCTTACAGTACTGCCGTAATTTCACAATTTAAAGTTAGTTAGTTACTTTCATGTTCTGTGGATCATTTTGCACGATAAATTATGATATGGAACAAGTCATTTTACATTCACATTGAAAATTAATTTGAGCATTTGTCTGTACTCTTAACATCACGATGTAATTTTTTCCCCGAAATGAAACCAAGATATACAGACTGAGTGAGTAATTCCCACCCACTACCTTTTACACACTACAAACACAGGAATTGTTCTACAGAATATAAGGAGTTGTCAAGGAGAAACTTTTTCGGTTTTATTTCCAAATTTTAACTTACGTCTGTTAGACGTTTTATATCACTGGATAAGTGGTCAAAATTTTTTGCTGCAGCATTGTACACCCCATATTGTGCTAAAGACAACCTTAATGTTTAGTAATGAATGTAATTTTTTTCTTCTAGTATTGTAATTATGTACCTCATTATTTCTTTTGAAGTGTAGTGATTATTTGCAACAAATTTCATGAGTAAATAAATAAACTGTGGAACAGTAGTCAAAATGCCCAATTCCTTAAACAGATGTCTACAAGATGATCGCTGGTTAGTACCACATATTATTCTTACAGCACGTTTTTGGCAATAAAGATCTATTTTAAAAGATGAGTTACTCCAGAATATTATTCCATATACATTACTGAATAAAAATAAGCAAAATATGTCAAATTACTCATTTCTCTCTCCCCAAATTTTCTACGATTCTAAGTGCAAATGTGGCTGAACTAAGTTGTTTTAGGAATTACAAAATGTGTTTTTTTCCAGTTTACATTCTGATCAATATGGACCGCTAAGAACCGCTAAGTTTCCACACTATGCATTATTTCATCACCATGTGTTACTCTTATCACTATTATAGCACCTCTAGAGATGCAGAACTGAATATGATATCTTTGTGAGATTCAGCATGAGACCATTCGCAGAAAACCAGACAATGGTACTTTTGAGAGCGTTGTTCGCCATTTCTTCCATTTCTGTATCTGGGAGTGATTAAAACGCTGGTGTCATCTGCAAAAATAACTAATTCTGCTTGTTGTACATTAGACGGTAGATCATTTTCTTATATCAGAAACAGTAGTGAATGTAAGATTGAACCTTGGGGAAACCCATACGTGATTTTTGTTCCCAGTCAGAATTATGTCCCTGACCCACCAGGTTATCTGAGAGTACTAATGCACTGCTTCCTGTACTCGGGTAGGAGCAACAATCCCAGATCGAATCCGCCCGGCGGATTTCCAACGTCGGCCGGTGGGCCAGTCAATCTGGATGTGGTTTTTAGGCAGTTTTCCACATCCCGCTAGGTGAACACTGGACTGCTCTCCACGTTCCACCTCAGTTACATGACTCGCAGACATCTGAACATGTCCACCCTATTCCATGTGTTACATTAGACACAGACAGATGGGGCATACTAATTCCATCTTGGGGGGTATGGGATGGCAGCAGGAAAGGCATCCTGCCACTCCTTAAAATTAATATTGCCAAGTCCGCTATAACTATGCCGGCCCTGCAAAACCACGGGACAATGCACCAGCGAAAGAAAAAAAAGAAGAAAGAATTATGTCCCTGGATTCTGTTGGCTGAATTACTACTAAGTACAACTTTTTGCATTCCTTTGGTTAGATATGACTTGCAACGGTTTTGTTTCTTAAATACTTACACTTTATTTCTTCTATCTAGACATTTTTATCCATTGCTGTATCAGCTCCCAAGCCCTGCTCTATAAATGTACCAATGTTACTTCTGCTCCACTTTCACATCCTCTATCGACACATCCTACTTCTTCTCATTACTCCTCTGAGCACATTGCCCAGCGTCAGTTTTCCACAATATTTGGCCATTTACTACAACTTCATGCGATGTACAATCTTCCTGCTGTTGGTTCAAATCGCTCTGAGCGCTATGGGCTTTAAATTCTGAGGTCATCAGTCCCCTAGAACTTAGAACTACTTAAACCTAACTAACCTAAGATATCAGACACATCCATGCCCGAGGCAGGATTCGAACCTGCGACCATAGCGGTCACGCGGTTCCAGACTGTAGCGCCGAGAATCGCTCGGCCACCCTGGCCGGCCCTGCTGTTGGTATAGTCCGATCACTACATGTGGCTTCCTGCTGGTTTCACTGGTTTTGCAGCATTTGTGAGCCATCATTCCTTTCCTTTAGCGAAGATAATATCCCCACTGTATTTTGGGTTGTTACGCTATATCCCTTCTAGGTCTGATACCTTGACTTGCAGTGTTCAGTTACGTGGCCAGCAACCAACAACCCTTGGTTTTCTTTTTCTTGGTGACTAAATGTTCATTTTAATGGGCAATACTGAGAAGTGCCATCCAAACTTTGGAGACCGAACTGTTTGAATGGCCTAACATTAAATTAGCTATACGAGTATTTCACTCACTCTTTTCCTGGCCTGCGTATCCCACATTTCTGTATTATTAATTTGCTCCTAATTCACATCTTATGGTTGTTTACAGTGTTCACCTGAAAATAAGCTTACAATATCATCGAACTTTTGCGCTTAATCATGGAATAAAGAAGCATCAACAGTTAATGTGTCATTCAGAACTTTTTAGGTGAGTTCATCAACCACCATCAGAAGATGGTTCATGCTGCATGAAATCAGTTACAACGGTATAAAAATTGCTAATGAAGTGTAAATAGTCATAGACGCTTACTTGTATCTGACACTAGCAACTCTGTACCGAAGAATACTACATATTTATTAACATGTTAAGGCACATACTTCTAATCGCCAAACTAAAACTGTAGTTTTAATATGAAAAATGTAAAACAGCTCAGACTTTATTTTAAAATATTAGTAACGTCAGTTCAGTTACAGTCCGCAGCTCTTGGTCTGGTCGCTAGCATTGCTGCCTCTGCATTACAGGGCCCCGGATTTGATTTCCGGCAAGGTTGGGGATTTTCTCTGCTCAGGGACTGAGTGTTTGTGTTGTCCTCATCATTTCATCATCCTCCTCATCATTCGTGAAAGTGGCAGGATTGGACTGTGACAGAAAATGGACTGTGAAAAAATTGGGACTTTGTACAGGCAGTGATAGCCACACAGTTGAGGTCCGAACAAACGAAACATCATCATCAAACATCAGCTCAGGTACAATAAAAAAATAATCAGTCCTATATTAATACTTCTCAAAACTGTCACCTACCAACAAAATGAACGACCCTCATCATGTAACTGATGTTAATGTAAATAGAGGGTCATTGCCAATAACGGCAGAAAATGTGCTGACATCAGCATCAGCGCTTTCTTATTTTTACTGACACAGCAGCATCATATTACAGCTTACACAACTGTGTATGTTGTAAACAGGATCACTGTCAAAATGTGTAAATGTTAGCGATGGGAGGTCCAGCACCCACTGTGCTGAGGCAACTGCACTTTCTGTGTTTAGCTGACATCGGAAGTTCCAGGAATTGTGTAGACATGTGCCAAGGCCATTCAGAGGGAGTTGCAGAACTTCCTCGCACCTGCCTCTCACTGTGGCACGCACATTCTGGGAATACTGACATCAGATTCAGCTTTTTCTTGATGATAATGACGAGTCCCATACTTCTTTACAGAGCGTAGGAGAGCGATGTGGGAGACCCGCACTGCCTTACTAGGAATGGTCCTAGTGGAGGTGGTTTCCTCCGACCATAATGGGGATGAATAATGATGATGAGGACTACACAACAACACCCAGTCATCTCGAGGCAGGAAAAAAATTCTCTGACCCCGCCGGGAATCGAACCAGGGACCCCGTGCTCGGGAAGCGAGAATGGTACTGCGAGACCACGAGCTGCGGACTTATCATTCCCAAAATCCAGAAACATCTCATCTGGTTCTCAGGCACTGTAACTGCTATATTTCGCCAACATCATGATCAGCATTTTCACATCATCAATGCCTCACCCTGGCAGCTGCTCCCACACGCCTGCCCCAGCTGCACACCCATGCATGCATAGCTAATGGCTTGCCATGTAGCTGATGAGTACACATTTTTGTGTGTATCTAGCGAAGCGCTGGCATAGTTGTTACATTCGCATTTTTCATGGAAGTGAGAGTCAATTGTAGTTAGCACATGTGGCATTCGTCTGCTCACAGTGCTACATGGCTTTCATGGGAGCGAGAGTGGACAGTGGTTTTCACATACATTCAACATGAGGTGACTGGTGAGCAGGCTCGCCCTTACCGTTTAATACTCGTTATCCATCCTGACTACCCCAGCTTCAGAGACAATTGCATTTAATTCAGTTTTCCCACCACTGTATTTTAGAGAAGCTGTTATCTGATTGTGGTTCAAATGATTTGAGCACTATGGGACTTAACTTATGAGGTCATCAGTCCTCCTAGAACTTTGATCTACTTAAACCTAACTAACCTAAGGACATCACACACGTCCATGCTCGAGGCAGGATTCGAACCTGCGAGGGTAGCGGTCGCGCTGTTCCAGACTATAGCGCCTAGAACCGCTCGGCCACTCCTGCCGGCGATCTGATGATGTCATGAGAATAATACGTAAAACTCATAACGCTAATGTAAGCTATCATTTATTTGATTTCTGTACATAAACTTAGGTCACATATGCTCAGTTGATGTGAGACTTGCACCGAACAACGAAGAATTTAACAAGTCTACTTCTTAGAATTTTAGACATGGCTATGAGACAACAACCATATAGGAGTACGACAGGTATAACACAGCCAGCTAGATTCAACAAAATTCTATTTTTGCCAGTTTTCAAGGCCGACTATGGGTGTCATTATCTAAAAATCTACAGTTACGTAAAAAGATCATAAATAAACATTAACATAGAACGAAGCAAAGGAATAAACTATATTTGCTGCAAGCAGATTTTAAGGAGATATCGTAATTGATGATCTTATTTAAGAGCAACAATACTCACATCACATAAAATACTTCATTAAGAATTTAATATTACAACTTCATAAAATTAAAGGCATTGAAATAAATCCTGCCCACTATGTAGATATACATAATCAGTACTGAGCAGCTCCTACTCATTTCAGTCTGAACAGCATCAGCCATTAAACTATCTATGCAAGCCGATGGTGATGGCGCTGGTAAGCATGCTCATTTATCAGTCGACCATGACATGTTTCTGAGTGTAACATCACTGTTTCTAAATGATCAGATCATGGCTGCCCTCAAAGTCGATTTACAGGAAAATGATTTTGATCTAGAGCCTGTAATATGCGAATGGTGTATGCAGTTATCAACCCAAAGTAGCTGGGGTTTGCTCCGATTATGGACAACTGAAAGTAGTACTATTTTTGCCTCTTCTACAGAAATGACTTTTTAGGCTTGCATGTAATACTTCAGTGCACTTGATGAGACATAGGTGGAGATCTGTATGATGAATTGAAGCATAAAGTATTGGAAAATGCATTCAACATACAAAATAATGAAGCGGATGAGTGAATAAAATCATTTATAGTCGGTGAACCTCAATGTAAGTATGAGAAATTATGATTAATGTTATTAATGACGGATGTCAACACTATGTGATCAAAAGCCCCTGACGCACCTCCCCCTCAAAACACACGTTTTCCATATTAGGTGCATTGTGCTGGCACCTACTGACAAGTACTCTGTATAAGCGACCCCAGTAGTCATTAGACATCGTGGGAGAGCAGAATGTGGCGCTTCGCGGAACTCAAGGACTTTGAAAGTGGTCAGGTGATTGGTTATCACTTGTGTCATACGTCAGTAGCGAGATTGCCACACTCCTAAACATCCCTAGGTCCACTGTTTCCGAAGTGATAGTGAAGTGGATACGTGTGGGGTCACATACAAAACAAAAGTGTATGGGCAGTTGACTGACGCAGACTGCCAGCCGTTGAAGAGGGTCATAATGTGTAATAGACGGACATCCACCAGACCATCACACAGGAATTCCAAACTGCATCAGGATCCTCTACAAGTACTATGACAGTTAGGTGGGAGGTGAGAAAACTTGGATTTCATGGGTGAGAGTCTGCTCATAAGCAACATATTACACCAGGAAATGCCAAACGATGCCTCGCTTGTTGTAAGGAGCGTAAACATTGGACGACTGAGCAGTGGAAAAACGTTGTGTGGAATGACGGATCACGGTACATATTGCGCCGATACGGTGCAGAGTGTGGGTATGGCGAATGTGCTGTGAATGTCACCTGCCAGCCTGTGTAGTGCCAACAGTAAAACTCGAAGGCGGTGGTGTTATGGTGTGGTCATGTTTTTCATGGATGGAGCTTACAACCCTTGTTGTTTAGCGTGTCACTATCACAGCACAGGCCTACATTGATGCTTTAAGCACCTGTTTGCTTCCCACTGTTGAAGAGAAATTCATGGATGGTAATTGCATCTTTCAACACGATTGAGCACCTGTTCATAATGCACGGCCAATGGCGGAGTGGTTACAGGACAGTAACATCCATTAATCGACTGGCCCGCACAGAATCCTGACCTGTATCCTATAGAACACCTTTGGGATATTTTGGGACGCCAATTTCGTGCCAGGCCTCACTGACCCACATCGATACCTCTCCTCAGTGAAGAATGGGCTGCCATTCTCCAAGAAACTTTAAAGCACCTGACTGAAAGTATACCTGCGAATGTGATGGCTATCATTCAGGCTAAGGGTGGACCAACACAGTACTGAGTTCCAGCATTACCGGTGGAGAGCGCCACGAACTTGTAAGTCATTTTCAGCCAGACGTCTGGATACTTCTGATCACATAATGTATGTCTGTTGTGTATGCGTGTAGAATACTTACCAATTCTCCTTCTGGAGTAGTAGTAGTAATGCCCTATGGAAGTGGTCTCACTGCATCGTGAGTAGCATGAACACCATTGCTGGACCTTTTTGCCATCGACGTCTATGTCACTTTGTATGAGTGAGGAAGAGTTTTTCAGCCTAAATAGAGTTTGTGTGTGTGTGCTTGTGTGTGTGTGTCTGTGTGTGTGTGTGTGTGTGTGTTTGTGTGTGTGTGTGCATAATTTGATATAATACTTACAGGCTCTTGTGATGTATGTGTTTCACATTTATGTGATGACCTGGTACTGTCACCTTTGCGAGATGTGTCTGGAAGAAATATTGTTGCACCGTATGCAACAACACCGCCACTGGATCTGGCACTGATGCGACCGTTGATGTCTGCATCAAACCCTCTGAGTTCTTCTGTCGGCTGTCCCTGACTTAGAGTTAGCAAGGTGTACAGTCGACGCCTGCATCATCTCGTCTGGGCCTGTCTGGCTTTCGTCCACAGCCTAGTAGTAGCAGTGCGGTACTGTAGACTTCTACATCACCACATCCTTGGTATAGCAGTAGAACAGCCGTAGCATATCTCGTTCCTCAACAACAGGTAAATCATGCAGCCACATGAGAGTAATCTGTGGTTGCCGGGGTTTACAGGAGCAGAATCTTGGAATTCCACACTGATAACATCTATGCTGGATTTCGAGATTCAGCTGCCTTCCTACGTAGATGCCTAGCAGTGTTGGAAAGGGTCTTCCCTAAAATTGTCAACTATCACTGCTATTCTGTAATGTGCAAGGCAGTTCTCTACTGTCCTAAAGAATGCAGAAACGCTGCTGCAGGGTAAAGCATCATCAAACTTTGGAGTAAAGATGGTGTAATAACATAGGGCAGGTCCGGAACGTTTACTTGGAGTGTAATACACAGGCATTTTTCCAGTATGAAGGGAAGATGGTTTCCGTGATGTGTGCTCACATGTTTTTGTCTAGTTACGGGGTCCAGTTATATCCAAGTCCTTCAGATATTTCTTCGAAAAGGCATGTGTTAATGTCCAGAATCTAGATAAGGATGAATTTCTCGTTGAATGGTCACTTCTGGCTTGCGATAGAAACTACGTGAAAGGTGAATGCCATAGGGATACCTACAAGACATTTAATATCTGTGGGCATTATAACTACAAAACATCAGAACATCAGATCTACCAAAAAATGGCGCCAGGCGCTGATCACAAAGGTTTGTACCACCATGATCGAAGGCGCAGTCCTTGGGAGTTACAAAGCTTGCAACATGATCAGCTAGAAATCGATTCTTTAAGAATGCATATAGAATCATATTGGTATAATGGGGTGAAACAAACTGTTGTGGAGCTTATTGTGGAACTGGCTATCCTTTAAGGTGTAGCTGTAGACAGTGCGATAATAAGTTGTACAGTCATCGAAAAATATTCAGAGGCTGAATTTGTCCAGTGTTCCACGTGGTATGAATTGCAGTGCCACACATGTTTCACGACGGATAATTTGATCAAAAGGAGTGTGATTTTTATACGTAGATCAGGAATCGAGCAAACGCAAGCTACTACTCTACTGGCCATTAAAATTGTTACACCACGAAGATGACATGCTACAGACGCGAAATTTAACCGACAGGAAGAAGATGTTGTGATATGCAAATGATTAGCTTTTCAGAGCATTCACACAAGTTTGGCGCGCCAGTGGCGACACCTACAACGTGCTGACACGAGGAAAGTTTTCAAGCGATTTCTTACACACAAACAGCAGTTGACCGGCGTTGCCTGGTGAAACGTTTCCGACTTTGATAATGGTCGGATTGTAGCATATCGCAATTGCGGTTTATCGTATCACGACATTTCTGCTCGCGTTGGTCGAGATCCAATGACTGTTAGCAGAATATGGAATCGGTGGGTTCAGGAGGGTAATACGAAACGCCGTGGTGGATCCCAACGGCCTCGTATCACTAGCAGTCGATATGAAAGGCATCTTATCCGTATGGCTGTAACGGATCGTGCAGCCACGTCTCGATCTCTGAGTCAACAGATGGGGAGGTTTGCAAGACAACAACCATCTGCACGAACAGTTCGACGATGCTTGAAACTGCATGGACTATCAGCTCAGAGGCCATGGCTGCGGTTGCCCTTGACGCTGCATCACAGACAGGAGCGCCTGCGATGGTGAACTCAGCAACGAACCTGGGTGAACGAATGGCAAAACGTCATTTTTTCGGATGAATACAGGTTCTGTTTACAGCATCATGATGGTCGCATCTCTGTTTGGCGACATCGCGGTGAACGCACATTGGAGGTGTGTATTCGTTATCGCCATACTGGCATATCACCCGGCTTGATGGTATGGGGTGCCATTGGTTACACGTCTCGGTCACCTCTTGTTCGCATTGACGGCACTTTGAACAGTGGACGTTACAGTTCAGATGTGTTACGATTCGTGGCTCTACCTTTCATGCGATCCCTGCGGAACCCTACATTTCAGCAGGATAATGCTCGACCGCATGTTGCAAGTCCTATACAGGCCTTTCTGGATACAGAAAATGTTCGAGTGCTGCCCTGGCCCGCACATTCTGCCGATCTCTCACCAAATGAAAACGTCTGGTCACTGGTGGCCGACTAACTGGCTCGTCACAATACGCCAGTCACTACTCTTGATGAACTGTGGTATCGTTTTGGAGCTGCATGGGCAGACAATTTGGGCAACTTTTGTTGAAGATATAATGCAGTGTTTGCTTTGTTTATCGTTGCCATGCTCTGATTTTTATCAACACCACTAACACTGTAGCACTGATGTGAGTTACGCGTCCACTAAGCATTTCAACTACGCTCCGTAGCCACATAGTGTCATCTTCAGCGCACAGGCGTCACTGGATGCGCATATGGAGGTGTATGTGGTCAACACACCGCTCTCCCCACCGTATGTCAGTTTCTGAAACCGGAACCGCTACTTCTCAATCAAGTAGCGCCTCAGTTTGTCTCACAAGGGCTGAGGGCACCCTGAGTGTCAACAGCGTTCGGCAGAGCGGATAGTCACCTACCCAAGTACAAGTAGTGGCAGATAAGCTCTTGCAAGTATAGGTCCGTAAATACTGCCTTACGGTGAGTGGAATATCTTAACGAACTATCCACTCCCCTACTGATTATGACGTGTAGAAGCGATCAAAAACCGCTTCCTTTTCTCTTCCATTGCAAATGGGATGTTCTCGTGCATTGAATGCAATCGAAAAAATTGTGACAGATCTCCTTCGCTGTAAGGCCACACTACGAAAACATCAGCGCCATTTGAGCAAAATAATTTTTACTTAATTTTCATTAAGTCATTAAGCTCAGGGGGGCTGAATTGTTGTCAGCCGAAACATCGTGGTAAGCTGTCGACGTTCTCTGGCTGCGTCTCGGAACTTCGAGAGGTACTTAATATCCCAGTAAATGGTGAAAACCACACCTTTACATCCATTTGTAAAGTAAGACAGTGGATTTTGGCGTAGAAGTCCCCTGTGATTTTGTGTCTTTTTAAATACATTTATTACCTAAACGTTTCCTTTAGTCTGTAATTACGTGTATTTACAGCCTTGGAGCCTCGCGTAGGTTAGCAGTCCCACGGTTCAATAGGACATTTAGTAGATAACTAATTTGCTACCGCTACACATGTGGTATGTCACACCAGCTGACCACGAAAGTACACAACTGCTAAATGTAAACACCTTCCCATAGTAACACATCGACATCGAGAATACTAAGCATACATCAGAATGTCAATAGTAATTACACTATTTCATCAAAAAAAATCCGAACTCAGTCAGTAGACATTAATATAGGGTGTGACCACCCTCCATCTCTATGAAAGCTTTGAGCTCTGCTGGGGCAGCTTCAGTGAGGTGTCTGGGTTTATGTTGCTGAATGGGAGCCCGTTCTTCGTCAAGATCGGAAACCAGAGAATGTTGTGATGTTGGACGCTGGGGCAAGGAGCGAAGCTTTTCCGTAGGTTTTAAATTGGGACCGTGGGCACGCAGTCCACTTCAGAAATGTTACTATGCACAAACCCTTAATTCACAGATGCAGCTTTGAGACACAGCGCACTGTCATGTTGATACAAGTATTAACTCCGAACGGTTCCTCTACTTTATGGAACACAAAGTGGTATAAAATGTGTTCGTACTCTCCTACATGTAAGGTTTTCTTAAGTGGATTAATAGGACAACAACTTAACGACGAGCAACACCCTTGCCGGCAAGTGTGGCCGAGCGGTTCTAGGCGCTTCAGTCTGGAATCGCGCGACCGCCACGGTCGCAGGTTCGAATCCTGCCTCTTTCATGGATGTGTGTGACGTCCTTAGGTTAGTTAGGTTTAAGTAGTTCTGCGTTCTAGGGGACTGATGACCTCAGATGGTAAGTCCCATAGTGTTCAGAGCCATTTGAGATACACCCTCATACTGTAACAGCACCTACTCTGTATTTCTCTGTTCGCATTAAACATAATGATAGGCAATTGGCTCCAGGCACCTGTTAAACCATTCCATCGGACTGCCGCAGACCTCAAGTATAACTTGGTACTGACTACAGAGATGTGTGACCTATGAGGTGCTACTCCATCATTATACCCAATACTTCGTTGTTTTTAACTCCCTACGCTTAGTCACTGTGCCGCTGATTTCATGCGTTGCTTTACAGCCATCCTTCTGCAATGTTGGACGGTCTCTGTCCGTCAGTACATGATGACCGCCTGGTCCTGGATTAGCTACAGTTGTTCCCTCACATTTCCATTTCACAAGTGCATCGTCAACAATCGACTTGCACGCCTTTAGAAGGGCTGAAAAGCACGGAGTGATCAAAAAGTCAGTATAAATTTGAAAACTGAATAAATCACAGAATAATGTAGATAGAGAAGTACAAATTTACACACATGCTTGGAATGACACGGGGTTTTATTAGAAGCAAAAAAATACAAAAGTTCTAAAAATGTCCGACAGCTGGCGTTTTATCTGATCAGAATAGCAATAATTAGCATAACAAAGTAAGACAAACCAAGATTATGTTCTTTACAGGAAATGCTCAATATGTCCACCATCATACCTCAACAATAACTGTAGTCGAGGAATAATGTTGTGGACAGCACTGTAAAGCATGTCCGGAATTATGGTGAGGCACTGGCGTCGGATGTTGTCTTTAGCATCCCTAGACATGTCGGTCGATCACGATACACTTGCGACTTCAGGTAAGCCCAAAGCCAATAATCGCACCGACTGAGGTCTGGGGACCTGGGAGGCCAAGCATGACGAAAGTGGCGGGTGAGCACACGATCATCATCAAACGACGCGCGCAAGAGATCTTTCGCGCGTCTAGCAATATGGGGTGGAGCGCCAGCCTGCATAAACATCGTACGTTCCAGCAGGTTTTTATCAGCCAGGCTGGGGATGATGCGATTCTGTAACATATTGGCGTACCTCTCACCTGTCACTGTAGCAGTTTTGCTGCCTAGCGCCATCTGTCGCACATTTTGTGAACTTTGTTTTTTCTTTTGTTGTAATAAAACCCCATGTCACTCCAAGCATGTGTATCAATTTTTACCTCTCTTCTACATTATTCCATGGTTTATTAAGTTTGCAAATTTATACTGACTTTTTGATCACCCAGTACTTGCTGGAAGACATCCAGTCATTGGTGCACGGTCGAAGAGCCTTAACGCTCCTCATGTGCCCATTCTGCTGTCACTATTTGTCCTCCTACTCCTCACTGCCATTTATACTGGCGGGGCCGCCTCTATAAGATTTAGTCATCCACTGTGCGCTTTAGAGGATTTGGGATAGTGGATATGGTTTGGTTATATAACTAAATAAATGCTTATTATTGTTTACAAATTTCAGTAATTTTACTTCGCAACGTTTTGGACGTTATTCATTTATTTACTCGATCGGCATTTACAAGGCGAAATATCAAACTAGGACATAACAGCATTAAAATGACACATTCAGCATTACTTAATTACATAATGCAATATAATTACAATAGTTCAATGGCATTTGCCGTGAGGTTATGTATATTCTCCAGTTCACCATTAAAACCATGCACAGTACACATGATCAAGTCAGCCATTGATTGGTTGAGTCTACATTCTCACTGAGGGCCATTCTCGAGGCCCCATGTTGTCATCATCTCCCTGCATCTTCCGACACCCGTTCTCACACAGTTCAGCATAGTACGCCCTCTTCTGGAGAGCTGAAATTCCTCTATTTCTATGCTTGGGTGAGTAACCAGTATTCTGTTCTTCAATATGCTTCTATTCCATGAAATTTTACATTCTTTTTCTAAGTCGACTGTTTACCATAGAGGTGACCTTAATCTCAGGCGATTTCTCGATGTCAGGTCCTGATGTATGGGAAGGTTTCGGTTTGTCAGTATTTTGCTATGTTCTCTTGATCTCTTCTGATTTCAGGTGGTGCTACGTTAGACAGTATGGGAATCCAATGTGAAGGTCTAAGTGCTGTGGCTGCTCCGTTCGGCCGGTGGGACTGTGAAGTATTGTGCCACACACCATACTCCCCGGGCTTAATTCCTTGTGAATTTGATTTGATTCCGAAGATGAAGGAACCACTTCGTGGCATTCCCTTCAGAAACGTTCCAGAGATTCGACAGGTAGTAGACCGCTCCATTCGCACCATCAACAGAACAGGCTCCGCTAACGGTATACTGCGACTTCCACATCGCTAGCAACGAGTTCTACACAATGCTGGTGATTACATTGGAGAACAGTAACAGGTGCAAACATGTAACTCTTTTGTATCAGTTGTGAATAAGTAGCTGACACTCTTTAAGTTCCAACCCACGTAATTTCTACACAGTGCATCAAAGAGAAACTTGTGTAAAATATTTGGGGTTGTCCCTAGACTTCTCTGGTTTCAGGACAGCGACTACCTCTGCTTCTTTCCACATAGTATGACAAAAAGTTCCCGTAATAACTAAAACATAAAAGGTTTCTTTTTTTCATAATTTTGTGTTGCGGGTCCTCCCAAACATTTCTTAATGTATAGTAATCAATGGAGCAGGCAGTAGTAAGTTCCGGGAAACTAAACTTCTTACACATCTACTTTCTTTTTTTTTGCCACAGCTACTAGCGAAGGAAATTTGGGACAATTAAAAAAATTAAATCTTCATGAAATCATAATGAAAGTTAAGAAATACCATTAGCAAGCAGGTAACATTTAGACTTATCACAGCTGAAAGGCGCTTGAAAGACAATCTACCACAGACTTAACAAACAATCTTCAATTAACCAATTACGGTTAGGATAGCAGGTTCCAAGCAAATTTAACACACCTATAAAGGTAATACCCTCTAACTGAAAGTCAGAGTATCTTGCAAGATTGCAAGTAATTTACAAGATTAACAGATAGAAAAAATCATTGATCAAAAGTGATAACAGAGCTTTAATCTGTCCCTCTTGTAAAAGCGCTGATTCGAACATCAATCAAGGTCGGCTCCTTATAGATCAGCGTGTAGTTTACAACTTACGAAGTCAACTCTCGCTAAGCAGCCACTTGAAAGCTTCAACATAATCCAGCTACGCATATGCAGTTCTAGTTAATCGCAACTGAAATGTGGTTCAGTACTCTCGAACCAAAAGTTTAAGGTCAGCCAGCGGTAACCTTCAGTTCATTGCAGCGCATCATCCCAAGGAAGTTTACTGCTTAACTGATGCACTTACTCACGGTCGGCCATACTCCATTTCATATGCTGTATCAATCATTGGGTACGATCCGTCCGTTGTGTAGCACACCTCTTCAGATTCCAGACGCCATCAACACCACGAAGTTTACCGAGTAAGACCGCCTTCTTGCAGGTGCGTCCGGTGCTATTTTCTTATTTGTCCGCCTCTTCGCTGTCCCCCTATCGGGACGTCATGAAGTCTGTCGCCCAACGACGAAGCAGCCTTGTGTCTAGCCACGTTCGTATTGCGCGACGGTGCACGGATCAGCATTAATGGGTGAATGTGCATCATCTATTTATTTATTTTATTTTTTTGCATGGAGACACAAAATGGTGTCTTTTGCAAACGTCATAGCATTTTTTTAATAGTTTAGTACAGTCATATACACATATGTGATTACACATACATGATACAAATGTACCATTGTACCTAATAAGGCACAATATTGGGTGTTACATCGTACATATTGCAAATATTCAGATTTTACACAACTATATATATATATATATATATATATATATATATATATATATATATATATATATATATATATATATATATATGTATATATATATATAATTTATTTTAGTTTAATATTAATATTCACTTAAAGAATATAAACACTTGTCAATTAAGAAATATTTCAGTTTCACTTTGAATAAGTTCCCTTTGTGGCACCTTATAGAGCTCGGTAATCTGTTGTACCATATTTGATCAATAATGCTTGGAGTATGGTCTGTTGTTCTTAATATTGCTCTTTGTCTGTAGTAGCAGTCTTTATTTCTTGTATTATAGGCATGCATATCAGAGCACTTTTTGCTTTGTTTTGATGTGTAACAAAAATATAATTAATTTGTAAAGGTACAGTGAGTAGACTTTGAGGTATTTATGATGAACAAAGACTTCCCTGCGTGAATCTCTGTACCCCAATCCATGGATAATTCTGATTGCTCTTTTCTGTAGGGTAAATATTCTGTTCATATGTATGTTGGCAGCACAACCCTATATCTCTATCTCGTAACTGATCTGTGCAAAAATTGTTCCATAATAAATTGTTTTTAATGTCTGATATGGGACTACTTTTGATAACTGGATGATTAGATGTAATGAACTGCTGATTTTATTGCATAAAAATTTGATATGGTTTACCTATCTTAGATTTTCATCTGGGTGAATACCTAGAAATCTGCAGCCTTCTGTGTCCACTACTTCAATTCCACCTATGTTACTGATAGAGGTTTGGTGTGAGTTTGTACGTTTAAATGGCAATAAGTGAGATTTACTGATATTAACTTTCAAACCTTGATCTTGGAAATAAGTAGTTATTTGATGCAGTCCCTCAGTTGTTACCAACATTAACTTATCATTTTCTTAACCAAGAAATGACAGTGAGGTATCGTCTGCATAGGTTACCAATTGGGAGTTGAAAGGTTGCTCTATATTATTTATGTACACTAGGAAAAGGAAAGGGACCAAAATTGAGCCCTAGGGTACACCTTGTGTGACTGTCTCATATTTGGACTCGAAATTAATGATCTGGTTATTGATTTTGGAAGACAGCTTTGTACACTGCTTGCGGTTAAATAAATATGTAGCCAACAATTGCATGGATGCAGCATTTACAATGTATGACTCAAGTTTACTTAAAAGTAACTCATGGTTTACTGAGTCAATGGATTTAGTAAGGTCTAGCATTTTGCCAGCTGTTTGCATTCCTTGATCAAGGGCACCATACGTTTTGTGAAGAAATTCCGTAATTGTTGTGATAGTGCTATGATATTTTCGGAATCCATGTTGTCTCTCTGTTAGGAACTTATTTTTCAAGAAATAGTCACTAAGTTGTGCCAGTAGCACAACTTCAAATAATTTGCTGCGTCAGGTATTAATGATATGGGTCTGAAATTTGAAATCTCTTCCTTGGATCCTTTTTTTTATGGACTGGTTTAACTGTGCTCCATTTCAAAACATTTGGAAATGTATGTTCCCTAATGCTGCCGTTTACCAGGTGGGTGATTATTTTAACTAATTCCTTATTGCATTTTTTAATCTCGATGTTACTCAAACCATCCCATTCAGATGAGAACTTATTCTTTAGGTAATTTATTATCCTGCCTATTTCTTTTTCACTTACTTTTTTGAATTCAAAAGGTGGCTGTTCAAAGGAGCAGAGCTTTACCTCACTACTCACAATTGTGTTATTAACTCGACTAACAGCTGCAGATATAAAGTATTTATTGAAAACATTGCAGACTTTATTAGGATCTTTAATTGTGTTTCCATCATGTCTTATATTTACAATTTCAGTTTCTGGCTTCGGTGTGCCTTTACGAAATTGACTTACAATTCTCCATGAGGTCTTGGCTAAATTGTCTGATTGAGCTATTTCACTGCTGTTTATCTTTTTTCTGAGATTTGAAAGCTCTTTCTTAAAGATTTTCTTGGCTTCGTTGTGCTTGGCCTTAAAAACCTGCAAGTTTGCTGACTTGTGTAACACATCCAGGTCCTAGATGTTTTGCCTGAGTTTTATCATATTTTCTGGAAGTGTCAGTCTGTTGGTTTCGGGTGAACACTCTTTGTATTTTCTTAACAGGGCAGCATCTGTAAAAATGTCTTAGCATAGTATCATAGAATTTGGCCCATTTGTTTTCAGATCCTTCGGTCTGGTAAACCAGATCCCAATCCTCTATAGCTAATTTATTTCTTAGGGCAAGGACGTTACCCTCTTTTAGGATTCTTTTATTTTCGATAACTTTTGTCATTTTTGGGATGCTTGTGTCTACATACTCTACAAGCTGGCATTTGTGGTCAGAGTAGTGGAAATCCCTATTCCAGCACCTAACACTGTCTTCAATATGTTTATATAGTATAACGTAATCAATTCTGCTAGATGTGGACTTTGTTACCCTGGTATCACTATTTACTACATTTATGAAATTATATGGGTTAAGAGTATCTATTAACCTCATATTACACAAACTGGAAGATTTTGTCTCAATATTCAGATCACCAAGTACAGTTAGGTCACTGGGACTACAACGTCCCACTACTCTACTAAATATGTCTATGAAGCTAACTACATCAGCCTATGGTGGATGATAAATCCCAATAACTTTATGTTTTCTCATAGCCTCTCAACACTCTTTGGTGTGGACTTCAATGCCTGCCACTTAAATCAAGCCTTCTTTGTTGTAATAGTCTCGATAGTTTATTTTCTTGTACTCGAGATTCTCATTAATGTAAACTGCCACACCACCACCCTTATGTTGCTGTCTACAATAATTACACTTCTGGAAATGGAAAAAAGAACACATTGACACCGGTGTGTCAGACCCACCATACTTGCTCCGGACACTGCGAGAGGGCTGTACAAGCAATGATCACACGCACGGCACAGCGGACACACCAGGAACCGCGGTGTTGGCCGTCGAATGGCGCTAGCTGCGCAGCATTTGTGCACCGCCGCCGTCAGTGTCAGCCAGTTAGCCGTGGCATACGGAGCTCCATCGCAGTCTTTAACACTGGTAGCATGCCGCGACAGCGTGGACGTGGACCGTATGTGCAGTTGACGGACTTTGAGCGAGGGCGTATAGTGGGCATGCGGGAGGCCGGGTGGACGTGCCGCCGAATTGCTCAACACGTGGGGCGTGAGGTCTCCACAGTACATCGATGTTGTCGCCAGTGGTCGGCGGAAGGTGCACGTGCCCGTCGACCTGGGACCGGACCGCAGCGACGCACGGATGCACGCCAAGACCGTAGGATCCTACGCAGTGCCGTAGGGGACCGCACCGCCACTTCCCAGCGAAATAGGGACACTGTTGCTCCTGGGGTATCGGCGAGGACCATTCGCTACCATCTCCATGAAGCTGAGCTACGGTCCCGCACACTGTTAGGCCGTCTTCCGGTCACGCCCCAACATCGTGCAGCCCGCCTCCAGTGGTGTCGCGACAGGCGTGAATGGAGGGACGAATGGAGACGTGTCGTCTTCAGCGATGAGAGTCGCTTCTGCCTTGGTGCCAATGATGGTCGTATGCGTGTTTGGCGCCGTGCAGGTGAGCGCCACAATCAGGACTGCATACGACCAAGGCACACAGGGCCAACACCCGGCATCACGGTGTGGGAAGCGATCTCCTACACTGGCCGTACACCTCTGGTGATCGTCGAGGGGACACTGAATAGTGCACGGTACATCCAAACCGTCATCGAACCCATCGTTCTACCATTCCTAGACCGGCAAGGGAACCTGCTGTTCCAACAGGACAATGCACGTCCGCATGTATCCCGTGCCACCCAACGTGCTCTAGAAGGTGTAAGTCAACTACCCTGGCCAGCAAGATCTGCGGATCTGTCCCCCATTGAGCATGTTTGGGACTGGATGAAGCGTCGTCTCACGCGGTCTGCACGTCCAGCACGAACGCTGGTCCAACTGAGGCGCCAGGTGGAAATGGCATGGCAAGCCGTTCCACAGGACTACATCCAGCATCTCTACGATCGTCTCCATGGGAGAATAGCAGCCTGCATTGCTGCGAAAGGTGGATATACACTGTACTAGTGCCGACATTGTGTATGCTCTATTGCCTGTGTCTATGTGCCTGTGGTTTTGTCAGTGTGATCATGTGATGTATCTGACCCCAGGAATGTGTCAATAAAGTTTCCCCTTCCTGGGACAATGAATTCACGGTGTTCTTATTTCAATTTCCAGGAGTGTATTTGCTAAGTAGTAGCCATCTAGTTTACAGTAAGTAATTTCATCAGATTTTAATCCATGCTCAGTTAACACTACCATATGAGTTGACTTTTCATTTACAAAAACCTGTAATATATTAAGCTTATTTCTAAGGTACGGTATGTTCAGGTGCTTGAGCCTTAGTGGTATTTTTAACTGGTCACTCTGATTATCTTCCTTTAAAATGCACTGGGTTGGTTCACATACAGTTCTGGATCTAGGCATTAAAAGAGTTCCTGTTCTTCGGTGATCTTGCATTTCTCGATCTACTACCCAACCTGGCTTCTGTCTGTCTAGTTGTCAAGGTTGAGGTGCCTTCTTGCTCTGTACAGTCCGATGAGTTGCCGAACTGCGTGGTGCTGCAGTAACTGGATTTGTATATTCCACCACATTTGATTGAGTAGGTGATGCTGAAGTCTGCAATGGATGCCACAGCTTCTGCTGTTTTAAGTAGCTGGCTTGGCAAGTTTTTTTACCCAGTCCTGGGAATTTGTTAGTTGCTTTACTTTCCCACAAAACATGTCACTTTGAGCTTTGGGTTTTATTGATCTTGAGGATCTCCTAGGAGCACAATGTGTTTCTGGACATTTGAATATCCTGTTGCTGCAAACTGATCTTCCTACTTCACTGTTCATTACTGTCCTCTTGACAACTTTGTGGCTGATTTTTGGTACTGTAATTTTTTGTTGCTGTGGTATTATTTGCTTAATTCCCTCTAGATCCTTCCACTCAAGTGATATTGCAGGCTTTAGTTGATTTATTGGAGAGGTGACTGCAAGTAAAGTTCTGGCCATTTCTTCCTTGCTATTAGCATTTAGGTGTAGTCAGTGACAAGTGTACCAGTCTCTATTCTCAGGGACTGTTACAAACTGAGTGTTTCTGAAAGATTTCGTCATTTTGGCTATTTTCCTATTTGTTCGCCTGGTTTCATCGTTCACACAAGACCCGTTTTCAAGATCATATCTATGGGGTATCCCTACTATGATTACATTTGTGTGCTGAAGCTTAATTAATGCTGATGTTATAGCATTAATGCCTTGTCTGCTTCGTTTTTGGCTACATCATTTGTGCCACCCCAGATTATAACTGTGTCATTCATTATGAGATTATATAAGTTGTTACAGCTTTCAAGTATTGAAGTTAATGGTGCACCTGGTATAACATTTCCTTGGATTACGAAATTATAATGACTTTGATGCATGAAGTTAGCTGCAACTGATAGCCCATGGCTGTCTGCAAGCACTGTTATTCTTTTTTTGTGTTTAGGTGAGCTTTTTATGTTACTGCTGTGTCTGTTGTACGAAAATTTCTTGCTATTTATGCTGTTTCCTTTAACTATGAAGTTTTTATTTACCTCAGTGCTTTGTTGTTCACAATTTTCATCTTTTTGTAGCTTATCAAACCTGTTCCTTGTCGTAATGTATAACGAGGAATCATTCGAAATTTTTTTCACAGCTTTACATGTTGTTTTATGCGTAATATACTGATTGGTTTTTGCAGCGATTTCGTTTATAGAGTTTTTGTTTTCGCATGATTTGGAACCTTTTTTTTTGTCTCTGAGCATTTCACCCTCATTTTGTAACTTCTGTCGTGGGAGCTCGTCAGATTTACTTTTTAATTCTTTAACCTCATCAATGAGCACATTGATTATATCGTAAGTACAGTCTTTGTTATTCAAGTCTAGTCCTAACTCGTGTTCCCTACACAGCCAGAACTTTTGTTTAGAGTTCACATTTACACAAGAGAAATGAAACACAGTTTTACTTTTTTATGCATATAATTCCTTTACAGACACGATGTCCACAGTAGGAGAGTCCTGAAACTTTTCGACTCAACGTTGCGTTTTGTTCGTTAGGTGTAGTTGCTACACACTGGAATTTCTCCGATTCTGCATGTCTCCTTTCTGCAACTTTTGATATTTTCGTGCAAGCTAAGCACATCCTGTCACTGAAAGTGTTGTACTTTTTACACACGCAACACGTATTTTCTTAAATTTTACTCTTGTTTGTCGAGTAATTCGACTGATTGTTTACAATTGACGCCATGTTGCGAGGGACTTTCAGGTGGGCAGCATTTTCGTTTCTTAAACGCGAAATGTCATATCTTAAAACGTCCACAGTTTTTTGTAAACTTGAAATTCGTTCTTTTAGCTTCACAATTTCACTACTACAATTCCCATAGACACCTGTTTTTAAGGCACAACTGTAACTTCTGTTCACTTGATCACTACACACAACCGCACTAGACGCCATCTTCCAGCCAAGATTCAGTAGGGGATCAACAGACGTTTGAAAAGCGTTTCACGTTAATGAGGAAAGCAACTTAGCTATTTGTTGACCCAAGGTAAATGTTCGTTTCAGTTACAACATACAGGCTGATTCACGAAGATATGCAAATATTTTAAAATGTTATTCTACAAGTAAACCTAAAGAAAAAGTTCGTATGAACATAGGTCTGCAAATGTTCAGTTACCGAATTACCGCTAGTAAAATATTTTGCCTTAAATTTACCAACTTCGCTAATATGAAGCCATCGAAGAACTGTATGAGGTTAAAGAAAAGCACGATTACCTTTTATTTTGTTGTTATCAATGTGGTGAATCTAGTAAAACACGTCCCAGACATGTATCTGCAGTAATTTTCCAAAACATCCAGAGAAGCAGAGATGTAATTTCATAAAAATTTTACAATACTTTATTTACTACTTGGCTCAATTTATTTTTTGAATTCCAGACAATTGCATGATGTTTTCACCAGAAGTTGTAGAGAATTTTATTTTGGAAAAATTGATGATAATAACGTTAACTGAAACTGGCTCTGAGCACTATGGGACTTAACATCTGAGGTCATCAGTCCCCTAGAAATTAGAACTACTGAAACCTAAATAACCTAAGGACATCACACACACTCATTCCCAGGGCAGGATTCGAACCTGCGACCACAGCGGTCCCGCGGTTCCAGATTGGAACGCCTAGAACAGATCAACCACTCTGGCCGGCTTAACTGAAACTGTACGAATGTGTCAGATAAGCTGCTTTTATTCATACGATAGCACACGTGAATTCATGTTAAACCGGAAAAAGTAAAGCTCTGTGTTAAGGAAGTTGTACAGTGTACATACAATTTCACGATACATTCACAATAAATAACGTTAAAAATGTCTCCACCGAGTTCAATGCATTTAACTGCACGCGTATGAACAGATTTTGTAGCTCGTTTCAGTTTCGTAGGGTTATTCTTAATTTTGTAGTCTTTACTTCTCTCGATGTTCTAGAAAACTACTGCAGATACACGTCTGGGACATAAAACAAGATCCACCAGATCAATAACAACAAAATAAGTAGAAATTATACTTTACTTTAACATCGTACAGCTTTGCGATGTCTTCATACTATCGAAGTTGGTAATTTCATGCAAAATCTTTAATTAGCATTAACTCCATAACCAAGCAGTTGCTGATCTATGTATATATGAACTTTTTCCTTAATGTCACTTTTGGAATAACATATTGAAATATTAGCATATCTTCTTGAATCACGCTGTATATTAAGGACTCATCGACTCAGTTTTCTACCGAATTCAACGATAATATTGCAGCCCATGGTATTTTGAAGTACGTAAAAATGTGCATTCGGAAAATTTGTTGGAGGTGTACTGATTACTTCTATGTAGAGCACAGATCTCCGTGTGCGCTTGTAATTTTGTACGCATCCATTTCAATAGTTGGCAGTTTCTACGTCATTGCATTGTGCAATTACTATGCTTAAGTGCAGCAGACGAAAAAATGAGCTAAGTATGCGCGTTTTTTACTTGTGGGCATTAATCTTCAAATCCATGTCGACATGAGGAGCTCAGTGAATTTATCGAGACTGGAACAGTTGCCAGTGGCGGAGTTTTAAGAGCGGTGGCGACGATAAACTGGTAGAACAGAGGAAAGGTAATAACGCAAAAATACATGTTAGCTAACTTACAAAAAGAAATTACCCCCTCTGAGTTGGAAAAAGTGGGTCACGTTGTAAGAGCAATAGCTAGCTAGCTCCCTCTAAAGTTTTCGGTTACCGCTACTTCCAGCGCCACTTTTCGCTTTTCGGAGAGCCCGTGTTGCCGAAACAATGGCGGGTGGTTACTGAGCGCGGAGGAAAAGGACCGAAACGTCCTGGTCGATGTCGGGACTCGAAATGGCGCCGAAGTTTTAATGCAGTCGCCCCCCTAACGGCCCTCTGAAGCGTCAATCTTGGCGTCTTCCGGCGCCGCTAAAACTGTCCCACTCACAGAGAGAGAGAGAGCGCTGTTCTTTTCTTTTCTAAGGCTGCTGGAATAATGCATTGCAGATGGAGTTTCAATGTCAAACTTAATGCGGACCTCATTTGTCTTAAGCGAATGGGAGTATGGCTGAAGTTTTCAAAGTGCCTGGTTTTCCCTAGTAACTCCATCACTCCGTTTGCTTGTAAGAGTGCATCTTCATATAGACATTTCCAACGAAATCGGACTTTATGAAGCAGCTCATCATTTCTGTTATTCTCTTGATAAACTTTCCACTTCTATACTCATATTCTGTTGACGCTGTCCACTGCGTTACAGACCTCAGCCTCTAATGTTGCGAAATGAACTAAACCAGAATGGGGTTTTAATATGTTCGTACCGCCCTTCGTCCTGAACTCCACTACCATAGTAAATATACCCGTTTTCCTCAACTCCACCGAAGGCTTTTCTCATTTGACAATCTACAGAGTGTCCAGAAAAGGACTCCCTGATTTCAATATTAAATATCTCGAAAACAAAGATCGATAGAGGTATGCAGTAAACGGTATGTTTATTGTGAAAGCTGTAAGAAGTTTATACAGCAGTTTGAAATAATAGTTACAAAAGCTGCTAACAGATGGCGCTGTAATCACCATACGTAATGCCTAGTATAAATAGTGATTCGAAGCCCACAGCGATCAGTTCCACTATTGAAACGTGAAAGGAGGTTAGCGTACCGAAGGAAGAGATTAAAAACATGTACTCCGTTAAACAACGCATTTTTCTGGCGCTAAGGTTCCACAGGTTAGAAAAGAGTCCTACGGCAACAAGGCGAAGTTTTCAAGCACGATTTAATGTTCCAAAAGGACCCGATGCGAAAACCATTCCTACGCTCTTCGCAAAATTGCAACGAACAGGCAGCGTAACTGATGATCTAGTGGGGCATGTTAACCGCAAGCAAAACCGCAGTTACTCCTGAAAATACCGCCACAGTTTCTGGAATTATTCAGGGAAATCCAATGTCATCCGTCCGTAGAATTGCAGCTGAGACTGGTTTGAAGCGTTCCAGCACGCAGAAAATACTGAGAAAGAGCCTACACATGTTTCCATTCAAAATTCAAATGCACCAGGTCATACCCGTACGAGCTGTGCAACAAAGGGTTGCCTTTGCTAATCAGATGCTGACAATGATTGATAGTGAAGGTTTTGATGTTGGCTGCATTTGGTTTACAGATGAAGCACACTTCCACCTGGATGGATACGTGAATAAGCACAACTGGCGATTTTGGGGTTCCGAAAAGAAATACTGGTGTGAAGCGAAACCCCTGTATTCTCCTAAAGTTACTGGGTGGGCTGCAGTATGCAGCAGAGGCATTATTGGCCCTTTTTCATTCGAGAAACGGTCTCTGGTGCACGTTACGTTGCAATTTTGGAACAATTTGTTGCCACACAGCAAGCGTTAGAGGATCTACCAGGTACTGAATGGTTTATCCAAGATAGAGCCAGACCACATCGGACCGAACAAGTGTTTCGCTTCCTTGAGGAATACTTCGGGAATCGAGTCACTGCTTTGGAATATCCTACATTTACTTGTGCAGGCATGGATTGGCCTCCATATTCGCCGGATTTCACTCCCTGCGACTTTTTTTGTTGGGCACAGTGAAAGACATGATCTATCCGAAGCATACCGCCGCGCTGGACAAGCTTGAATCGGCGATCTCTGTGGCATGTGAATCCATTTCGGTTGAGACACTATGAAATGTGATGGCGAATTTCATTCTTCGTTTGCGCCACCTCTGTAGTGCCAATGGTGAACATTCTGAAAACATTGTGATGTGATTGTTTGCAAAGATTGTTTTCACTTTTGTATGCTGATATGAGCTGTACAGCGTACAGCGCGATCTGTTAGCAGCTTTTGTAACTATTATTTCTAACTGCTGTATAAACTTCTTACAGGTTTCACAATAAACATACCGTTTACTGGATTCTCTGTCGATCTTCGTTTTCGAGATATTTAATTTTGAAATCAGGGAGTCCTTTTCTGGACACCCTGTATTTGTAAACAGGTGTTCTTTTTGCTCTGTGAAAGATTTTATATTTTCCTACTGACACTATCTAACAAAGTTTTCATTCTAAACGTTAACTTTAGATTATTAAACCCTCGTAAAATCGACGATTGATATCTCCGCGCCGTTCCTACCGATCTGGACACATGACAGACACCTGCTCTTTCGTACCTTCGTGGCAAGCAACACTGTTAACACTGCTGAGTTGTATATGGCCAGGCTTGTGTAGTTTTCTGACACTGTTGCTTTTGACGTAAATTTTACGAATGTTTACTAATGATGAGCCTATTTCCCTGTAGTTGGTACATTTATGGCTTTAAATGTGTCTTACTGTGGAATTTTAGGTGTACTGTGAACCAGTCACAGCCGGAAGAGCGTCACTTTACATCACATTGCCCCCCCCCCCCACACCACCTGTCAGATGCTAGTCTCGTTTTTGCTACTGAATTTAGTTCAATATGAGTGCTACTGAGTTTTAATGGTTCAAATAGCACTCAGCACTATGGGAATTAACTTCTGAGGTCATCAGTCCACTAGAACTTAGAACTACTTAAGCATAACTAACCTAAGGACATCATACACATTCATGCCCGAGGCAGGATTCGAACTTGCGATGGTAGCGGTCGCTCGGTTCGAGGTTGTAGCGCCTAGAAGCGTACGGCCACTCCGGCCGGCTACTGAGTTTTATCTTGGCACTAACATAATGAGTGATTTGCTCTAAGAAGTTGTCAAGGACGCAGTTAATGGATAATTTAGTAACGAGGAAAATGGAAAATAATATTTTGTGCACAGATGACAGAGATGTAGATCAATGGTTTGAAGTAGTAAATAAAGAAAACGAGGAAGCACGAGAAAAATCTTTGAGTGACCGTGGAAGACTGAGTTATGTGGTGCTTAGACTGTAATAATATCGTCTAAAGCAGAATAATCTCTACCTATTTTGTGTGCCTAATACTCTTGGAGTTATAATTTGTAAATAGCTCTTAACATACGTTATGACTTCTTTTCCAATAGCATTTTGAGGGGTAAAGTTTTCGATATTGGATATAATACACTACAGTTTTTTATTTATTTTGTGTGCAACATACAACTGCATAGCTCATGAATTATGACTTCCTTGCAATAAAATTTGGAGCAGTAAAATGTACGATGGTTTAGTAGCAATCTAACAGCTTGTGCCTAACAGCTATAAGGTTAATTCTTATTTGGTCACCGCCAGCTTCGCTCTTTTGCAACCGATCCACTTTCCTTACCCTGTCACGAGCGTGGAACAACTAGGTTGGTGCAGAAGTTCCTAGCGGTTTTTGTTATTCATGTTGGTATTCCGGTTTCTATAGTTTTATTTATCTACTGTCATTTCTTTTATTTGTAGTTCTCTGTTGCTATTCGAGTTTACAATCTGTCATTTTGTCATTTCGATTGTGAGTGGCGTTTTGGACACTAGAAAACAGAAAGCGGAACATTTCCGACATATTCTTCTGTTTGGGTTCAATAAAGCGGTGACAGCAGCAGGGGCGGGTGGGGGCAACCACAACATTTGTAACGTGTATAGGGCTAACGATACTGAACAGACACCACGAGAAAAATATATTGCCTTTTTGAAGAGAATAGTTTTGTCATTAGTGACTCACTGTGTTCAAGAACGGTTCAAATGGCTCTGAGAACTATGAGACTTAACATCTGAGGTCATCAGTCCACTTGAACTTACATCTACTTAAACCTAACTAACCTAAGGACATCCCACACATCCATGCCCGAGGCAGGATTCTAGCATGCGACCGTAGCGGTCACGCAGCTGCTGACTGAAGCGCCTTGAAGCGCTCGGCCATAACGGCCGGCCGTTCAAGAAGACCTTCGGGGTCCGATGATCATTTTTGCTCATCAATCCTCAATGATCCACGTCAGTGTACTCGAGAACCGGCAGATGTGATGAACTATCATCATTTCCCCATCGTGCGACATATGCGTGCAGTGGGGGAGGTCTAAAAATCGGGTGTATGGCTGCCGCATGCCCTAAGCCAAAATCACAAAAGTCTGTGGGTGGCCGTACGTGCATCTCTGCTTCATTTTTATTACGGTTGCAAAATAAAGTATTTAACCTACATAAAATGCAATTACTCTACAAGCTGTAATAAAAAGACATTGCCAGGCATTCAGCAGATATTCCGCACACACAGAGATAGAAAATTTGTTATGAGGAGGTGGGTCAGGAAACGCTTTGTATCCATGTTAGAGCCCAGTTTCAGCTTATGTTCATAATACTTTTAACCGTTCGAAACACACAGTAACCAACAGTCGTTTAATGAACAAAGTAAGAGCATATGGACTATCAGACCAATTGTTTGATTGGCTTGAATAGTTCCTAGATAACAGAACCCAGCTCGTCATTCTCAATGGAGAGAAGTCTTCCGAAGTAAGAGTGATTTCAGGTGTGCCGCGGGGGAGTGTCGTAGTACCGTTGCTATTCACAATATATGTAAATCGCCTTGTGGATAACATCGGAAGTTCACTGAGGCTTTTTGCGGATGGTGCTGTAATATATCGAGATGTTGTAACAATGGAAAATTGAACTGAAATGCAGGAGGATCTGCAACGAATTAACGCATGGTGTAGGAAATGGAAATTGAATCTCAATGTAGACAAGTGTAATGTGCTACGAATACATAGAAAGAAAGCCCCTTTATCACTTAGCTATAATATAGCTGGTCAGCGACTGGAAGCAGTTAATTCCATAAGTTATCTGGGAGTAGGGATTAGGAGTGATTTAAAATGCAATAACCATACAAAATTAATCGTCGGTAAAGCAGATGCCAGAATGAGATTCATTGGAAGAATCCTAAGTAAATGCAATCGGAAAACAAAGAAAGTAGGTTACAGTACACTTGTTCGCCCACTGCTTGAATACTGCTCACCGGTGTGGGATCCGTACCAGATAGCGCACTTCGTTGCAGGATCATTTAGTAATCGCGAAAGCGTTATGGAGAAGATAGATACACTCCAGTGGAAGAATCTGCAAGAGAGGCGCTCAGTAGCTCGGTACGGGCATTTGTTGAAGTTTCGAGAACATACCTTCACCGAGGAATCAAGCAGTATATTGCTCCATCCTACGTATATCTCGGGAAGAGACCATGAGGATAAAATAAGAGAGATTAGAGCCCACACAGAGGCATACAATAGGAGAGTGGAATAGAAGGGAGAACCGATAGAGGTACTCAAAGTAACCTCCGCCACACACCGTCAGGTGGCTTGCGGAGTATGGATGTAGATGTAGATGTAGATGAAAGTGAATGTACCAAGAATAAATGTAACGTTTTCTTACAGAAATTGTTCAAAATTACGTTGGTTAGAATTCTTAGTTTTATCGCCAGTATTTGTTGTTCTAATTGAACGAAGGTATGCTAACATGTGACTCACTTCGCCGCTTGGGTTGACGTGCGACTAACTTCAATGTTTCTGTTGACATATTACTAACTTCACTGTTCGTGTTGACATGTGAATAATTTCATTGCTTGTGTTTACATAAGAATAATTTCATTGTTCGTCTAGCATTGGGCTCGTGGCACCAACTGTTTAGCGTTCATCACGGACAGTGCAAACACGTAACGTGAATTATTTAGTGTTCATCATGGACTTGGCTTCAGGTAAACTGCAACGGAAGTGCACTCAAATTCGAAGTTCCCAGACTCCAATTTGCTGTACGGATTAGCAGATGTGGAGCTCAACTTCTTATCGGGGGAGATTTCCAGGAAGATGGTGCCCCAACAAGAGGATGTTTGAAGCAACTGGTCGTCGACTTAGGGAACGTGGGGCGTTGAAGGCTAGTACTCGCGACTAGGGGATGGCTAGAAAGGCGAAGACAGCTCACAGCTCATCTGGGGGAGGAACTTCGTGCAGTATACGACGACACCAGTGTCAGCGTAAGACACTGCAGTAACTAATGTACACACATGACTGTCTGCAGAGTGCTGTACGAGAACCAGCTCTGCCCGTACCTTGTAGAGTACGTGCAGGCACTATCGAGCACAGATTTTCCTGCATGGGTGCACTTCTGCGAGTGCTTCATTCAACAATGTTTCAATCCTCACTTTTTTGAAGATGTGCTGTTCACGGGCCAGTCGTCGTTTTAATGTGATCAGACTGTAAATTTTCAGAGTCAGCACGTATGTATTGTCGAGAATCAACATGAAATTGTGGTTTCACGCCATCAAGAAAGATTTTCTGTGAACGTTTTGGCCGGCATTGTTGGTGACTGTTGAGGCCTCATATTTCCACCAAGGTTCAACGGAGAAATTTATCGTGCTTTCTTCGTGAATTACTACCTGCTCTGCTCAAACATAAGCCATTACGAGCGCGACTAAACATGTTGTATTGTGTATTGTGCACTGAACCGCTGACCTAGAAACAACGGACAGGCTTCGTCCCGCCGTAGCCCTCAGTGATTCACAACCACACAGCAGTCCACCTACCCCACCGCCGCCTCACACCGATCCCAGGATTATGTTCGGCTCGGCCCCCAGTGGACCCCCCCTGCCTTCCCCCACCCCCACCCCGGAACGTCTCATATCACAAGAGTGTAACCCCAAATACTTGCTCGGTAGAGTAATTATGGTGTACGCTTACGTGGAGAGACAGTGTTTGCGCATAAATCGCCGACATAGTGTAACTGGGGCGGAAAAAGGGTAACCAGCCCGTATTCGCCGAGTCAGATGTAAAACCGCCTTAAAAACCATCCATAGGATGACCGGCACACCGGACCTCGGCACTAATCCGCCGAGCGGATTCGGACCAGGGACAAAATGCCTTCCCTCTTGGGAAGCAGCGCGTTAAACCGCGCGGCTAGCCGTGTGGGTGACTATACGTATACTTCATGTACGATGGAGCTCTTCTTCATTTCAGTATTAATGAACGTAGTAGGTTTCTAAATAATACCATGTTGCAGTGCCTGTGTTATTCTGATTACGACGCAAAGTTCCGTTGGACATGCATGCAATAGCGTATTTTTCTGTCAATACCGGCAAGCGACATTCATGTACGTCTGACATAGACTGGAATATACGTAATGGATGTACGAGTACAGGTCGTAGATCGTCGTTGACGTCATATTGAAGTTTTGGTCTGGGCGTGAGTTCTGCACGGATAGCCAAATGGTAAGGTTACCGCTCGCGGTATGCGGGAAATCGGGGTTCGTGTCCCGAACCGGCACAAATTTTCGTTCTCGTCGTTCCACTCTACAGATGAAGGAAGTCTTTATTCGCAGTTGCGGATAGATTTAATGTATTCTAAATAGTAGATTCCGTGACTGATGGATAGGCAGAGGTGCATCAGTTACTTGACCTTCATGTTCCACCAACCTAAGCCCAATAGACTTTTATTTGCGGGGGCATTTGAAAGTTCTTTGGCGCAGAATCTCTGTGCAAGATGCACAGATTCTTCGTGCCCGTATTCTGGAAGGCTGTGAAACAACACGCAATGCTGCAGCGATACATCAGTGCATTTCGGTTTCAGTGCGACGGCGGACTGATGAATGTAGCTAATGGTGGGAATTTTGGACATTTCATTTAGGAAAGTCTTTCTTAGAGTGGTGATGCTTTCTTTTCCTCTGTGTTTTCGCTTCCTGTGTCGAAGAGTTGAAGAAACTGTGTTATAACATTGAAATAAAGTGGTTCCGGACGCATATATAACATACGTACTCTCTTTCTGTACGTGTACTGGAATGTTACCTAAAAGTTTGTTTACCTTTTTGTCAATGCTATATAATGACCCACAGGAGACCACGGTATGCTTATTCCTTAATGCTGAGGGAATGTCACTTAACAGTCTCCGAAATATTTTCGCCGTATCTTCCTGTTTGCACTTGTGTTGTGAAATTTCGTTGCATGGACTGTAGTTTTCATTTTCTTACCGCTTTCAATTCAGGGTTCGTTTTCCTTCTCGTTTATGCATGTATTCATTGCATTCTTGTTTTCTCTTTAACAGGTAGCTTCTTTCTAGCAAAACATCTTTATATGTCCTAGAAGGACGCTCCCAAGATTTAACTGTTTATGACGACATGTGGGGATCAAAATATGTGACCAACAGTAAAAAACTTTCCTTTGACACAAATTTTACAATCTTTTTTTTCATCATCCGGAAAGGAGAACTCCTGCTGTAGTGGTTGCTGGCGTCCCTCCAATGTCCATCCTGTTATCGATACCATTAAAATTAATATTTATCTGGGTGCTGATTTCTGTTTTCCCATACCTGTAGCGCGCTTAGCGTCCATCCTGTAATCGATAGCATTAAAGTTGATATTTGTCTGCGTGCTCATTTCTGTTTTCCTATACCTTTAGCGTGCATTGGTGCGGTATTTTAAGTATGAACCTGATGATCGTTTACTAAGGGGAGTATGATCAATCATCAGTCTGCTGGATATACAGGGTGAGTCATAAATGAGGAAAAGTATGTCGAAAACCGCATGGTGCTATGCGTAACACGTGAACCAACGTTGTTAATTTCGTTCTCCTCGGTGTACTGTGTATGTAAAACAAAAACATCTGTTAATCATTGAACGAGATACCGACGAGCCTCGTCACCACTACATGTTATTCGCCCACAGATACAACACATGAAACACCAATGAACTGATGTGTATCTGCCAGCGTTTGAAAGATACGAGATAGAACTAATCCCATTGTAATGTATGTGAAATTGTATCAGAACTTGAGAATCACGCGTTGCAGACGGTAACGGAGTGTACAGTCCCATGTTAGGGAATGTGTGTCCTGTAAGCGGAAAGAGTGGTCAACGGCGCAAGTAAAGCCGCAGCGTGCATGACATGTTTACAGCACCTTTGCGCTGCTCACTCTGCCCGATATTCGCCGTGACGTCAGCTGCTACTACAGTGTTACTACAGTACCATGGCAAGTTTGACGAACGAGGAATACGCCGACATCCAACTCACCTATGGGCTTGCAGATGGAAGAGCTGACGTTACAAGGCAACTGTATCACGAGAGGTTTCCTAGCTGGCGCCTTCCATTCGCAAAAACCTTTTACTCTGTGGACAGGCGCTTGACGGAGTATGGTGCATGTGTAGCACCTCCAGGATTTAGTGGTCGTGGCCGATCGTCTGCGTACAGTGCGGATGACGAAGAAAAAGTGTTACAAACTGTTGCGGAAGACCGAACAATAAGCACCAGGTCTCTTGCCACTGCGGTCGGAATGTAGACTACCAGAGGAGGTTGGACTTCTGCAACTTTATCCTAAGGCGTCAGACCCACGACCTGCATTTTTCACCGAGGAAGCCTATTTCACGAAGGAGGGTCTAGTGAATTCGCATAATTGGTTCGAGTGGGCGGAAGAAAACCCCCACAGCACAGTGATACGAGGGTACCAGCAACGATGCGGTGTCAGTATCTGACGTGGTATTATTGATCACCCTCTCATAGGGCTACCTGTGCTACCACAAAGGCTTGCAGGAGAGCGGTATCTGTGTTTCCTGGATGCTACATTACTGTTGGAAGACGTTAGTTTGGCCTCTCGTCTGAACCTGTGGTACATGCATGATGGTGCCCCCGCTCACTTCAGCGGCACAGTGCGATGCCACCTGGACAATGCCTTTCCTTCGAAATGGATCGGTCGTGGAGGCCCTGTAGCATGGCCAGCAAGATCTCCAGATCTGAATACAATGGATTTTTTTTTTGGGACATCTGAAATCTGTGATTTATGAAGGAGAGGTTGTTGATGTCAACACCCTTCAACGCAGAATACAACATGCCTGTGATATTACGCAAAGAGATACAGACATGTTGGATCGCGTTCAGCAATCCTTCCTGCAAAGAGTTCAACTTTGGAACACACATCGTGGCCGTCATTTCTAACAGTACTTACAAACCGCCACTGCAGCTTCTGGTCATGTGTTTCTAAGTAAGTTTCTATTTGTACAGCTGTAATGCATTCGTTTGTATTAACTGCCACATACCTGTGTAGCTGTATTTTGTATTCTGCATCGATGTACTCGTTTCTTAAAACTAAGACTGGGACACAAAAATCAAATTATAAAACATGCATGTACAGTAGTGCAGCCCCTCCTCACATTCCTTTCCCTATGCCAACTAGCCACGATACATAATACCGGCCATCGTAACCGGTACGAGACAGATGTGGGCGCTGTCATTGCTCGCAGTGTCACGAAAACCGTCGCTTGACGCCGCATGCCTCACCTTCTCGTATGCCATGTTGCCGATCTGTCCGCTTCGCCAATGTCGGCGCACAGTAACACCCAAAAGTCCACTTCATATTTCCACATTTTTACCGTTCAATTGTATTGTAATTTATTGACAGAGGAACATGAAGAAAACGAATTTATGTTTGTAGCTCAGTGTGGTTTGCACCACGTATTTTTCCTCATTTATGACTCACCCTGCATACACGCATAAAAAAGTTTTGCATCACCTCAATTCCGAGAGTCCCGGAACCTGTACAGAAAATTGGAACAGAGAACTTCAGAGGTGGTGGTCCAGATTGCTGTGCACATCGGTACCTCCAATAGCAAGTAGCACGTCCTCTTGCATTGATGCATGCATGTATTCCTCATGGCATACTATCCACATGTTCATCAAGGCACTGTTGGTCCAGATTGTTCCACTCCTCAACGGCGATTCGGCATAGATCCCTCAGTGTTTGGTGGGTCACGTCGTCCATAAATAGCTCTTTTCAATTTATCCCAGGCATGTTCAATAAGATCCATGTCTGGAGAACAAGCTAGCCACTTTAGTCGACCGATATCGTTATGCTCAAGGAAGTCATTCACAATATGTGGACGATGGGGACGCGAATTATCATCAATGAAGACGAATGCCTCGCCAATATGCTGCCGATGTGGTTGCACTATGAGTCGGTGGATGGCATTCACGTACCGTACAGCCATTATGTCCCCTTCCATGACCACATCGGCTCCATAACGCCACCCCAAAACAGCAAGAAACCTCCACATTGCTGCACTCGCTGGACATTGTGTGCAAGGCGTTCAGCCTCACCGGTTGCCTCTAAACGCCAGCGATTATCTGGTCAAAGGCATATGTGACCCTCATCGGTGAAGAGAATGTGATGCCAATTATGAGCGGTCCATTCGGCACGCAGTTGGGCACATCTCTACAGCGCTGCATGGTGTCGTGGTTGTAAAGATGGACCTCGCCATGGACGTTGGGAGCGAAGTTGCGCATAATGCAGCCTGTTGCGCACAGTTTGATTCGTAACACGACGTCCTGTGGGTGCACAAAAAGCATTATTAGACACGGTGGCGTTGGTGTCAGGGTTCCTCCGAGCCATAATCCATAGGTAGCGGTCATCCACTGCAGTAGTAGCCCTTGGGCGGCCTGAGCGAGGCATTTCATCGACAGTTCCGGTCTCTTTGTACCTCCTCCGTGTCAAGGACAACATCGCTTTGGTTGACTCTGAGACGCCTGGACTCTTCCCTTGTTGAGAGCCCTTCCTGGTGCAAAGTAACAACGCGGATGCGATCAAACCGCGGTATTGACCGTCTAGGCATGGTTTAACTACAGACAACAAGAACAGTGTACCTCCTTCCTGGTGGAAAGACGAACTGATCGGCTGTCGGACTCTCTGCGTCTAATAGGCGCTACTCATGAGAGACTGTGTCTGTGAGACAGTATCCACAGTCAAAGTCTATCTTCAGGAGTTCTGGGAACCAGGGTGATGCAAAGCTTATTTTGATGTGTGTATTTGCTACAGCTATTCGATTCATCCGCTTAGACTAACTATACGTGCACTACAGTTCCGTGTTTCCAGCATAGTTTCTTAAGGGTGGGGATGAACTGGGCCACTTTGGGTCTTCAGTAAACGATCGTGAGATTATTCTCGGACACCAGTGTGCGATCCAATAAACCTCTTTCAGAGCAGTGCAGGTCCACGTTTCACCTCTGACCTTTGTATTGGTCGGTGCTGCAGTCTAGCGGCTTGCATAATTGACAGCGACACGAGAGAGAGTCGATGAATATTTTTGGCGCGCGGAACAGCGTCCACTGAAACTCACTGAACACACTGTGCGAAATGCCGAGGAAGGAAGATGTCCCTAGGTTCATGAATCAGCTAGAAGGACAGCAGGCTGCATGAACTGTGCTGTTACACCTAAATTGTCCCTGGAAATCAGGATACAGGAGGACTGTATTTCATGGCCGAGAGTCATTAGCGAAAATTTGTATCGAAACAGCGACTAGTCTCCTGATAACAGTTCTTTAAGAACATTTCTCTCTCCTTTATCTAGCTTTCATACCACTGCAGGCTCATCATCACATAGTGGGTACTTACGGTGGCTTACGGAGCCCCATTTATGATGACCATTCCATACAACCTTTGGTCCAGAAGTGAAGAAAAAAAAATATCAAACAAATAACGCTTAGTTACCAGGAGGACAGTAACCAGCAGGGCTGATTTTCTTGTATTTTGTATGTTACGAAAATGTGAACAGCTATACATCTTTTCTGAACAGCACCATACATCGGCAGTCCATTTTCCCTTCTCAAGTCCTATTCAGACACCTACACTATGTGATCAAAAGTATCCGGACACCTGGCTGAAAATGACTAACAAGTTCCTGGCGTCCTCCATCGGTAATGATGGAATTCAGTATGGTGTTGGCCCAATCTGACCCTTGATGACAGCTTCCACTCTCACAGGCCTACGTTGAATCATGTGTTGGATGGTTTTTTGGGGAATGAAAGCCTATTCTTCACCGGGTGCTGCACTGAGGAGAGGTATCGATGTTGGTCGGTGAGGCCTGGCACGAATTCGGTGTTCCAAAACACCCCAAAGGTGTTCTATAGGATTAAGGTGAGGACTCTGTGCAGGCCAGTCCATTACAGGGATGTTATTGTTGTGTAACCACTCTGCCACAGATCGTGCATTATGAACATGTGCTCGATCGTGTTGAAAGATGCAATCGCCATCCTCGAACTGCTGTCCAAGAGTGGGAAACGAGAAGGTGCTTAAAACATCAATGTAGGGCTGTGCTGTGATAGTGCCACGCAAAACAACAAGTGGTGCAAGCCCCCTCCATGAAAAACACGACTACACCATAACACCACCGCCTCCGAATTTTACTGTTTTCATTAGACACGCTGGCAGATGACGTTCACCGGGCATTCGCCATATCCACACCCTGCCATCGGATCGCCACATTGTGTACCGTGATTCGTCACTCCACACGTTTTCCCACTGTTCAATCGTCCATTGTTTACGCTCCTTACACCAAGCGAGGCATCGTTTGTCATCTATCGGCGTGATGTTTGGCTTATGAGCAGCCGCTAGACCATGAAATCCAAGTTTTCTCACCTCCCGCCTAACTCGCATAATACTTGCAGTGGATCCTGATGCAGTTTGGAATTCCTGTGTGATTGTCTAGATAGATGTCCGCCTATTACACATTACTATCTTCTTCAACTGTCGGCGGTCTCTGCCAGTCAACACACGAGGCCGTCCTCTACGCTTTTGTGCTGTACCTGTCCCTTCACGTCTCCACTTCACTATCACTTCGGAAACAGTGGACCTAGGGATAATTAGAAGTGTGGAAATCTTGCGTACAGACGTACGACACAAGTGACACCCAATCGCCTGACCACGTTCGAAGTCCGTGATTTCCGCGGAGATGCCCATTCTGCTCATTCACGATGTCTAATGGCTACGTAATGGAGCACCTGGCAGTAGGTGGCAGCAAAATGCACATAATATGAAAAACATATATTATCCTGGGTGTCCGGATGCTTTTGATCACATGGTGTACCACGAGGTATCATTCACGTAACAAAATCTGCGTTGTCTTGCTGTAGTTGACAGAAAGCAAATGTATACGCAGGGTAAATGAACAACGGCCATTTCAGTTGCCGTTCCGTTAAGTTACATTATACACGGATGAGTAGTATTTCTGTACAGTTCTTTCATCGTCAGCGCGGGGGCAGTCTTTAGTGTCATGAACAGTGAGTAAATTTTTAGCCGCCATAATAGCTAAAATCATTTATTCATGTAGATGACTGCTTTCGGAAATAAGATTGACTTGCCGCTTCTAGTACACCTCACGTTACCAACATGGACATGCACTGTACAGCACCACTTGCTGGACTGAAGCAGAAGATTGTGTAATGATGTAAACACAGATCCGAAGGTGGCATCAGAGAATTTCCGAAATCGGTCACCTAAATTGATAAATGATTTTAGCGATATCGGCAGATGAAAATTTGTTCTCCTCATTGGTGTACATTTTACTCACGCAGACATTGAACTGAAGATGTCTGATAAATGACCCGTGTGGGTTTTCCTCGTGCTTCCATTTGTTTACTGTCAGCTCGAGAATGTGGGCGAGTTACGTAGCCTCCGGCACATCACCATTTTCTTTTGCCCTGTACATGTTGTAAGTAACCTAACGCAGCAGCGTCACACCGTCTTTCGAAAAGTCTGTGCCACGTTATGAAGGACGTGTCCTAGCCATAGGTTACAACTCATAATTTTCCACACTGAGTGATTAAGTTGAATGTTTTCACACTAGGCCTTAAACCGATCGCATCAAAGAGCTGCGTTTCCACACCAGAGACTCTATTCTCTATACCATTACGTAGGTGTTCGACGTTGTTAGCAAAAGTCTCTAAAGTATTTGGTCGACTTATTTCAGATTTTTACACGGTAGTGTAATGAACATTTAGATGCTCGTAGGCTGTCTGTTTTTTAATATGTGTAATACATAAACATTCAGGGTGTTCATTTTCACTGAAGACATTCAAATATCTCGAAAACTACACATCGGATCCAAAAGCGTTATTATGCCTATTTGTTTTCCTTGTAGGGTGCATCCTCACTCGACCCCTAACCAGAGCCCGTGCGTGGGCGAACTTTGAAATCTTCAGTGAGACCCCCGTTTTTTATTGCAGATTACAATTCTGTGGAAAAATCTAGTGTCTGAATCATTTTCAGATGGCGCTGTAATCAGAGGAATACAAATGGGTACACAATCATAATTTACGACGTGCTACCAGACGGTCCTTGGATATACAATGGCACGCGGTTCCCCTCCACCCTGGTGCGAGGCTAGGACAGGACAGTATGACATTACTTCTGTTTGAAAACACCATTCGCAACATTGTATTTCTCCTACATATCGAACAGGGGATACTCGACGCGCCACTGTGACCGTGGCTTGAGGTGAAAGCTGCCCAACTTTTCCAATTAACATAAGTGTTCAAACGTTGTACCGTCAGCTTCAATACACTTCGTGATCCGCTTTTTAAATGACCGTACTCAGCGCAGCAGCATACCTGCGGTTATGTCAGCACAGGCGTTTCTGATGAGGTTGACCATGACTTCACGGCCTGTTGGCACCTGCTGATACAGCCTATCTTTTAAATATCCCCACAGAAAAAAATACGGTTACGTTAAATCCCGCGACCTAGCGGGCCAGTTAACAGGGCCCCCTCTGCCGACCAGCGCAAACACAATCTGATACCTCCCGAACTTCCATTGCATAACACGCAGGGCAACTGTCGTAGTGAAACAACATACGTTGTCGAATGTCCAGGGCCACATTCTGCAGTAATACCAGCAGTTCCTGTTCCAGAAATGTTCGATATTTGGGACCGTTCAACGTGCCGTCGATAAAATACTGACCGATGAGTTTGTTCCTCATGATGGCACGCCATACGTTAACCGAACAAGTACGTTGATGGTCAACTTGGCATAACTAGTGGGGATTGTCTACACTCCAGTAACACATATTATGCTGGTTAGAGCTACCACGATTTATGGATGTAGATCCATCGGCAAAGAACGCAGTGGTCGTTTGCATTAGCTGACGTGCCCATTCACAAAATACTAGCCGATTATGGAAATCGGCACCATGATGCAGTGGAACGTGGTGTGGATTTTACCTATGACGACGCAATATTGTCACGATAGTACGTACAGCCGCGGAGGATTAGCCGAGCGGTCTAGGCGCTGCAGTCATGGACTGTGCGGCTGATCCCGGTGGAGGTTAGAGTGCTCCCTCGGGTATGGGTGTCTGTGTTTGACCTCAGGATAATGTAGTGTGTAAGCTTAGGGACCGATAACCTTAGCAGTTAAGTCGAATAGGATTTCACACACACACACTACGTACAGACATACCGAAATCGAGTTGTTACATGTGTGTTGTGGTGCACTGCCGCTAGTACAGCTATTTCATCTGATTATCCTGTAACACGTTTGCTTCGTTCTTTCTAGCAGTTTGTACACTCACACTTGACATACAAGAGCTCAGAACCTTGTAAAAGTATAAACGAGAGCGAACTTTCTCTGGAAAACAGTTTGCATAAAAGGTAGCAGCACCCTCTAGACTCTCCTACATTCTCTGTATAACAGGGTCATTACAGTTTTTTGTTCTGTAGTTGTAACATTCATTGTCGACTTGCACGCGTGTAAACCGAATGAGAGGCAGCTATCCGTTCCACGTCTGCACGATACATGAGCCTCAGTCGCAGTGTACTGCCTGTTATGATACGTCGTAGTTCGCTACACGGCCACGGTGGCGCGTCGAGCAGTCCCCTGTTCGATATGCAGGAATAGGGTTTCCAATTAGAAATTACGAAATACTAACCAGTCCTACCCTCGCAGCATGGAGATGAGGTCCTACGTGCCACTGGATATTCCAGTGCCATTCAGTAGCATCTAGTAATTTACTACTGTGTACTCCGATTACAACGTCATCTGTGGCGAAACGAAGAAAACTTATCAGACAAAACGGATGTCGATTTTGCCCAGTACAATCATAATCTGCTATAAAAAACGTGGCCCCTTAATGAAGGTTCCAGAGGTCTCCCCGCCATCCACAGACGGGGTGAGGAGGCGGGTCGAGTGCGTTGTTGCTGGATGTGCACCTCCGACACAAACAAATTTCAATTAGAACATTTTATGTTGTTGTTGTTGTTGTTGTTGTTGTCGTCAGTCCTGGGACTGGTTTGATGCAGCTCTCCATGCTACTCTATCCTGTGCAAGCTGCTTCATCTACCAGTACCTACTGCAACCTACATCCTTTTGAATCTGCTTAGTGTACTCATCTCTCGGTCTCCCTCTACGATTTTTACCCTCCACGCTGCCCTCCAACGCTAAATTTGTGATCCCTTGATGCCTCAAAACATGTCCTACCAACCGATCCCTTCTTCTAGTCAAGTTGTGCCACAAACTTCTCTTCTCCCCAATCCTATTCAATACCTCCTAATTAGTTACGTGATCTATCCATCTTATCTTCAGTATTCTTCTGTAGCACCACATTTCGAAAGCTTCTATTCTCTTCTTGTCCAAACTAGTAATCGTCCATGTTTCACTTCCATACATGGCTACACTCCAAACAAATACTTTCAGAAACGACTTCCTGATACATAAATCTATATTCGATGTTAACAAATTTCTCTTCTTCAGAAACGCTTTCCTTGCCATTGCCAGTCTACATTTTATATCCTCTCTACTTCGACCGTCATCAGTTATTTTACTTCCTAAATAGCAAAACTCCTTTACTACTTTAAGTGTCTCATTTCCTAATCTAATTCCCTCAGCATCACCCGATTTAATTTGACTACATTCCATTATCCTCGTTTTGCTTTTGTTGATGTTCATCTTATATCCTCCTTTCAAGACACTGTCCATTCCGTTCAACTGCTCTTCCAAGTCCTTTGCCGTCTCTGACAGAATTACAATGTCATCGGCGAACCTCAAAGTTTTTACTTCGTCTCCATGAATTTTAATACCTACTCCAAAGTTTTCTTTTGTTTCCTTTACTGCTTGCTCAATATACAGATTGAATAACATCGGGGAGAGGCTACAACCCTGTCTCACTCCTTTCCCAACCACTGCTTCCCTTTCATGCCCCTCGACTTTTATGACTGCCATCTGGTTTCTGTACAAATTGTAAATAGCCTTTCGCTCCCTGTATTTTACCCCTGCCACCTTTAGAATTTGAAAAAGAGTATTCCAGTCAACTTTGTCAAAAGCTTTCTCTAAGTCTACAAATGCTAGAAACGTAGGTTTGCCTTTTCTTAATCTTTCTTCTAAGATAAGTCGTAAGGTCAGTATTGCCTCACGTGTTCCAACATTTCGACGGAATCCAAACTGATCCTCACCGAGGTCGGCTTCTACCAGTTTTTCCATTCGTCTGTAAAGAATTCGCGTTAGTATTTTGCAGCTGTGACTTATTAAACTGATAGTTCGGTAATTTTCACATCTGTGAGCACCTGCTTTCTTTGGGATTGGAATTATTATATTCTTCTTGAAGTCTGAGGGTATTTCGCCTGTCTCATACATCTTGCTCACCAGCTGGAAGAGTTTTGTCATGACTGGCTCTCCCAAGGCCGTCAGTAGTTCTAATGGAATGTTGTCTACTCCGGGGGCCTTGTTTCGACTCAGGTCTTTCAGTGCTCTGTCAAACTCTTCACGCAGTATCGTATCTCCCATTTCGTCTTCATCTACATCCTCTTCCATTTCCATAATATTGTCCTCAAGTACATCACCCTTGTATAAACCTTCTATATACTCCTTCCACCTTTCTGCCTTCCCTTCTTTGCTTAGAACTGGGTTGCCATCTGAGCTCTTGATATTCATACACGTGGTTCTCTTCTCTCCAAAGGTCTCTTTAATTTTCCTGTAGGCAGTATCTATCTTACCCCTAGTGAGATAAGCTTCTACATCCTTACATTTGTCCTCTAGCCATCCCTGTTTAGCCATTTTGCACTTCCTGTCGATCTCATTTTTGAGACGTCTGTATTCCTTTTTGCCTGCTTCATTTACTGCATTTATATATTTTCTCCTTTCATCAATTAAATTCAATATTTCTTCTGTTACCCAAGGATTTCTAGCAGTCCTCGTCTTTTTACCTACTTTATCCTCTGCTGCCTTCACTACTTCATCCCTCAGAGCTACCCATTCTTCTTCTACTGTATTTCTTTCCCCTATTCCTGTCAATTGTCCCCTTATGCTCTCCCTGAAACTCTGTACAACCTTTGGTTCTTTCAGTTTATCCAGGTCCCATCTCCTTAATTTCCCACATTTTTGCAGTTTCTTCAGTTTTAATCTACAGGTCATAACCAATAGATTGTGGTCCGAGTCCACATCTGCCCCTGGAAATGTCTTACAACTTAAAACCTGGTTCCTAAATCTCTGTCTTACCATTATATAATCTATTTGATACCTTTTAGTATCTCCAGGGTTCTTCCACGTATACAACCCTCTTTCATGATTCTGAAACCAAGTGTTAGCTATGATTAAGTTGTGCTCTGTGCAAAATTCTACCAGGCGGCTTCCTCTTTCATTTCTTAGCCCCAATCCATATTCACCTACTATGTTTCCTTCTCTCCCTTTTCCTACACTCGAATTCCAGTCACCCATTACTATTAAATTTTCGTCACCCTTCACTATCTGAACAATTTCTTTTATTTCATCGTACTTTTCTTCAATTTCTTCATCATCTGCAGAGCTAGTTGGCATATAAACTTGTACTACTGTAGTAGGTGTGGGCTTCGTATCTATCTTGGCCACAATAATGCGTTCACTATGCTGTTTGTAGTAGCTTACCCGCATTCCTATTTTCCTATTCATTATTAAACCTACTCCTGCATTACCCCTATTTGATTTTGTGTTTATAACCCTGTAGTCACCTGACCAGAAGTCTTGTTCCTCCTGCCACCGAACTTCACTAATTCCCACTATATCTAACTTTAACCTATCCATTTCCCTTTTTAAATTTTCTAACCTACCTGCCCGATTAAGGGATCTGACATTCCACGCTCCGACCCGTAGAACGCCAGTTTTCTTTCTCCTGATAACGACATCCTCCTGAGTAGTCCCCGCCCGGAGATCCGAATGGGGGACTATTTTACCTCCGGAATATTTTACCCAAGAGGATGCCATCATCATTTAATCATACAGTAAAGCTGCATGTCCTCGGGAAAAATTACGGCTTAGTTTCCCCTTGCTTTCAGCCGTTCGCAGTACCAGAACAGCAAGGCCGTTTTGGTTAATGTTGCAAGGCCAGATCAGTCAATCATCCAGACTGTTGCCCCTGCAACTACTGAAAAGGCTGCTGCCCCTCTTCAGGAACCACACGTTTGTCTGGCCTCTCAACAGATACCCCTCCGTTGTGGTTGCACCTACGGTACGGCCATCTGTATCGCTGAGGCACGCAAGCCTCCCCACCAACGGCAAGGTCCATGGTTCATGGGGAAGGGGGGGGGGGGGTTTATGATACGATGTCTAATTTGGAGATATTGCAATATCTTCATTTAAAATGAACACCCTGTATATGAAATATATAAGAGAAAGTGGAATTTGGTAGCAAAAAATCTCGAAAAGTTTTTGAAATTTGAAACTTGGGGTAAGTTCCCATGGGACCAAACTGCTGGGGCCATCGGTCCCTAGGCTTACACAGTACTGAATCTGACTGAAATTAACTTACGATAAGGCCAACACACAGCCATGCCCGAGGGAGTGCTCCAACCTCTGACGGGGGGAGACGCGTGAATCGTGGCAACAAGCCCACGACCTCGCTGCTATCCCGCTCGGCGCAAAGGTTGTGATTGATTTTCTTAAAATATCACTTGATACTCTAACGAACATTCAGACGGACTCGGACAAAAGCTACACATTTTTAATATATACGAAAATCTCCCTCCCCCCATGAACCATGGACCTTGCCGCTGGTGGGAAGGCTTGCGTGCCTCAGCGATACAGATAGCCGTACCGTAGGTGCAACCACAATGGAGGGGTATCTGTTGAGAGGCCAGACAAACGTGTGGTTCCTGAAGAGGGGCAGCAGCCTTTTCAGTATTTGCAGGGGCAACAGTCTGGATGATTGACTGATCTGGCCTTGTAACAATAACCAAAACAGCCTTGCTGTGCTGGTACTGCGAACGGCTGAAAGCAAGGGCAAACTGCAGCCGTAATTTTTCCCGAGGGCAGGCAGCTTTACTGTATGATTAAATGATGATGGCATCCTCTTGGGTAAAATATTCCGGAGGTAAAATGGTCCCCCATTCGGATCTCCGGGCGGGGACTACTCAAGAGGATATCGTTATCAGGAGAAAGAAAACTGGCGTTCTACGGGTCGGAGCGTGGAATGTCAGATCCCTTAATCGGGCAGGTAGGTTAGAAAATTTAAAAAGGGAAATGGATAGGTTAAAGTTAGATATAGTGGGAATTAGTGAAGTTCGGTGGCAGGAGGAACAAGACTTCTGGTCAGGTGACTACAGGGTTATAAACACAAAATCAAATAGGGGTAATGCAGGAGTAGTTTTAATAATGAATAGGAAAATAGAAATATGGGTAAGCTACTACAAACAACACAGTGAACGCATTATTGTGGCCAAGATAAATACGAAGCCCACACCTACTACAGTAGTACAAGTTTATATGCCAACTAGCTCTGCAGATGACGAAAAATTGAAGAAATGTATGATGAAATAAAAGAAATTATTCAGATAGTGAAGGGTGACGAAAATTTAATAGCCATGGGTGACTGGAATTCGGTAGTAGGAAAAGGGAGAGAAGGAAACGTAGTAGGTGAATATGGACTGGGGCAAAGAAATGAAAGAGGAAGCCGCCTGGTAGAATTTTGCACAGAGCACAACTTAATCATAGGTAACACTTGGTTCAAGAAGGCTGTATACATGGAAGAACCCTGGAGATACTAAAAGGTATCAGATAGATTATATAATGGTAAGACAGAGATTTAGGAACCAGGTTTTAAATTGTAAGACATTTCCAGGGGCAGATGTGGACTCTGACCACAATCTGTTGGTTATGACCTGTAGATTAAAACTGAAGAAACTGCAAAAAGGTGGGAATTTAAGGAGGTGGAACCTGGATAAACTAAAAGAACCAGAGGTTGTATGGAGTTTCAAGGAGAGCATAAGGGAGCAATTGACAGGAATGGGGGAAAGAAATACAGTAGAAGAAGAATGGGTAGCTTTGAGGGATGAAGTAGTGAAGGCAGCAGAGGATCAAGTAGGTAAAAAGACGAGGGCTAGTAGAAATCCTTGGGTAACAGAAGAAATATTGAATTTAATTGATGAAAGGAGAAAATATAAAAATGCATTTAATGAAGCAGGCGAAAAGGAATACAAACGTCTCAAAAATGACATCGACAGGAAGTGCAAAATGGCTAAGCAGGGACAGCTAGAGGACAAATGTAAGCATGTAGAGGCTTATCTCACTAGGGAGTAAGATAGATACTGCCTACAGGAAAATTAAAGAGACCTTTGGAGAAAAGAGGACCACTTGTATGAATATTAAGAGCTCGGATGGAAACCCAGTTCTAACCAAAGAAGGGAAAGCAGAAAGGTGGAAGGAGTATATAGAGGGTCTATACAAGGGCGATGTACTTGAGGACAATATTATGGAAATGGAAGAGGATGTAGATGAAGATGAAATGGGAGATACAATACTGCGTGAAGAGTTTGACAGAGCACTGAAAGACCTGAGTCGAAACAAGGCTCCTGGAGTAGACAACATTCCATTGGAACTACTGACGGCCTTGGGAGATCCAGTCCTGATAAAACTCTACCATCTGGTGAGCAAGATGTATGAGACAGGCGAAATACCCTCAGACTTCAAGAAGAATATAATAATTCCAAATCCCAAAGAATGCAGGTGTTGACAGATGTGAAAATTACCGAACTATCAGTTTAATAAGTCAAGGCTTTACAGACGAATGGAAAAACTAGTAGAAGCCGACCTCGGGGAAGATCAGTTTGGATTCCGTAGAAATGTTGGAACACGTGAGGCAATACTGACCCTACGACTTATCTTAGAAGCTAGATTAAGGAAGGGCAAACCTACGTTTCTAGCATTTGTAGACTTAGAGAAAGCTTTTGACAATGTTGACTGGAATACTCTCTTTAAAATTCTGCAGGTGACAGGGGTAAAATACAGGTAGCGAAAGGCTATTTACAATTTGTACAGAAACCAGATGGCAGTTATAAGAGTCGAGGGACATGAAAGGGAAGCAGTGGTGGGGAAGGGAGTGAGACAGGGCTGTAGTCTATCCCCAATGTTATTCAATCTGTATATTGAGCAAGCAGTGAAGGAAACAAAAGAAAAATTCGGAGTAGGTATTAAAGTCCATGGAGAAGAAATAAAAACTTTGAGGTTTGCCGATGACATCGTAATTCTGTCAGAGACAGCAAAGGACTTGGAAGAACAGTTGAACGGAATGGATAGTGTCTTGAAAGGAGGATATAAGATGACCATCAACAAAAGCAAAACGAGGATAATGGAATGTAGTCGAATTAAGTCGGGTGATGCTGAGGGAATTAGATTAGGAAGTGAGACACTTAAAGTAGTAAAGGAGTTTTGCTATTTGGGCAGCAAAATATTTGATGATGGTCGAAGTAGAGAGGATATAAAATGTAGATTGGCAATGGCAAGAAAAGCGTTTCTGAAGAAGAGAAGTTTGTTAACATCGAGTACAGATTTAAGTGTCAGGAAGTCATTTCTGAAAGTGTTTGTATGGAGTGTAGCCATGTATGGAAGTGAATCATGGACGATAAATAGTTTGGACAAGAAGAGAATAGAAGCTTTCAAAATGTGGAGCTACAGAAGAATGCTGAAGATTAAATGGGTAGATCACATAACTCATGAGGAAGTATTGAATCGGATTGGTGAGAAGAGAAGTTTGTGGCACAACTTGAGCAGAAGAAGGGATCGGTTGGTAGGACATGTTCTGAGGCATCAAGGGAACACCAGTTTAGTATTGGAGGGCAGCGTGGACGGTAAAAATCGTAGAGGGAGACCAAGAGATGAGTACACTAAGCAGATTCAGAAGGATGTAGGTTGCAGTAGGTACTGGGAGATGAAGAAGCTTGCACAGGATAGAGTAGCATGGAGAGCTGCATCAAACCAGTTTCAGGACTGAAGACCACAACAATAACAACGAAAATCTCAAACAGCTCTAGACCCATCTACATAAAATTTTTGCGTTGTACTCTATTGGACACATACACGGTGTCTCAAGTAAACACCGACAATGCTTATTATGTTGAGCAGTAAAGCACACTAATCGGTTTCCAAGTAGGAACTCATACCCAGAAACGCATGCTTTGGGCGCTGGTGAGCGGCGAAGTCTGAGATGCTTGTGCGTTTCATATCACATTAAGAAACCCAACTCGAACAGCCACCTTGTTGTCTACATTACAAACGGTATGCGAAACTGCTTACCTCCAACGTCAATGCATAACCTACATCAGCTATACTGAGCCTGACACACGTGAGCCAGAATGTGCGGCCTGAGTGAAGTATTTAAATCGCTCCGTGGATTCGAGCAATAAAATCCTATCCTGATGTTATAGGTGTGCCAAACGCCGCATTCTCCATACTATACCGAGCGAGGTGGTGACTGAACTTTCATTCGAGAGGACGACTGTTCAAACCCGCATACGGAAATCCGGATTTAGGTTTTCCGCGATTTCCCTAAACTACTTCAGTCGAATGCCGGGATGGTTCCTTTGAAAGAGCACGGCCGATTTCCTTCCCCCTCCATCCCTAATCCGATGGGACCAATCATCTCGCTGTTCGGTCCCCTCCCTCAAATCAACCGACCAACCTTCGTGCTACCACACAGAAAACATTCGATCAGCGTCGGAACAGTGTCTGATCCACACGTGCCACTTCATCATTTGGGATATACGACGTTCACTTGAACCCACACATAGAGATCAAAGTGTGCTGGAGGTTCGTCACGAAGCAGCCACATGTGCATCCAAGCATTTTGCGGCACTAAATCCAACAGGGTAGGCAAAAGATCTCTAGTAAATAAAAAGTAGACGAGTCATGTTAGTCTGTTTGGCTGAAGTTATGGCACTGCAATGTGGTTGCCAATTACCCCAACACAGATGTTAAACTGACCCTGTGTTGGTGAAACTGAATCACCTGCGCACATGGATTTCTGTCCGGCAAAACATGCGTGTCGCACAGGTTTAGTATGCCCTTTCTAGTAAACTTGCATTCATCTGTGAATAGCACCAAGATCAGGAATTAGGATGGAGTATGCATTGTTGTAAGTACCACTGCGCAAATCGCATATGCTGTGGGTAGTCCTAATCCCGAAATGCCTGGACATTCTGCAGTTGGTATGGATGGAGCCGGTGTTGATAGACAACACGCCACGCGTCATTTTACCTGCGTGCCATACGTACGCCACTTGCCGGTCCTGGTGGATGGGTCCTCTTCGAACACTGTCAGCACATCTGGAATGACGTGGGGCACGTCTGCTTGGAAAAAGTTCCGCGTAAAATCTTGCAGCAGCTCTTCCACTGCAATCCGTTTTGCCGTATGCCAGCAGTATGTCGGTCGATTCGGCGCTGTGTACTGGTACTCGTCACACTGCTGTAAACGACAATACTGCACTGGCAGACCACGCGAGGTCCGCTGCAGGATGAGCCTAAGAAATATGTGGAGGAATGTAGCACACGTGCAGGAGTGTTATTAGGGTAAGGCCGTGCACCCGGAGTACACAGATGCCTAAAGGGATGCATACGTACCGTATTCAGACACCAAAACGAATCGAAGCAGACTGTAAGAACCGTTGAAATGATAATTAAATAAAGACGCTAAGCTGTCGACAGGCGTTGATATACACTCCTGGAAAAGCAAAAAAAGAACACATTGACACCGGTGTGTCAGACCCACCATACTTGCTCCGGACAATGCGAGAAGGCTGTACAAGCACTGATCACACCCACGGCACAGCGGACACACCAGGAACCGCGGTGTTCGCCGTCGAATGGCGCTAGCTGCGCAGCATTTGTGCACCGCCGCCGTCGGTGTCAGCCAGTTTGCCGTGGCATACGGAACTCCAACGCAGTCTTTAACACTGATAGCATGCCGCTACAGCGTGGACGTGAACCGTATGTGCAGTTGACGGACTTTGAGCGAGGGCGTATTGTGGGCATGCGGGAGGCCGGGTGGACCTACCGCCGAATTGCTCAACACGTGGGGCGTGAGGTCTCCACAGTACATCGATGTTGTCGCCAGTGGTCGGCGGAAGGTGCACGTACCCGTCGACCTGGGACGGGACCGCAGCGACGCACGGATGCACGCCAAGACCGTAGGATTCTACGCAGTGCCGTAGGGGACCGCACCGCCACTTCCCAGCAAAATAGGGACACTGTTGCTCCTGGGGTATCGGCGAGGACCATTCGCAACCGTCTCCATGAAGCTGGGCTACGGTTCCGCACACCGTTAGGCCGTCTTCCGCTCACGCCCCAACATCGTGCAGCCCGTCTCCAGTGGTGTCGGGACCGGCGTGAATGGAGGGACGAATGGAGACGTGTCGTCTTCAGCGATGAGAGTCGCTTCTGCCTTGGTGCCAATGATGGTTTTATGCGTGTTTGGCGCCGTGCAGGTGAGCGCCACAATCAGGACTGCATACGACCGAGGCACACAGGGCCAACACCCGGCATCATGGTGTGGGGAGCGATCTCCTACACTGGCCGTACACCTCTGGTGATCGTCGAGGGGACAGTGAATAGTGCACGGTACATCCAAACCGTCATCGAACCCATCGTTCTACCATTCCTAGACCGGCAAGGGAACTTGCTGTTCCAACAGGACAATGCACGTCCGCATGTATCCCGGTGCCACCCAACGTGCTCTAGAAGGTGTAAGTCAACTACCCTGGCCAGCAAGATCTCCGGATCTGTCCCCCATTGAGCATGTTTTGGACTGGATGAAGCGTCGTCTCACGCGGTCTGCACGTCCAGCACGAACGCTGGTCCAACTGAGGCGCCAGGTGGAAATGGTATGGCAAACCGTTCCACAGGACTACATCCAGCATCTCTACGATCGTCTCCATGGGAGAATAGCAGCCTGCATTGCTGCGAAAGGTGGATATACACTGTACTAGTGCCGACATTGTGCATGCTCTGTTGCGTGTGTCTATGTGCCTGTGGTTCTGTCAGTGTGATCATGTGATGTATCTGACCCCAGGAATGTGTCAATAAAGTTTCCCCTCCCTGGGACAATGAATTCACGGTGTTATTATTTCAATTTCCAGGAGTGTACATCAACGGGGACAGTTGAAAATGTGTGCTCTGTTCGGGACTCAAACCCGGGATTCCCTGCTTACGTGGCAGACGCTCTTGAGGCACCCTGCCTCAGTCTGCAGGACAGAATAGGTAGTTGAAATTGTGGAAAAGGGGCAACAGGGGGCTGTCAGTTACACTCAACATATACAACTTTATTTAGTTGTCCAAACAATAAAGCAAAAGTTTTTGAACATGTTATCGGCTGAATAGGCCACACTATCTTATGCAGAGGGGTATTTTTTTTTACAAAAAGTTGGTCAAAATTATTTTCTTACATTTTCTGCACTGTGAGACCATCTAGAACATAATTTTAGGATAATAATGGATTTGAATATTTGATAGAATGAAATGAAACGAAATTATTGTATGTTTATTACATTTTTTGATTGATAATTACTAGACTATTAGTTATTCAGATGATGCGTCCCAGCCATATTTATCTTAGCAGTCTGTTTCACTTGAGACATCCTGTTCATCTTCATTTTCAGGCTGAGCGACCTGCCTAACCCTTTCTTTACTTGGTAGAAGTAAGTGTAATGTCTCTGCTAAGAAAACTTTGCTGCTTTTTCTTGGTGTCTGTCTCATACCTGTTATCAATGGATCAGATGTCAGTAGTAGCCTGTTTAGTATATCCAAACTGCATGCTTGCCGTGAGAATTTCGTGGCAAAACTTTGTACAAACTGAAGTGATTATTGCGGGACTATTGCGGGCCCCGGCTGCTTCTTCTGATAAACTGCGTACGGGTAAGAGGGCATGTTCGATGACAGTTGGGCCAGTTACCAAAATCTTGTGAACGGTGGGAGACATAGAATACCATGGATATAAATCAACATACATTTTAGCAGTTTCAACAGTATAAGTAGAAAATTTGCCTGTGTCTGTCGTATATCCACTAGAAATAGTTTCTAGAATTACCTTGAATCGGTAGATGAGTTGTAGATCGACATCTGTTATTTCTACAGATGTTTCAAGGTCTGCAAGAAAACCTTCTACTGGTGTTTCCATCATTGCTATTTCCATATCCTGGCTTGGGAACATAAACTATTAATCCTAATCGATTTCTAAATTTCTCTTGTATGACTTTCTTCCTCTCTTAAACAACTGTTCTTTCCTCTTTTGAACGAATTCGCGTTTCTTAACGTTTATTTTATATGACAAATGCAACAAAAACTCGAAAAATCTAATTCGGGCATGGAGTACAGAGAGACGGAACTAAAGAGATTCTGTGTTTACCTCTTTGATTTTTGACAAATCATTGAAGTCTTTTGATATAGCCTTGCAAATGTACCATCTTAATGTCGACGCTGTGTCCGTTGATGCATTGCACACCTTTGAATATACCACGATCATCAGCTGTGTATGTTTTATGGATAAATCACGCTTTATTGTTGAAATACTTATTTCCTGTAATGCTATAATTTGACTATTGATATAAGCTATTTCTTCATTAGTAACATCACTAGTTTCATGAATAAATCTAATTCTTTTTGGTCTGCAATAGCGAGGTGATGATGGCGCGGGATTTTTCCAAACAATGAGGTCTTAGTTCTTGCGACTAATAAGTTGAAGAGGCACTAAAGATGACTGAAATATGTTCGAATCATAATCATGGCTGCTTTCTAATTTTGTTTAAACTGAACATCCTGTGAACCATCACAACCCCATTTATAAATACGTTCCAATGAATTTATGTCATCATGTGGAAAATTACTTAAACTCTCCTCTACATATGATGCTAATCGCTCACACGTGTGACTCAACAAGGGTTGCAGTTGAACCTCAACGCATGTGGCAGTCTCATGATACAATTCAGTCACAGGGTAGCACTGCTGTTTAGGTTCTTGAATGACACTGTAACAGGGGTAGACCTTTTTAGCACCTGTTCGTGTTATTTCGTATTGTTTCCTTGTCAGCGAGGCTTCCACAAATATAGATAAGACTTGGATAGGTGGAAGTCGTGTTCTTTCTTGTAAGTCTCTTCTGCGAATGCGGTCTAATGCTTTTCTGTATTCAGCTGTTCGTGTAGGGGTGGAAGTAATATCTTTCACGACTTTGGAACCCTCAACATTTACAGTTTCTCGGAGCATCGTCTGACTGGCATACGTTACTTCTATGTCTTCAAAATGTTCTCTCAGGTGCTGTGTCTTAATGCCTTTTGCTGAGTTCGCTTAACTCTATGAACGATTTTGATGGTCGACCAACTCGAGTTTTGTTGCAAGGACTTTCAATGGTCTTTTGCAGCCAATTATGATTCTTTTTTAAGAAGTTTCTTTCAACTTTATGTGAATCAAGCCATCTTTTATTTAATTGTAACTTTATGTGTGACAGTTTATGTTTAAAATTTTTCTTTTCTTCGTCAGGGAATGTAGGGTCTGATAATATATAATTTTCCATGAAATCCATTTTGTTTACGAAATTATTTCGAGAACATCACTTCACAATGTCAAACATACGTTTTCTTGTCATAATTTTGGGGCTCGAAGGACCTAGGACAACCACAAATTTAAAGTAAATAAATCGGTGGTATTCTGTGGCTACGTTATACAATGCCCAGTAGACAAATGATTTTTCCATTATACTCTATTCAAATTTATGCAGGGAAACACCCTGAACTATAACAAAACCTCTACATTGTTGTCCTAACAAAATATATTTTCTTTGCTTCACAGGTTAACTTTAAAAACGAATTATTACTATTCAAAATACTAAACACTATAAATGCCAACAATTAAAAATAACATAACATAACCTGGTGGTTAGAATCCATATCGATTTTCACCACTTTCAAGTAAGAACACACGTTAGAACCGCCACAAACACAGAGTGTTATTTAGTCAAATGAGAAGCTTCACGTGCGCTAGCGGCGAGACGTAGATAAAGACTGACTCCAGGGCATATCAACGCACAGTTCACCAACACTGCCCCATACATTTGACTACCACAGGACATGACGAATTCCGAGAATTATTCGTATTTTAAATATGTACTTTTGGCCAGCTTTTAGGGCGAAAAACCACTGTGTGCGTCGGGCAAGTCATGGTTCAAATGGCTCTGAGCACTATGGGACTTAACATCTGACGTCATGAGTACCCTAGAACTTAGAACTACTCAAACCTAACTAACCTCAGGACATCACACACATCCATGCCGGAGGCAGGATTCGAACCTGCCACCGTAGCGGTGGCGCTGTTCCAGACTGAAAGACCTAGAACCGCTCGGCCACACCGGCCGGCTGGAGTCATGGTGGTCCGCACCTCACTGCTGCCGTCCCGCGACTGAACTTGTGCCACGTGCCAACTCAAATACTGCCAGGTCCGAACTAACGGCTGACACGCACCAACTCACTGCCAGACACGAACTAACTTCTCAACACACGACAACCGGGAAGTAATGGCAGTCCAGCAGAGGTAATACGCCAGGGCTTACATCGATAAGCGCCGCTGTTGCCGCTCACGGGCAGGGAAAGCGGCAACTCAGTGACACCAGTAATTAAAATTAACATAACGAGGTGGTAGTACAATAAAAACAGGATGTCAAATGAGATATGACACAAACACGCGCGACGCACTGCTCAGCTCTATCCATCTGAGCCACAGAGGGATAATTCGACTTCATGGATTTATCCCTTGCACGCTCCCCGTGAGACCCACATTCCCAACTTAATGTCCACATACTACATTCGTCGTGCCCCTGCCCATTACACACATTACTCTCGGCAGACAATCTTACCGAGTCCCGTAATAGTTCGGGTAATGTGTATGCATAAGGCACAGAAGAAGAAGATTATCTTCATATGTAAGAACCGTTCGTTCTCAGACTTCGACACTCTTCAGAGCCCAAGCTGTGTGTTTCCGGATATAGGTACTTGCTTGAAATCGTTCAATTTTGCTTCCCCCACAAATACTAAACGTCATCGGTGTTTCTTCAGACACACTCTATACAACCTATAAATATGTATATACACTCCTGGAAATTGAAAAAAGAACACCGTGAATTCATTGTCCCAGGAAGGGGAAACTTTATTGACACATTCCTGGGGTCAGATACATCACATGATCACACTGACGGAACCAAAGGCAACAGAGCATGCACAATGTCGGCACTAGTACAGTGTATATCCACCTTTCGCAGCAATGCAGGCTGCTATTCTCCTATGGAGACGATCATAGAGATACTGGATGTAGTCATGTGGAACGGCTTGCCATGCCATTTCCACCTGGCGCCTCAGTTGGACCAGCGTTCGTGCTGGACGTGCAGACCGCGTGAGACGACGCTTCATCCAGTCCCAAACATGCTCAATGGGGGACAGATCCGGAGATCTTGCTGGCCAGGGTAGTTGACTTACACCTTCTAGAGCACGTTGGGTGGCACGGGATACATGCGGACGTGCATTGTCCTGTTGGAACAGCAAGTTCCCTTGCCGGTCTAGGAATGGTAGAACGATGGGTTCGATGACGGTTTGGATGTACCGTGCACTATTCAGTGTCCCCTCGACGATCACCAGAGGTGTACGGCCAGTGTAGGAGATCGCTCCCCACACCATGATGCTGGGTGTTGGCCCTGTGTGCCTCGGTCGTATGCAGTCCTGATTGTGGTGTTCACCTGCACGGCGCCAAACACGCATACGACCATCATTGGCACCAAGGCAGAAGCGACTCTCATCGCTGTAGACGACACGTCTCCATTCCTCCCTCCATTCACGCCTGTCGCGACATCACTCGAGACGGGTTGCACGATGTTGGGGCGTGAGCGGAAGACGGCCTAACGGTGTGCGGAACCGTAGCCCAGCTTCATGGAGACGGTTGCGAATGGTCCTCGCCGATACCCCAGGAGCAACAGTGTCCCTAATTTGGTGGGAAGTGGCGGTGCGGTCCCCTACGGCACTGCGTAGGATCCTACGGTCTTGGCGTGCATCCGTGCGTCGCTGTGGTCCGGTCCCAGGTCGACGGGCACGTGCACCTTCCGCCGACCACTGGCGACAACATCGATGTACTGTGGAGACCTCACGCCCCACGTGTTGAGCAATTCGGCTGTACGTCCACCCGGCCTCCCGCATGCCCACTGTACGCCCTCGCTCAAAGTCCGTCAACTGCACATACGGTTCACGTCCACGCTGTCGCGGCATGCTACCAGTATACCAGCTCCGTATGCCACGGCATACTGGCTGACACTGACGGCGGCGGTGCACAAATGCTGCGCAGCTAGCGCCATTCGACGGCCAACACCGCGGTTCCTGGTGTGTCCGCTGTGCCGTGGGTGTGATCATTGCTTGTACAGCCCTCTCGCAGTGTCTGGAGCAAGTATGGTGGGTCTGACACACCGGTGTCAATGTGTTCTTTTTTCCATTTCCAGGAGTGTATTACGTGAAGGGGAAATGTTACTAAAATATCTCGAAAAGTTGTCGCCCAATTAATTTCGTATTTTTACATGATTTATGAACATTTAGATAGGCACATGCTAAATATTTTTAAACAAAAACGCACAGATTGTTTGCTGAAACCGTCTAAAAGGACGAAAATGTTGTGCGGTGAAAATATGCGGTTCGAAATCCTTCTCGCATTGAGTCTCAATTAAACATCATTTGTTTAACACATATTATTCTTTCTCTTTATACGAAATTATCAAACAACATTTGTATACACAAAAATGTGCAGTTGTGTTTTCTTCCTGTCTATCGATTTTACAGAAAAAAGGAAAGTTGTACCCACATCAAAAAAAAGTTTTGCATCATACCGTTTCCCAGAACTCCTGAAGACAGACGTTGACTGTAGATATTGTACCACAGACACAGACTCTTTGACGGTTGAGTTGTCTCTAAACCCGCCAAAAGATGTAAACGACTATGCATGAGTTGCACCTGTTAGACGGAGGGGTCCGACAGCCGATCAGTTCCACTCATTCCAGCAGGAAAGAGGTGCACGGCTCGTGTTGTCTGTAGTGCAACCATGGCTAGACGGTCAATGGCGCGGTTCGATGGCATCCGCATTGATACTTTATGCCAGGAAGGGCTCTCAACAAGGAGAGTGTCGAGGCGTCTCTAAGTGAACCAAAACGATGTTGTTCGGACACGGATGAGATACAGAGAGACAGGAACTGTCGATGACATGCCTCACTAAGGCTGCCCAATGGCTATTACATACCTACGGATGATGGCTCGGAGGAACCCTTACAGCAACGCCACCATGTTGAATAATGCTTTTCGTGCAGCCACAGGACGTCGTGTTACGAATCAAACTGTGCGCAAGCAACGCCACCATGTTGAATAATGCTTTTCGTGCAGCCACAGGACGTCGCGTTACGAATCAAACTGTGCGCAATAAGGTGCATGATGCGCAACTTTACTCCCGACGTCCATGGCGAGGTCCATCTTTGCAACCACGACGCCATGCAGTGCGGTACAGTTGGGCCCAACAACATACCGAATGGACCGCTCAGGGATGGTATCACATTCTCTTCACCGATTAGTGTCGCATATGTCTTCAACCAGAGAATCATCGGAGACGTGTTTGGAGGCAACCTGGTCTTGCTAAACGCCTTAGACACACTGTTCAGCGCGTGCAGCAAGGCGGAGGTTCCCTGCTGTTTTGGGGAGGCATTATATGGAGCCGTTGGTCGCCGCAAGTGGTCATGAAATGCGCTGTAACAGCTGTACGATACGTGAATGCCATCCCCCGACCGATAAAGCAACCATATCGGCAGCATATTGGTGAGGCATTCGTCTTCATGGACGACAATTTGCGCCCCCATCGTGCACATCTTGTGAATGACTTCCTTCAGGATAACGACATCGCTCGACTAGTGTGACCAGCATGTTCTCCAGACATAAACCTCATCGAACATGCCGGCTGTTTATGCACGATGTGACCCACCAACCACTGAGGGATCTATGCCGAATAACCGTGGAGGAGTGGGACAGTTTGGACCAACAGTGCCTTAATGAATTTGTGGATGGTATGCCACGACGAATACAAGTATGCATCAATGCAAGAGGACGTGCTACTAGGTAATAGAGGTACCTGTGTATAGCAATCTAACAAGAATCTCTGAAGGTCTCGCTCTATGGTGGTACAACATGCAATCTGTGGTTTAATGAGCAAGTGTGGTTTAATGAGCAATAAAAAGGGCGGCAAAGATGTTTATGTTGATCTCGTTTCTAATTTTCTGTACATGTTCCGGAACTCTTGGAACGGACGTGATGCAAAACATATTCTGATGTGTGTATTTATGGCTTTTCGGCCTATGATTAGAATACCACTTTGGAATCTCTTCTGAATCTTCGGAAATTTTGTTTTAATGTCTATTCACAGAGTAAAAGTAGGTGAAATACTGTCATTCAAGCAATTATCCTCACAGATGCAGCGGATGGAGCATTCTCTCACACACCGCATCCAATGATCTCAGAGGATTTAGCAGTTCATTTTAAACGATTTCAGCTCCCAACGAGGACTTGCTTTCAGTAACAAACAAGATTGAAGTTAAGGTTAGGAGTATAGACGAGATGGAGGGAAAGTGGGGTGAACGAAAAGAGGGGATGGATGGAGGAGATTATGCAGAGAGGGGGGGGGGGGGGGTAGGAGGCGAGGGGAGATGAGCAATGATATGTGTACGAGGTAGATGACAGACCGGACAGGAAGGGGGCAAGGAAGTGTATAAGTTGTATATTTCCATACATATTTAGCAATTGCGATGCTTTGCATGGATCGATAGTGTCATATACTTTTAGAATGCCATATATTATCGCACAATCAGCTTAACAGCTCATGCATCGAAGCTGCTTACAAGAATAATATACAGAAGAATGGAAAAGAAAATTGAGAATGCGCTAGGTGACGATCAGTTTGGCTTTAGAAAAAGTAAAGGCACGAGAGAGGCAATTCTGACGTTATCGCTAATAATGGAAGCAAGGCTAAAGAAAAATCAAGACACGTTCATAGGATTTGTCGACCTAGAAAAAGCGTTCGACAATATAAAATAGTGCAAGCTGTTCAAGATTCTGAAAATAGTAGGGGTAAGCAATAGGGAGAGACGGGTCTTACACAATATGTACAACAACCAAGTGGGAATAATAAGAGTGGACGATCAAGAACGAAGAGCTCGTATTAAGAAGGGAGTAAGACAAGGCTGTAGCCTTTCGCCCCTACTCTTCAATCTATACATCGAGGAAGCAATGATGGAAATAAAAGAAAGGGTCAGGAGTGGAATTAAAATACAAGGTGGAAGGATATCAATGACATTGCTATCCTGAGTGAAAGTGAAGAAGAATTAAATGATCTGCTGAACGGAATGACCAGTCTAATGAGTAAACAGTATGGTTTGAGAGTAAATCGGAGAAAGTCGAAGGCAATGAGAAGTAGTAGAAATGAGAACAGCGAGAAACTTAACATCAGGATTGATGGTCACGAAGTCAATGAAGTTAAGGAATTCTGCTACCTAGGCAGTAAAATAACCAATGACGGACGGAGCAAGGAAGACATCAAAAGCAGACTCGCTATGGCAAAAAAGGCATTTCTGGCCAAGAGAAATCTACTAATATCAAATACCGGCCTTAATTTCAGGAAGAAATTTCTGAGGATGTACGTCTGGAGTACAGCATTGTATGGTAGTGAAACATGGACTGTGGGAAAACCGGAACAGAAGAGAATCGAAGTGTTTGAGATGTGGTGCTATAGATGAATGTTGAAAATTAGGTGGACTGATAAGGTAAGGAATGAGGAGGTTCTACACAGAATCGGAGAGGAAAGGAATATGTGGAAAAGACTGATAAGGAGAAGGGACAGGATGATAGGACATCTGCTAAGACATGAGGGAATGACTTCCATGGTACTAGAGGGAGCTGTAGAGGGAAAAAACTGTAGAGGAAGACAGAGATTGGAATATGTCAAGCAAATAATTGAGGACGTAGGTTGCAAGTGCTACTCTGAGATGAACTGGTTGGCACAGGAAAGGAATTAGTGGCGGGCCGCATCAAACCAGTCAGTAGCTGACAAAAAAAAAAAAAAAAACAAGTCAACAAAATACCTACACAATCTTTTATTTCTGTGCATAATTTGCCAGACTTAGCTGTAGTGGTAGAGCGCTTCAGAGTAAGCTTGAAGAACATCATGATTAAGTTCACTGTTCGTCCTGCTGTAATAAGAAGTGACTTTAACTTGCAAGATGTTGATTGGAAGAGTTATGCTATCAAAAATGATGCCAGAGACAAGCATTCGTGTGACATTATTCTGAATGTCTTGTCCAAAAATGTAGCATGTATTTAGAAAACCAGTTCACGCTGAAGGTAAAGTCTTATACTTCCTAGTAACAGAAAGATTTGAACTTATCAAATTAGTTAACGTAGAGGAAGATATTAGTGATCATAAAGCTTTGACAGCACCCTTGACAGTCGGTATTACAAGAAATGTTATTAAAGGTACGAAAATAATTTTGCTTAGCAAGAGTGACCGGGTACAGACCGCAGTGTATCTAGGTAGTCAAGTATCGTTCAGTATCACTTACGCAACTATGTTATGACTAATTTCTAAAGTTAAGGGAAGGAACACCGTGGTTGAATACATGTGTCAGAAAATAAAGAGAACGTCACCACAGACTCAAGAAAATTCAAAACCGAGGAGACAAACATAAATGGAACGAAGCGAAAATGAGTTTAAGGAGAGCATTGAGAGAAGCGTTCAATGACTCTGAAAGTAAATTTTTGTCAACCGATCTGACTAAAAACCATAAGAGGTTTTGGTCATACGTGTAATCAGTAATCGGTTCGAAAACATTTATTCTCTGACACAGTGACCATCCAGGCACTGAAATGTAAGATGACCCAGAGAAGACCGAAATACTTAAATCTTTCTGTGGAAATTGTTTCTCTGAGTAATATCGTAGTACAATCCCTCCTTTCAAGCATCAAATGAACGTCGTAGCGGCAGATATAGAGATACCCGATCGAGTTATTACACAACATAAAATCCCAATGAGTATCAGTTGTAACGTCCCCTTAGAAAACTTATACAAGACTGGTATATGTGAAACGTCCCATTTGAACAATTATACACGAATGTGCTTAAACTGAGACACAATATTTTTAGCACAACGCAATCTGACTTTCAATAATCCCTAAAAAAAGAATGGCCCTGACTAACATTAACCTATACGTTTCACAAATCACTTACCTCACAAAAATCTTGGTTACTCGAACTACTGCAGTACAGCGAGCACCACTACTGCCAGCTAAATAAAAGATTCAAACTACAGAAGGCACTAACTACTGATAGGCGTAGTTAGCAAATGAAAGATTTTAAAAGAGAACAAACAATGTATTTACCTTAATAGTCATAATATATATAGCAGTTCATGACATCCAGTCTTACAAATTTCAAAACTCCGCCATCTCTCTCCCCACGTCCACCACTGCTGGCGGCTCACCTCCAACTGCGCAACGCTACGCGCTGTTAGCTTCCAGCTGCCGCTGCCCAACACTACAATGGCAGACAACAATGCAAACCAGCCACAGACTGCACACGGCACAGCCAGTGATATTTCATACAGAGCGCTACGTGGCGTTACGAATAAGAAAACGTAAACCGACAACAATGCAAACCAGCCACAGACTGCACACGGCACAGCCAGTGATTTTTCATACAGAGCGCTACGTGGCATTACCAATAAGAAAACGTAAACAGCCTACTTACACAGTTATCCGATGATTGTCCTGGGCTATGGGCAAATAATCTATTTTGAAAATGTAATAAACGTGTCGTAATCCCACGCAGATCACCAACTGAGCTGACGGAAATGGAAAATGTTAGACTATGTAGCAGCAGTCCGATATGTGATGAAATAACGCGGAGAATGAAAACAGTCTTTGATCACAAAACTGTTTTATTAAGTTTAATAACCGGTAAAAAATTTTTGACTTGCTAGGAGGTACGTGTGGATTGTGATACTCATTCTGCAAACATTTTATAAACCATGTGTTGCCACTTTGATGTTTATTAGGGAGATAAGTACTTTCAGTGCACCCTGGGTAGCCCAGGCTTGAAAATGAACGTGTAGTGTTTGAAACTAGTCATAACACATAAGTTCTGCAACAGTTGACAGATTCGTTAATACAGGCTTTATGATGTACCACTGTCACTTCCTAGCTACCTTTGACCAGTCGCAAACTATCCGCGGGACGAAAAATTACTGTTGAGTCTCTGTGTGCGCTCGAATCCCTCTGATTTTGCCTTCACTTCGCGAGATATACATAGCAGGAAACAATGTCGATCCTATCTGGTACGCGTCCCACTCTGAAGGACAATACTAAAGCATCGGTACAACGATCGCTTTGTAGCCTACCTGCCTTGTGGTTGGACCACACAACCTGAAGGTTCTCCCAGTCAATCAGAGACTAGCATCAGTCTTAGAAGCTAGTAGTTTTATGTGACCATTCCGCTTTAAATCACTCCATTTAAAGTAGGTAAATATACAGAGGGGGGTTCTACTGATAGTGACCGGGCAAATATCCCACGAAATAAGTATCAAACGAAAAAACTACAAAGAATTAAACTCGTCTACCTTGAAGGGGGAAACCGGGTGGCGCTATGGTTGGCCCGCTAGATGGCGCTGCCATAGGTCAAACGGATATCAACTGCGTTTTTTTTAAAATAGGTACCCCCATTTTTTACATATTCGTGTAGTACGTAAAGAAATATGAATGCTTTAGTTGGACCACTGTTTTCGCTTTGTGATGGATGGCGCTGTAACAGTCACAAACGTATAAGTACGTGGTATCACGTAACATTCAGCCATACGGACGGTGTTTGCTTCGTGATACATTACCCGTGTTAACATGAACCGTTTACCAATTGCGGAGAAGATCGATATCATGTTGATGTACGGCTATTGTGATCAAAATGCCCAACGGGCGTGTGCTATGTATGCTATTCGGTATCCTGGACGGCATCGTCCAAGTGTCCGGACGGTTCGCCTTATAGTTACGTTATTTAAGGAAACAGGAAGTGTTCAGCCACATGTGCAACGTCAACCACGACCTGCAACAAATGATGCCCAAGTAGGTGTTTTAACGGCCGTCGCGACTAATCCGCTTATCAGCAGCAGACAAATCGCACGAAAATCGGGACTCTCAAAAAGTTCGGTGTTAAGAATGCTACATCAACATCGTTGCATCCGTACCATATTTCTATACACCAGGAATTGCGTGGCGACGATTTAAAACGTCACGTAGAGTTCTTCCACTGGGCACAAGAGAAATTACGGGACGATGACAGATTTTTTGCATGCGTTCTATTTAGCGACGAAGCGTCATTCAGCAACAGCGGTAACTAAACCGGCATAATAGGCAACGTAAAATCCACTATGGCTGCGACAAGTGGAACATCAGCGACCTTGGCGGGATAATGTATGATGCGGCGTTATGGGAGGAAGGATAGTTGGCCTCCATTTTATCGATGCCGTCTAAATTGTGCAATGTACTGATTTCCTACGTAATGTTCTACCGATGATACTACAAGATGTTTCACTGCGTTCCAGAATGGCTATGTACTTCCAACATGATGGATGTCCGGCACATAGCTCGCGTGCGGTTGAAGCGGTATTGAATAGCATATTTCATGACAGGTGGATTGGTCGTCGAAGCACCATACCATGGCCTGCACGTTCAACGAATCTGACGTCCCCGGATTTCTTTCTGTGGGGAAAGCTGAAGGATATTTGCTATCGTGATCCACCGACAACGCCTGACAACATTCGTTAGCGCATTGTCAATGCATGTGCGAACATTACCGATAGCGAACTACTAGCTGTTGAGAGGAATGTCGTTACACGTATTGCCAAATGCATTAAGGTTGACGGACATTATTTTGAGCATTTATGGCATTAATGTGGTATTTACAGGTAATCACGCTGTATCAGCATGCCTTCTCACAAATGATAAGTTCACGGAGGTACATGTATCACATTGGAACAACCGAAATAAAATGTTCAAACGTACCTACGTTCTCTATTTTAATTTAAGAACCTTCCTCTTACCAACTGTTCGTCTAAAATTGTGAGACATATGTATGTGACTATTACATCGCCATCTATCACAAAGCGAAAACAGTGGTCCAACTAAAACATTCAAATTCTTTATGTATTACGCAAATATGTGATACGAAAATGGGGGTTCCTATTTAAAAAGACGCAGCTGATATCTATTTGACCTATGGCAGCGCCATATATCGGGCCAACAATAGCGCCATCTGGTTTCCCCTTCAAGTTAGGCAAGTTTCGTTCTTTGTAGTTTTTTCATTTGACGCTTATTTCGTGAGATATATGGTCCGGTCTCGATCAATTGAATAATATGTATCACAAATGGATGTTCAGTGTCCTTAACCACTCCACAGTTTCCTCACTGGTCTGATCGACATCCTCCATTGAACCATTGAACCTTCGAAGTGGTTGATGGTCTGTGGCACGTCTGCAAAGTCGTAGAAAGGGCTATCAGCAATCTTTCACTTGTGCTTCCGAAAATCTGCCGTGTTGGGTTCTTATCCGGTTAAGTGAAGTCCAGATTTTCTGGGGTTGGTTGAAACCAGGGGGTTTCTTGGTTGGGTCCGAGATCAGTCCAGATCTGTCTGGGTTTGAAGATTTCCAGTGGCTGTACCAAGTTTCACTTATTGTAAACTGATTTTGGGCCAGCTCCTTTCCTAGAATCTAAGAACGGTTCTGAGATTTCAGCCTGAACTCATTATGTAGACAGTCTTCATGTATTGGTAAGAGAGGGTTGTCACAGCGCTTATGCCATTCTTTCTTCAGTTCTAATGCTCTTTGGAGAAGAGGAGGTGGAATGTTAGAAAGTACTGGCAGCCACTTCTGAGGAGTAGATGGGATGGTGGCTGATATAATCCTCATTGTGTCATTCAGCTGGACCTCTACCATCTTTGTATGGGTACTGTTAAGCCGTACTGGACTGCAGTATTCAGCTGCTGGGTGTACCAGGGCAAGTGCTGTAGTTGTGAGAGTAGATACAGTGGGACCCCACCCTGGTCCTGTGAGTTTGTGTAGAATGTTGTTACGGACTTTGATTTTAGCAGATGTTTTGCTTAGATGTGGACTGCAGCTCAACGATCGATCCAAGATGATTCCGAGATATTTAGGGTGAGGATTGAATTTCAGTAATAGGCCACGATATTGAACTTGAGGAATAAAGTGGGCTTGTCTGTTGCTCAGCTGCTGACCTCTGTTTTCATTATGTTGGTATCAGTCTCCAGATCTTGAAGAACTTATCGAGTCTCTGAAGATGTTCTGTGAGCGCGGTTTCTGCTAATGCGAAGTCATTGAACTGAGCTCTCAGTGCAAGGTCGTCAGTGTATATAAACATTCTAGCAGTAGTAGCTGGCAAATCTGCAGTGTGTATGTTGAACAGCAATGGGGCGAGGACCGAGCCTTGTGGTACTCCGTCATTCAGTTTGTAAGGTCTACTTGCGTTGCAATTTAGGTGCACTTCAGTCGCTCTGCGGGCCAACTTGTTCTTCATAAGAGTGGCAAGTTTTTTACAGGGGATTAATTTAAGGAATTTGAGGAACATCGCTTTTGGCCAAACTGTGTCGTATGCTGACGTCTGGTCCACAAACACAGCTACAGTCTTCTTGCGATCCTGAAACCCTCTCTCTATGTGACCTGTTAGAGCCAGCACCAGGTCGGAACAACTGCAGTTTGGTCTAAAGCCAGCTGGCTCTATTGCTATGTTATCTAGGGCTGCAGCCGAGATTCTATTATTTATTATTCTTTCTAGCAGCTTACAGCAGACACTCAGTAAGGCAATAGGCCTATAATCTTCTGCATTATTTATACTTTTCCCAGGCTTCAGTATTATGACAATTTTAGCTCTTTCGAGTGTTGATGGTAGCTGTCCATTGCTTAAGATATTGTTGTGAAATTTAACAATCCTTTCAGTTATTCGAGGACTACAGTGTTCCATTTAAGGTGTGAACTGCTTCCAGTGATTCTTTGGAAAAGGAATGATACAGTAACGGATGTTTCCACCCACTTGTGTGCAGTTTCCTCAGTTTCTTTACATAGAAAATCGACTTCCAGTCCCTGCAGCAAGCGCCGATCGCCTTCGTGCCTTTCTGAAATTGCGTTTCAAATGGCACTGAGCACTATGGGACTTAACATCTGAGGTCATCAGTCCCCTAGAACTTAGAACTACTTAAACCTAATTAACGTAAGGTCATCACACACATCCATGCCCGAGGCAGGATTCGAACCTGCGACCGTAGCGGTCCCGCGTTTCCAGACTGAAGGGCCTAGAAACCGCTAGGCCACACTTGCCGGCATTGCGTCTCCCATGTAAACAATAGCATTACTCGCGAGTACTCTCATGGGACTACCGACGTAATATTCAGATTGACGGCATGGTGGACTCTTTTGCTGAAGATGAGAAACTACAGTGGTGTCCCAAACGGACCAGCTCCATGCGTTTCTTTTATTTCCCCATAACAATGTTCATTTCAGACTGTTGCTGGACAGTTTTTGACAAAGCGGCTCCGTAACCTTATTAATAACTCTTTAGTCAAAGGAGAGTAGCAAGTCAGTTGAAAATTACAAGCAGTACATGGAAATAAGCATGTAACTGACACAAAGATCAGTGACTGTGAATTTAGTAAGAACTTTTTCAGTTCATCTCTATACGGCAGTGAAAGTAGGTGTAACCATTCTCTGAGCTGAATCCGCTGGCTGACAGAACGCGAGGGCCACAAGCGTAGAACAGCAAGTGGGTGGGTCACAAAACTGTGCTTCGCTAAAAGGCAGAGTCCCGAGCAGGTATGGTTCAAATGGCTCTGAGCACTATGGGACTTAACATCTATGGTCATCAGTTCCCTAGAACTTAGAACTACTTAAACCTAACTGATCTAAGAACATCACACAACACCCAGCCATCACGAGGCAGAGAAAATCCCTGACCCCGCCAGGAATCGAACCCGGGAACCGGGGAACCTTGGCGTGGGAAGCGAGAACGCTACCGCACAACCACGAGATGCGGGCCCAAGCAGGTATGCATTGGGCGACAGGCACTATTTGGAATGGTTCATGGCGCCCCATAGTTGGCCGCACCAGGGTTTTCAATGGCCGAACTCAGCAAGGTGTAAACTCACATTGTGGAAAGCAGCGAAAAGAACGCTTCCTAAAAAGATAGGATTCTGTAAGGGCATAGGAAAATATGAAACACTCACAGTGAAAGATAACTCCCTTGACTCAAAGGACGTCAGCAGTATCTGATGTGAATGTTTTGTAAGGAAGTCCAGAATTGACTCTCCAAAATTATTTTTTCAGTGAGGATGTTAACTCACAACTGTATACATGCTATAGCTATCATTGTCCGACATATAAATCTAACGTCATTTTTGGAAGATGAGAGTATGGATACTTGGTGCTAGAGCTTCGGCGGGAAGAGACTTCACCTCAGAGCTCCAGAAAGGAAACACTTTGCCTTTGTCAGCATTTTCAGAAGACAGCACTTTAGTTGATAGTCATTTTGACACACTATGTCAGAGTCGACCACAGATGGTAAGGTAAAACTTGTAACTTTCAGCCACCACTGCAGCAGTTAAATGCATTTGGGTTTTAGAATGGTGGTAAGCAAGCGAAGCATTTGCTTCAAGTAAGGTTTCCGTTCCCTGAATTAATTCACGCACTCAGCTACTAAGCTCAGGACACGCTTAGGCAAGGTAACTAGTGTTCACATGTACTTTTCTGGGTATCTCCTTTAATCTATTAGCTACTTCTGCAATCATTCGCACTATATCTGAACAAAACTATTGTACATTATTATTACCATTTCCTTTTCTGCTGCATCCACCTGTGCCAGTGTATTACTGTGTGTGTTTACTAATCTATTTTAAATACTGTTCACATAGCATTTAGTTGCATTATCTGTTCAGTGTTGGGAGTCGTATCCATATGTTTTAGCAATAAGCAACACTTTATTATGACCTTTTGTTTCATTCCATTGACAGGTAAAACCCTATTCTTATAACTCTGTGAGGTATACTACCCACATTTCATGGGTGATTGGGTCTTCCATGCTTAAATTCATATGACTCACTTAATTACACATCGTGCGCTTTTGTCTGATTATTTACATGATTCTATGGGGAGCTACCTATTCACTGCAAACGTCACAAGCTCAATTCTTATAGTATGCTTAAAACTCACTGATAAGGACATCTGAGACGTCAGTTAGATTCTCATTCTGTGGAATGCAGTACACAGAAGTCTGATGTGAATTAAGTGGAGGCATTGATAGATGGCGATTTATTCCCAAACTGTCCGGTAATTTGATAATTTAATATGAAGCTACCAATAGTCAGTCCTGTCAAATCACTAATGCTGCATGAAAATTGCTTACAGTATTCACTGCTACCAATGATTGCTTCTCTAATTATTTCTATATATCCTTTGTTCTTGGTATCACGAGGGAGTCTTCTTAATTCAGCAGCCTTGAGGTGCCCCACTGGTCTGCACAGGGGAAGTTACACTTGCAGGAATGGAATAGTCATAAAGACGCTTTCTACTGAAATTTTTTCTCTTTGGGGTTGTAGAGCAGAAATCTATAATCTTCCATCCCAGCTCATCACCAGAGAGTAGTGAGGTTAAATGGTGTGCCACAAAACTTCGTTGTGTGTGAAGTACAAGGAATTCTTTTTAGCTCAGATAAGAATTTGAAAGGCAGGAGAAAACTTGAGACTATGAAGCGTGAGGGCCGCCATTAAGTTCTGTAGAGGCAACTGCTTCGTTTGTTCAAATTTTTACTAAGCGTTTCTCCAGTGAGCACATAGCAGTTGTTTTGATAGTGGGGCCGAGTTCCCACATGTGCAGATGTAAATGTCTTTTGGTTGACCATGACGGAAAACCTCTCATGTAGTGGGACAGATTTTCTGCCTTCTCCTCTGTGCCATGGGAGAAATACACCTTATTGCTTAACCTTGACAAAATACACAGGAGTTGGAAATTGTTAAGCCTTTTTAGTAAATTATTCTTGATTGGAACTCCCAAAGTCTTCTAAAAGTGGCGAGTGAGATTTCAGCACTGAGAGAACCGGTCACTCTCCATCAAAAAAAGTTAGAACACATTTACTTGCTTTGGAGGGCATTGCAAAAGAGACCTGCCCTGGCGTGCATAGCCACACAAACGCGACAGTCGGCTACCGCGGCAGAGTTTGGCGGCGCCTGCAACTTAGTGCCGGCGCGTTCCGCCAGCCGGCGCTAGAGGCGTTCCCGCCAAACATTCAGTCAGCCGCGAACTACACATGCGCAAGGGTCTTTTTCCGGCGTGGATAGTCACAATATGATATCACCATCCACCAATGAGGGATCGGCGACGGCCGCCAATCATCACTCCGGAATCAGAAGAGGAAGACTGCAGCCGCCGTGTTAAATAGCCGGAAGAAAGGGAAGCAGGCTCCTTCCACCATCCTTCATACCAACAAATCCTTGATCCGCCCCATCCTCTGTTATGCCAGCGTCACTTGGATTTCCGCCCCTCCCCGGTTCTATCAAGCCCTCCAAATCCTCGAATGCCATGCTCTCCGCCTCGCCTTCCTCATACGCCTTCCGTCTCCCACACGCATCCTCTAAGACCTCATCCCCTTCCCCCACCTTCTCCTTTTCCTTGAACACATCGGCACACTCTATATTGTCCGCCGCCTTGATCCCCTCTCACCCCCTCCTTTTCCATACTCTGTGACCTTTTCCCTTGGCAGGTCCCACCTGGCAGTTTTATTGTTCATCGTGTGTGCTCAAAGTGGGTTTTAAGTGGGTTGTTCTGGAGTGTTTTTACTACTGTGGCCGACTTTTAACCTGTGCCTGCGCATTCAGTGTCTTCTCTGTGTTTTAAGAATCGCCAACTGTGTTATTTAACTTTCTGGTGCCTTTTTTTAACTGTTTCCCATCAATGTCTCCATGTCAGTGTATATTTTATCTCCATTTTTTCCCCTTACTGTTTTATGTTCCCCTTTTTATCTCCTTATGTGTGTATCATTTTATTCTTGTTTTAGCTGTAGTGTCACTCGGCTGAAGAGCGGCGGATTGTGCCACTGACAGCCCTCCCCTGCCCATATGGGGCAGGGGAATGAAATCACGATAAAGAAAAAAAAAAAGGAAGCAGGCGTCTTTCAACCGGCCGTGGACTGCCACCTGGAAGATACTTCGACACAGCGGGAACGTCCAGGTGCCACGTATTCGCTACACCGAGCAATGACCCCAGACTCTGGGTCCGTGTACTTCCTCGGCATCTGCCGGAAAGCGTCGAGAGAGAACCCGACAAAGGACGTAAATTCAGTTCAACTGCTAATATTTCCATTCAATAAGATGGCATAAGTCTTCGGCTTGTTATAAAATTTTGGCAGGAGAAGAAGCCTTTTGTTTGTCAAAGGAAGTAATTTTTTTTTTTTTTTTTTGTAAAATTAAGCGGTGGCCTTGCTTCACCTAATAAAATTTTTTTCGCTCGCACATGTGTGTTAATCTGTGGATATAGCAATACCTTTTCCGAATTTTGAGAGCAAGATGTCTATGACGTAGAGAAGAGTACAGAGGCCCAGATGAAGTTAGAATTTTCAGGCACCACTGCAGGTGTCTTCTGACCTCCCTTATCTTAAGAGTGGTAAGCAAGGGCAGTCACTGGTTCCAGAAAGACAAGATGAATGTGATGTCTGTTAACTTACATCAGAGTTTCATTTTATTAATCTAATTTTCATAGCCAGCTAGTTGCCACCACTTTGAGCTTAGGCAAGAGTTTTTGTGTTTGTTCCCAGTCATTATCCATATTTTTGCAGAGTTTCATATCGTTTCTTTATGCATCTACCCACCTGTGGCTAGGCTACAGTTCGTAAATGCCGTCCCTTGCCCATTTGTTAAATGTTTTATTCTTGATTCAGTGGGTAGTTACATTTTTGGTATCTTTTGGAAATAAACCAGATTGTCCGTGTGAGATCCGATAACCACACTTTTATGCTTCATTGGTTCACCCCCTTGTAAATTTCACTTTATAAGCCGTTTCTGATACAGACCCTTGTTTCCTTTAAATTTGAACGATCTTATGGTGTCCTGTTTCTGTAGATCTCTGGGGTAGGATCTGTATCACATCAGAAGTATGCTAAACAGCTCAACTGGCACCTCACCGTGCGAAACAACGGTCTAAGAGGCACTGCATTCATTACTGGCTGTTGTTTGCAACAACAAAAAAGGCTAGTTCGAGATTAAAATTTCTTTACAAATTAAAACTACGTACTAGACCGAGAGTCACCTCGGGACCTTTGCAGGCATGTGCCCTACCGACTGTGTTATTGCTGGCGGAACTAAAGCTCAAAGAACAGGTCGTGAGGCTCTTTCTCGTCTGAGATTTCATCAGTGACTCGTTTTGTTGTATTCATTGTGGAATGACCGATTTATAATTGCACCAGATCTATTACAGTTATCTTTGACATTTTTTAAGGAAATTATTTGCATTATGTGTAGTGACTGTAATATTATTTGGGAAATATAAAGGGATTTTAGTTCAGTGTCCAAGGGTTTATTATACGCAGTGAACTGATATGAAAGTAAATGATGACTAACTGATATACCTCGATGTGGACAGCTGAATATGTATGCCCCGACCGGGATCGAACCTAGGATCTCCTGCTTACATGGCAGACGCTCTATCCATCTGAGCCAATGAGGACACAGATGAAAAGCGCGACTGCAGGGACTTATTCCTTGCACGCTTCCCGACGCTTCCCGTGAGACTCACATTGCCAACTGTCCACAATTCTACATATGTATTGTACCTTATAGACATTTTCCCAACCACTCATTACTCGCGCACGCTTTGGCGATTCCCGCAACAGTTTGGGCAACCAGTGCGCATTCGCACAGACGAAGGTCAATGGCTGGGTAGCCTTTAACTATATATACGAAGACAGTAAATTGTTCTCGAAAGAACAGTTACTGTTGATGGAGTGTGGTATGAGTTGACCATGCTGGTCTGGGGGTGCGTACCGCGCGCATCTTTGAACTACCGTTCGAAGTTCCTGCCAACCTAGTCGTTGATGCGCTGCAGCCATACGGCACAGTTCTGAGCCACACTGAGGAGAAATGGAACACATTCGAAACGTACCCTGTCCTTAACGGGGTACGACAAGTACGCATAGAACTTAAGAAGCACGTTCCATCATATATTTTCGTTGGAGGCTCCCGCGCAATTGTTATATATGATGGACAACTGAGGACATGCTCAGGCTGCGGCCAGGAGGGCCATGTTAGATCTGAGTGTCTACAGAGCCGCCTCGTTCAGGTGCCCCACAATGAACTTCCCCAACGATCCACTATGACCTCTCTCCTGCTAACATATGTGGAGGCGGCACGACATGATGTGATGGATGATCAAAACCTGCTACCTCCTCCAGCCGCTGCCAGCTCCGTTGGAGAATCAGCGCCGTCGACGACGACGCACCCCAACGGTGTAGAGGTTCCTACAGCCTCTGCCCACCGCAGCGTCGTGGGCACCCAGCCACCGTCACTGTCGGGATCTTACACAGGGGTTCCTAGCGACCGAGAATATGTGGAGCCCCGCCCTCCAGTGATGTCGAATCTCGGACCCGAAAGCAAAAATCACCCAAGCGACACAAGAAGAGGCGATTGTCAGTTGAAGAACAGGACAGGGATGTGAAGCCTGCGGAAGACATTGACTTCGTTGACTAGTCCACAGTTGCAACGGATTAAAGTGGCATCATCCACCAGAAGACAAGGAACACTCTCCTAAATTTGGTGACCCAGAAAACGAGGCGCATTGCATCGACTCCCATAATAATGGTTCAAATGGCTCTGAGCACTATGGGACTCAACTGCTGTTGTCATCAGTCCCCTAGAACTTAGAACTACTTAAACCTAACTAACCTAAGGGCATCACACACATCCATGCCCGAGGCAGGATTCGAACCTGCGACCGTAGCAGTCGCACGGTTCCCAACTGCGCGCCTAGAACCGCGAGACCACCGCAGCGGGCTGACTCCCAAAATGTGGGCTCCTGTGAAAGCGACCAGCCACCAATGACATCACAATCGTATCTTGTTGATTGGTCAGACGATATGGAGGCTGACATTGAGCCCAGAGGGCTCAGCCAATGAGGAACTCATACGGCACAATAATGCACATCATGCAGATGGATGGCTGTGTGGTGTGTGAGATCACTGTGGGCTTGCACCGGCACACTGCCTCCGTCACTTGATATGCCTCAGTCATACCGTGTGGGAACAGTCAATGTAAATGGTGTCCACTCCACTGTCAAGACCCGCATGTTGCACGACATGATCAGAGCGGCAGACTTGGACATTGCCCTTCTCCAGGAGGTCCGTCCCGAGCTGCGTTTAGAACTATATGGCTACACCACCTACAGCCTACCCTTAGGTGATGGCGCAGGAGGAACGGCCATCCTACTCCGAGATGGCATAGACTTCCCGAACGGGCGAGGCATCGCACTCACACTTGGCGCAGTCCGCCTCAGTAACGTCTACGCTCCCTCCGGTAATTCACACCGTGGTGACAGGCATGTCTTCTATTCGGAGGAGGTAGCCCCACTTTTACAAGGAAATATGGACCATTACATAGTGGGCGGCGATTTTAACAGTGTTCTGCGGCCCGAGGACCAGATACCTTATTACGTCCAATGCCCGGCTCTACAAGCATTGATACGTGATCTCGCGCTCCACGACATAAGGCTCTTACATCATGGGACCCAGAATGGTTATACGCACGTTACCAGCCATTCTGCCAGTCGTCTGGACCGGATATACGTCGCGCGTGCCCTTCGCATAGCAACCCGTGATGCAGAACTCTGGACGACGGCCTTCACGGACCATCTCGCGTACATCTGCACTGTCACCTTACTCCGACAACTCACAAGACGCAGCAGGGGCCCGTGGACGCTGAACGTCTCCCTCCTTCGCGAGGAAGCGTGGAGGCGACCAGTCACTGACACGTGGCGTCGACGTATCAGGCGCCTGCCCATGTATGCTTCCACGTTGCTGTGGTGGCAGGGATGTGTCAAACCTGCACTCCGAAAGACCTTGATGGCCTACGGGCGTGACAGATCGAACTGGCAAAGGGCAACATAGGAATTTTACTATACAGCTGGTGACGCAACCGCCGTCTCCCGAACGTCAGACGTCCGTACAACGCATCAAAGCTCATCTACTTCGCATCAGGACAGAGCAGCTAGAAGGTGTCTGCATCCGTGCGCGAGTGCAAGACTGTATCCCCAACGAAATGGCGTCAGTGTATCACAATGAGCGCGAGAGGCGCCACCGCAAACGTCAGCTCATTACGGCGGTAAACACGGAGGAGGGCGTCCGCGCAGTGACACAAACGGACATCGCGCACACGTTCGCCAGACACTATGGGACCTTGTACATGGAGGATCCGCGAGATGTACGTGATTATGACGAGCTGTTGCACGATTTTCCCGCCCCTCGGGGCGTGGCACCCGATGATAGTTTGCTGTTGCCCATTGCACCCGACGAGCTGACATCGGCCTTGGCACGTGGAGCACCGAACAAGTCGCCTGGACCGGACCGTTTACCCCTGGAATTCTACCGCACTTTTTACGACCATATGGGCGACAAGTGGCTCCAAATGTTTCAAGACTTGATCCGCCCTGATTTTACTGTCCCCACAGAATTCACAGAAGGCATCTTGATCCCAGTACCGAAACCGAATGGTGGTTGTAGGAGGCAGGACTTTCGCCCACTCACACTCCTCAACAACGACTACAAGATATTCTCCCGTATCCTCGGCGCCCGTCTCCACACCGCTATCGAGAAAGCCATCCACACCGATCAGACATGTTTAGGTGGTGTCAGCAACATTCATACGGCGTTAGGAGCATACCGCGACGTAATTACTTTGACGGCAGCCTGCAAAATACGAGGCACCCTTGTCGCCGTAGATTTTGACCACGCATTCGACCGCGTCGACCGCGGCTTCTTTGCAACACATAGGCCTCTCTCTGTACAGGTGGTCCTTCGACTGGTCCACGTAGCGCGCTCCCGCATGATGGTCAACGGTTATCAGTCTGGTCACGTTGTTGCTGGACGGTCAGTGCGACAAGGGTGCCCCCTGTCGGGTATATTATTTGCTGCAGCGCTTGAAACAGATTTACATGGTCTAGTGCAGCCATTAACTGGTATCTCCTTGCGAGACGCGACCTTTCGTTGTGGTGCATTCGCCGATGACGTGGTGTTCCTGGCCAGATCAGAGGATGAAATGCATATGGCGCTACAGTGGCTACGCCAGTACGGGTCAGCTCTGGGAGCGTCATCAACGTGATGAAGACAAAATACATGGATGCCGGGGGAGGGGGGGGGGGGCTTTCCCACACAACGGTAGCGCCCTTTGACAAGGTGCCCGTACTCAAGTGTTTAGGAGTGTAATTCTATAGCAATGTCCGCCGCACGGCGGCGGCTACGTACCGTCGGCTCCTACACCAGACACGTGCTCTGTTGCCGGACAACAAACTGCGTCGCTTGGAAATGCTCCTCAGAACACGTTAAGTCAACACCTATCTTGTCTCAAAACTGAACTATTTTGCGCATATCCTTCCCTTGACGGCTACGATGGCCGACAGATTTCCAGCAGCATATGGACATTTCGTGAGCACCGGTCTGGTTTTTAAAGTCCGATACGCCACCCTGACACTGCCGCAGCGGGCGGGCGGTATCGGTTTACTTCATGTATATAACCGTACGCTATCGCTTTATCTCAACACTATGCGTCGCACGTGGACCTCTGCCCACGCCACTCTGACGGGCACCCTGATATCGGAAGTGGCACCACACTCTCTGCATCCCCCGGTTTCTGTAGGACACATTTCACCGGCACTCACCCACATCAGAGAGTTCTTGATTGACTTCAGCTACTTACGGTCAGAACTTCCGACGACACCGAAGCCCAGCACAATAGATTATTATCGCCTCTATCAACAGCAGCAACCTGTAAATACGATCGTCCACAGACATCCTGAAGTTGCCTGGAACACGGTGTGGCGAGCGGTACACACGCCTTTTCTACCTACGACGGTGCGTTCATTGTGGCACGTGGTTGTGAATGGGAATTTCGCTACTCGTCAGAGGCTACATTCCATACATCTGACGGACGATTCCTTGTGTCCGACATGCTCAGTGGCTGACTCTGATGCACACCGTCTGACGTGTGCCGCGACCAGCGAGTGCTGGCAACTGACGCAGCGCATGCTAGCGTTACTCTTGCGGCGATTGCCGGAGTCTATCTCCCCTGTTGATGTATTGCGCCCCGACGGCGTATACTTTCCATCAACCAGAACGAACGCCGTTAACTGGCTAAAAGTCATGGCCGTTTATTACATGTTTTCCGATTCTCCCAAAGGCACACTCGACTTTTGGTCCCTATTGATGACGACACATGCAGCTTTCAGCAGCCTCCCGAAGTACAGAACTCGTTTCGCAAATTATTTAGGTTCATTATTTGCGGATCTTCCTGCTCACTGGGGCGTTCCGGGTATGAGACGCTGAAAATGAAGAATCCTGGAGCATTTTGATCCTCTACGGACGGAATAGGGGGGAACCCCTCCCAACAGACGAGAAGACGACTCGGACGTTCGGCTACGGCAGTTGTAGGATCTTTCCTTGTCATGAAACAAAAATAAATCTATAAATACAATATGAAATGAAAATTTAAAAAAAATTAAAAATGTTCTAAAAATTAAAGAAAGAAATAAATAAAACAACATCGACAAACCCACTACATCCTCTTCCTCATCCTTCGATCCTCGAAATAGAACACGTTGCTTGGGCGTGGCGGCGGGATGGCCAGGCTTCGGGTGTCGACCCCTGCCCTACCCGTCGTCCTGCTCCTGCAGGGGTTAAAAAAAATATATGGGAGAGCGTCTGCCATGTAAGCAGGAGACCCCGGGTTCGAGTCGTGGTCGGAGCACACATTTTCAGCTGTCCACATCGAGGTATTTCAGCAACACCTGTCGGCAGTTGAGGTTTTCAGTTAGTCATCATTTATTCCAGGAAAAAACAGTAACTGTTCTTTCGAGAACAAGTTACTGTCATCGTGATATGAAAGTATTCTCATTGCCTTATTAATAATTTTCGGAATGTGCAGTTTTTTATAATCGCTGCCTGAAGGTGAGACAAACTTTTACTCTTCATCATTTCTTATATTCAGGTTTTGTTAGCGGAGCCTGTAGTGGCAAAGCGTTTTTTATTGTAGACAAATGTTAAAACTCAAGGCCTTACCTGTCGCTTTTATAGAGGTAGCTTAATTTTTCCAACGGGTTTTCATTCAGGGTCCTCACTGTGGTGGTTGACCCGAGGCAAACTCTCAGAACTAAACTGTTATTCAAGTGTCGCGCTCGGAATTGTAAAACTTTTAATTAAATGGTTCGCCTCATTTTAAGAAGTTGAGTTGCCAGAAAATAGCAGGGACTTCGCTTTACCTCGTGTCCCATGAACGTATCTTGTTCTAAGTCAGAATGCATCATCTATTGTTGTTTTTAGCGTACTGGTACACCGCTATCATTTTGTGAGTGCGAGATACTGGGTGCTATGGGTACGCACTGAAGTTTGCCTCCAGCATTGAATTTCCGAATGATTTGCTGCGCCTTAGCCCTTGTACCAGCTATAGTCTACGGCAGTCACGGTCATCAGCGTGTTGTTGCCCACGTCAGTTGGCTCTGGCGGTGTCATTTTCCCTTGACTCGAAGTATTACTCACTGTACAGCTGTAACACCGAAGCCTGGGAAATTTCCCGTTTCCGCACATTCTTGGAGCCTCTTACTTCTGCCATTAAACGTTAGACCGCTATCCAACTTGCCTACATTACCTATCCGAAACCCGACTTCACATCAGCGGTCAGTCATCCGATAGGTCGAACTGTTTCATCCATCGTGAGGACAAAATGTGACTAGCTCCATTCCATCAGCTATTTGCAATGCTATCCTCATGTGTGTATAAATATAAACATGATATCGAAGAAGTGATAAGGATTATCGAGACGTGAGGTATCGCTTTTTCTCTACATCTGTCATTCTATTACGTTTTTATCACAACATCGTTTAGTTTTTGGAAGTAGTTGTATAAATTAGCCAGTATTGTTACGTAACACTTTTAGTTTTATTATTTCTATTAGGTTTACAACTTTGCCTCCATTGCAATAGATGGCAGCAGCGACAAATGGTGGTGCAGGAAGTAGGTCGTTAAGTGTCATATAATACGCTTATGCATTTGCAAACATCATGACATGGAAGTATTAGTTGATTTGTGAATTCGTCTAAAATTCTTGATTGAATATATGACCTTACGAGCTCAGTTCTCGTCATTTACGAGAAGTTTTAATTTCCTGCTTTAACGTGAAGAAGTCTGCTACAGAGGCTCGCCAAATGCTGGGTAAGCTCTATGGTGAGGCATGTATTAGTGAATGGTTTCAATGCTTCAAGAACGGTGATGTGGACATTGTAGACCCGCACGGCGGTGAAGGTAAAAGTTTTTCATTGGAATCAACCAGAGGAGATCAAACTCGTCATCGAAAGCAACTGATGCGTTTGATCCGGGCACTGAAAGGCAAACGGCCACTTTACAGCGATGGACATGAAAAGGCGATAAGGCGATTTTGCATAATGATAGTGCTCGACCCTATGTCGCAAAACCCGTCAGAACATACTTGGAAACGCTGAAATGGTTAGTCGTATCCCACCCGTCGTGTTCTGGAGACACAGATGCCCCTGGCTAGCACCTTTCTCGATCAGTGGCACTCGGTCCAGCTGACCAGCACTTCCGGGGCAAATCTGGGTTGATTGATGGATCTTCTCAGAATACTCCAACTTCTCCCGCCCCAGGAGTCCTATGCTGCCCGAAAGATGGGAGAAAGTGGTAGCGAGCGGTGGCCAGTACTTCGAAATGTAAATTTGTTGTACGTTTCTCATTATAAAGCATCGAGTTTCGTGAAGGAACGGAGGAAAAAAAGTTGTGGACCTATGAAGATGCCCGCTTTGTATTATTAAATTTGAGATAGTGATTCTGTCAAATCATAATTTTATAACTTTTGTCCAAATGTTCGTAAGTTACTTTTGCAATGAAATTCGTTACGCGCTTGGCAGAAAATAAGTTTAACTCGCCACCCGTGACTGTGAGACACCACGCTTCCCAGTGTACGTCAGCAGAGTAGACTACAAAGATTAGGTATGGAGGAATACAATGTACTGAAGTCTAAGACTAGCATCCGGAAAAACTAGAAAAAGTGCATACAAAAGTTATTCATTTTACTGAAGACTGCTGGAAACCTGGTTGACTGATGAGGTATAAAATGAGTACGTTCGCCACAAAGTTGACGAGGAAGACAATATGAAGCTTAAATCCTTAACTAAAATATTCGACAGATTGGCGAGACACCTGTTAAGACGTCAGGAAACTGCTTTCCTCACACTATAGGCATTCGTTGAAAGAGAAAATTGTAGAGAAATGAATATATTGAATTATACGCAGTAACTAAATGTTATTCGATATATATAAAAAGTCAGAGGGCTGATGGAGGAAACAAAGTGTCATCAAATCTGTTTGGTGGCATCTTCTGGTATAAATATCGTGCGACATTTCATTTCAGTGATGAACGTAGGTATTGTGGTTTCTTACTTGAGCGAATAGTTGCAACTGATGTGAGTGTCGCTCGTCCCAAATAGAGCCAGCTCTGTCGGCTCTATCGTTGTTAAAAGAGGACGGTTATCTATCGCTTGGCGTCCCATGGACCGACGACTATTAGGAAACTATGCATGATCTTCCCTAAGTGCAGTCGCTGCAGTACAACAATTTTCTCACGCATTCACCACCAATATGTTTCTTAAACTTGATAACCAGCAAGGCGGAGATACTGTGAGAAGTTACAAGGTTATGACTGTCCACCGCGACGCAGGATGTCGCCTGGTGGCGTTGCGAGCACGTGGGGTTGCGGGAATGTGACGCGGTAACAAAAGTATGTAAGCGGACCAGACACGGACGGAGCATCATCATTGAGAAGATATGAGTTGGGAAATGCATTGAGATAAGTGACTGGCAAAAAGCAGATTATTATTACGCACCGTCTGCCAACGAGTTTTCGAAAACGATGAAGCTGGTCGACTGTTCACGTGGTACTGTCGTGAGCATCCACGGTAGGGGAATAGGTACAAGGACAGTGAAACCACCACTAGGCGCCAAATGGCTGGACGTCCACGACTCTTCAAAGAACATGGGGTTTGCAGTGTTGTCTACTGTGTAAACTAGGAAAGATGGTGATCTGTGGCATCTCTGCTGAAAGAGGACAACGCTGGTGTACGCACAAGTGTTTCGGAGCACATCGTCTATCGTACATCGTCTAACATTGGGCTCTTCAGCAAGCCACCTGTACCAAAAGATATCGCCAATTACGATTTCAGTGGGCTCGGGACAAGCGAGATTCAATCGTCGGGCAACGGGAACTTGTCGACATTTTGCGTTATAACATTCTTGCTGCACTAGGCCTTGTCAAAGAGGGTGGAGGGGCGGACAGAGTTTCAGGGTACTCTCTTGCCTAGGGATAAAAAACTGCCCCTAAAGGCGGAAGAATCAGCAATTATCTACGGCATAAGGATGCAGAAGGCAATGGAAACCACTGCATTAAAGATGCGTAACGTGTAACCACACGACATGTGGCCTGTAATTGAAGAAGTTTTCACGATGGTCTCTCCATCGGCAAAAGATTCCGGAAAAGTCCCCCATTCGGATCTCCGGGAGGGGACTGCCAATGGGGAGGTTATCATGGGAAAAAGATTGAATAATCAACGAAATGGCAACATTCTCCAAGTCGGGGCGAGGAATGTCAGAAGCTTGAATGAGGTACGGAAACTAGAAAATCTGAAAAAGGAAATGCAAAGGCTGAATTTAGACATAGTAAGTGTCAGTGAAGTGAAGTCGAGAGAAGACAAGGATTTCTGGTCAGATGAGTATAAGATAATAACAACAACGGCAAAAAATCGTATAATGGGAGTAGTATTCGTTATGAATAGGAAGAGCATGTTACTGTCAACAGTTTAGTATGAGGGTTGTTCTTATCAGAATCGAGAGCAAACGAACTCTGGGAACGATAGTTCAGATACACATGCCGACGTCGCAAGCTGCAGATGAAGAGATAGAGAAAGTGTATGAGGATATTGAAAGGGTAATACAGTATGTAAAGGGGGATGATAATCTAATAGTCATAGGGTTTCAAAATGGTTCAAATGGCTCTGAGCACTATGGGACTCAACTGCTGAGGTCATAAGTCCCCTAGAACTTAGAACTACTTAAACCTAACTAACCTAAGGACAACACACACATCCATGCACGAGGCAGGATACGAACCTGCGACCGTAGCGGTCGCGCGGTTCCAGACTGCAGCGCCAGAACCGCTCGGCCACCACCGGCCGGCAACAGTCATAGGGGACTGGAATGCAGTTGCAGGGGAAGAAGAAAAGCTTACAGGAGAATATGGGCTTGGAGAGAATGAGAGAGGAGAAAGACTAAGTTTCAACTAGTAATAGCGAATACTCTGTTCAAGAATCACAAGAGGAGGAGGTATACTAGCAAAAGGCCTGGTGATATGGGAAGATTTCAGTTAAATTACATCGTGGTCAGACAGAGATCCCAAAATCAGACACTGGATTGTAAGGCGTACCCAGGAGCAGATATGGACTCAGATCACAATTTAGTAGAGATGAAGAGTAGGCTGAAGTTTAAGACTTTAGTCAGGATAAAATCAATACGCAAAGAATTGGGATACGGAAGTACTAAGGAATGACGAAATACGTTTGAAGTTCTCTAACGCTACAGATACAGTAATAAGGAATATCTGTGCAGGAAATACGGTTGGAGAGGAACGGACATCTCTAAAGAGTGCCATCACAAAAGTTGGAAAGGAAACATAGGTACAAAGAGGGTAACTGCGAAGAAAGCATGGGTAACAGAAGAAATACTTCAGTTGATCGATGAAAGGTGGAAGTACAAAAATATTCCGGGAAACTGTAGAACACAGAAATAGAAGCCCCTGAGGAATTATATAAGTAGGAAGTGCAGATATGCTAAGACGAAATGGCTGCAGGAAAAATGTGAAGACATCGGAAAAGATATGATTGTCGGAATGACAGACTTAGCATACAGGAAAGTCAAAACGATCTTCGGTGACATTAAATTTAAGGGTGATAACATTAAGAGTGCAACGGAAATTCCACTGTCAAATGCAGATGAGAAAGCGGATAGGTGGAAAGAATTCATTGAAAGCCTCTATGAGGTGAAGAATTGTCTGATGTGATAGAAGAAGAAACAGAGGTCGATTTAGAAGACGTAGGGGATCCAGTAATAGAATCAGAATTTAAAATAGCTTTGGGGGACTTAAGATCAAATAAGACAAAAGGGATAGATAACATTCCATCAGTATTGCTAAAATCATTGTGGGTAGTGGCAACAAAACGACTGTTCACGTTGGTGTGTAGAACGTATGAGTCTGGCGACAAACCATCTGACTTTCGGAGAAGCATCATCCACAAGACGGCAAGAGCTGACAAGTGAAACGACAATTATTGCACAATCAACTGAACAGCTCATGAAGCCCAGTTGCTTACAAAAATAATATACAGAAGAAAATTGGGGATGCGCTAGAGACGATTATTTTGGGTTTAGGAAAGGTAAAGGCACGAGAGAGGCGGTTAATAATGGAAGCATGACTAAAGAAAAATCAAGACACGTTCATAGTATTTGTCGACCTGGAAGAAGCATTCGACAATGTAAAATGGTGAAAGATGTTCGAAATTCAGAAATAGTTAGTAATAAGTAATAGGGAGAGACGGGTCATATACGATATGTACAACAACCAAGAGGGAATAATAAGAGTGGACGACTAAGAAACAAGTGATCGTATTAAAAAGGGTGTAAGACGTGGATGTAGTCTTTCGCCCCTACTGTTCAATCTGTACATCGAGGAAGCAATGATGGAAATAAAGGGAAGGTCCAGGAGAGGAATTAAAATTCAAGGTGAAAGGATATCAATGATAGGATCCGCTGATGACATTGCTATGCTGAGTGAAAGTGAAGAAGAATTACATGATCTGCTGAACTGAATGAAAGTTCTAATAAGTACAGATTATGGGTTGAGAGAAAATGGAAGAAAGACAAAGGTAATGAGAAGTAGTAGAAATGAGAACTGCGTGAAATTTAACATCAGGATTGATGGTCACTAAGTAGTAAAACTACCAATGACGGATGGAGCAAGGAGGACATCCAAAGCAGACTAGCACGGGCAAAAAGGGCATTCCTGCCCAAGAGAAGTGCACTACTGTCAAACATCGGGCTTAATTTGAGCAAGAGGTTTCTGAGAATGTACGTCTGGAGAACAGCATTGTATGGTAGTGAAACATGGGCTGTGGTAAAACCGTATCAGAAGAGAATGGAACGTTTGAGATGCTGTGCTACAGACGAATGTTGAAAATTAGTTGGACGATTAACGTAAGAGATGAGGAGGTTCTGCGCAGAATCGTGGTGGAAAGAAATATGTGAAAAACACTGATAAGGAGAAGGGACAGAATGATAGAACATCTGTTGAGACATGAGGGAATGACTTCCATGGTACTAGATATAGCTGTAATGGGCAAAAACTGAAGAGGTAGACAGAGGTAGGAATATAGCCAGCAAATAATTGAGGACATAGATTGCTACCGCCACTCTGATGAAGAGGTTAGAACAGGAGAGGAATTAGTGGTGGGCCGCATCAAACCAATCAGAAGAATGATGACCAAAAAATAGGTCGAGATGAACTGCGGCTCGAAGCGTGCAGCGAGCCACTGACGAAGACCGGTGAGAGCAGTATCATGCTACGGGAGACGTTCTCAGTGGTTGCATGGGACCTATGGTAGTAATCGAAGTCACGCTAAGAGATGCTAACCAACTGCATCCCTTCATGCTTGATGTCTTCCCCGACGGCGACGTCATCTTTCAGTACTCTAATTGTCCGTGCCTCGGATCCAGAACCGTGCTACAGTCGTTTGATGAGCATTATAGTGAGCTGACGCTGATGTCTGTAGGACGAAAGATAGATCCCTTATCATTTAATTTAGCTACAAAATAGCAGGTCAGCAACTGGAAGTAGTTAATTCCATAAATTATCTTGGAGTACGCATTAGGAGTGAATTAAAATGGAATGATCATATAAAGTTGATCGTCGGTAAAGCAGATGCCAGACTGAGGTTTATTGGAAGAATCCTAAGGAAATGCAAAGGAAGTAGTTTACAGTACGCTTGTTCGCCCACTGCTCGAATACTGCTCAGCAGTGTGGGATCCGTACCAGATAGGGTTGATAGAAGAGATAGAGAAGATCCAACGGAGGGCAGCGCGCTTCGTTACAGGATCATTTAGTAATCGCGAAAGCGTTACGGAGATGATAGATAAACTCCAGTGGAAGACTCTGCAGGAGAGACGCTCAGTAGCTCGGTACCGGCTTTTGTTAAAGTTCCGAGTACATACCTTCACCGAAGAGTCGAGCAGTATATTGCTGCCTTCTACGTATATCTCGCGAAGAGACCATGAGGATAAAATCAGAGGGATTATAGCCCACACAGCGGCATATCGACAATTCTTCTGTCCACAAACAGTACGAGACTGGAATAGAAGGGAGAACCGATAGAGGTACTCAAGGTACCCTCCGCCACACACTGTCAGGTGGCTTGCGCAGTATGGCTGTAGATGTAGACCAAGTTCGCGTGGTGTATATCCTATGTAACTCATATGGATCGCTATCTGGCGTCACCACTACGTACGCAAATCAGCGGATTACATGACCTGTAATGTCACTACCTCCACACACCTACGAACAAAGCGTCGGATCCGTGATAAACGGAATGAGTGATGTATTTCTTTCCAAAGACGGACAAACAAACTATTAAGGAGATGGTCGTAATGTTTTCGCCCATCAGTGTATACTTGTTTTCTTAACTGCAGCAGCAGTGCTGCGGCGTTAACGGCGGTGACCCCTGAGGCGCGGCGACGGAAGGCGTTCGCTCACTTGTGGGCGTTCCGGCGCGGCGCTGCGCTCAAATTGGTGGCCTAACTCATTCGCCCGACTCGGATACGCGGCACGGGCCGCTCTGCGCCATACTGTGCCGGGCGCCCCATGCAAACAAACGCGCTCTCTGCGCCCCGCTGACCTGCGAGCAAGCCTCCCGCGAAGCAGTTCTGCTGGGGGGGATGCAGCCGTACCAGGGGCTACAACGGGCCCCATTAGCGCATGACTTACGGCCTGTTGCGAGGCGAGGAACTTCTGTTTGTTCAGAGCGCTTGCGCACACAGCTGTGAACTGTTTTTATTGACTCAACCGCAGTCTGTTTTGTGGTACTTAAAACTCATACTCAGATACCTTATGGAAGTCACCCACAACAGAACTCGCATCTATAGAGCCAGTTGAGGTTCTACGAGCATATCATTGTTCTCGAATACTAAAAGGTTTCATTAATAGCGTATGACAGAATTTAAAGTTCATTAGTTACGCAGTTCTGATTAGAAACAGAACATACGATAATAATACCAATAAAACATCTATTATTGCAAGTAGCACGTTCACACAATTTATTCCTTCTTCTTTCTTTCCTTTTTCCCCTTTTGTGGAGAAAGGTACTATATAAGCTACGCACTGTATAACACCTTATCCTCTTTCTGAGCTGAACATCTGGTTCGTTACAGAGTTTTTCAGGCTTTCAAATGAGAATTTGGGGTACGCAAAATGGAAACAAAATATCGTCGTTATAGTTGTGACGTCAGGGGGTGGTATTTTCGGTGTTATATTCTGAAGTAATATGTGTGTAGTTTTGGCAGTGAGAAATGAATTAACAGCGTAGTACTAGCCCTTCATATGTTTAAGTAACTTAATTTCAAAGCATAATTGCACGCTAGCCTAATGAGGTAGCAATGTTTTAAACAGACTGGTCTTGTATCCAGGAAGATAGAAGTTTCAATCTTAATTGATGCACCCTTATTTAGGTTTACAAAGATTTCCGTAAATCATTTCAGGCAAATGTCGGAATAGTTCCTCTTATAAGGCCACCTGGAGGAATGTAAGGATTTACATACGGTCTACATGATTTTGTTGTTCTTAAACTGTAATACTACGACATGCGCAATATCCTTGGAAAAGTGAACTACGGGTGAAAACTATTAGCACTAGTAAACTAGTACTACGTTTGCTATCCCACGGAATTGCACGGTTTGCTCGAACAAGCTCTTGTTACGAAGGTTCTGGAGAAGCAAACCGCAGTTTTCGGTCAGAGCCCATGCTTTAGTGCATAGAATGTTACTATAATGCTGCGTTTCCGCTTGTTCACATAAAAAAGGAGGTCGATAGTTTACATGTATGCAACTACGTAGATACATTTCGTATGTATTGGGATTTTATACACGATTACAGTATTTCTATTTGCGTTTATTTCGTGGATCTCATGGTGGATTACATCCGGTCCATTTGTTCCGTACAGCGATGGTAGGTTTTTAAATAGTCCTTTTCAAATTATTCTGAGATAACACGAATCCTTAGAAACCAAGTTCGTCTGGACACTACCAACGTTTTCACGCGGTAACGTTCGCGGATTTTTCATTGTATTTGTCTAAGCTTTGACCAACAGCGGCAATTCAAAATCCACTTGGAACAGCTACATTTCTGAAGTCATTAAACTTTCTTTGTATCGGTTTGCTTTACGGACATTACGAACAATTTTTGTATAATCCTTCCAAATATGTAATTTTGACTTAACCTTTCTTGAATGAGCCCACATAAATGGCGTGTTAGAGTAATTGACTTATTAGGAATGTGCTCCATCAATGCCATATTTTAGTTAAAGGATAAATATAAACATGTTAATTGCTACCCACGCCTGGAAAGTAATCACACACGAACTGTCGGTCCATTTCCTCCCCCATCTGTTAATGATGACCATGTAGAGCTCAAACTACTTACTGACAGAGCTATCTTCCTTATTTAGTTACTGTAAGTCCGTAACTTGAATGGAAGCATGTAATAGTAGTATGTTTAGTCTTTCAGCTACGAAGGGAAGATGTTTTTATGCATGTGAATTACTATCAAACCAAATTCAGTTGGTATAATCTCAGTGAATTTAAGCGATGTTGAGCACCAGGTAGACATAACAGTACAAAGTACCAGTATACGTGTTACGTTACAGGATTGTAGTTAGATTCTATGGGTAACTCGCAATCACACAGGTGGCCATGCAGTCAAATTCAGTTAGTGCTTTTAAGTGTTCTTAAACGTGTTAAGTATAGAGTGAATTTGAACCTACGTAATGAGATACATCTGCGCCGAGACAGCGGGCACGAACATGTCCACTGCACAGATTATTCCCTTAAGGAAAAATTTCGTCACACTAAACGTTTGCTCAACATTCACACTATTTTCCCACAGGACTGATCTTTGGTTTTAATGTCAAAACTGTGACTGATGCGGCCCCATTTCCTCTGAGGTAGTTCATTGCAGAAGCCACAAATGTACATGACAGGTTCAGTTGACATTCCCATCCCAGGACCCACATTTAGGCTTCACTATGTTCACCCGCGTCTGGGCTCGCCCTGCGCCATGCCTTCTGGAAAACCTGCACATGTTACCTGCTCCCGTCTGAGATGTGACGGATCACTCAAAAACGCGATAAAATAATTTTATTCATTTTAGGCTAGTAAAGCATTTTGGAGACTTCCACGGCCATTGCAGGGGAAGTGGTGTGACGGTGGCGAGCAGCAACACTGTAGCGAAGGTGAGCCTCGCTGGCGTCCTGCGAGGTCACCCAAAAGAGGCAAGTGGTAGATGACAAAGGTCTGAGAGGCCCTTGAGGCGGACGCCACGACTGAATGTAAAGTCTTGATTTATTTTGTGTACCAGGCGACCTCCTGGACTGATATAACGATAACGCCGCCTCTCTCCTCCCAACCTCACGGTTCTAGCTATATAGGGTCTACTTTCTTTTGTTGGTACTCTTTATAAAGCGAACAATGGAAGGTTCGATCAATAATAGTTACTAGCGGATTACTGATTGAACAATTTACTGCTGAAATTGTGACTCGTTTGAGACCAGTTCATTTACAATCAGTTTTAGCAACGTCTTAATACGTTACTGGTTCCACACCGAATCCTTTAAGACCGAAAAAAAGCAGAGTGAATAATAGGCACAAATATATTAGCGAGCGCGGCCGACAAGTGTGAACTCTACCTCACAAATGTCAAATAGCTACTGCTGTGTTTAATAACACGAGAAAACTACGTGAAAATTGGCCCAAATATATTTTTTACACACATGTCTCACACGAGAGCATTCGGCGAGAGCGGCCACCAATGCCGACCTTCTATCACTGCCACCCCAATCACAGTTAGCAGGCATTATCGGCGGTCAAAATATGGTTCAAATGGCTCTGAGCACTACAGGACTTAACTTCTGACGTCATGAGTACCCTAGAACTTAGAACTACTTAAAACTAACCAACCTAACGACATCACACACGTCCATGCCCGAGGCAGGATTAGAACCTGCGACCTTAGCGGGCGCGTGGTTCCAGACTGTAGCGCCTAGAACCGCTCGGCCACCCTGTCCGGCATCGGCGGTCAGAGATCACACCTAAATGCTGGACAGTGCTAAAACAGCAGTAACTGCAGCAGTGTAATAGATACTCTGAGGCAGCGATAACCAGTAAACTTACAAAAATGTCACAAAATATACTGCCTGGGTAGTTGTGAGATCCTCTCAGTTGGGTAATAAAAGACGATAAAGAAAAGAGAGTGCTGGGCCGTTATCAGAAGTATCTTAATTTCATCGCAAATATCATTGTAATTAACGAAGCTTTTACTTTTCAAGAAAACAGGCGACATTTGTTGGAGTCAAGGGACATGAAAGCGCCGTAGTGATCTTAAGGAAGTGAGGCAGGATTGTAGCATTTTTCAGATGTTTTTCAACTCGTAAAAAGAGCCAGCAGTGAAGCAAGCAAGGGGAAATGTGTAGAGGGAATGAAAGTTCAGGACAAAGAAAAGGAAACCGTAAGGTTATTTCCGATAACACTTTAATTTTGTCAGAGACAGCAGGAGATTTGGAAGTGTAGTTGAACGGAATGGTTAGTGCCTTGAGAAGACGGCTCCAGGCGAACGTCAACAAATCTAAGATACAGTTATGCAATGCTGAGAGCATCGCATTAGGAAATGAGGCACTAAAGGTGGTATGAAAGTTTAGCTGTCTGGGTAACGAAATAATCAGCGATGGCCGAATCAGAAAGAACATAAAATCTCTACCAGCAACAGCAAGGAAAGTTACTTAAATAACTTTTCTTACGTCTTGAACACACTTTTATTGTTTCCAAAAACACCTTACGCGTTTCGACATTTCATCATCTTCAGAGGCTGTAAAGAACAACTAAAAACTGGTATCAACAGATATGAATACATGTCACATTTTACCATGGTATAACGAGCAGAATATGGTTTTCTGGCTTACCAGTATTACATCTGTTATATAAGTCAGCATTTTCGATCACGAGACAAGTGCAATTGCTTGCAAGACACGAATTTGAAAACACGTGGACTAAACCGCCAGGCGGCACTGAGTACGTGGTACACGCTTCATTTCCTTCTTTACAATTACATTTTTCATCGTTACATCATAAAAAACAATTTAAGCAGTAAACAATTCCTGGAAAACGTTTTTAAATGTCGTCCAAAATGGTAGTTCTTAAGAAAATAATGTGCAACAGATATTTTTAATGGTCGAAAATAATGATCGAAGAACACGATGAGTGCCGTGAGGGTTAATGAGGCCAACTGTCTGTTAACAAACTCTCTTTATTGACGAACTGCAGCATATAACTTACTACCATCAGTGTAAGTTCATAAATATATTTTTATAAAAATTCACGAAGTCTAGAAATAGCAGTTGAGGATTGTAGCATTCACTTATGAGGAACAGGTGGCTACCGTGCATTGCTGTTTCCTCCAATGTAGGAAATGCATGTAGTCTTTACAGAAAATTCAAACTATTTGAGAAGTTGGAATCTTGAAACCCCATACATCAATTACATCTCTAGTACAAGGCAACCAACGCACACAGACTTCAACAATAGAAACTCCTTAACTCTCAAATAGCAGTTAAACTAAACTATCGTCCCAAGTACAATCATAAGAAAACAAGTGCAGTATTACCGTTAATGGTGCACTGGCAACTGCGCTACTTTTCATATGCCTTCCGTTTTGTTTACGTTACATGTAGCTATTTCTTTATTTCTTTTTTTCTGAATGAATCAAAGAAAACTTTTACAGGAATACGTGTAACTAAATAACAAGCCATAAGCTATAATGGTACGTAAGACAACTGAAAAAATTATAATAATTAAAATTATAGACAGTGGAAAGGTTTTGGTAAAAATAACGTACATAGGATCTCACGTGGTTCTATGACTATAAATCTGTTGTCTGTGAATAACAAATATTGTAAAACGCCATGACGTAACTAAAGAATGGAGATGTTTAAGGGATGCACAAGACTAATCTTGATATGTTTAAAAATCCCGTAAATCTGTTGGTGATCCTATGACTAAAAAAGTTTATAGTCTCTATAATTTTTAATTTTTATTAACTTGTAAATTGTGTTTCATAAAATTAGAGCTTACGGTTTGTGATTTAGTTGTACGCCGTTCTGTAAGTTTTCCTTGATTCCTGGAGAAAAAAAGAAAAAAAAATGGTTTCAAGTAACGTAAGTACAGTGGAACACGTTACGAAATACAGCGCAGTTACAAGTGTACGGGGTTCCAAGATAGTACCTTCTTAAATTGTTTGAATTTTCTATACAGACTACATGCATTTCCTACTATTGGCAGAAATAGCAACACATGACGCTACCTGTTCCTGATAAATCAATGGTACAATCCTCAGCTTGTATTTCGTGACTTCTTATAAAATGATATTTATGAACTTTTACCAGTGTTATTAATTTATATGCTGTAACCTGTTAAAAAATGTTAACAGACATTTAGCATCATGTACACTAGCGCCACTCAGCGTGTTCTTTTCTTCGACCACTCAAAAGTTCCGTTACACATTCTTTCGTAAAGAGATACCGTTTGATAAGACCTTGAGAAGTGATTTCCAAGAATTGTTTACTGATGAAACTGTTTTCTTTGATGTAATGATGACAAATGTGCTTGTAATCAAACAAATGCCGAAATTACCACGTATCCAGCACCGTCTGGTGGGTTTAGTCCACTTGTTTTCCTATTTGTGCCTTGGCAGCAGTTGCGCTTGTGAATGCTGACGTGGTGCAGTCTACCTAGCGAACAGTGTTATATGATTGACATAACACTGGTAAGTTAGAAAACCATGTTATAAACGTCAAACTACGTCTCTTATTAATGGTGCAGTGTATCATGTTTTAATATCTTTTGATACCAGTTTTGTATTTTATAGCCTTTGAAAATGATGAAATGTCGGTACGCGTAATGTGTTTTTGGAAAAAAATAAAAGTGTGGTCAAGACGTAAGAAAAGTTATTAATGGCCGCTTCGTCTCATAGAATTTTAATGCAAATTGCAGAAAGAAAACTACTTCTGTGAAGAAGTTCTTTACCATCGAATTTAAATTTGTATTGACGTGTCCTCTCTAAACATATTTGTGCGGAGTGTAGCCTTGTACGTAAGTAAAACTGTGGACGATAAACAGTTAAAACAAGAATAGAATAGCAGTTTTTAAAATATGTTGTCCCAGGAGAACGCTGAAGGTTAGATGGATAGATCAAATCACCGATGAACTACAGAATGTGCAATAAAATATGAAGAACTTAACGATTTTGTAACGTCGCGAGTTAATGCGCGATAACATTCATTGCTATACAGCAGTTTAAATGTGGACTGAATAGTACCGTTATTGTGGCTATAAGAACAAATAAACATTTTTATGTGGAAATTTTGGACATTATTTTCCAGAAGTCAATTCATTATCTTACCGCCTGATAAATTTTTTTAATAACAGTTTTTCTACAGAACTTTATTTCATTGCTAGAGTTGCGCAACCTCAGTAATTGTAGGTATTAGATGGTGTTTTTATCAACGCTGTTCTTACATCATCTTGTATCTACGTTGCTGCGTGAAGGGACATCGAGCAAACGACGTCCTGAGGTAGGTGGATTCTAATTTTCTGCCTGCACACGGAAAATCTAAAACACCACCACGCCACAATTGGTGCATTGGCTGAGAAGAGCAATAGCAAAGTTCAGATGTGTGGGAACTTCATAAAAAAGCAGCAGTGTTTTAATGGACTCCTAAAATATTCACACGCAAGTGTTAAAGGGACTGCTGTGGGACAATAGACGCGTGTGGTAATGAATTTAGCAGCAAAGAACTCGAGTGCAAAGTTACTACTGAAGTGTACCATGCAGCGAGAACAACAGACAGTGCACTGGCGCAGACTAGGTGCCGTCAACTGCCGATTGAGAGGCAGCGTTCCACAGTATCAGCCAGACAGAAGGAGCAGTTGACAGCCTTGTATGGAGTGCTGGCCCATAAACTGGACTGGTGGAAGCAGGGCCTGTAGAATAGAGGTGGGGGATCCGCCCCTGAACTAATTCATAGAGTTGAATCTTTCAAAGGAGTGAACAATCAGTGATTCAGAAAAAAAGAAAGGTAGCTCCAAACGATTCCCACAGCAAAGAGAGAGAGAGAGAGAGAGGAAGGAGAGAGAGAGAGAGAGAGAGAGAGAGAGAGAGACGGAGCATATCAGCGGGGCCTCTGCTGGTCAGAGCACACTGCACGCCACACAACACAGCCAGCGCCGGTCTCTGCCCTGCTCCTGCCTTGGCTGCCTGCATTGTGCAGTGCCCCATAGGATTTTGTGTTTCACATCTGCCATGCCGTCTCTGCGCTTCCTCTGCCGCGTGCCGTGCCTGGCGCACCTGAACTTAACATCGCACTCTGTCGGCGATCGTTTCAGTCGCACGTCCTGCCCTCAGGGCAGTTGATGCGAGCAACAGGACAAAGAGCCTCCTAGCGGAGAACAAAGAACTACTTGCAACAACCTGCTCGCAAGAGAACGGACGATTCGTCTCGGAGCGTGTGGCTGGTGGCCTTACACCGCTCCCCCCACCTTGGGAACTCGCCCGCTCAACGCTCACCCCACCGATCTCGACTCTAGCCAGAGCGTTGAGCAAAGCAACTCAGGTGTTACTCTGGTCTTTGCGGTCTTAGCTCACGCAGTAATACAGCTTGCGGCTCGACCTGCTTGACTCAGAGCCTCTGCTTCGGAGTTCGTCTCTGCTGGATTCTTCGTAGTAATACCGTTATTTATATTACATAATTATCTTATGTATGCACCATTTGTGTTTATTTTATTTTTATTTGTTTAAACTGATCAGACTAGGTTCCTGACAGCTCCTCTTATTATAGGATTTTTTTATTATGGACACTCGAATTTACGCTTTAATTGCGAGCGAACCGATAAACGTATAGCAAAATCTGATACACCAATATTTTCCTTATGTGCTGTATGCAGCAGTTTGGTCTTAGAGGCAAATATATGTATTTTTTTCTTATTGTAGTACGGATTTTGCTATTTTAGGCGTCTTTGGAAGGAAACGTTCACATTAAAAATAAATGGCTTGCAATGTTTTTGTACAAGGTTAATGAAATTTTAGTACATTATAGCCAAATATATTGTTAATGTAAATCTCAAGTTACAACATTTCCTGATCACCCAAAAAACCACGATAGTGCAAAATAAATCAATAATCAAAAAGTTTGTCATATCGTGGAAATTTCAATAAACTGTACAAAATTCTTACTCATTATCTGCGTTACTTCAAAATAGGATCAAATAAGATCAAAATATAGGTAAAGTACTAGAATAAACCAAGTTTAAAGGGCAATGTGCCTTCCATTTATTTTCTATTGTGAATGAGTGATGAGTCACGAAAAAGAGCTAGTTCATTTCAGGGAGTGAACACTTCTGATCCGATCTCTGAAAAGAACAGTTTTGCCCATCTCTACTGCAGAACAGATCCACAGTACCATTTCACTGTGCAGTAATCCAGATGTGGCAAAAGAGAAGTAGTGTTCTACTGAGAGTTCTGTGTGTGTATGCTGAAAGACTGTCTGCAATGGCTGAAAACAATCAGGAAACTGTAGAGGAGAAACTGGAGGTAGATTTGGGGTATGTAAAAGATGAAAATGATTCCATGATTGGTAATTTCAGTTTTGAGGTGTCACAAGCAAATGTCAGTAATAGTTTGCCAGGTTCAGTGCATGTTAATTCTATGAGTGATAGTGAACAATGCATGATGGGTGACGAAATGGAAAATGTACCTGTTACTGGCAAAGACTTAAACCAATATCACCTGTTTGGGAACCAAGAGATAGTGTTTCAGTTACATTAATATATATTCTAAGGGATATGAATCAGATGATTGTTAATGTGAAGGAAATGGTTAGTGAAATAAAATCATCATTAAGTTCTGATATTGACGATAAAATTAGTAAACTGGGTTTTGAGTTACATTCCAAACTGACCAAAATGGGGTCAGGTATGAAAACAACACTACGCTCTGAATAAATGAATTACACAGTGAAGTTGTCGGTAAGAAGTACAAGGTCGAAAGTAAAATTTAGAATTTGAGGGATTCGTGGAAAAATGACCTGACTTTGTTTGGTAATAATATTAAAGGAAAAATTTCTCAACTAAAATTCGAATGTAATACTATTGTAACAGTGAAAAGTGAACTAACTTCACAAATTGAGCTAGTTGCTGAGAACAACCAGCAGATAGGGCCTCAATTACATTCAGAAATATGTAAAGTTCGGGGACAGATTCATAAGGCAGTAAAGTGCTGTGAAGAAAGTCAAACTTTATTAGAAAATAATATCAAAGTAGCAAAAGATGTGTGTGCTAAATTTGGTATGCAAGCACCTAGTAAGATTACTAACATTGAAACTAATATTCAGCAGTTTAGTACTAGTGTGAATGAGCAACTGTGTAACCATGAAAGTATACGACCAAAGTTGAACACAATGGTAATATCAATCATGTTTGTGTAGTGTCTAATGGTGTTGTGGAATCTTCAGAAAGTGCCTATGCTACACATCGCTAGTTTTTGAAATTTGATCCAAATAAGAATGTTTGCCCTAAAGATTTTCGGAGTGATTTCGAAGACGTATTACCTAAAGTGTGGAACGACAAGCAAAAGATTGGATTCACTACTTCAAATCTAAAGGGAGAAGCTAGAATCTGGGGTAATCTAGCTTCAGATAAATACGACAGCCTGGTGGAGTTCAAACAAGCAGTCTTTGAAGATTACCCAGGGAAGAAGAAGCAGGTGGAGGTTTTGAATAAATTTTGGACAGGGGAAAAATACGATCCCAAGAGAGACGGAATCAAAAGGTTTTAACAAAAGTGGGTGTCTACCTTGTCATATCTGAATGCCAAAGTAGAAACATAGCAAATTATTATGGAAATTGAAAAAAGTTGCCGTTGTATTGGCGAAATAAGATAATTTCTGTACACTGGGATACATTGACCAGTTTGTGCACTATTTAGAAAGAATAGAAATTAAGTTGATAGAAGAAGAAAGTGCTGGCAGAGAATATAGGCCTCCCACTAGACCTAGTGAAAACAGATAGGACGTCAGTATAAACGTGGTGTCAGTGCCGCGAGTAAACAATTATAGAGAGAGAGGGGGAAGAGGGGCAAGAGGTGGTATGAGTAGGGGCAGGTTCATTAACCTGTACCAGCATGCCCAAGGCTATCAGCTGAGAGACGATGACGTAATGGATGAGCGTCATAGGCGATGGCGGAGTACAGCAGTTAAACTGTTATAAGTCTGTGATGAAGCTGGCGGTCGCAGATGTAAATATTACTACATAAACCAGCTACCAAAACCATTTGGAAAGGAGGCACCTACTATACAGTATTTTGAAAATAGAAGGGCTAAGGAGAGTGACACTGCTAAAGAATATGTTTCTTCAGAAATGGAAGTAGGGTTTTGTGAGAGTGAAAGTTCAGACAGATATCAGCAGAACCATTTTAAAGATGAAATTATTTCAGAAAGTAAGTGTGTAGATCAGGATATGGGGGTGGATCAGCACCTCAGAACACATGAGAGGCTACCTGGAGATTGTGGAATTATGGAAACGCAGTAGGAAGAGGATGACAGTGTTGAGGAGTTTTTAAATAAAATAAGTGGAGTTATTTGAGAAACTGAAGATGATAAATCAGGAGAGGAAGAGGAGTCAGTAAATGAACATTTAATTTCCACAAGAGGGGTAGGTTTCGAATGACGAGAGGTGGTGCATGATTTATTAGACGAGCCTGAATCTAAATGTCTAAAACTAAATTCTAGACAACCTATTATTGAAGTCATTGAATTTAATGATAAAGTTACTTGTTTAATTGACAGGGCTCTGAAGCATGTACACTGTCACAAATTTTGTTAATGCTCTTCCTGAAAGTAAACAAATAACTATCATGCCAGTAAGTGGGTTAAATATTATAGTGGCTACTGGTAAAAGTAAAAAGGTTGTGAAACAAAAACTATTGTTACCAATTACTATTGGTTGGAGTTCAGGGCGAACAAAACTTTCTAATTAGTAAAGGTCTAAGTGTGGAAATGTTAGGAGGTGGTGATTTTTCGCAGAAGTACCAAGGTAAATTGAATTTGGAAATGTGGAGGTGGTAATTATAGTACAGGGAGAAAGATTTTCTGTTGCTCAAGATTTGCCAAAACGTCTTTGCTAAGTTAATTGAAGGCTATTGTGAGTATGGTGAAGAGAGAGAAGTAGGTCTATCAGAGGCAAGGGTATGGGGTAATGCCAGTGATTTGAACGACAACTTAATGGAGCAGCCAATAAATAGCAGTAACTGAGAAGCCTCAGAAGGCGTTGCATCCCATGCAATGCTGTGTGTTAGACAATCACTAGGTACTCGAATTATTGACAATACTATTTCCGTTTCCTTTCGTATTGTCAGTCTTCCTCTTCATCATTCAGAACTTTTACTATCATCTTTCTTTCTTCCCTATCATTGTAAATAGTGTTGGGATAGAGTTTGAGGAGTAGTACAAAGTATGCAGAAAGCTAGGTTCCCAACAGAAACTAAAACGCTAACCAGAATAATAAGAGAGAAATGGAAATGAGAGGAAAAGAATACTTAATGTAATATGACGAGTTTATCAGAAGGTTCTGTAGCCTGTAAAGATGTGGCAGTGTAAGAAATATGTTTAGAGGCAAAAGAGGATTGCCTGCCTAAAGGGTAAAAAGAAGTTTTTATGTGAGGTGACTTGAAAGCCACAAAGAGGTATGCTTAAGTGTATTTAATATTTTTAGTAGTATATGTGTTCTTGAATATAGTGACAGACGTGTTGGAGAGCCACATGAGTTGGCATTAGTCGGGCTTAATGTTTTTCTTTAAGGATCTGTTTGTATGTAATTTGATCATGAGATGGTGAAGGACCACAGTAGCTGACCGGTGCTAGAGGTGTTTTGAGAGCCACAGAAGTTGGCTGGAGTTAGCTTCAGATATGTGTAATGTAGAGCCACAGTAATTGGTTAGCAGATTCAGTACTATTCTATAAGGATTTTTTTTATTTTCTGGAATATTGTGTATGAGAAGTGCAGAGCCACAGAGGTGGTAGGAATTATGTTCAAATTTTCTACATGGACTTTTGGTATTCTATGCTAATAATAATGTATAACTTGTGTATATATGTGTCTAATGTGAAGACTTTACTAAAGCCACGGATGCTGGCAAAGATATTTTTCAGAGATTTCATGAGGAGTTTTCTATAGAATAGTATTATGTAGAATGTATTTAATATTGTAGTTATTTTATAACATTGTTTTTCTCTTTTTGTATGCTGTATATAGGAGGTGCTGCAGGTCTGTGGAAGGTGGGATGAATGATTTTTAGTGCCAGTAACTTTGTATTTCTTTACATAATGTGAAATGATGTTTTTTAGAGCCGCAGATGGTGGTGGAGATAACTTTGCAGAATATCTTATGATGTTGTATTTTGTTCTTTGTGTACAATATCTTATTTGTGTGAAGGCAAGCGGTAGATTTGGTTTACTAAAAAGAGTTAAGAAAGAGTGGTTTTTTGTAATAGTAACTTGCTTAATCGTTAACAGATTTTGAAAAATAATTCACTGATGGTGCAAATTTTGGGTACTTTTTTAGGACAGTTAATTCACTTTTTTACTGATAGGATTGGTATTAAATGTAATTACTGTAAAGAAAATGTTAAATTGGAATGAAATATGAATTTGCCTGGGAGAGAAATTTCTTGTGTAAATAAAAAGTAAATTATGGAAGATCATAAAGTTTTGCAAAAAATTTTCATGGACTTCTTTGCTGTTGAATTTGAGAGCAGCAGTTGTTAATTAGAGTATATATGTGTGTTAGAAAAGGATGTATAGATTAAGGATGGACTCTTATAGATGTACTGTATATGGCAGGTACGAAAGTATGGAAAAACCTGATATGAGACTGAGAGGGAACCCGGTTTGAGACAGAGCTGGACGCTGTATCCTAGTGACGAACCCATGATGTGACCCATATGTAAGTGATCCGCACCCATTTTATTCATCAGAGACAGTTATCAGAAGCCCAACTTGTTCTCAGAGAAATGTTAGGTAAAGAGACGATCACCATATCGAAGTGAATGTACTTTGCGATAGGAAAGGACATCCTCCACAGCGCGACGAAATTATGTTTGTAGTCAATTTTTTGGACGCTGGTAGAGCGGAGTGTTAATTGGTTGTTTTTGCTTAAATTCATTGTGAAAGAGTAAGAAGCTTTTGTTTGGAGAAAAAAGTTTGTAGTTTCAAGAGTAAGTGTAAAATTTATCCTATGTAAATATTTTGTTAATTTAATCTTGGAAAAAAAGGAGTTCAAGAATAATTTTGTAAGAAAAATATGATACGAGAAAAAGATGGAAATTTTCTGTAAATTAATTTGACTGTATGGTGTTCAGTCCTTGCCCTTGATATTCTACGTAATAGTATATAATACTGTTATGTAATTTAGATATTTGGTTAACTGAGGAAATCAAATTTTGATTAACAGTGTCGTGGTAGTTAAAGATTCAACTTTTGGACGTAATAAGAACCACAAAGTACGCTCAGGAGAAATTTTAGGTTCTTAGGGGTTGTGTAAAACGGTGAGTTAATTAGCCACAACATTCGTTGCTATGCAGCCCGCAGTGTTGGAGCCGAAAACTGTGAAAGAAACAGCCAGTGGTGTCTTAGCCAATGAGTCATGTACACCTGCTACTGCGGCAGCATGAGAAAGGCGCCAGTGTCATTTCTTAGTGACCGTACATTCACCACCTATAAAACCTAGATAAATGATATTAAATATTATTCAATCATTTTGAAAATCAGTACACCACCTTTTGACATTCAGGAGGAGATTGTATCCAAATTTCAGCTTTATAACTATCATAGTTTCAGAGATAGAAAAAATTGCTAAAAAAGTCAAAAATGGACACTTAGGAAACTAAATTCAGTTAGGAAATATAATAGTTTATCTCTTGGTATGACTGGAAATAGTCAGCACAAATTTCAGTGTGCAGAATTAATTGACTGAGATTTCCATATTCAAACTTTAATTACTTTTCGTTTTCGTAATATAAAAATAAAACAAAGTTATTATTTGTGTCTAATATTGTTGATGGAGTAAATGTGAGTGAATGAGTGTGTGTATGTGGGCCTTTCGTGAGATTGTACTACAGCATTCTTAAGAAACCTGCGAGAGTTACACAAGCCTGTCGTGGGAAAATGTTCATAGGGAATTACCCACTCTGCTGATCATGTATGTCTAGGTGTGATTGATATTGTAACAGAGCAGCCAGAAAGTAAGTTGTAGTATTGTCTGTATCTAATGGATATTTCCAGCTTTATTGTCTTTTAGTTTTCGTTTATTAAACATTACTTAAATATTTGTATATCAAAATGAGGTAAATGCGTCTATATGTAAGGATTAGCGCAGGTCAGTTTTGGCACGAGTATGATCATGAATGAGCATTCTGATTGACAGCGAGTTTGGTTAGCCAGTCAGAAGTGAGACGGTTCCCGCTCGTTATCTGATAGTTATGCTGGGAGTGAGGCCACAATAAGGGAGTCGGTCGCCAGCTTCGGCCGCGGAAGGACGTGTTAAATGTGATGTTTCTTATTATGTAAAAAATGAAGAAATATTGCATTCCTCGAGTCTGATACGTGTCATGACTAACGCTGATGTATTGACGAACAGTTTTGTGAAGTTAGCGATTCTTTCGTTGGAATGATATTCACGTATGAAAAGGTGGCCTTCATAGTATCTGTGTGGCATGTGTCAGTATTCAACCACTGAGCATTTGTGGCAAGCAATTTCTTTTTTGAAAACCACAAGAAGGACTGAATGTAATAACTCATGTTAGTGGTGAAATTAATGACTGTGGGAACGTTGGTTGGTTCGGGTCGGGTTTGGTCAGATTTCTGGCTGCTGTGTGTGCGAAATGATTGTATCAATTGTGAACTTGAAGAAAATAACCAGTAGTTTAAATGTGGACAGAATACTACCGTTTCTCTGGCTATAAGAACAAATAAACATTTTTATGTAGATATTTTGGAAATTTTTTCCGGAAGTCAATTCATTTCCTTACTGCTCGATGAATTCTATTTTATGATAGTTTTTCTACAAAACCGTATTTCATTGCTAGAGTTTCATGGCCTCACTAATTATAGATATTAGATGGAGTTTTTATCACCGCTGCTTTTACATTATCTTGTAAGTATCTACGTTGCCGATTGAAGGAACATGGAGCAGACGCCGTTCTGAGGTAGGTGAATTCTAATTTGCTGCCTGAACACGGAAAATCTCAAACCCCACCCCGCCGTAATTTCACACCGAAGTTGGGAAATGCGTTATTTCCGGTGCGGAGGAAACGTCGTATTCCAACGCCTAGATGCCATAGTAATAGCGGTAAAGAGGATTTCAAGCTTCTTATTAGGTCTGTACACTAATTCGAACATGTAGCTAGCTTAATTAACCTCTATCGAGATGATAGACTGTTTGTGATAGCAGAAAATTTCACTTAAGACAGTGAATTTCATCCTCAAATCCATAAGACAAGGGTTGGAACTTAAATAGTGGCAACTATTTATTGACAGTCGATACAAAAGGGGAGTTACAAGTTTGTACCTCGTACTGTCTTTCAAAATAGTCACTAGCGTTGTGTAGAACCCGTTGCCAGCGATGTGGAAGGCTTAATATACCGTTAGCAGAGCCTGTTTTTTTGATCGGGCGAATGGAGCGGTCTACTGCCTGTCGCGTCTCTGGAACAGTTCTGAAGCGAATGCCACAAAGTGGTCCCTTCATCTTCAGAATCAAATCAAAGTCACTAGGACTTGAGTCCGGGGAGTATGGTGGATGGTACAGCACTTCCCACTCCCATCGACCGAACAGAGCAGCCACAGCTTGTGCTGTATGCCCCTGCGCATTGTCGTGCAAAATGACTGGTGGGTTGCGCAGTAAGCGTCGCCGCTTTTTTCGCAAAGCATTATCGGTCGCCGCGAAAGCAGAAAGTGCATCAGAGGCCCAATATGATGAAAGTTACGGTGAGGTTTGTGTACAACTGTGATGGTGTTATTCTAACGCATTACGTTCCCCCACACAGCCCGTCAATGCACAGAATTACTGTTCGTTTTTGGAGCATCACCTGCGATCACCTTTGCGAAAGAAGCGGCCACACTTTCTGCGCAACCCACCAGTCATTTTGCACGACAATGCGCGGGCGCATACAGCGCAAGCTGTGGCTGCTCTGCTCGGTCCCGTACCATCCACCATACTCCCCGGACTCAAGTCCTTGTGACTTTGATTTGATTCCGAAGATGAAGGAATCACTTCGAGGTATTGGCTTCACAAATGTTCCAGAGATTCGACAAGCAGTAGACCGCTCCATTCGCACCATCAACACAACAGGCTCTGCTAACGGTATACTACACCTTCCACATCGCTAGCAACGGGTTCTACACAACGCTTGTGATTACTTTGAAGAAGACTAACAGGTGTAACTCCTTTATATCGGTCATGAATAAATAGTTGCCACTGGTTAAGTTCCAATCCTCGTATGTGCTGTATCTTAGGAGTAAGTGACTGCCAGATTTCGAAGAGCAAATCGCTGTTAAATTCATCACTTTCAGTTCTACACTTTCCGGAGCACAAATTATTTAGCTACATTCAGAAATACAAAATGATACCAAAATACTACATTAAAACTACTGAAGATGGAGACTACACATCGTTTGTAGAGGACTTCCCATACCTTTTCGAAAATGTAACACAGACACCTTAAGAATTTCCGAAAATATTTAAGGTTAACAACTTCAGCCTCTGTCAGGTATAGCATTGCGCCTGCAGTAAACGTCTTTGAAACTTGTAAACAGATGAATTCGTAAATTCTGCCACATTGGAGCATGGATAACTATCGCTGATGCAACCTATATTTTGTAAGGCATCTTGTTTGAAGCATACATGAAATGTAGGATTTCGCAGTTTCCATCATCTTCTGACCTTAACCACTTCGGTCATTTTTGACCCACGAGAGTTTTTCGAGGACCCTACCCCCATACATATTCGTCACAGGAACAAATGCTCCAGTCAATTTTCATCATTTACGGGGTTGCACAATTCAGCAAAATTTCATCCCCCTAGGCCACCTAGATGTATGAAAATGGTACCTGTTACACCAGTAGTATAATGTTGGTCATTTATGACCCACACGCCTTTTAATGCAATTCGATATAAGTATCATATTGAGACAATAAATAGTTTCTGGGCGTGCCTCATCGTCATTCACGTGATGTTGGAGTATATTACTACACTTTGGGTCAAAAAGAAAGTGAAATACAATATGAAGCGGCGCGGCTTTCAATTTCCTACGGACAGCGACATGCAGACCTATGGTGTGACACTAGGAAAATATAGAGTAACATATTATATAGTGAGCAAGCCGGAAGACACCCCTCTTCCTACACTGCTGTCTGGGACACTGCTAATAGTTCTCTTATTCGACAGCAGGTGTCAGGCGCATTGCCCTTATGAAACATCACGACTGACAACTTCATCGCCTCCGTGAAACTGGGGGATGAGCTGAAAACAAAGGAACATGTTTAGGTGGCTCTCTTCGTAGATCACTCAAAGAGGTCCCTCCTGCGGGCCGAAGTAGAGACGACCAGTTGTACGCAACACACAAATCAGGTGACAATATTCTCACAGCACACCAAGTCAAATGACAAAAAAAAAGTCCTTATTATAACTAACATGCATGCTGGATGTCAGGTGAATGAGAATACTGAGAAGAAACTTCCAGAAACGTTGAAGCTTTGTAATGAAACTAAGGGTGGAGTCGATATAGTTGACTCTACGGTGCCCAAGCTGGCACCCATCGATGGCCTGTGCGTGTCTTTTACAATATTTTTGACCTTACTTTTGAATACATTTTGGGAGCAACCAGTGATCAGTATTATTACTAATATTTACTATCAGAAATATTCTTGATTACAAATTATTTATTTCGATGACCGGTTTCGAGTGATTTACCACCAGAAGGAGGTTCTTGCTCATTGGTCTGAAGATGACCACAGTTGTGGTTGAAACCGGTCACGGAAACAAAAAATAATTTGTGAACAAGACTGTTTTAGATAGTAAATATTTTTTACCTTGCCATGATCAACGTTCACACAGTTTTTAAGTTACACTTACCTCCAAGATTTCTCTCTAAGAATTTTATCCTCAGAGAAGCAGATGAGCTCGTTGCCCTCTACAAACTGCAGAGAGGGGCCGATCTCCACATGCAGGAGCTCGATACCGGAGCTGGCCATTATGGACATAGAAGGTGTTGTCAAGTTCAGGTTTCATGCAAACAACAAAGGGGAGTAAGATATGAAACGTATGCTTCAAGTATAACAAGTATGTGTGAAAAGGCTGCCAAGAAAAATTTCTTGTCGAGTGTCTGAACAGTGAGCCCATCCGAGCTTAGGCATTTCTCTCAAGTCTTCGCTCCTAAATATGTCCAAATATTTATAATTATAGACTGAAGTTATTTGTTCCTATGTTTTAGTTCCGCGATTACAAGAAGCAAGAAAACACAAACAGCATTTTAGTCACCAAATGTGTTTTAGAATCTTTCAAAAATACTCGGTACTTAATTTGTCCCTAAACGTCAAAATACTGTTGGTAGTCATAGAAACAATAGGTTCCAGTTCTGTTTGAATCTTTTTAGAAAGAGAAACCTTGTAACATTGTTTTTTTTATACTTTTTTAAAATTATGATTGATGAAAGACTGTGGAATTTCTTGCGTAAAATTTAAAATAAAAAAGTGTATTAATGAACATTTATGTTCGACGGCGTACTATTCTTTTTATAGAGACCAAATCATTCTTTGGTTACACCTTACAGTCTTCCTGAAAGTATTGCCGTCATGGCGACACTCACAACACCACCCAAATACGAATAAAACGGTGGATTCCTACTGTGGGTCAAAAATGACCCACATGGTACTACTAGGGATACGGCGACGTCCGGTACTTCTAGTATTAAAGTTGATGTTTACACAGTTTTGTACATTGGTATGTGACATATGCTTGAGACGAAAGTGATAAAAAAACTTGAATAGTTCAGTTTAGTCAACACGACAACAGGCCAATCTTTCCAAAATTAGGTCTACAATGATCTTCGTGATTTCGGATTAAGTGGCGAGTTAGGAATCCCCGAGGTGAGTAAATAACAGGCTATCGCTTCTGTATCTCCACGCTGACTGGGAGAGACACTAATGTGTTTGTGTGGGAGGCGTAGCATCCCGTGTAGTGCACATATTTACTGTTCTCTATGGATGAGACGCGACTGCAGAGCTGCGTGTACATCACACACAAAGGCGACGGACGCCCTTGGGAACCCAAACAGAGGTGTTGTGTGCAGTACGCGCCGCTGCAACAGCGACAGCACTTAGCGATAGCCGCGCTTTCAACCGAATAGCGACAGTTGTAGTTCTCCGTCAGCAAACTATTTAACCGACCGCACTGAATAATGAAATAATCCTGCAGGCAAGGAGTGAGTTATTTACGTGTACTGGCCTTTCGTTATTCTGCATAGAACTGATATAGATTTCGTTTGTAGTATCTCCCAAATAAAATGTACGGATTGGAAATCCTAGGCGAGGATCGCAAAAATATCTTTACAACTTACCCTGCAAAACGGTTATAAGCTTTGCACAGTATTTCTGATCACTCTGTATAGATCCAGTGTTCATATTGCCACACTTGTGTGTTCTTACAAGGCGATTAATAGCGGTAACAATTACATAACCCATTTGAGGATGTAAAGAAGACGTATCTCTCGCTACGCTGGCTACAGAAACGAAGAAATGTCTCTACTACGGCTGTCAGAGAACTGGCCGATATGTTGCGTCATGGCTATGAACTATGGAGTATGTAACTCTTATCGCTGTCAGTCGCCTCGTAATAACACACAACTGTGGCATCATGAACACAGGATTTATATGTATTGAACGGCCAACGTTGTAAAAATTCTTTGTAACCAATGACCATATTTTTCTTTAAATAATACAATACAGAGTTCACCAGAAAAACGTATACACCCTTCTTCAGGCTGTATCGAGATATCGCCGTTTTTCGTTCGATTTGAGCTACGAGTGTGTCATAGTATGGTCCTCGGCTCAACAGATGTTAGTACTTCGATCTCGCTATTGAGAAAACAAGATGGCTGCAACACGCTTGACAGTCGAGCAACGAAAACCTACTGTGAAGGGGTTTTTCAAGCTTGATAATCCAGTTGAAATGCAATGTCTGTGGAGGCGGGAGTTGAAACAGAACCGCCAACCTGCCTAAAAATGAAACGCATCATTGACAAGTCTGAATTGCATGGAGAGATTTGTGACATTCACAAAGGAAGATCAGGAAGACAGCGTACACCTACAAGTCTTGCTTCGTCTACTCTCGCGTTGGAAACATTTGTTAATTGTACGCAATGTGCACGTGAAGTGAGGGTTAGCAGTAAAAGTGTACGAAGAATTCTGAAAGCTACAAAGTGGATAGTTTACATTCCACGAATACTGCATGTGATTAATGATGACCATTCTGCTCGCCTAATGCAATTTTGCGAATGGTATCAGCAAATGGTAACTGATGACGAAAAATTTGTGATGAAGGTAGTGTGCAGTGATGAGGCACAATTAAAACTTAATGGAACCATTAATAGGCATAACGGTGAGTACTGGGCACCAGAACACCCGCTTATACAGGTGGATAAAGCGGTCAATCTACCAGGGTTCATGTGTGGTGTGGACTATCATCTAGGGGCTTAGTAGGACCATTTTTATTTGATGATACTGTCACTGGGGAAGTGTACCTGGAAATGTTACTCACATCAATTTTTCCAGGTATACGTCCACTTCATAGAGCTGATGAAGAGGTCTTCTACCAAAAGGACGGGGCGCTAATACACTACCACCTAGCCGCAAGAGCTTTCCTGGATGACAATTTTCCAGGGCATTGGATTGGACGAAGGGTTCCCTCCACGGTCGACAGATCTAGCACCTGTGGACTTTTACTTGAGGGGAACTGTAAAAGGTAACGTCTATCGACGTAAGGATCTTCACTAGGAGATACAGCGACATGTGCAGCGATCTCAACTGCATCATTGACTGACGTAGTTGCGGCGACCGCTCGTCGTTTTGTTATGTGTATAGCCGCCAAGGGTGAACATTTTGAACATTTAAAGTAACCATGTGCTAAATTGAAGGTTGTAAAATATGTGTGATCAATTATTAAAAGTAAAATAAACACATAACTAATACTTTTCGTTCCTTAAAGCGTGTATACATTTTTCTGGCGGTCTCTATAGTTTAATACCGATTTCCAAACATACTATTGTATGTCTCTATCTTTGTAACGATGTAATAGATTTTCCAGTATCTACATGCCCAGATGATAGTTTAGCTTAATAAGAGCGATCCAGTTTAACAGATTACGACGATATGTAATGCCTGATGGCTGAGACACACTTCCATCTTTGTGGGTATCGTCTAATGGAAGACTAAATATTAAAAGCAACTTGTTATTGTTCACCCGTTATATCTAATTTTCTCTACTTTTGTTCTGAAGGTGGCCCATCAGCGAGCTGTAACAAGTTATCAATAGCGATGTTTTTGCGATCTTAACCTAGAATTTTTAACCCATACACGGTAACATAACAAATCCCTTGCCTCCGTATCGGACAATGTCAAAAAATAAAATTCTCCTAAGTAAGCTTTGACATGAACGGAATGCAAGGCAGGAAACTTGCGATATGAGTAAGTTGGAAGATATGATTCAGGAATTCAGGAAAACAAAACAGTACATAAGAATGGTTACATGACAAGACTTGACATTCACGGGACTTATATATGAAGATCAGACAACAGTTTAGAATGAATGTCGGGATGCAGAGGAATGAGCGTTAGGACAGGCTGTGTAGGAACATAGTTTACGCAAAAGAAATAATAATTCCCAAAAAGCTAACAACAGTACAACAAAATTCCGCTGAAGAGTGGATAGAACACTATGCACCTTATTACAGAAAATAGTTTCGACTACAACGGAGAAGAACGAGTTCAGAACTTAGAAGAAAACAGTATAGAAATAACGGAAGAGGATGTGAAAACAGTGATATTTAAAGCAAAAATAAATAAAGCCCCAAGATCAGGAAATACACGAAAGGGTCTTCTGAAGCATGCAGGAAGTGTCATGATATCTAAAAAAACTTTTCCGGAGAGGATGCAACTAAGCAATGGAATTATATGACAAATTCACAGAGGAGGAAGTGTTACACCAGCAGCAACTAGGCTTTTCTCCAGTATTTTTAGTAAGAAAACGGGAGATGATGTGCTCGAGTTTACTCAAGAATGGGGTGATTTTAGGCAAGGACGTCTATGTCGTGGTAACATTCGCAGTATCACACAGCTAATGGAAAATGTAGAAATAAAAATAAAAGCTTTTACCTAATCTTCGTGAACCTCTAGAAATCACATGAGACTTCCCTTACATTTAAATTATTGAAAGCAATGAGAAAGGTTAAGGTGACAAGAAACGTTTAATCTCGTTAAAAAGTTATACAATAATAGGAAGAGAAATATTAAAACGACTATTTCCGTTTGCAGGGTTTAAAACTGTTATTTCCTTTTGCAAAGGTCTAAACCAAGGTTGCGGAATGTCACTTATTCTCTTTAACATTTGTGTGGAACAGGCGCTGATGTCTGTTACAGCAAATGCTGGAGCATGAGATTAATCTTTGGTGAAGATACTCTTCGCTCTTTTATGACAGGATTTGGTGAAAACTGACACAGACGAAGAAGAAATGAAAATTTGCAAAAGCTACAAAATTTTTGAACAAAACATCTAACTCCAGTACATGAGAGAAGGATATTAGCTCCAGAATATTAGTAGAGAAGAGAGCTACTAAAGCTTTGCATGGGGTAATATGGATTAACAATATTCGGCAGGATACAATGAATAGTGTGTTTCAGTGTCGTGGAGAAAATATCCTTGTATGGAGTCAAAATGTGATCTCAAACGAGGGAGACTAGGAAGGAAACTGTAACGGTGGAAATGGAATATAGGAGAAGATGTCTGCGGTGTACGTGGCCAGATACGGTACGGTGAATGGAGATAGCGTGCTCCAAAATATTTAACGAAACAGAGCGCTTCAGAAGGTATACGGTGAATTCAGAGATCGGAATTTTGTCGACTGCGTCATAACTCAAATACATTAGGAATATTACGATCTGGAACACATGATTAAATTCTGAACAGATGAAAAGTCTCCTCATACGGTAGAGATGTGTGCCTTAACAGAAAATACTTTAAGATGCGTGGTGACAAATCATAATATACTCCACATCATAAAATGGGAAAATATACTCATAATAGCAGAGATTGTACAGCATATCAGATACTAATAATGAAGTAACTGTGAAAATTAGCACAGAAATTCTACGTTCAACAGTAATGTGGACTTTACTGTCCTTCGTGTGGAACAGACTACGAAGTAATGAAAATCCGCAGTAGTCCAAATACAGATCTCCCCGCTGCACCACATACAAAAAATGGCGTCGTTCAATAGAATGGTGACAGCAGTCAGATATCATTACTGAGTATATCACGAGATATCTTTAACAGTGTAGTCCAACAGACAATAAAATAATGAAACATCCTGGCAGATTAAAACTGTGTGCCCGACCGAGACTCGAGCTCAGGACCTTTGCCTTTCGCGGGCAAGTGCTCTACCATCTGAGCTACCGAAGCACGACTCACGGCCGGTACTCACAGCTTTACTTCTGCCTGTATCTCGTCTCCTACCTGCAAGGTTCGCAGAAGAGCTTCTGTAAAGTTTGGAAGGTAGGAGACGAGATACTGGCAGAAGTAAAGCTGTCAGTACCGGGCGTGAGTCGTGCTTCGGTAGCTCAGATGGTAGAGCACTTGCCCGCGAAAGGCAAAGGTCCCGAGTTCGAGTCTCGGTCGGGGCACACAATTTTAATCTGCCAGGAAGTTTCATATCAGCGTACACTCCGCTGCAGAGTGAAAATCTCATTCTGGAATAAAATAATGGTTACAGTTTCGTAAAATAGGTAAAGCTTACTAGCGTGGCAGACAGTGAAATATTTGCGTGTCAGGTAGACGCATTACATTCAGCTTGCAGGCGAAGTGTAATTTGAAATTATCACAGAATTAGTATTCTTGAACAGTTTATACTGCTTGCCACCTACCATTGGTGACTCACAAATCTAACAGCAATTTTCGCGAGTGGAAGACAACACAATTTATTTACTACCGCTTTCTACAGTCTGCAACTCAAACAGACTGCCGAACTGAATGCTCACAGAAGGCGAGATTCCTGGCTCATTAGCGACCGGCACAGTCGCTGCGGCTGTAATCCATGGATGCTCATAAAGTGCTGGCTGTGTTTTGGTTCAAATGATTCAAATGGCTCTGAGAACTATGCGACTTAACTTCTGAGGTCATCAGTCGCCTAGAACTTAGAACTAATTAAACCTAACTAACCTAAGGACATCACATACATCCACGTCTGAGGCAGGATTCGAACCTGGGACCCTAGCGGTCTCTCGGTTCCAGACTGTAACGCCTAGAACCGCATGGTCACACCGGCCGGCTGTTGTGTTTTGCCAGAGTTTACGGACAGTGGGGTTCCAGATACTACCAGGTAGATTAATGCGTATCACTACACTTTGTTTCGCGGAAATGAAGTATTTTTCTAATATTATCTGCAGTTTTTTTCGTAGATCCTTATGAGGACTTGTATTGCAGTCGAAAATAGTGCCGAAATTGTCTTCCGGCTGCTGATGTGTCAGAAGGAGATTATATTAATGTTGACATAGGTATTAGGATCAAACTTATAACACTTTGCTACGCACCTTCTGAAGGCTAAATATTCACACAGGTAAAATAGGTTTTTAGCACTTTGCATCCAAAAATAATCAGTTTCTGAAGTAGTGGAAAGGTTTTTAAGGACTTCCGCTAGCAGCTCTTCTATATATACAAGGTTATAAATGAAATAAATGCATCACCAAAATTTTAGCGATACTACTTTTAATGAAAGGTATATTCTAATATTATATGAAAATATTATGTAAACATAGACTTATCTACATAAATAAAAAAGAAAATGTTCCTTTATTCAAAATCATATATTTCCGAAGGTCTTTGACGGATTACTTTGAAAGTTTGACTCAACGCTGCCTTCTAATACAGATGGAAATATATGAGATTTTTGTAACAACATTTCTCTGTCATTAAATTAGTAAAAAAATCATATTACAGATATTAAAATTAGGTATAAAAAAGGACACCTGTGTTGCAATGCAATGTTGCGTAATAATTTCAAACCATTCAGTCAAACACGTTTCTGAGATTTCCAATGTAGTACTATTTTCAGTTTCTGTATAAGTACAAACTTAGACGTTAGTTTTATCGAAATCCCTGCACGGATTGCTTTGAAATTTCGGCACAACAATGCATTATACTACTTATGTGATCTTATATATCTCTGGGAACGTCATATAGTATATATGTAATAAAAGAGGAAACTTATAAAAACGTAAGCGTTGGTTTGCTCAAAATCGTTAATCTCTCACAGTTCTTGAAGATTGCTTTGAAACTTTGACACAACATTGTATCCCAATGCCGGCGTGTTTTATGTATCTAATTTTTAATATGTAATGCGTAATTTATGTACATGTAACATTTTACATTTTTGTAACAGCGTTCCGCTGTTATTAAATTTATATACGTTTATGTTTTACATATACTTAAATATGGGTAAAGAAAAACACGCGCACATACCAATGGAACGTTGTGTCAAAATTTCAAAGCAAACGCTGAAAAAGTTTCGGAAGTTTGATACTAGGAATATCTGCATTTTCTTATCAGCATAAACGTACATATTCATTTTTTCAAAATCTTAAACCTCCAAAAGCCCTTCACCGATTTCTCTGAAATTTTGACACAGCGTAGAATTGTAATACTTGGAAAAAATTATTAGCAAAAATGTTAAAATGTACCTTTCCGATATACTCCAGATTCTTCCACTTTTGTGTAATAAACGCTTAGACACATATAGGCTGTACAATATATAATGGTTCAACGTTGTTAGCAAACAGAAAAATTGTATCTACGGCTTACTGCTTTATGATTAGAATTCTACTAGAGATTATGAATTTGCAAAAACAATAAACAACACTCAAGGTCAGAGAGAGGGCGAAAGAGGGGTGGAAGGAAATGAACACAGAAAACAGGCAGGAGGAGAAGGGCAAAGTGAGGGGACAGGAGGTGGGGAAGGATAAGGAATGGCCAGGGGGAGATGGAGAAAGAAAGGGGGTAGAAGGAGATTAGGATGTACATCCAATTCCCATATATCCCATATATATATTAGAAACATGTGCTTTCTATTTTATTCCTTTTCCATTAGAGCAAGTAGAGCCACAGCGAAGCATGAGCTGGTATCGCTAGTTATTAGTTATACATAAAAATTCCAACAACGAGACGCAGACAGAGAACAACGAAAAGCCTCTTGTAGCTGTAGACGCAGGAAACTTGCAGGAGTCCTCAGCAGTTGCGAGGCCTAGGTCAGTTCTTAAGTCAAACAGAAAGAAGAAGATTCTACTGCTATGTAGTTCGCACGGTAGAGGTGTGGGTCAGCAGCTGCAGGAAGTGTTGGGGAGTGAGTACCAGGTCACCAGCATTGTGAAGCCTAGTGCAGGGTTGGCTCAGGTGACTGACAGCATAGGATAATTATGTAGGAATTTTACAAAGGGGGCTCAGGTAGTAATGGTGGGTGGAACAGGGAACAGTCTTGACAGGGAAGGGGAATATGATGTAGGTCGTGACCTGCTAAAGATAGCTACTCAAACTGGTGGCACTAATGTGCATTTCGTGCAATTGTTTCAGCGTCATGATCGGCCTCATCTTAAGGCGGCTGTTAGGCGCGTTAACATCGTGCTGGAGAGTGCACTGAGGGCAGCGGCTATGGATCACATTTCAGTGGTGCAGTTAGGTCTATCAGTAGATCGGGATTCACTAGCTATGGCTTGCACCTCAATAGGTATGGGAAGGGAAGGCTGGCAAAACTTATAGGTGGTGGGATCACTCATGGAAAAATTCCTGTAGTAGTTGGTGTTAGAGCTGCACATTCATTAGACTGAAGCAGCTTATAGGTGTACCTGCCTAAAGGAAGTCACTCTAAGGGCCCAGCTTCATGTTTCCAAGCAGAGAAGGAATTGGCATATTTCATCAAAATATAAGAGGCATTAGAGATAAAGTTCTGTGCAAAGTTTCATCCTGGCAGTAAAATTCTCTGCTATTATTTGGCAGTTACATGAGTGTATTTCCTTGCAAGGGAAAAGTACATAATACATGCAATAATGAGTCCTATTTAAAGACTATTGCAGTCACATTATTGGTCGCAAGAATTGCAGTATCAGAAGACTAGCGATGTGTAATTAAGGCTTCTTCTGATTTGTGTATTTCACACAGCGCTGGTGTAATAAAAGAAGGGTGAAATGAGCGTCCAAAGGTACGATAAACCAGTAAAAATTCTGAATGATTCGTTACAAAAGTTTCTCTATCGGCATACCTTCTGGCATGTGGTCGCAGCGTCATTTGTCGTCTTTCTGGGAGAAAGTGGATTCACTCAAACAGAGTTTTCTGATGACGTTGTAATTCTGTTAGAGACGGCAAAGGACCTCGAAGAACGGTTGAGCGGAGTCGACAGTGTCTTCAGAGGAGGATATAAGATGAACATCAACAAAAAAAAAAACGAGGATAATGGAATGTAGTCTAATAAAATGAGATGGTGCTGAGGGAATTAGAGTAGGAAATGAGACAAAGTAGTAGACGAGTTTTGCTATTTGGGGAGCAAAATAATTGATGACGGTTGAAGTACAGAGTATATGTAGACTGGCAATGCCTAGAAAAACCTATCTCAAGGAGAGAAATTTGTTAACATCGAGTATAGATTTAAGGGTCAGGAATTCTTCTTTCTGGGAGAAAGTGGATTCACTCAAACAGAGTTTGAGTATACTGATGATTTTATATGTTTATACGTCCAAAGCAAATGTGAACTAGAAACTGAATAACGTTCTCATCTTGGTACACAGTAGGAGCAACCACCGTAGCTTCACAGTGGGAGCTAGTAAGTTTGTTTGATAGTAAAATAAAAACTCTCAAGCACCACAAACACAAACGTGAAATGTCGATGACTGAAAAAGACATGAGCAGTTGTCCGGGTGAATCACTAGACCAGTGGTCTCAGACTGAGTATAACTGCCTGCACAGGGGAAAAACGAATTTTCTGAGGGGTAATAACGTGAGGATTCGTGTGTGTTTCGGCCACGAAACTAAATTATTTTTAAAAAGATCTTTACTACTGTCACAGACAAACACTGTTTACGTAAGTTACCATTAATCACATTTATTTTCAAGTACTATCTTTACCGTGTGACACTAAGTGATAGGAGTTACAGCTTGTAAAACGAATATATGCACATCTTCCTCACATAGTGCGCCCACTACACACATAATTCGTACTTCGTATTATGCATCTACGGAAGTGAAACTGAATAATACGTGCCGCTTATGGTTAAATATCTCATGAAAATATCTTCCAGAATTTTGGACAGTTGTTGCAGTGGACCAGAAATTGCTTCATTCTTCACTTCGCAACAACTGAACGAACAACATGACAAGTCAACAGTGCAGAAACTATGTAATGGCTACTACATTACAGTAGGGCCTACATATTATTATTATTATTATTATTAGTGGTAGTAGTAGTAGTAGTAGCAGTAGTAGTAGATTCTAGCAGTTGTAAACTTAGAGGAAGCTTTTGACAGTGTCGACTGGAATAATCTCTTTCATATTCTGAAGGTGGCAGGAGTCAGATACATGGAGCAAAAGGCTACTTACAATTTGTACAGAAACCAGACGGCATTTATAATAATTGAGGGACACGAAACAGAAGCAGACATTGAAAGGGAGTGAGACACTGTTGTAGCTTAGTCCCAATGTTATTCAATCTGTATATCGAGCTAGCAGTAAAGGAAACAAAAGAAAAATTTGAAGTGGGAATAAAAATCCACGCAGAAGAAATAAAAACTTTGAGGTTTTCTGATGACGTTGTAATTCTGTTAGAGTCGGCAAAGGACCTGGAAAAGCGGTTGAGCGGAGTCGACAGTGTCTTCACAGGAGGATATAAGATGAACATCAACAAAAGAAAAACAAAGATAATGGAATGTAGTTTAATTAAATGAGATGGTGCTGAGGGAATTAGAGTAGGAAATGAGACAAAGTAGTAAACGAGTTTTGCTATTTGGGGAGCAAAATAACTGATGACGGTTGAAGTAGAGAGTATATAAATTGTAGACTGGCAATGCCAAAAAAAGCCTATCTCAAGGAGAGAAATTTGTTAACATCTAGTATAGATTTAAGGGTCAGGAATTCTTCTCTAAAGGTATTTGTGTGGAGTGTAGCCTTGTATGGATATGATACATGGGCGATAAATAGTTTAGACAAGAAGAGAATAGAAGCTTTTGAAATGTAGTGCTACAAAACAAAGCTGAAGATTAGATGGGTAGACCGCGTAACTAAGGTGTAGGTACTGAATAGAATTGGGGAGAAGAGGAATTTGTGGCACAATTTGACTAGAAGAAGGAATAGTTTAGTAGGACACGTTCTGAGGCAACAAGCGATCACCAAGTTAGTATTGGAGGGTAGCGTCGAGGGTAAAAATCGTAAACTTGTAGAGGGAGACGAAGAGATGAATACACTAAGCAGATTTAGAAGGAAGTAGGGTGCATTAGTTACTTGGAGATGAAGAACCTTACACAGGATAGAGTAGCAGGCAGAGCTGCATCAAACCAGTCTCTGGTCTGAAGAACACAACAACAACAACAGTAGAAGTAGTAATAGTAGCAGCAGAAGTGGTAGTGGTTAGACGCAAAGCATTGGCAGATTAAAGTCTTTCAATTTCTGTAATGTCACAAGTAAGGAGCAAAACATATCTTACAAAAAGTGACTCTCTCAATGTAGATAGCTAACACTCTTTTCTGAGAAGGAGTTGTGTATAGAACTGGTGATGCAATAAATTGCTTGATCAGCTTATCAAAGAATGTCATTAGAAATATGAAGTACGAGTTGTCTCACTCACTAATTAGTCTGTGGTCTGATAAAACATCTAAAAAAGTAAATATTATTCATCTTTCACCGTTTTAAAAATATCCAATTTCGTTCTAAAGTTCTGTTATGTGCTAATGTTCAGGAAGGTGAGAAAGGGGGAGAGGCGGAAGGGAAGGAGGATTTACTGGGTAATATGTGTTGAACTCAGCACCGGTAGTGGTCTCAGAAAGGTTGCGAATTGCTGTACCAGACGAAGGAATCAAATTCGACATTAATACAGAAATGTCCCGTCTGATATGCGATATCGCCAATATTTCATCAGTCAGTCTACTGTAGCTCGAAACTATACAGATTTTACCCTAAACTAGCCCGGAGGCGTATGGAACAAATGTGTGGACATACGTATTTCTAGAAATCTGTTCTGTCAAAGGTCCGGGTAGAAGGCACAAGTTACTAGAGCTTAAAAGACATCTGCCCAAACTTTACTAATAATCCTAAGGCTTAATTGAATATACGTCTCTAAAGAAAACACGGATAAATTAGAAGATACATTAACTCATAGACGATAATGGAGAACAAAGAATCAAATAATGGGTCGAATGATGAACGGCATCAGATCTGGAGACCTCGACACTCTGGAAACGAGCAGAAAGTTAACTTGCTGCTTCCAGATATTAAGGAATGAAGAGCATGTTGCCCCTAAAATCGACTTAAAAGGTGGTTCACTTCGTGAGGGCCCTAAAGCGCATCCCATAAATGTACATGTATTCAAAACGCAGGTCCCCCTACATATGCAATATATGACTGGAAGTACTGAGAAGGTACGATGAAGTTAAATGGAATATCCTGTGGAAGGGACCGTACAATGTATTCGGAAATAACACATTGCGCAACAGAATTCATGGATAACTTTTTCGGAACCCCATAATTATATCCCACTGTAACGTACAAGTTTGAAATTGTCTCAAAGTGCCGACAACCTTCCTCTGTAATGATGTAAAAACGTGATGTCCTGCGTTACCGCCCTTCGGCTCGAAGACTCCTCAAACACTGGGGCGAGCCGCAGAATAACCCTAGGTTCGGTGTGAGGTGGCATTGGGGTGGGGGCGGGACGAAGCCTCTCCGTCGTTTCTAGGTCCCTGTTTTAATACAGTACGATATAAGCAGTAATCATTATTGTTACTATCATGCTTTGGATGCATAAAGACCACCTCTAGTCTTTCTCAGACATTTATTCATCTTGCTCCTGTAAATCCAGTTTGTTTCTAAAATAAAGTGGTAGTGCAACCTCCCGACCAAGTAAGACGAAACGCAGAGGTCAACAAACCGTAATTATTTATTTACATAAAAAACGCGATATGAACTCTTTGATTATCTAAAAATAACAGAACTGTATTGTTCTAGATCCCATTGAACATACCTTGAGTTAGCGAATGGCGAAACGCGTCACGGAAAAATTAATTAAAGCTGCATCAAGGAATGGTGGTTTTATTTACAAAACAAGTATTGTTCCTGGATCTAGGATTAAATTTCCACTCTGCAGCGGAATATGCGCTGATTTGAAACATCCTGGCAGATTGAAAGTGTGTGCCGGATCGAGACTCGAACTCGGGACCCTTGCATTTTGCAGACAAGTGCTCTGCCAAACTATCTTTTCCTGTTTTCTTTCTTTTTTTTTTGCATTTCGTTCTTTGTATTTGGTTTGGCGTTGATCCATGCACACAGTTTTATTTATTTTTTGTTTTATACTTTTTTATTACAGAGACCAGCCAGCTCTCTGACCGAACACGCTGAGCTAGCGTGCCAGAACAAACTGAGCTACCCGAACACGACTCACGACCCGTCCTCACAATTTTACTTCCACCAGTATCAATATTTAATGAACCAAAAACACGTTCTAACATCACTAACATCAGTAGTGTGAGGTTAAACTTAATTCACACATTCATCGACCAATGTCACTTTTCCTCTTTGATCTGTTACTCTTTCCATCCATTGAATCGTCTTCAGCTGCGTTAAATACAAAAACTCTTCAGCTGGTTCTCGTTGATTTTTACCATTTTATTTGTGGTATGTTGGCTACTCCAGCAGTGACTCAGGTCTACGATTTCCGCTGAAACGTTGCAGACACCTTCTGCAACAGTAACTGACACGGAGTGGACGAATATAAATATTGACATATGTTCACGATGTTTTATAAGTGATATGCCGTGCAACACTGATCATATGAAACTAACGTATAAATAGGAATGAGGAAATGAGTATCCAGTTTGATTCCTTATCAACTGCGAACTTCAGCTGTATTATGTTGAGAAGTGTTTTGACTTGGGGAGCTGCGGTAAAAATCCGAAATATTAAAGTCGACGGGAACCAAATGACGATTTGGAACCATTGTGGTGTGGGTTAATCTCCACTTACTCGTTCAGCTGCATCAATAACATACAGTACAATATCAACCGCGAATCGTAGGTGTTACATTAATAAGTATTTCTTCTTAGATTACTCAGTTTAAAAAATCTGCAAATACTAATAGGAGTCCTGAGAGTGGTGTCAGTGACACAGAATCCCATTACGTGAAACTTCCTTCCAGTTGTGATTTTCTTACTCTCTTGATATAACCTAATGCTAGTTGTAGTATTGACATATACTTTCTCCGTTATCCTAACAGATTGAATCAGGGCCTGTTTTCTTTTGGAGTGCAAGGTATAGTAACGTATATAAACATTCCACGCTAACTCCAGGAAGCCTAACTGAGGGTGTAATATTCGTGTACGACCTCTTCAGATAATATAATAGTATACAGCTGTATACTCATATTGTGCTTAAAATTACCTCCTAGACCGTAGACAGCGAAAATACTTATAGTAATTTAAAGAAACTAAGATCTCATCTTGACAAATAAATTACATACAGATAGCCAATTATATAGATTATCTGTATGTAGACTCGAGAACTACAATACTTGCAATTTTATTATGAATCAAAACCGCGCGACGCTCTGTAATTTATTGAAGTAGTCATTATTTATCTAAAAGATTCTCCGCTGTTAGTCCTTTATCAGGTACAAGGACAAATATATGTGACTATGATTAAACTAGGTGCATCCAAGGAATCTCCCAGTTGACTGTTAAATTGGAGAATTATTACAGTTCGATGTAAGACTAAATTGATAAATATGAATTCGAAAGTTAATAACGGTCATCTTTGACAACCAGTCGACTAGTTTAAAATATTTGATCTCACAAAACTCATAGCTACACACATTTGTCTTGGTATGTGATGACAGCTTAACAGCCGAAAACACACAAAAGTGTTGCATGTTTTTCATTCAAACTGTATTAAATATCCTCCTGTGAACCAACGAAATAGTCAGTTAACGCAGCTGCACTTTTGATTGGTTTGTGAAGTTCTGGCAGGTACAGACTCATCCCACAACAAGTCTGCAAACGTATGGGGGTCAAGGCATAAACAAACATCAAAAAAAAAGTTTTGCATCACCCTGTTTTCAGAACTCCTCAAGACAGACGTTGACTGTGGATAATGTATGACAGACACAGTCGCTTTGACTGTTCAGAGATGTCACAAAACCCGCCAAAATACGTAAACAACCATGCATGAGCAGCGCCTATTAGACAGAGCGGCTCCGACAGCCGATCACTTCCAGTCATTCCATCAGGAAGGAGGTACAAGACTCGTCTTGTCTGTAGTGCAACCATACCTAGACGGTTTGTACCACGGTTCGATCACGTCCGCATTTTGACTTTGTGCCCGAAACGACTCTCAGGAAAGGAAGTGTCCAGGGGTCTCGGAGTGGATCAAAGCGTCGCTATTTGGACATGGAAGAGATACAGAGAAGCAGGAACAGTCGATGACATGCCTCGCTCAGGCAGCCCAAGGACTACTACTGCAGAGGGTGGCCGCTGCCTATGGATTATGTCACGGAGGAACCCGGACAACAACGCCACCATGTTTAATAATACTTTTCGTGCTGCCGCAGGACGCCGTATTACGACTCAAACTGTGCGCAGTAGCCTGCATTATGCGCAACTTCACTCCCGACGTCCATAGCGAGGTCCACGTTTGCAACCACATTATGCAGCGAGGTACAGATGGGTCCAACAACATGCCGAAAGGACCGCTCAGGATTGGCATCACTTTCTCTTCACCGATTAGTATCGCATATGTTTTCAACCTGACAATCGTCGGAGAAGCGTTTGGAGCCAACCCGTTCAAGATGAACGCCGTAGACACACTCTCCAATGAGTGGAGCAAGGTGGAGAGTCCCTGCGGTTTTGGGGTGGCGTTATGCGTGGCCGACGTAAGCCGCTGGTGGTCGAGGAAGGCGCCGTAACGGCTGTACGATACATGAATGACATCCTCCGACCGAAAGGGCAACCATGTCATCAGCATATTGGCGAAGCATTGGCCTTCATGGATGACAATTCGAGATCCCATATGGTGAATGACTTCCTTCATGATAACGACATCGCCCGACTAGAGTGGTCAAGATGTTCTCCAGATATGCCTGGGATAGATTGAAAAGGGCTATTTATGGACTGTGTGACCCACTAACCACCCTGGGAGTTTTACGCCGAGTCGCCGTTAATGAGTGGAACAATCTGGACCAACAGTGCCTTGATGAACTTGTGGATAGTATGCCACGACGAATAAACGGATGCATCAATGCAAGAGGACATGCTACTGGGTATTACCGGTGTGTACAGCAGTCTGGACCACCACCTCCGAAAGTCTCGCTTTATGGTGGTGCAACATGCAATGTATAGTTTTCATGAACAATAAAAAGGACGTAAATGATGTTCATGTTGATCTCTATTCCAAATTCCTGTACAAATTCCGGATCTCTCTGAACCGAGGTGATTCAAAAGCTTTTTGATGTGTGTAGTTTGCGAAACAGTAGTGATATTTGTCGGAACGAAAAACAAAAACATCCTGTTACGCTTCGTAACTTATGAAGATGCACGTATCCACGACGACACAGAAAACCACTGTCTTATGCTTACTGTTCATCGTCAACTGAAGTCGCCATTTTGATGCGTAAGGAACTGAAATGGAAATTAAATGTCCCTTATTGATCAAATCTTCTAAACACGTCAAACTGATTGGGAGATGAACAGGCCGATGTTTGGCTACCAGCTGTACTACACTGGAAAATTACAAGTCGTTTGCTGCGTACGTCCATTACGTGCCGGAAACAATGTACTAACGTGCGAAGTCAAATGTTAATCAGGCTAGGCTCGTGGCTGAACGCTGTCACAGTGGTAAGTAACGAAGCTGAAAAAGCAACTACAAGCAGGTCAGTGAATTGCGTCGCCAGTCTACGAGTAGGTCAAGGGCAGGCTGGTAGGGGTGTGCATGGTAAGGGGGGGAGGGGGGAAAGCTGCGGTGGTGGAAGTGGGGAGGGGGGTTAGTTGCAGTGGAAAGGCGGGGCACGGGAGCACTTGTGGATTGTCGATAGCGCGACGCCACGCTGTCGCTAACAACACTAATTTGACCTATCGCACTGCTCTATCTTAATTTTATTTGACGTGTCATTAATGGAAATTAGGGGTTTGCCTGCGCTTTCGCTGATAAATCATGACGTATCCCTCGTTTACTCCGTGCGCACCGCGGTGACAGATCACAGCTGTGCTGTGTTGTGTTTTTGTTTTGGTGTGGTTTGACACAGAACATACAAAGCACGGAATACTTCAGCGTCTGATGATTTCACCTCTGCTAGAAAAACACATTATTACAACGGTATTCTGAAGGTAACGTCTCCCCATTTCCCCCTCGAAGAAAGAAAATAATACTGGTTTCAAAACAATAGCAATCTCTTTAAACAAATCAAGTTGCTTATGGCCCTGATTACAATTTTGTATTAATTTTCTACCTGTGTGAAACATGTGATTCTAGAAGTTATAATTTCCTTTCTACGCCAACGAAGAAATAAAACTATTGAGGCTTGCTGATGACGTTACAACTCTGCCAGACACGGCAAAGGACTCGGAAGAACATGTGAATGGAACAGATAGTGCCTTAAAGAAAGCTTATAAGATGAAGATCAACAAAAGTACAAGTTAGGTAATGGAGTAGATTTACATCAAGTGAAAAGGAATTAGATAAGGAGAGAAGACATTAAAAGTGAGTTTTACTATTTTAGGCCCCAAAATAACTTATGGTAGCCGAAGCAAAGAGGATATCAAGCAGAACTTAAATAAATTTTGCTAACAGAAATGTGTTACCATCTAACATAAATTTAAGTTTTAGGAAGTCTTTTAGGAAGAAAAACATTTTCCATTTCAGAGCGGGAATCGTACAGCAACCAGTAACATGCAATGAAGAAACAGACAGTCTTAGTCGCAGAGTTGTGATCATTTTTTGTTGATTCAGGCTTATTGAGATTAGATGATATATTGTGTTAGGCACATGGGATACAGAACAAAGAAAACTTCTCTGCAAATAATTGTCGTTGTCAAATATTCGAAAACATTCCGCAGTGTCGTTGTTGAGGCATGCAACGAAGTCCACTAATTACTATCCTGCAACCAATATTGATAGTTTCTTCATATATTATGAGGGTATTTGTGTATAATGTAGCCTTTTAAGAAAGTGAAACATGAACGGTAAGCAGTTCACACAACAAGAGAATAGAGGCTGTTGAAATGTGGCGTTACAGAATAATGCTGAAGATTAGATGGGTAGATAGAATAAGTAAATAGAAGGTACTGTATATAAGTTGGAAAACAAATTTATGGCACTACTTGATTAGAAGAAGGGATAGGTTGATGGGAGACATCGAGAGGTTTGGATGAATGGTCAGACTACCAGTGGAAGCAGTCGTATGTGTTGGCGGGGGGGGGGGGGGGGGGTGTTGTAGAGAGAAACCAAATGGATCAGTTCAGTAAGCAGATTTAAATAGATGTGGCTTCAATGTGGCTTCAATACTAATCCGGAGTTGAACAGGCTGGCACAGGAGTTGCATGGACCCCTTCATCAAAGCATCCTCGGACTGAAGACCACAACAACAAATCGCCTCACCTGCTAACATTTCAAATAAATACGTACCAAGTTAGGTATATTCATTTAAGTTCATTTGTCTTATGAGTGGTTTGAGGCACCCCGTCATGCCTACTTACCTCGAGCCAACCTCTTCATTTTCTAGTAGGTACTTCACACTACATTATGAGTTATTTGTTCGAAATATTCCATTTTCTGCCTTCCCCGAAGTATTTTGTACCCTACAGTTCCCTCCAGCGCCGTGGAAGTTGCTCTTTACGTCCTAACACGTATCTGATCGTTATCACTCTGTCGGGAATTCTAGATAATATTGTTTTCCTTGTCTGTTCTGCGGGAAAACTCCTCATTTCCTATCAGTCCACTAAATTTACAGCTTTTGTCTGTAACATCAAATCTCGAACTCTCCAGTTTTCATCTTTTACTATTTCTCCACGATACTTCCATACTATGCTGAGCACTAGACGAATTTTAATAAATATCAACCCTAATTTAAGACCGATATTTGACATTAGAGATCATTTATAGAGAAGAATATTCTCTTCGATTTTAGTATTTGCTGATTATATCCTCCTTGCTCCGCCTGTTGTGTCTTATTTTGTTTCCAAGACAGAAGAATTTCGTCACATGTTCTACTATGTGGTACGTTAATATGGTGTTAACTTTATCGCTAATGTCTTCTCAGTTTGATACAGTAAACGATGGTGCATATACACTTTCATTCAATGGTATCATTCAAACCAAGACTGTTGTACGCCCGCTGCAAAAGAGAATACAGGGAAACTGAGGGAAACAACCAAATATACATACCTGAGAAACGTAGAGAAAGAAGCTCACGACAGTTTCTACCGTCAGATGTGAGCGAGCCCTAGTAAAAGCCTTAGAGCGTATTAGTCCTATATAAAGGCATTGAACAGAACTTAACATTCCACCAATTCACAAATGGATCACTTTGCTGATGAAACCGAAGACAGCAAGCAGAGAACTGAAATTTTAATTTTATCATTTAAAAGGTGTTCACGTTTTGGAAAGCGCTCAACCAATGTTTCTCCGACGCGCTCGTAGACGAATTGTTGTTATGTAACCACATACGTACAGTACTGAAAACCACTTAAGAATATTCAAATTGAACAACGCTCTAAAGAAGATGTAAATGATATTACGAGTACATTTTACATGAAATGTGCTGCAGAACCAGCTTATTTTCTATATAATGTTTATAAGGACCCCCTGCGCCTACTATGATGCAGTCATAATCAATTTCGGCACAGAATGTACGACTTTGGATGCCACTTATGAGCTTAAATAAACGACAATTAAAATATACTGTGTGGATATATGTATTTGTCATGGGTGGCATTTAGCGAACGAAAGGCTCTTTCTGTATCGTAGAATGTGCTTGTCCTCTATAAATGATAACAACGAATGAGTCGCCGAGCTCCTTTCGACAGAGTATTGTTTTTCCTGAAGGCTCTAACAAACAAGAAAGTTCAATAGTCTTGATTTCTGGAGATCACTTACAATATCCAATGCACCACTCAAGTGAAATAAGTAGTGACTATAATTTTAAGACAACCTCGTTAAAGAAAAGACACAATATACCAACTACAATGAAAAAACTTGAGAAATTGCAAATTATGTTCTGTAACAGCTGTCATAGTTTAGGTGACTGAAATTCAGAATAAGTTTCAGATTGCAACTACTATTCCACTTTGACATCAGCTGCATATTTCAGAATGTCGAACAGAAAACTTATTTTACTGTTGAATTTTGTAAATTTAGAGTTATAGTTGTTTACGGTACACTAACAGGCTTTTAATCCTTATCTAAAACCATCTTTTTTTATGTTTTCAGGCAGTACTGTTATCAGAATTCGAAATTTTTTTGCATGATATCTACATTTTGCATGTTCAACTTACATATGGCGATTCTGGAAAATGTCGTCAGTCTTCTATTCTTCACAGGTCAGTTATAGCCTTGCGACACATGGTATTTCAGGTATAATACGCTCTCTACATCCAACGTACGCTTTGTAATGGGCTAAATTTTCTTCCCATAATGTATTTTTTCCTTTGACTTCCTTTGTTTTCATTTCTATGTGTGATGGAGGGCTGGAAACGAATAAAAAAAAATTTAAAATGTCCTTTAAAATAATGGTTTGGCACAGCAACTGTATGCCACTTCAGCATTAAAACTGCTAGTCTCAGTTAAACAATAGACCAGTATCAGTCATTAAGAACAGCATAAAGAAGTAACAGACAGCTTTTGAGCCAAGTCATGATTTTTCAGAGATATGTAAAGTCTGTAAATCGTAACTTGTTTATAAGGATTGTTAGTTAACAATGATGCATTTCAAAACATTGGTTGAACTTTTTCATTAATTCTCTGGAGGAATCGTACTTCGGTATGAAGTAACTTGTGAATGTCGAACCCTGTTGGTTGGGACGTTGCCAGAATTACTACCATTAGGCCATCGTAATCGTTCGTGAAGGCCTCAAATAAATAGGAAAGTGAAATAATTACCTTGAGGAAGATTCGTTTGGATTCCTGAGAAATGCAGGAACACGCAAGACAATACTGACCATACGATTTATCTCAGAAGATAGGTTAAGGAAAGGCAAACCTACATTTATAGCATCTGTACAATTAGAGAAACTTTTGAAAATGTTAATCACAACATTCTGTTTGAACTTCTGAAGGTAGTAGGGGTAAAATACAGGCAGCGAAAGGCTATTTACAACTAGTTAAGAAGTCATACTGCAGTTGTAAGAGTCGAGGGGCATGAAAGAGAGGAAGTGGTTGAAAAGGGAGTGAGACGGAGTGAGACAGGATTGTAACCTTTATCCAATGTTATTCAATAGATTGAGCAAACAGTGAAGGAAACCAAAGAAAAATTTGGAGTACGAATTAAAGCTCAGGGGGAAGGAATGAAAATTTTGAGGTTTGCCGACAGCATTGTAATTCTGACAGAGATATCAAAGGCCAGTTGAATGGAATGGAATGTGTCTTGGAAGGAGGGAGTAAGATGAACATCAACAAAAGAGAAACAAGGGTAATGGAATGTTATCGAATTAAATCATGCGATGCTGAGAGAACTAGATTGGGAAATGAGACATTTAAAGGAATAAATGGGTTCTGCTATTTGGGCAGCAAACTAAGTGAAGATCAGGAAAGTAGATGGGTTATAAAATGCAGACTGGTAATGATAAGAAAAGCATTTCTGAACAGGAGACATTTGTTACTATCGAATACAGTTTTGAGTTTTGGGAAATCTTTTTTGTCTGACACTTGTGATTTGCAGAATATCCATGCAGGTTTAGATGTAGAAAGTACTTGTCATGTATAGGCCCTCTATTGTTCTTGATCTATATTAACGACATAGGAGACAATCTGGGTAGCCGTTTTAGATTGTTTCCAGATGATGGTGTCATTTACCGTCTTGTAAAGTCATCAGATGATCAAAAGGACTTGCAAAATGATTTAGGTAAGATATCTATATGGTGCGAAAAGTGGCAATTCAAAAAATGGTTCTGAGCACTATGGGACTCAACTGCTGTGGTCATCAGTCCCCTAGAACCGCGAGACCACCGCGGCCGGCAAGTGGCAATTGAACCTGAATAAAGAAAAGTATGAAGTTATCCACATGAGTACTAAAAGAAATCAGCTAAATTTCGATTACGCGACAAGTCACACAAATCTGAGGGCTGTAAATTCAACTTAATTGGAACGATCACATAGATAATATTGTGGGTAGAGCAAACCAAAGACTGCGATTCATTGGCAGAACACTGAGAAGGTGTAACAGGTATACCAAAGAGACTGCTTACACTACGCTTGTCCGCCCTATTCTGGAGTATTGCTGTGCGGTGTGGGATATGTATCAGGTGGGACTGACGGATGACATCGAAAAAGTACAAAGAAGGGCAGCTGTCTTCGTATTATCGAGAAGTAGGGGAGATAGTGTCACATGCATGATACCTGAATTGGAGTGGCAATCCTTAAAACAAAGGCGTTTTTCGTTGCGACGGGATCTTCTCGTGAAATTTCAATCACCAGTTTTCTCCTCCGATTGCGAAAACTTTCTGTTGGCACTCACATAGGGAGAAACTATCATCGCGATAAAATAAGAGAAATCAGGGCTCGCATAGACAAATTTATGTGCTCGTTTTTCCCGCGTGCCGTTCAACAGTGAAACGGTAGAGAGATAGCATGAAGGTGGTTCATTGAACCCTCTGCCAGTCAATTTATTGTGAACAGCAGAAAGTTTCTGAGATATGGAGCTACAGAGGAATGCTGAAGATTAAATGGGTAGTTCACGTAAGTAATGAGAGGGTACTGAATAGAACAGGGTAGACAAGAAATTTATGGCATAACTTGACTAAATGAAGGGATCAGTCGAGAGAATACGTTCTGAGACATGAAGGGATCACTAATCTAGTATTGGAGGGAAGTAATTTTGGGAGATGAGGGAGAAAGTGTGAAAATCGTAGAGGGAGACTGCCCCGTAAGCAGATTCAGAAGGATGTAGCTTGCAGTAGTTATTTGGAGATGAAGAAACTTGCTCAGGAGAGAGTGGTGTAGAGAGATGCATCAAACCAACCTTCCAACCGAAGACCACAACAAAAATATCGAAACAACTGGAAGCTATAGACAGGCCGGCCGCTGTAGCCGAGCGGTTCTAGGCGCTTCAGTCCGGAACCGCGCTGCTGCTACGGTCGCAGGTTCGAGTCCTGCCTCGGGCATGGATGTGTGTGATGTCCTTAGGTTAGTTACATTTAAGTAGTTCTAAGTCTAGGGGACTGATGACATGAGATGTTAAGTCCCATAGTGCTTAGAGCCATTTGAACCATTTGAAACTATTGACTGAGAAGTGGAGAAAAGCAACGAAGAGAGCTGAGAACTTTGCATAGCTACACCAACTGTTACTCCACAGCATTCTCTAATAACTTCTATACCATGTGGAATATCGTTTATATACACCACAAGATGCAACTTAAAAGTTGCGACACCGTTTGTGTCTCCAAATCGACTTAAATAATTGCAGCTACAGTGGACTATTGGACTTTTCCTTCAGTTTCATATTTTAATAGTTTTAACGCCTGTTTTGCTGTAAGAATTGTCAATCTCTTACGTATAACGAAAATTCGATCTGGGAAATATTCAGCCCACGGTAGCTCAGTACGTTTGCTCCTTGTAGACTCGTTAGGCATGGTGCTACTTCAAAGCACCCTCGTGAGAACCCGAGTCCGGCCAGGACTGGCACCTGCCAAGGGCAGGAGGGGCCGCGGAGTTGCGCCCAAGTTGTGGCGCTGCCTGTTCAGATCTTCATCGAGTTGCACTCCCGCGAGAACTCTCGGGCTCAGGCCGTAGTTTCGCAAGAGCCCTGCGCGCAGAGAACTGTTAAGCTGCGCCCCTGTCGCCGCGGCTACCTCGCGAACACATTAGTCGGAGCACTGGGGTTTATATTTACTAAGATATTATCTGTTCTTTCGGACATGTCCGAAAGAACAGATACTATGTTAGTAAATATATATAGTTAAGGCTCACCGGCCACTTGATCATCTTCTTCTTCTGTACGACTGCACAAACAGTGCCCGAACTCTTAGGGGAATCGGCAACGCGCCGCGAGTAATAAGTATAGTGGGCGGGGGCACTACGTATGTAGTGCGGGACAATACGTTGAGAATGTGGGTTTCGCGGGAGGCGTGCCAGAGATAAATCCCTGCAGTGGCGCTATCCTTTGTGTCCTCGGTGGCTCAGATGGATAGAGAGTCTGCTATGTAAGCAGGAGATCCCGGGTTGGAGTCCCGATCGGGGCGTACATTTTCATCTGTCTCCGTTGACGTATGTCAACGCCTGTAAACAGCTAAGGTTGTTCATTTCATTGTAATTTTGCGCTAGCGTTTCTCCACGACTGTATGCCACTGATGACTTCTGTGTGACACTGTACTGCCCTAACCTGTTTAGATTTGCGCACAGGGAATAGTAAATACACGTAACTACACGCGGTCGTCACCGATTTCATGTCTATCAGCAAGTTAACTCTTTATGAATCAAGACGATTTCTGTACATCGAGACTGGCTTTATTATAGCGCAGCCATAACAAGAGACCTTGTGGTGATGAGAGCCATGGGATAACGGTATACACATAGCCAGATTGCGGTGGAGTCGTTGCACAGGGTATAAAAGGGTAGTGCATTGGCGGAGCTATCATTTGTACTGAAGTAATTCATGTGAAAAGTTTCCATAGTAATTACGGCCGCACGACGGAAATTAATAGACTTTGAACACGGAATGGTAACTGGAGTTAGAAGCACGGGAAAATACAATTCCGAAATTAGTAGGGAATTCAATATTTTGACATCCACAGTATCAATAATGTGCCAAAAATACAACATTTCAGACATTACATCCCACCACAGGCAACACAGTGGCCGACGGCTTTCACTTAATGACCAAAAGCAGCGGTGCTTAAGTAGAGTTGGCAAACAGGCAACACTGCGTGAAATATCAGCAGAAATCAATGTGGAACTTACGATGAACGTACCCGTTTGGATGGTGTGGCGAAATTTGGGGTTAGTGGGCCATGGCAGCAGATAACCGCCTGTTGGGCCTCTTCTCGGTTTGTGGCCATATCGGTTGGATTCTAGGCGACTGGTGAGCCGTGGCCTCGTCGAGTCCTGATTTCAGGTGGTAAGAGCTGATGGTACGTTTCGAATTCGGCGCTGACCCTACGAAGCCACGGACCTAAGTTTCTAACAAGCTAGTAGTGGCTCCATAATGGTGTGGACTGTGTTTACATGAAACTGACTGGGACTTCTAGTGAAACTTAAGCGTTCATTGACCCGAAATGTGTATGTTCAGCTACTTGGAGAGCATTTGCAAACTTTGGCGGACGCCTCGTTCCCAAACAACGATGGTTAACAATGAGCCATGTTACCTAGCCACAGTTGTTGGTGATTTTCTTGAAGAACATTCTGGGCAATTCGAGCTAATGATTTGGCTACCCAGGTCACCTGACATGAATTCCACTGAACATTTATAGGACATAATCGAGACATCAGCTCGTACACAATATCCTGCAGCGGCAATACTTTCGGAATTATGGACAGCTACACAGGCAGCATGGCTCAATATTTCAGCTGGGGAGTGCCAACGACTTGTTGAGACCAATCCAGGTCGAGCTGCTGCAATACGCCAGGCGAAAGAAAGCTCGATACGATATTGGTATGTGTCCCATGATTTTTGTCAGTGTTTAGTACATTTCGCAATGGACCCAAAATTCCTTACGAGGTACACCATTTGCTAGCTAACGATGGACTGCACTGATAACGAAATCCACCATCTGATGAAGAGAGATAACCTATCCTCACTAGGAAAATAACTTTGAGCCATTGGCAATGTGCTTTTACTTCAAGGGTATTATATGATAGCTAATTACTGATTGCACTCATAACGAAACATTTCGTAGTAGTGCCGTTGATGTGGGAATTCTCATATATGAGACCAATGAAAGCATGCAGACATTAAAGGTTGGATCATACGACGGGCCAGAACAAGAGGGTACACACGTCTGAACTCGTTTATGATGTCTAATGGAAGTGTGTTCTCATAATAAGGATAACGACAGTATGAGGTCAATGACGATAGTATGAGATCACTATGACAATGGTTATTTCTCAGACTAATCGATATGCATGCGACAGTATGCGCTGTATGTTTCAAAGTGCTCCGCATAGAAACGGCAATTTTCCGGGTCTCATACCTCGGATTCTGTTGGTAATGGAAAGGTTAGGTCAAGTATTTTGGTTAGCCCTCGGGCTAGGGACTATTTATACACCCAACAGAGATTTCACCTTATTATAAGTATCCTACAATACAGGGTCGCCTTCTAAGTACTACACACTTCATCCATCTCAGTAAAATGCAGCAAACCGGTTGGTTCTTTTGGATTATATTTGCTGTACGGTGTTCCCTAAAGAGCTTATGGAGGCACCATTTTTCTCTTGGGAGGTTCCTGAGAAAACCCGAAGAAAGCATTCTTCACCAGTTTTGCGCTGACACCAAGGGAAAACAAAATAATTAAACGCAGCAGTTTGTAGGCACTTATCTGGATGTGCCACCTTCATGTTTTAAAAATCTGTGTCCGTTATCGGGAGATTGTATTAAATCTCTAGTACCATGTAAGTTATTCCGCGACGTTTTAACACATATCCTATCATCCTGTCCATTCTTCTTGTCAGTGTTTTCCACATATTCTTTTCCTCACCGATTCCCCAGAGAACCTCCTCGTTCCTTATCTTATCACTGCACCTAATTTTAAACATTATTCTGTAGCAACACATCTCAAATGTATTCTTTTCTTTTCCGGTTTTCCCGCAGTCCATGTTTCACTACCATACAATTCTGTGCTCCAAAAGTACATTCTCAGAAATTTCTTCTTCAAATTAAAGCGTATATTGGATACTAGTAGACTTTTCTTGTCCGCAAATGCCGTTTCTTTGCCAGTAATAGTCTACTTTTTACGTCCTCCTCGCTCCATCCGTCACTGGCTATTTTTCTGCCTAGGTAACAGAATTTCTTAACTTCATCTAATTTGTAAGCGCCAATCCTGATGTAAAGTTTCTTGCTGTTTTCATTGCTGCTGCTTCTTATTACTTTCACCTTCCTTCGATTTATTCTCAATCCATATTCTGCACTCATTAGACTGTCCGCTCCATTCCGCAGAGCCTGTAATTCTCCTCAACTTTCATTAAGTATAGCAATACCATCAGCGACTCTTATTACCGATTTCCCTTCACCTTGAATTTTCAAATGGTTTAAAAGGCTCTAGGCACTACGAGACTCAACATCTCAGGTCATCAGTTCCCTAGACGTAGAACTACTTAAACCTGTCCTAGGCAGGATTCGAACCAGCGACCGTAGCAGCAGCGCGGTTCGGGACGGAAGCGCCTAGAACCGCTCAGTCACAGAGGCCGATCCCTTGAATTTTGATTCCATTCTTGCAGCTTCCTTTTATTTCCATCATGGCTTCTTCGATGTGTTGTTTGAACGGTAGGGTCGAAAGACGATATTCCTGCCTTGCACTATTTTTAATCCGAGCACTTACTTCTTTGTCTTTCACTCTTACTGTTTCTCTTGGTTCTTGTAAATACGGTATGTTACCCTTCTTTCTGTCTAGCTTACCCCTATTTTTTTCAGGATTACAAACACCTTATACCATGTGACACGGCCTAACGGTTTTTCCGTATGGAGAAATCCTATGAACGTGTCTGGCGTTTTCTTCAGTCTTGGTTCCATTATCAACCACGAGCTGGGAACTGCCATTCTGATGCCTTTACCATTCCTTAAGTCAACTGTTCGTCACCTAATACATACTCAAGTTTTGTGACCCATTCTTCTTCATATGATTATTGTCAGCAACTTGGATGCATGAACTGTTAAACTCATTGCGCGATAATTCTCTCACATGTCAGCTCTTGTAGTCTTCCGAATTGTGCGGACAGTAAGACGCCTGCCTCACACATTCTACACATCAACATGATTCGTCGTTTTAAGGACGCTTTCCCCTATGGTTTTATAAATTCTGAAGATACACTATGTGATGAAAAGGTTCCGGACACCACAGAACCATGCGTTTTTCACATTAGGTGCATTGTGTTGCCACCTACTGCCAGGTACTCCATATCAGCGACCTCAGTAGTCATTAGACATCGTGGGGGAGCAGAATGGGGCGCTCCGCGGAACTCACGGACTTCGAACGTGGTCAGGAGATTGGGAGTGAGTTGTGTCATACGTCTGCACGCGAGATTTCCACACTCCTAAACATCCACAGGCCCACTGTTTCCGACGTGATAGTGAAGTGGAAACGTGAAGAGACACGTACCGCTCAAAAGCGTATAGGCCAACCTCGTCTGTTGACTGACCGAGAGCGCTGACGGTTGAAGTGAAATGGGTAGCTCGAAGCAGTCCCGGCCCGCGGCGGGACCGAGTGACGTCACGTGGCGCGAGGGGCCGACGCCACGTTTGAAACTGACGCTCCCACATCCCTAAAAGCGTCAAGCATCTGTCTTTGCTTGCTTTCTTGATCCAGAGCTTACCCTTACGCCTCAATAAGTGTGTACCCCAGGAATGTGTTAAAATTGTTGCTGTTCATTCCAGTTTCAGCCGCGTCCTTCACAATATGTTCAAGCATGGGAACTCACTCTCGTGGTTTAAAACTGTACTTTTTGACTGTTTTCCACGCAATGCTGAGCTTCGGTAGCTTTGTCTCTCTCCGTTTGGTTAATATAATCACCAACGCTCGGTAAACTCTAAACATCAGCTGTTTTCGACACAGGAAAATTTATGCCACACACGGACTTGTAGTTTATTACGAGCAGTCGCCTTAACAATTTGGCTATCCGAGGACGCCTGCAGATTGATCCAAATGTTATGGATTCACAACGCTCATGCTCTCACAGTTCATGATTTCCGCACAGGGACACAAGTTTTATATTGACACTGTAACTGTCAACGACGTATCCATGCCTATGGCTAAAATAACGATATATTTAATTGTGCGAGCATTTCGCTTGTGACTACGTTACATAAGGACGTTTAGATCTGTTCTGGGCGCGTTCTCGGATATCCAAAGTGGTTAAAGCGACCCCTTTTTATAAGCAGGAAATCCGGTTTCGACAAACGGTGCGGCATAAAGATTTGCATCAGTTGTAGACAGCTGACGTCAATGCACAATCACAGATTAGATTAGATTAGCACTTGTTCCATAGATCATGAATACGACACTTCGTAATGATGTGGAATGTGTCATGTTAATAAAAGGCGTCTATACAAGATATTGCATTACACAAAATGTTATATGACATTTAATATATTTTTTATTTTTTTTTTATTTATTTATTTTTTTTTTTTTTTTTTGGCGGGGGTCTTGGCAAAACTACCCTCTTACTATATCCACAAATTCATCGAATGAGTAGAAGGAGTTGCCATTAAGAAATTACTTTAATTTACTTTTAAATGCTATATGGCTATCTGTCAGACTTTTTATGTTATTAGGTAAATGACCAAAGACATTTGTGGCACCATAATTTACCCGCTTCTGAGCCAAAGTTAGATTTAACTTTCAGTAATGAAGATCATCCTTTCTCCTAGTGTTGTAGCCATGTACACTGCTATTACTTTTGAATTCGTTCGGATTTTTAATAACAAATTTCATAGGGTAATGCATATATTGACTTTAAATAAAAGTCTGCAGGATGATCTAGGATGAGCTCCAGCAATTATCCTGCTTTTGTGCAATGAACACTCTTTTACTCAGAGACGAGTTACCCCAGAATATGATGCCACACGAAAGCAGAGAATGAAAATACGCGTGGTGAGCCAATTTACTGAGATGTATATCGCCAAAATTTGCAATGACCCTAATAGCAAAAGCAGCTGAACTCAAACGTTTCAGCAGATACTCAGTGAGTTTTTTCCAGATCAACCCCTTATCAATGCATACACCTAGAAATTTTGAATATTCTACCTTAGCTACCGATTTCTGATCAAAGTCTGTATTTTTTAATGGAGTCATTCCATTTACTGTGTGGAACTGTATACACTATGTTTTGTCAATGGTTAATGAGAGCCCATTTGCAGAGAACCATTTAATGATTTTGTGAAAATCATCGTTTACAATTTGGGTGTGATATTTCGCAAAATTTTGAACAGCATCTGAAAGAACCACTTAAGATCAAAGCAAATAGATAACTCCACAGGATACCCTTCCGTGAGGCTCTTCAGCTGGTTTAAATGCCTCGGGGCATTATGGGACTTAACATCTGAGATCATCAGTCCCCTAGACTTAGAACTACTTAAACCTAACCAACCTAAGGACGTCACGCACATACATGCCCGAGGCAGGATTCGAACCTGCGACTGTAGCAGCAGCGTGGTGCCGGACTGAAGCGCCTAGAACACATCGGCCACAACAGCCGGCCGCACTTCAACTGGACACGGCATAAGTGAAGAAGGTTGTTGCTCCCTTTACTGGTCGTGTTGAGGCCATAGACGGTGTTACACAGTATTAACGACTTATCTTTTGTGGATTTTCCAACGTACACACATACCACAAGGTAGCTCACTGTGAGTCATTCAGAACGTGTTACGGAAGCGATAACAGACTAGTGCACACTGCATTCCCCTCGTCGTCGCGTGCCAGGCCTCTATACAGGGTATCACAAAAAGGTACGGCCAAACTTTCAGGACACATTCCTCACACACAAACAAAGAAAATATGCGTCCGGAAACGCTTACTTTCCATGTTAGAGCTCATTTTATTACTTCTCTTCAAATCACATTAATCATGGAATCGAAACACACAGCAACAGAACGTACCAGCGTGACTTCAAACACTTTGTTACATGAAATGTTCAAAACGTCCTCCGTTAGCGAGGGTACATGCATCCACCCTCCGTCTCATGGAATCCCTAATGCGCTGATGCAGCCCTGGAGACAGGCGTATTGTATCACAGCCGTCCACAATACGAGCACGAAGAGTCTCTACATTTGGTACCGGGTTGAGTAGACAAGAGCTTTCAAATGCCCCCATAAATGAAAGTCAAGAGGGTTGAGGTCAGGAGAGCTTGGAGGCCGCGGAATTGGTCCGCCTCTACCAATCCACCGGTCACCGAATCTGTTGTTGAGAAGTGTACGAACGCTTCCATTGAGCGTAGGTGGAAGAACGAAACTAAAATGAGCTCTAACATGGAAATTAAGCGCTTCCGGACACATGACCACATAACATCTTTTCTTTATTTGTGTGCGAGGAATGTTTCCTGAAAGTTTGGTCGTACCTGTATAGGCGGTTTCAGGAGGAATGGTGGTGGGCTCAGCAGACGCGGCGGGGAAGCGGCCCTGCGGCTGGCTGGCCGGGCCAACGGGCGCGGGCGTCTCCGTGGCAACCGACTTGTTACCGGTGCGCTGTTTGCGCCAGGCCGGGCCCTAATGATGTTTACCTGCCGCGGCGGGACGCGTGTTTTCCGCGCCGCCAACGCCGCATCGGGCGCCACATCCGCTGGTGTCGCCCCGGGACAGGTGGTGGGCGGGTCAGCGACGCAGGTGTACGTCCGAGCTCTCCATCTCGCAACAACAGTTGCCGGAACCCCGCGTTGCTGCTATTAAGCTTCACAAAATGTTGGCCGTCTTAAATAGCTCTACTGGTGGCAGATGCTGGAAATAACCACGCGGAGGAATATGGTATCTGACAATATAACACAAATTCAATGTAGCCCTGTGCCTTACGACGTGGACTTCAGGATGGAAGACATTTTACTGACTCGGGCTTCGATGTGTGTGATGTCCTTAGGTTGGTTAGGTTTAAGTAGTTCTAAGTTCTAGGGGACTGATGGCCTCAGATGTTAAGTCCATAGTGCTCAGAGCCATTTAAACCATTTTTGAAGAAATTTTTACTCTTGACAGAGTAAGAGCAGTTGACGTAAGTATTAATGATACAGTTATTAGAATTAATATTAAAATTGTAAAAATACCGGGTGATCAAAAAGTCAGCATAAATCTGAAAAGTTCATAAACCACGGAATAATGTGCACAGAGATTTAAAAATTGACACACATGCTTGGAATGACATGGGGTTTTATCAAACCCAAATAAAGAACAAAGTTCACAAAATGTCCGACAGATGGCACTGGACAGCAAAACGTCAGTGACTTTGCATGACAGTCGTGTATAAAAGTAGATGTAATAAGAGAGAGAATCAGATGCGCCAGCAGTCGCAGCATGTTGACGTTACCTGAAAAGACGGTTTTAGTGAAACTGTATTATCGGAATAGAGAAGGTACTAGTTTAGCGTTACGATCATGTCGCCATAGGAAGGGGATTCGAACGGGTAAATGTCCGTTGACAAATGCAGCTGTGGAGAGAATGATTTCGAAGCTCGAAGCCACGGGTTGTTTAGACGATAGACCCCGTAGTGGCCGACGGAGCACGAGGCGTAATGCTGTTGAGACAGTTCAGGAGGAAATGGAGACTCTAGCGGGTTCGTCTATGCACGGGGGAGTCAGTGCTAATGCAGTCACACGTCACATCGGCATTCCATACACTACTGTTTGGTTGGCACTTAGGTGTACCCTCCAATGCTATCCGTACCAAAGCCATCGGCATCATGAACTGTTACCTGGCGATTTAGTGAAGCGGAGGGCATTTGCGGTATGGGCGTTACAAAAGATGGCCGAAGACGTCGATTGTTTGTGTAACGTGTTGTGGACCGCCGCTCCGAGGGTCTGTCAACGCCCACAACTGCCGAATTTTGGCTACCGAAAATCCTAGAACTGTCGTGGTAACTCCATTACACGACGAGAAAGTCACGGTATGGGTTGGATTTACCACATCTACCGTTATCGGGCCTTTTCCTTCGAGAAAATGCGTGAGTCTGGTTTTGTAACTGCTACCTTGACGGGTGAGAGGTACGCCGATATGTTACAGAATCGCATCATCCCCAGCCTGGCTGATAAACACCTGGCTGGAACGTAAGATGTTTAGGCAGGATGGCGCTCCACCCCATATTGCTAGACACGCGAAAGATATCATGCGCGCGTCGTTTGGTGATGGTCGTGTGCTCAGCCGCCACTCTCGTCATGCTTGGCCTCCCAGGTCACCAGACCTCAGTCGATGCGATTATTGGCTTTGGGGTTACCTGAAGTCGCAAGTGTATCGTGATCGACCAACATCTCTAGGGATGCTGAAAGACAACACCCGACGTCAGTGCCTCACCATAACTCCGGACACGCTTTACAGTGCTGTTCACAACATTATTCCTCGACTACAGCTGTTGTTGAGGAGTGATGGTGGACATATTGAGCATTTCCTGTAAAGAATATCGTCTTTGCTTTGTCTTACTTTGTTATGCTAATTATTGCTATTCTGATCAGATGAAGCGCCATCTGTCGGACATTTTTTGAACATTTGTATTTTCTTGATTCTAATAAAACCCCATGTGATTCTAAACATGTGTGTCAATTTGTACCTCTCTATCTAGATTATTCCGTGATTTATTCAGTTTTCAAATTTAGACTGACTTTCTGATCTTACGTAATACATAAATATAAAATACAAAAAAATATAAATTAAACACCCTAATAAAATACAAACGCGAAATTAGCCTTCAAAACAACAAATTATACTAGCGCAAAAGTATGTTCAGGAAAAAGTCACATTGCAGAAAAACTGAAACCCAGGTATTTACAAAATTAGTCGAAGTACTTTATATAGGACAGACGGGAAGAAATTTCAACCTCAGATTCAGAGAAAACACGAGAGAAACAAACAACAACCAGTCCACCTTCTTTACAGACGTCAGAAATGAAAAAGACGAAGTTGACAACATTGAAAGCCGGCCGCTGTGACAGAGATGTGCTAGGCGCTTCAGTCTGGAACTACGATACTGCTACGGTCGCATGTTCGAAGCCTGCCTAGGCCATGGATGTGTGTGATGTCCTTAGGTTAGTTAGGTTTAAGTAGTTCTAAGTTATAGAGGGACTGATGACCTCAGATACTAAGTCCCATAGTGCTCAGGGTCATTTGAACCATGTGAACAACATTGAAAATGCACTACGTATCCCACAAAAAATCCCAGAAGTTCCAGTCACAAATATTTTGGAGGAATTTGAAATACACATACACACTAAGGGCTACTACCACGATATACTAAGTGAACAAACCGAGTTCAAGCACATAGAGTTTTAGTAAAAATTATTCAAATTTTATACAGCGGTAACAGTTAACCAAAACAGCAGAGACGGCAATAACAGTTCCGTCTGCAGCTCGTGGTCTCGCGGTCACGTTCTCGCTTTCCGAGCACCGGGTCATGCCTTCGATTCCTGGCGGGGTCAGGGATTTTCACAGGCCTCTAGATGAGTGGATGATTGTGTTGTCCTCATCATTTCATCATCATTCGTGCAAGTGGCGAGACTGGACTGAGCAAAGGTTGGGAATTTGTACGGGCGCCGGTAACCGCGCAGTTGAGCGCCCCACAATCCAAGCATCATCGTCATCCATAACAGTTCCATATATAGACGACCTGCAGACGACATAAGTATCTTTGAGTAAACAGCTAGCTGTCAAACTTAAAATTTCTACGACTGTCAAAATAATAAAAAACGTATAACAACATACGTGTAACATTAAATCATCGAACAACTTTGAAAAGTTAAAGAGTACATCACCATAAAATCTTCATGACCGTTCTTACAGAGATAAATGAAACAGAAAGGCTACTTTGAGAGGAAAATCTGTAAGTTTTCAAATACTGCACAGTGTAATTGTTCTTAGCTGATTATATTTGTCACATTCTATTAATATTTATGGAATGTGCCTTCAGATAATGACGAACAGCGATTTTGAGGTTAATTCTAGTAAACACATCGTTTTATTACTACTTATCTGTGCCGCCCTTTATCTACAGTAACAACTTCTTTTACGTATTGCCATCAAGTGGTTAGTTCCAACATCTGCCTCTGGCACACACACACACACACACACACACACACACACACACACACACATACACACAAAACACACGTGTATATATATAGGGTATCTCACCTAACTCTGCAACCTCAAAAATCTCTGGAGCAACAATAGATATTCAAAAACGGCTTTCACCAGGAGCTGAGAAAACCAAATACCTTGAAAAATTTTAAAACGTAAGCAAATACTATGTTCAACACAAACTTGTGTGTTTTTGAATGGACTCACCCTATTATTTCGTATGCAATCAATATCATGAAAAACCACAAATATAATGGCGTTTGTTGCATCGAAATACATCAGTTGCATCCCGAGAAATTGAAAAGCGAAGTTGACGCTTGAAATAAATGAAGCGCACAACTAGCTCACGTCCTGAGACTCAAGCGTGCACCTCATGCTGCCGGTATTCGTAATGTGATTGACGTACTACGTCAGTGGAGTGTTAATGTATGGTGTGGTATTGTATGACATCATATCTTTGGTCCATACTTCATTCATGGCACTCCTAAAGGGAGATAGTTTAGCTCCTTCTTGAGCTCTACCCTACTTCAATCGGTCCACCTCTTATAATGTGTCAAATAATGCTGTATCAAAATGATGGATGTCCTTCGCATAATGTTTATTGTTGCGAAATGGCAACTAGAGGTGCAATTAGTGGTAACACACGTGGTTCCACGTATCTAAACGTCATAAGTTCTGAAACATGTGGCTTGTAAAGGATAGTAACGGCGTCACAGTTTCTGAAGTAATGCATCGTATGTAGTACTGTGCTCAGAGAAGGAGTTGTCTGCACTAGCGCCTGTATCCTGCCGTAAACATAACAGTATCACCACGGCACGCTCTACCTTCAGTGTACAAGTGTCTCCTAATCTGGTCTGCTGAGATCCTCTCATACTGTCACGTAATTCATATACGTTGCCACATTAAAACCTGTTTTCTCGTGGCTTGCTACATTTCCCGTCATCTAGTCGATTTACCGGCCTTCAGTAATGAAGAAAAACTAGATATTATTTTAATTTATGGCGAATGTCACAGAAATGCTACCGCATCTGTGACACCGTATGCTGAACGCTACCCAGATCTGCGGTGTCCGTCACGTCTAACCAATGGCAACATCTGCAAGACACTCACGGAAACAGGAAGCTGGGCTCCCACAAAACGTCGACGTACAACGCCAACGACTGGCAAAGGAAACGAAATTACTGTTCTGGCTGCTGCAGCGGTCAATCTTCAGGTGGGTGTACGAGGAATTGCACGAGGTGTAGGAATAAGCCACAGTGGTGTGTGCAGAATCGGCATCTGTTTCATCCGTTCCATATCTCAATGCACCAAGAACTGTACGGGAATGACTTTGAATCCCGCATTGCATTCTGTCGTTTTGCACTTAAGCAGTTGCAAGGTAATACAGTATTCCAAAGGAATAGGTTGTTTACGGACGAAACTTCATTTACAAATCATGGTAATGTGAATCTGTGGAACATGCACTACTGGTTCGTGCAAAATCCCCGCTGGATTCGCCAAATTGCTCATCAAGGACTGTGGAGTGTCAATGTTTTTGGCGCGGTATCATTGCTAACTGTATTATAGGTCCCTATTTTATACCGTGTTACATTGAATGGAGAGCGATATGCATCATTTCTTCAACACACACTAGCGCTCCCCATGGAGGATCTAGGATTGGACACTCGTCTATCAAAGTGGTTCCGCCGGTCGCTGTGGCCGAGCGATTCTAGGCGCTTCAGGAACCGCACTGCTACTACGGCAGTAGGTTCGAATCCGGCCTCGGGCATGGATGTGTGTGATGTCCTTAGGTTAGTTAGGTTCAAGTAGTTCTAAGTCTAGGGGGTGATGACCCACATTCTCCACCAACTTGGCGCCAGAACAGTTTGTTATAAAAACATCTATCTTCTCCCTCGCTCCTTCTCTTCATATCTCTCTCTCTCTCTCTCTCTCTCTCTCTCTCTCTGTCTCTCTCTGTTGTCATTGTTTGGGGAGAGTTCCACTCGTGGTAACGTGAGATCTCTTTCGGAGAGGATGACGAAAAAGCGTCCTCTCTCTGTCCCACTTCTTCGCAGTAGAGGTGGTGTGATACCACTTCACGGATTGCCGTTTTGTTTCCGGTTCGAAGTAAAGAGCACTTGTCTTCTGCTAGACGCTGAGGATCGCAGCCGACACACAGGTTTCAGTATCCCAACTGGTGGACGAGTGTATCAGCACTGCAAACAGAGACGTTCTGTTGTGCAGCGACGTATTTGATTGAGAACCGTCGATCACCTCCATTGAGGGTGTCTGCACGTTGCAACAGTGTGTGCGGGCAGCCACCACGCAGGGGTCAGTGAGGTTTGCGATGTTGACAGGTTCCTCGCCCACCGTCTCATCGTGCTTTTGTTCACTGCCAGGTCTCTGTAGACGTTCTGCAAGCGACTATGAACATCTGCGATGCTCTGGTTTCTCGCCAAATGGAATTCATTGACAGCTCTCTGTTTGATACACACCTCCGTTACAGAAGCCATTTTGAAGGCTACGCATAGCGCTGCCTCCAATCGGAACTTCCAGAAACTATAGGAGTTGCAGCAGGAATATTCCACGATTTCCCACAAAGAATTTAGCATTTTTGAAGCGAAATTGGTTGAGGCAAAACGTTTGTTGCATTACTTAGTGGAGGCACCTCGTATACCAATGCCATCTAATCTGTCTTGTCATTTGAAAACTGAATAGAAACACTAAATGATCAGAAGTAATATGAACCAATCTTTTTCTTTCTGTAGGTAGTCCGTTCCTATTTCTCATCAATAACTGAGTTTAAAGGTACCGGTACTTGTAACTGTATTTACATGGTGACAATTATTCAACTATATGAAATAAAAATTTGATAAATCCTGACCGGTTTGGGTTAGGACGTTCAAACTGCACGGCTCGAGGCGGGTCGTAATGGAAATTAATATATACATGCATGGTTTGATTTAGCGACGAAGCTCTCTTTCATGTGCATGCCTTTGTCAATAAGGAAAATTGGTGTATTTGGGGAACTGAGAATCTGGATTTGGCGGTCGCTAAGTCTTTTCATCCTCGGTGGGTGACTGTAGTTGAGGGCAGTGTCCAGTCACCGAATAATCGGTGCGACACGGTGACCACCGAACGGTACGTGAAGCGTTTGGATGGTGGTCATTCCCATTATCCAAAGTAACCTGACTTCGGCAATGTGTGGTTCATGTAAGACGGAGCTCGACCCCGTCGAAGCAGCAGTGTTTGATGTCCTGGAAGAGCACTTTGGGGTACCTAGTGGTCACTGGCATGAGCCTCGAATGGCCGCCTTCTTTTTCGGATCTGAATAAGTGCTACTCCCTTTTGTGGGGCCGTGTTAAAGGCAAGGTGACAGCAATAACTCCGAAACCGTTGCTGAGCTGAAAACAGCCATTCAGAAGGTCAACGACAGCACCGTTGTTCCGACACTGCAGCGGGTCATGCTGAATTCCGCTATACCTCTGCGCTACATCGTCACTAATAATATCAGGCATACCGAACGCGTCATAACCTAAATACAAATATAAGTAGTGACGTTTACATGTTGAATAAAATGTGACCACGCCGCAGTCAGTAACTAATTTACGTTTTCTCATACAGTTCAATAACTGTCGCCATGTATATTTCAATATCTACATCTACACCTACACCCATACACCGCTAGCCAGCTGACGGTGTGTGGCGGAGGGTACTTTGAGTACCTCTATCGATTCTCCCTTCTATTTCAGTCTCGTATTGTTCGTGGAAAGAAAGATTGTCGGTATGCCTCTGTATGTGCTCTAATCTCTCTGATTTTATCCTCATGGTCTCTTCGCGAGATATACGTAGGAGGGAGCAATATACTGTTTGGCCCCTCGGTGAAGGTATGTTCTCGAAACTTTAACAGAAGCCCGTACCGAGCTACTGAGCGTCTCTTCTGCAGAATCTTCCACTGGAGTTTATCTATCGTCTTCTTAACGCTTTCGCGATTACTAAATGATCCTGTAACGAAGCGCGCTGCTCTCCGTTGGATCTTCTCTATCTCTTCTATCAACCCTATCTGGTACGGATCCCAAACTGGTGAACAATATTCAAGCAGTTGGCGGACAAGTGTACTGTAACCTACTCCCTTTGTTTTCGGATTGAATTTCCTTAGCATTCTTCCAATGAATCTCTGGCCACACAAAATTTTCCGTGTGGAGCTAACAATTCAAATTGTTTCGTATGAATGGAAAGCACACAATACTGGAGTTAATCTATCAAGTGAGTTTCCCCCCTCCGAATGCAGAAAATAGTATTACATATTTGGCGACTTCTAATCAAGCTGAGGGCCTATGGGGTATCGTCTCAGATGTGCGACTTGATTCGTGATTTTCTGTCAGGAAGGTCGCAGTTCGTAGTAATGGACAGCAAATCATCGAGTAAAACTGAAGTGATATCATGTGTTCCCCAGGGAAGCGTCCTGGGACCTCTGCTCTTCCTGACCTGGGTGACAATCTGAGCAGTTCTTAGTTTTTTTTTTCAGATGATGCCGCAATTTACCGTCTAGTAAGGTCATCCGAAGACCAGTATCAGTTGCAAAGTGATTTAGAAAAGATTGTTGTATGGTGTGCCAAGTGGCAGTTGACGCTAAATAACGAAAAGTGTGAGGTGATCCATATGAGTTCCAAAAGAAATCCGTTGGAATTCGATTACTCGATAAATAGTACAATTCTCAAGGCTGGCAATTCAACCAAGTACTTACGTGTTAAAATTACGAACAACTTCAGTTGGAAAGACCACATAGATAATATTGTGGGGAAGGCGAGCCAAAGGTTGCGTTTCATTGGCAGGACACTTACAAGATGCAACAAGTCCACTAAAGAGCCAGTTTACACTACACTCGTTTGTTCTCTGTTAGAATATTGCTGCGCGGTGTGGGATCTTCACCAGGTGGGATTGACGGAGGACATCGAAAGGGTGCAAAAAAGGGCAGCTCGTTTTGTATTATCACGTAATAGGGGAAAGAGTGTGGCAGATATGATATGCGAGTTGAGATGGAAGTCATTAAAGCAAAGACGTTTTTCGTCGCGGCGAGATATATTTACGAAATTTCAGTCACCAACTTTCTCTTCCGAATGCGAAAATATTTTGTGGAGCCCAACCTAGATAGGTAGGAATGATCATCAAAATAAAAATAAGAGAAATCAGAGCTCGAACAGAATGGTTTAGGTGTTCGTTTTTCCCGCGCGCTGTTCGGGTGTGGAATGGTAGAGGGATAGGTGATTGTGGTTCGATGAACCGTCTGGCAAGCACTTAAATGTGAATTGCAGAGTAGTCATGTAGATGTAGATGTAGATCTAACAATCAGCCAGGGAAGTTCACTGGCTTAAATATACAGTCCTTTTCCTCACGACTGAAACACACTATAGCGGGAGCTGCCGAACGGCATCTCCCCTAGCACGCACCGGCCGTTCACAAGGGATCCCCGCCTGTGCCAATGCCCCTATCGTGTCCTGTAGTCTGCGCTGTTGCTAGCTATCTTATTTCGCGTCCATTCTTAGCTCTAGAAAGTTCCAATTCGACGCTGCGAAAAGAAGAGCAACGTTTTCTTTCATTGTGTCGTGGCTGAATACTCCATTCTCTGAATCATCACATAAGGGTGTAGCGTACTTCCACCTCAGATGCTGGTGAAAAAATGGCAGCCCACTATCGAGGCCTTCCTTCGTCGTCACTAGCTGCGACTCTAGCCAGACACAGACGTCATGGGCGGTACCGAGACTTGCAACGTGCGGACACGCAGTCAGAGGAATCGATGGCCGACAATGGCAACAGCGCCAAAGGGTGCGCCACGGGAGGAGGGAGTGGGGCGGCGGAGGCCCTCTTAAAGGCAATCCCCCGGTGCAGCTCGGCGCCGGCTTATTACGGCGGCCTGTTTGATCTTAATTAAACTCCGCTTTGGATCCGGAAACCGCCTCCTCGCAAAATTGGCTGAAGGAGGCGGCCGCGATCCGTGCACCGGCGCCGGTGAAACTGCGACCTGGGCGGCGGCGGCGGCGGCGGTGGCGGCGGCGGCGGCGACGACGCGGGGGCGGAGACGACGCCGCCCCGCCGAAGACGACGCCGCCGTCGACGCCTCGAAGAAGGGCCTCGCCGGCGCTTCGCTTCCGCCTGGCGGCGCGGCGCCCGCTTTGCAATTCCGCAACCCTAAGTGGCGGCGGCGACGCCTGCCGAATAGGCGAGAAAGGGAAAACTTTCGCCACTTGGCGCAAGAAACAGAGGCAGAGCGCGGCAGTCAGACTGCCGCTCAGGTCGCCGCATAATTCACGCCCTCCCCCCCCCCCCCCCCCCCCCCCACTACTTCCTCGACCGCTCGAAATTAGTTTCCGAGAGCGGTGCGGTACCTCACACAGAGACCAGCAAGTTCAGCTGCGGCAGACGCGCCGACCGGGACAAAGCTAAAAGTCAAGGTTTAGCCGCTTTCTTATGCGGGCATGTCTCGAAGAAACACAGGGTGTGTTTACAGATTCTTGTAGTTTCGTTCTGTCGTTGCAACTACTAAAAAAAATGCGTGTTCTTTTCACCAGATGCGTTTCGCTTTATTGAGGTAAAGCATCATCAGGTCTGTAATTAAGTTATTTACATTTTGATTTTCCTTAAGACAGAAAAACAGTTACTCTTACGCATTACACCAACACACAGCAACAAAATGAAATTGAATTACTCATGGCCGTGCGGTACTAGGAGCTTCAGTCTGGAACCGCGTGACCACTACTGTCGCAGGTTCGAATCCTGCCTCGGGCATGGATGTGTGTGATGTCCTTAGGGAGTTAGGTTTAAGTAGTTCTAAGTTCTAGGGGACTGATGACCACAGATGTTAAGTCCCATAGTGCTCAGAGCCATTTTAACCATTAGAATTACTCACGAACAGTAAACTCAACAAAAAACGAAGAGAGTAAAGGCCGAAGACTAACTGCCGGCAAGCTTATGTTGGCAATACTACTGAACACATACCACAGAGCATGATTAGAAATATAAAAACAGACAGAAAACAGTGGCGTGAGGAAAGGTGTGCTGCGTTAAACATAAAAAATGCGTAGCGGTGCAGAGCAACAAAAATTAGATCACAACTGTAAGTGTCTAAAGAAGAAACACATCAACGATTTGCTGGCAGACGGCTTTTCCGGATGTAGGTGAGACATCAAGCGGAAATCACCGTAAGTGGTGGTGGTGGTGGTTAGTTTTTAACGTCTCGTCGACAACGAGGTCATTAGAGACGGAGCGCAAGCTCGGGTTAGGGAAGGATTGGAAAGGAAATCAGCCGTGCCCTTTCAAAGGAACCATCCCGTCATTTGCCTGAAACGATTTAGGGAAATCACGGAAAACCTAAATGAGGATGGCCGGAGACGGGATTGAACCGTCGTCCACCCGAATGCGAGTCCAGTGTGCTAACCACTGCGCCGCCTCGCTCGGTACCGTAAGTAAAAACCGATATATTGTTAACGAACTATTTTTTCGATTTTAAAGCAAATCAAAATGTAAATAATTCAATTGAAGTCCACTGATGATGCTTTACCTCAATAAAGCGAAACGCTTCTAATGAAAAGAACACGTATTTTTTGTAGTTATAAGGACAGAACCTTCACGATTTGTAAAGGAATTTCCGACAGTGTGGCCACTCAACTGTAGTGTTTAAAGAGTACGATGAATGAGAAAAAGATAACTAAAGATAAGAACATAATTTCCATTGCGTTTCTCGTTGAGGAGATCGCAAATACTCAAAGAAAGGAATAGGAAAAAATCGCTGATTTGTAGCCCCATATCGTTCACATACATTTCTGGTAGAACCTTAGACCACCTGATTTGTTCCAGTATAATGAAATATCTCGAAGGAAACGATCTCTTGATATGTAACCAAAACGAATTCAGAACATATCGCTCTTCTGAAACACAACTGGCTCTTCATTCACATACAGTAACGCTTGCTGTTTGCAGGGTATCTGAAGTTGATTCCAAATGTCTTTCAACACAGTTTCTCATCAGCTTCCGCCGCACGGGGTAGCCACGCGGTTTGAGGCGTCTTGTCACAGTCCGCGCGGCTCCCCCGTCGGAAGTTCGAGTCCTGTCTCGGGAATGTGTGTGTGTGTGTGTGTGTGTGTGTGTGTCGTCCTTGGCGTAAGTTAGTTTAAGTTAGATTAAGCAGTGTGTAAGCTTAGGGACCGATGACCTCAGCAGTTTGGTCCCACAAGACTTTACCACAAATTTCAAATTTGAATCAGCTTCCGTGCCTACAGAGTATCATCTCAGTTGTGCGACTACATTCGCGATTCGCTGTCAGAAATGTCACAGTCATGGTAACCGACGGGAACTCATGTAGTGGAACCAAAGTGATAACTGAGGTTCTTCAGGAAGGTCTTTACGCCCTTCCTAGTCTACATAAAGGTTTCATAAAACAAAGAGACTATCCCTCTTAGATTATTTACAGGTGTTACTGTCGTTTAGCGTTTGGTGAATTTGTTAGAAGATCCTAATGTATTCAAAAGATTTAGAGAAGACATCTGCGTGGTGCGAAAACCTCAAATAATAAAAAAGTCAGAGATACTCTATATATGGACTGAAAACAAATCAGTTAAATTTAAGTACACTCCAAGTACCAAAAATTCAACGGTTGCAGATTCAACAAAATACGCAGGGCTTACAGTTACAAACAATTTTGCATTAGTTGACTGTTCCACCGATTCTTGGTAGAATATTTTAATACGCCATGAATGAGACTCACAAGTATTGTGTGCGTTCCATTCATACTAAACAATTTTAATTGTAAGCACCACACGGAAAATTTTGTGAGGACTGTGATCCAAAGAATGCACTTAGGACAAAACAGTGAAAATACCTACCGAAGTGACTCCTTACGACACACTTGTCCATCCTCCTCTGTGTTACTGATGCGCCGTTTGGTTATCCTTACCACAATAGGTAGACGCTTGACATCGATAAGGTTCAAAGCAGGACGGTCCGCTTTGTATTATCGCGAAGCAAAGGGGTTAGCGTCACAGATATGGTAAGCGAAGTGGCAGTCACTAAAACGAAGCCTTTTTCATTGCGGCGAGATGCTTACACGAAATTTCAATCAGCAGGTTTCCCTTCCAAGTCCGAAAATATTTTTTGACTGTGACCTGCATAGGGTGAAATGATTGTCCTGACAAGAGAAATCGGAGTTCACACAGAAATATTTAGCAGTTTCTTTGTCCCGCGTTCTACTCAAATAAGAATGGTTAAGAAACTCTCTGAAAGTCGTTCCATCGTAAGTCTGCCAATCACTTGAGTGTGAGCTACAGGGATAGTAATGTGTATGTGAAAGTAGTTTGCGGACGTGAAAATATAGTTCAGTGAGCGTTTATAAACTTGTTGGAAACGGACCGTAAGGCATTCTTTTACAAATAACAGAAAGAAATATTGGCCTTTGTGCTGCTTCATAATTTTATACAAACAACCATCCACGGTACATAGTGAACTCGAAATACAGCGACAAAATTTCGGCGGATGTTTAGAGACACTTTCTGAATATATTGGTATCATTGACCTAGTGGCTCATTAACGAGATTATGATTTACTCGGTTTTGACCCTAGTTACCCACAAATTTGTGGAAATTTCTGAATAGTCTGTAACCTTCTCCTCCTTCCTAATCGGCCTACGGGACTGACTTTGATGGCAAATGCCTAATGAAGTTCTACAGTAGGTAAGGCTATTTTCACCGAAGGAAAATAACACTGGTTAACTAGAGGGAAGTCTACAACAGACCCTTCTGAAGGAAGAATCTATTCTAAACTTAAGTTAAATACTGATGATTATTCTGAACTGTGTGGAATATAGCGCAATCCCTCACGAATCAAACGGTCGCCAGCTCGCTAGGGCAATGAACCTCCAGAGTCATAAGAAAGATAATGGCAAAAAAATTTATGCAAATACTCACTGTGGTGGCAACAGAGGTTGTCACGCCTTTCCACCACAGAAAAGTTCACGAAAAAATAAATGAATCAGAACGCAATGAGTTTACAGTTACTTAAACTTAAATATTAAATTTTCGAAGCAACGTCAATGAAGTTGCTGGTTAAACAAATGACTGATTGTAACTGAAATATTGTTAAGTAAAAATGACTTTCCTTAATCTCGGCGTAACGTAATCACCGGAGAAAATGCAAATACTTTACTTTTAGCAATTGAAAGATTTAATTGAACTTACTTTAAGCAAATGAGAATCTGATTTTGTTTTTAATATAAGAACAATGAGATACGCACTAAGCCTGCTGAAGGTACTCGGTAAGCTAAATATAGAATTAATGTAATTGTACACTCTTAATCTGTACTGTATCTTAAGTTATTAAGTGAGTGAATACTCAAAATTGCAACATCGTTAAGCCTTTATCATTCAATACAAGAATGAGCAGTTACTGAGGTGCAAAATTTAGATAAAAACTGGTTATTAGCAAACGAACAAAACCGGCAATATTGCAGCTTCCTCCGCCTGTCCACTCCTACCGTGCTCTCAATACTCGCGTTTTAACGAAGTAGGTGCACCTACACTGGCGCTATCATAACGGCACACTGGGTCTGCTGGAGTGCCTAACAAACACTTCCGCATTCTTTCATGACTCAAACTGCTCTGTCTCCTTTCTGCTTGCAGCGCGACAGTGACTCTCCATATGCGAAGATAAACAACGGCACAGCTATTGCCATTTCATTGTTGATATCAACACATTTAAATACAGTTCTCTTGGCCATTATCCAGCAATTTATAGTAATTACCTTTATGATTATAAAAAATTATATACAGTCAGAAATAAATAAATAAATACACTATTACTTCCACTACATATTAACTACAGCTTCTGTAATAAAGCTTACAGATTCAGAATTTGCAGTACTGAACAAATTAAACTGTTCTAAAAAATTCAAAAAAATATTTTCTGTTGTGATCCTAGTTGTACTTCAAATGCTGAATTAAAAACTGTTTTCAGTTTTTTTCTGTCAGGGATAGTTTTCTATTTTCTGTTTCTGATACAGCGCAGCAAGCATGAGATGAAATTCGATATACAAATTCACGTTTCTATGATGTTATAAGTGTATCACATTAACGGAGGATGAGATCTAACATATAACATAGCAATCTTGGTGTATACGCATTGTAGCATTTATTTGGCATGAGAAATTACAGAAAACTGACAAAAAATGAGCCACTGTGTTGTAACGCACATAACTTTTTTCTCTTGTATTGGGAGTCTTTCTTCTCGAATGATATTCCAGCAATAATTTGCTAACATAGAAGGTAACCACTTCCATTCATAACGCCTTTCTATCGTAGAAATGTCTTCATGGAATCTTTCGCCAAGTTCATCCGATACGTCACTACAACTCTCTGTGAAGTAGTCCAGATGAGAGTCCATCAAATGTACCTTCGAAGGCATATTGCTCCCCAGATCTTGATATGATTTGATCATGCCATTCATCACTGCTTTGTAGGTAGTAGCTCTTCTTCTTCCGAGGAAGTTTTCTGACACTATCTTGAAAGAGTCCCATCCTGTCTTCTCTTTGTCAGTTACTCGTGATTCAAAATTTGCTTATTTCTGCAGCTCCTTGATTTGCGGGCCCACAAATACACTTTCTTTTGTTTTTGCAGCTGAAAGACCCCGGAGTATGGTAGCTAGATATAAGTCTGATGTGAAGCGGTGAAAGTAGTATGTCTCCAGGAGCCGCCAGACTTATTTTCGCGTAATGAGAATTTCAGTTGCGACTATTCAACTTGCAAAGAAAACAGGCGTACTTCGTGTAGCCTTGTTGCATTCCCAGTACCATAGCGATTACTTTGAAATCTCCACATATCTTCCATTTGTATTCATTGTATTGTAATGAATTTATTATGCTTTGTACTAATTCGTCATGCTCTTTGGTCAATCTGGCGTAAACTACTGGAACGGAGTGTATTTTATTTCCGTTATGGAGCTAAACACCCTTGAGACTTGTTTTCGACGCATCTATGAAAAGTCTCCACTCCTAGGAAATCTAGATGAAGTTCAGCACTTTCATTAGTCAAGCAACGTCATTGAAAAATGTCAGTGCTCCGTCACTTGCAAAATACGAAATTAAGACATGTTCTCTGTGCCTGAACGCTATGATTTTAGTACATTGGTGGAGCAGATTATACTCTTGTCATCTTGAACCAAGTGGCTGCACCTTTTGTTTACTTAGTCCTAGATCATGTACCAAATCATTTTAAGTCTGCTTGTGTTAATAAATGTGGCGATGGCTCACTTGTGCACTGATGTAAAGGATGATCATTTGTGATTTCTTCAGTACTACTTAGTTCACTGTATCTCCGAATTTAACCTGGAACTCTTGAAGGTACTGGAAGGCTGTCAGAATCCTGCACAGTCATTCTCGCTGAAGGCAGATCCGAGTAAATAATGTGCCTCTTAAATATTTTGTTTGTATGACGCTGCATTTTTGAAAGACCGAAATAACAATCAGTAATGTGGTCCTTGAGCTCTCTCCACACCATGGGCACAGCGACCAACGTCAAATTCTTTTACCTTTCCACCACTGAATTAGTTTGCAGTAACATGTAGCACAACAGAATGTGGTGCCCATTCTTCATCTTGGTCCCCTATTTCTACTCTAAAGTAATGTTTATATGCTTTCTTTACGACTGTTGAAATTTTCTTCCCCTTTATGACAAAAGTGAACTTCCCACAGATATGGCAGAAGTTGTCTGGCTTATATCTACATCCACGATGACGTTGCATTTCTGAAAATTTGAAAAATACCGCTTCAGTAATACACCTGTACCACATTAATACTGTAGAACTAGGAAAACGCTGATAAGTAAAAGCAAGCAGTCAATTTACTTTGAGCACCAGGCTATATCAGTTTGAACACAGGAACTTATAATTTCAACTGTGCTCGGAAATATGACAGAGACATCTACTTGTCAGCCAAAACACCTAGTCGTTAAGATTGGCACAAATTACGGCTAACATCTCTGTTGTAAACTCAATAAACTCGATGCACCTGCATCTGGGAAGCGTGAAGGTCTACTGCCGAGGCAGCGACCGGTTGTCGCCTTTTGAGTTAATGAGCTATTGCAGGTGGTCTTAACGACATAGGTGTGGAGGGGGATAATCCAATGACGTCTGATTTTTCACCATGCTATTGAACAAGAAATTGTTACGTTCCATCACTATTGGATGAGGCAACATACGCTTATTTCTCTATAGCGTCCCTGTGTTTGCCAATAATTGTGTATATGTATATACTTATTACATAAAAAGTATCCCTAACAACGATATTTTGTTTACATATTTGAACTTCGAATGCTAAACTGGTTTAGAAGCACACATTTTAATATCAGAAATAGAACCCTTGTCGAACAGTGTTATCAACGGCTATTGAACGGCGCAAAGCTTTGGATGGTGCAGAAGGCAGTTTATCTACATTTCGGTTTTACAAGTGAAAAAGCCTCTGGCATTCAGTTACCATAAACGGAAGGAGCCAGTTTCTTTCAGCCGCTTGTGTGCAGTGACGTGGTTGGCGCCGTTATGGACAAAGCTGAACATGGCGTCGTTGTGGCATGGGTCCATAGCATGCAGTGATCTCAAACACGAGTTGCATGTCAGCCAACTCTTCGTCAGTAAACTCATCCATACTGCTGCTTTGTGTCACTGTTAACGTAGAAGAAACACTGCCAGAAAACAAAAACCTAGACAGAACAGGACAATGCAGACTTGAAGGCGAGAAGTAAAATCGGCACCACTGTTTTGAACAGCATATGCCGTGTGTGTCAGTCGGAACAATCTTCCTCACGAGGTAGACAGCGCATACTGTCGACGATTGCGGTGTTGTACAGATATTTTCAGTCCACTAGAGATACAAAAATAAATTTTAGGAAAGCAAGAGAAATTTAATTTTACTGTAACAAGTCCCCAGAGACCAGAGGTCGCTTATAGTGATATACTCAGAAAAATTACTGTACTGTCACCAAAAATTTGGACTGAGTTCGTGTTCACTCGGCATACATTCTACAAGACAAATACTTCTTTCTGGGATTGTTGTGCTTAGAAAACCTCCAGCACTAAAAATACTTCCGTTAAATCAGGGAAAACAGGCGTAAGATCGACATTAGTAACAGGGTCTGGCAGCTGGTCACCCAATAAATGTGAGGAATCGAGACTTTCTGCTTAATTATGATGAGAGGTCCATTACTTCTAGTTTACTCTATTGGCTACCATTCAATGAGAACAATAACGAACGTAAAATGTTTGGGAGCTTCGGCCGAGAGCGAAGTACACCAACCACTTAAAAGTAATTGCAGGGAAAGTAGATGCCAGGCTAAAGTACCTTGAAAGATCGCTGTGGATCTTTAATTCATTCACAAACTGCGCCTCAGTCTAGGACCCTTACCAGGCTGCAATAATGGAATAAACGAAGCAAATCCTAAGAAGAGTGGTTCTTTTCGTCAAAGGTTTGCCTCGCGAAATCGTTACGGAGATGTTCATCAGAGTTCATTGGCAGGAGCTAAGAGAGATGGATTACGTATCAAGGAGAGTTTCACAGTAAACATTCTCGGAGCGGACGTTCCGAATAGAGTCAGATAACATATCCTTTACTGTCGTTTCTTGTAAATATCAATTTATTCCCAACAATTAGCAGCTTTCAGTCAGTTAATACTCGGTAGAAATCTAATCTGCATTTGGATCGTACTTCCTTAAATCTTGTGCAAAAGGTGTGCTGTATAATGCTGCATCCATTTTCAGTAAGCTACCACAAGTATTCGAAAACCTCAGCAGTAATCCACACGCTTTAAAATCGAAACTGAAAAGTTTCTTAATGGGCCACTCCTTCTATCCTGTTGAAGACTTCCTTGAAAAATTAAGCTGATTTCCGTCTTATATTGTTGATTGCTTTTACTTAAACATATGACTTGCCTTTTTGAGTTCATAAACATTTTATTTTTACCTGTTATTACTTTTATCTTGTAAATTCATGTACTGACACATTCCATGACCTTGGAGATTTGCCTATGAATTTGCTCCTACGGAACTTGATTTGTAAATAAATAAACAAATAACAGGTCTGAAACAAATTTGAGACACTGACATATAGGACTGAAGTCGTGCTGGTGACACTCATCCAGATAAAATCATCACTATAGTCTGACGAAACTGTGATTAATTTGCATATGAAGTGGTTTGGAAACGGTTGGCACAATTATGTGACGCCTCTAAAAGATATTTGTTGTGGATGTAAGAATCTCCGAACACAAATTGTAACGAAGAAGTTACGAAGTAGTAGAGACTCAAGAACAATGGCATTACATTGCATTATATTCCGTCTGAACAGGCTGAAAAGGCTCAACAGTACCGACCGACCGCCGTGTCATCGTCAGCCGATAGGCGTCACTGGATGCGAATGTGGAGAGGAATGTGGTCAGCACACCGCTCTCCCGGCTTCTGTCAGTTTTCGTGAGCGAAGTCACTACTTTCAAATCAAGTGGCTCCTCAGTTGGACTGATAAGGCCTGAGTGCATCTCGCCTGCTAACACTGTTCAGCAGACCCGAACGGTCACCCATCCAAGTGCTAGCCAAGCCTGATAACTTTTATCTTCGGCGATCTAACGGGAACCGGAGTTACTACTACGGCAAGGCCATTAGCACAATTGCATAGTGGTGGGCAATAAGTATCCATAATCGTATAGAAGTGAAGAAACTGTAGGACACGTTCGTCATCACAAATTACGACTGCTCATCTACTATAAGGCAAGAACTTTTAGTAATAACGTAATAAGCAGAGTATACAGAGTAACAGTCATGTAAGTGCACGATGAAACATTACAGTTTATATGTTTTCTAAAGAGTTGATTTGTCAATAAACCACGTTTTCAAGAGGTGTAGATATCTGCTACGATAATGTCAATATGTCGTTTAATTAACAAAGAAACTAGTGGTATTAATTAGTATTAATGAAGTATTTGATTTTATAATTGTTTTGTAAATAAGACCGCGTTTTATCGAAGCAACTTAATTTATTCTTCCCAGACGCGTTTCGCATTTTTTTCTCTAAGGGATCTTCAGTGGGATCTGTAACGATACAGATTTGTTATTTTTAGATTACCAAACATTTCACGTCAAAAATGGTTCAAATGGCTCTGAGGACTATGGGACTTAATATCTATGGTCATCAGTCCCCTAGAACTTAGAACTACTTGAACCTAACTAACCTAAGGACATCACACACATCCATGCCCGAGGCAGGATTCGAACCTGCGACCGTAGCAGTCACGCGGTTCCGGACTGAGCACCTTAACCGCGAGACCACTGCGGCCGGCTCATTTCACGTCATGTAAATAAGTATTTTTTAGGGTTTGCGTTTCCTCTCACCTGGTCTGGATATCGCACGACCACTATATTTCCGAAATGTAAGAATAGTTTTGTATTCTATTACGAACTTTCTCACCCTGCTCAACATGTTTCTCTTTCTTTTTTGTGGAGTACCATTATTCTTTTGCCACTAGATATAGCTATCTGTTCGAGCACTGTGCTTGTAAAAAAGTAAATATCGTAACTTCATTATGTGTTTCCCCCTCTTTGGTTTGTATACGTTCACAATCACCTTCTATTCATGATATTTATATCTGTGTCTGTATTCGTGTGTGTGTGTGTGTGTGTGTGTGTGTGTGTGTGTGTGTGTGTGTGTGTGTGTGTGTGTGCCGAGAGAGAGAGAGAGAGAGAGAGAGAGAGAGAGAGAGAGAGAGAGAGCTAAAGGTTTATTTTTAAGTGCGTGTCTGTGTATGGATGTTTGGAGGAGGGGGGGGGGGGGGTTGGTGATTTGAGTTTTAGAGTGCTGAATATGAATCAAACACCTCTCAAACACCTCTTAGAGAGTGGTTGAAAGCTTTGGTGACAGCTGATCTGACTCTTCGTTTTAATGTTCTGTGGAGGGGTTCATGGAAAAGCGAATGAAAAGATGTTCGGTAATATTATTATCACGTTGGGAGGTTTTATTATTATTATTATTATTTTACTTGTTGTTTGTTTTTATATTAAGTTGTCGCCTTTCAACGTGTCATGATTAAATTCGCGTATTGTCAGTTTTTCATATTAAACGAAATGATTTTCGATAACCATGTTAGATGAGATTTTGCAACATGGCAGCTAGAATCCTACATAGTAAAGTTTTTAACTTTAAGCCATCTTTCCTGTCAAGTAACTTCGCAATATTAAAAGAGAAGTTTGCACCAAAGTAATTACAATAATGAGTGTAATATACAGAATGAGCCGCATCAGGTTTGGCCATCGTTACATTTTATTTTCGGAATTTATTGCAGAGGTATAAACTAATGGTAAGTTAGCTACTGCTCACGTTCTGACGCTGGATAGTCACTGTTTCTTTCGGGAATGAAACCAAGTTTTGAAGACAATACGCAGATAGCCAACGCAGCGAAGTGTTTTGTATATATGCGTGTTTTACATGGGAAAACCCAAGCCCCGTGTCTACCCAACGCTTTTGAATTAAATATGCGATTGGCTTTAACAGCTGTTCTAGTACAGGTTTACTCACTCTTAGAAGTGGTCAATATTATTATCAGCAACGTGTTTTTCCTTTGCAGTAACACATTCAGGGTACGAATAGTTTCTATAAACAGCTACAATCATAAGTTACAGCTTGTTGGGAATGTGGAAATTACGATACGCTCTGCAGTCGAGATAATGAGCGAGATCACGCGAACGGGCGCAGGTAGCTAGCTTAAGCGTAGCAGTTTAAACGCAGTACAATGTGTACTGTTGCAGGACAGCCTACTATCGCTTGTGCCTTTTCTCGTGGTTATGCAGGGTCGGCACGTTTAATCGGACTTGGCAAGGTTAGTTTAACGGGTGGCTGGATGTCCTCCCTGCAGCCACAGTGTACCCCAACTGTCTGCGACTAGTGTAATCCATGGAAAAGTGCGACTGTGTTCAGGTGTCTGCGAGACGTATAACTGAGGCAAGACGTGGGGACCAGCCCGGTATTCACCTATTGGGATGTGTGAAAACCACCTAAAAACCGTATCCAGGCTATCCAGCACACCAACCGTCGTCGTTAATCGCCCAGGCGGATTCGATCCGGAGCTGGCGTGCCTACCCAAGACCAGGAAGCAGTGCATTTAGCGCTCTCGGCTACCCTGGTGGGTATGTTGCAGGATAGCTTACAAGTGATGTAAATGTTACTAAATATTTGGCTTGTTAAAAAGTAGGTGAGCTTACATGGAGAACATACCGTCAAATGTTAGCTGGTTATTGCCACAGTTAGCCTGCAATTTAATTATATCTCTTTATAATCTCTGGGAGTGTTGATTTCTGACCAGGTTACTGCTAAGAGTTTGTAAAAATTTCTATTCAAAAGAAGATGTATGGAACACTTCATAAAGCTAGATGTCTTCTTTAAATGTTTCTTTTTTGCTATATTCTCTGTTATTGAAATAAATTCTTTCTTTAGATGTTTGCATTTTTCTCATATGATCGAAACTAAAAATATCGTAATAGGCCCCTTCTCATTTGAAGACAAGTAATATTTATTTCCCTTTTTTCTATTTACTTTGTCCTTTAATGTCCACCCTTCCCCTTTAAAACATTCACATTACTTTTCTAGTTTGTTTCAGCAAACAAGGTGAATCTAGGGAGAATAAAATTATGAGACTAACACCCAACATTTCAGGTTGAAATACAAGAAATCTTATAGCTCTAATAATTAAAGTTTTTCCCTGAGACATTTAAGTCACATGTTTACCTGTGATAATAATGGAAGCAGAAGAATTGAATTAAAATTTGTGCAGCGGCCGGGATTCGATCGTGGGTTCTCTTCGCTAACCATTACGCCACCGCAGCACTATGGTCATTATTGCTGCACGAACTAACGAAATCTACACACACTTTAATTCATATCTTCAGCTTCTTTTTCCCCTACATTGTCACATTACCAGGGCTCTCAATCATTCGAATAGCACTCCAGCGTTGCACGTAATGGGAAAGTAGGGGGCAAAATAAGCTGAAGATGTGAATTGAAGTTTGTGTTTGGGAGGGCATTGACAGTGGTAGTTCGTGTAGCAATGTTGACCATAGTGCTGCCGTGGTGCAATGGTTAGCACTTCTGCCTAATAAGAAAGAAGAGCCGGCTTTGAGTCTAGGCTGCGACACGAATTTTAATTCACTTCTTCTGCTTCCATTATTATCGCAGGTAAAAGAAATCGTTTACTTAAGGTTTTGAATGCAGCATCTGGCTTGCGCACCATCACCTATAGAATCCCCGTCTCCTACTCACTTGGGAAAGTCTGAAATAGTAATAATAATAAGAACAAAATTATAAGAAAATCATTGTTCGCTAACACCACAACAATAACAATACTTCAGAAAACAGGCGTTACATTCTTAAGTAAAGGTCTTCGAAGCTTGCTTTATACAATACTTCCATGGATTCACTGGGTATCTAATGAAATGATGAAAGTGCTGTTCATGTTTACAGGCCACACTTGCTTAATACCGTTTCTCACTGAACTGTCATGTAATACAATTCTTATGACGTATATTACCACCTCACTTTTGATAGCACATTTCTTAATGATTATATCGTTTCATTCATCACACTCCGTAGCAAAATAGCTACAAAAATTCTCCTACAGTTCATAACTTTTCTGAGACTGTACAAGTAATTGCGAGAATCGTCAGCTCCTCAGCCGAGAGACACAAATTCTCAATACTAAATCCCAACGTGCCACTGAGCCCTTGTGGGTCAAACTGGGGAGCCGTTTGATCGATAGGCAGCGGCTCAGGTCTCGTAAGCCGAGAGAGAGGTGTGCTGTCCACATGGCCCTTCGTATCAGCATCCAGTGACGCTTTTGGATTGAGGATGACACGGCGGCCGATCGGTACCGTTGGGCCTTCATGGCCTTTTCGGGCCGAAATTTTAGTTATGTAGATCCCAACGCTCCACATAAACTCTCAACTGTTCCTATTCCTATTACTAGTCCTGTGCGTCGAATAACTAAAACCAATTTCATGCACAATAAACAGGATTCTCATTACCTCTGTACGTTATTCATACCGTGCAGTGTTAATAACTGTCGTATCCGGGGAACGAGAACATGTTGTCTGCTTTTTGGAGAGTGCCATTGCCCTGTGTGCCTGGAATTTCTGCAAGGTAACTCCTCTGTAAAGTCATCGTCAGTTTACTGAAGTCTCCATACCTTCTCACACACATCAACAAAATAAAATAATTCCAATTACAAACCATACGTCACTTCTACTGTTAATGCACAAGGGCTTCTTAAGTACCTCATGTAGTGCAATGACGGTCCAGTGACGCTCCACTAATTTTTAGACCGTGACAGCCTTCAGTATTTTCTCCTGTACTTTTGCTCTACGGTCAGTCGGTGGGATATAAATGAAGACTATCAAAATCATGGTGAATGATGCTGTAAAGACTTTGCTTCAAAACCACCGTTCCTCCTATATGGATTTCACAAACATTTTTCGACGTTGCCATGTCCTTGATGGATATTTTGTATCTGTTTGGTTGTTATGGTCACCCCGAATGCAACATATTATCAGCAGTTTTCTTTTCGCCCAAAAAGTATTTCACCAAGTCGTAAACATACTGAGACCTAATCTTCACCAAACACTGGTCTCTACAGATGTCTGAGAATACGCACATAGACCGGGCAGAGCAAAGTGACCCCCTACCTAATGCCCGGTATGTCCACCTTTGGCATGGATAACAGCGGCGAAGCGTCGTAGCGTGGAAGCAATGAGGCGTTGGTAGCTAGCTAGAGGGAGCTGGGATCACATCTTCATATACAAGTCACCTAATATTCGTAAATTCGTGGGAGAAGGCCGATCAGCTCTGACACCACGTTCAATCATATCCATGATCCCGTGAGTTGGGGGGAAAGCACATAAACTGGAAACTCGCAACTGTGTTCCTTGAACCACTCCATCACATTCCCATTCCTGGCCTTGTGACGTGGCGTATTATCCTGTTGAAAAATGACTCTGCCCTAGGGAGACATAATCGTCGTGAAGGGGTGTATGTGATCTGCAACCAGCGTACAGTACTCCTTGGCCGCCACCGTACTTTAAACGAGCTCCAATGTACCCATGGATGCCAAGTGAAATTCCCCAGAGCATAATGGATCTTCCCACCAGTTCGTCTCCACCCCGCAGTACAGTCCAGTCACTGTAATGCAATTGACGTCCGATCTGGTACCACACATGTTCCTTCAAATGGTTCAAATGGCTCTGAGTACTATGCGACTTAACTTCTGATGTCATCAGTCGCTCGGCTCCAGACTGTAGCGCCTAGAACCGCACGGCCACTCCGGCCGGCCACATGCTCCTTCGGGGACAGATCTGAGCATCATGTTTCGTGGTTTAATTGGAGACAGCCCGGTGTCGAGTATAGACTCCTGATGAAAGCTAGCCCAATTGCGCTAGTAGGGATCCCACAGTAAATTCGCCATGGAAAATAAATACTCTTTTGGCAGTGGCACCCGAGGATGGCGAAACTAGTCATGCAATACAATAAAGACATTCTCAAGATACAGCTGTGGTGGCACCTTTCCTCATATATGTCATCAGCTGAAGTTCCTTGCCCATGCATTAAGATGGACATCAACAAATTGAAGTACAAGTGGTCTCTGTGATGAGTATGTGCAGTCACTGTGACCAGCTACCTTGTGACAGGAGCCTGCCACCTGTCACGTAGGTACCTATGGAATTACAGTGCTGAGTCATAGGCCTTGGAAGCACAGTCCACCTCTAAGGGAAACTACTGTGTTGCAGGACGTGTGCCGTGAATATTCTGGCACTGTCCAGATGGGGGTGTGTATGCTGGCCAGCCTGTTGCTGCCACAGTGGAACAGCAGTGTCTGCTTGAGCAGCCTTGCTTACACAACGATGTCGTCAGACATCCAGCAGGTGACAACTGTATGCTGGACTGATCCCAACAATCGGCCACATGCACACATGCCTTTTGCTGAAACAGAGCCCTCATAGTTAAGTGGTCAAACTACAACGCCGTAGGTGTGACCTCCACTCAGTGGCACCAGCTAATCATCCAGAACCCTCAGGTCTTAGATGGGGGCTGCCCACCCCCAGCCCTGGAGGACTATTGTTCGAGACTGGGATGGTGCAGCAGGCCAGGCGCCTTCGCCTGTGCAGGCACACGCCCTGTGTTTGCCTCTATGTACAAGGACGGGCACCACTGCTGAGAGCTCGAGATCCATGACGGGATTAGGTGGCTTCCAGTGCGTCTTGCCCTGAGCTGCGAAGCTGCGTACAATTGGCGCATACGCGGCCCAGGCCACCAAACGCACCTCTCGTTAGCGTTCCCTCTGAGTCGCTGGCTTCATCATTTCTCAGGGCGAGTAGCGTAGCCAGCTACCAGACACCATAAGTAGCCTGCTGACCTCGTAGCCTCCACATCTGCCGTCTACAGCACATGTCCTAGAGGACGTTTCGTTCCCTGTGCATTGTTCAGATTGTTGTAGTTGCTTCACTAATATAATGTGCGTTTAATCAATGATGTTTTCATGTTTCAAATGGTTCAAATGGTTCTGAGTACTATGGGACTTATCATCTTAGGTCATCAGTCCCTTAGAACCTAACTAACCTAAGGACATCGCACACCTCCATGCCCGAGGCGGGATTCGAACCTGCCACCGTAGCAGTCCCGCGATTCCGGACTGCAGAGCCTAGAACCGCACGGTCACCACGGGCGACATGTTTTCATGTTTATACATTGTATGATTACTGGCCTTCGACTCACCACTCCACTGTTGCCCCTACCAGTGACGTGAACTATTGGCTTGCTGATACTGAAACCTCAATTTCACCACCCACTACAGGGACCATCCTCTCTCGGCCATTACTCAACATATGGCTACAGGAAAGGAGGAAACTGTATAAACATTCAGGATTATGGATAATTATCCAGACACATAATTCAAGTGATTGTAAAAAATGTAAAAAGTAAACTATTAAGAGTACACAGACGACATTTAGTTACATGTATGAGGAAATCCAACAAACATGTGCACAGCCATCCAGCATGTAAATTCCGATGTACTTGCCCTGTCAGTGTGGGAGCAAACCATAGATTCAAAATCCAACCTATCTTAAACGAAAGCAGTCTTAGTAGCTCACTAAATACTTACTAAATAACCCCTTAATTGCAAACGGCACAGAAACAATCTTTTCATCTTCTGCAAATAATTTTCCAGGACAGGTTTCATTGTGGACCGTCATTTAGAACGAACTGAAGACACAACTGCAATCTGTGAGAAAGTGTTGGCGTCATTTCACTCACTACGGAAATATAGAAAAGTGTATTTCCTTTCGGGCTTAAAAAAAGGCATGTAGAGCCACTAATAAACCCCATACTTGACTACAGTGATGGCATTCTTCTATGAGTTTTGTACAAAAGCTCAGACATGCTGGAACTGGTGATGAATGCTTGTAAAAGATACATTTTCGACGTACGCCTGTTCAACCACGTCACTCCACCCTACGAAAAATTATCATGGCTACGTGCCTTCAAGCGTAGCGATTATAATACTCTATGTTTGCTCTATCGTCTAGTCAATCATTGCATTCCCGTTTATTTGTGTTCGTCTCTTAATCCACTATCTGAACAGCACAGCTAAAAATGGCTCTGGGACTTAACTTCTGAGGTCATCAGTCCCCTAGAACATATAACTACTTAAACCTAACTAACCTAAGGACATCACACACATCCATGCCCGAGGCAGGATTCGAACCTGCGACCGTAGCGATAGAGCAGTTCCAGACTGAAGCGCCCAGAATCGCTCGGCCACACTGGCAGGCAACAGCTCAGCAGAAATACTTGTTATCAACAGAGTAAAATGCTATGTACCCTCACATAACACTGCCATGTTCTCCGAACTGCTTTCTGCTCCGGGGAGACGGCTTTCCAACAGTACGTGAAATATTAAAGAAATTAAATTCCTTCGAAACTTCAAAGTCGAAGGAGTTTTATAACCCGTACTTTCCTTAGAGCCACTGTCACTGTCATTTCAACCTTTTCCTCTGCCTTTATCCATTCTGCTTCAGATCATTCTAATTGTCCTTTACTATTATAATTATTACTTTTTATTGCTGTTATTAGTGTCAGTTATTATTATTAGCATTATTATTATTACTGAGAAGGTTTTGTAATATGTTTGGTGTGCATTGCTACTGTTCAGGTGCAAGAGAGGGCCTTAAGACCCTAATCTGGTCAGACCATATATATATATATATATATATATATATATATATATATATATATATATATATATATATATATATGGCTACAACCACTGAAGGACTTTTTTTTCTTTTTTGCTGTGATCTCTAGCTACATGGCAGATCAACGGTGAAGATTCTTTGTGTGATGGAGCTCTGCAATAGAGAGTCCGAAACTGAGGCTTTCGGATTCAGAACCACATTTAACATGGTGAGAGGTTTCCTCCATTTTTGCATGTCACGTCTCACTTTCGTTAATTTTATTAATGTTTTATATCATGGCATGGCGGGAGAAGGCCGAATAAGGTTATTCTGTTGAGAGCATTTGTATTGAGAGCTCAAATTGCTTTTCACTTTATTGGTATGAATGTGGGGAACTGTATGTGATCTTGCTTTTAGTTTATTCTGTTATTTCCCTATGTGTCAGGTTGCGAGACGAGCACCAGAGGACGCGCCTTTTCGTAGGGTGTCTGCTTTTCTGCAAACACGGAGAGTGTCACACACAGTGGGCTTGAGCGTCCTGCGGGGCGACCGATCCTTAGTCGAGTTTCGTCTACAGTATGGAGGGCGAAACGACCTACAAGCCATCTGAGCTGCGCCACAGTTTAATTTGTTTTCTGTTCCGGTGCATCTGGAATGAATACTGCTAGCGCCGACTGACTGTGTTGTCTTCATGATTCTGACAATACTTGTGGACGATGCCCCGCTCGGTGCGACTGTCTGGCGCCGGGTGGCTGGTGGTCTTGGCATGCTGTTTTCGTAGCCAGTCAAATGGCAAGTTCAGTGCCAGCAGCTAAATAGCAGAGGCATGATTGGTCAACTTGAAATGAGGCCAGTTGACGTCATAAAGCCCTGCACGAAACTGCATGGAACGGTTGCTATTAGCGCAAATGATGTTCTGAGATAGTGTGGGCTATTTTGGAATGAGCACTGAGTGCTGATTCGAGGCTTTTCGAGGGTAGTGGGGAGATGAATAACGTTGGCTTTGCTCTTGTGTTGAGTGGGCGCAGGGCATTTCGGGATCTGATATTCGTAGGATTTGGACGGTCTCGCAACTTAGTTGCACTTTTTCGGAACCGTTGTGGAGCATGACTTCGGTCATACTTAAGTTTCGTTCTGCGACTTAAGACCCAGGTTCTTAGTTGCGTTTACGCACCTGTACCGACATGTCGAGTTTTTCTATGTCTCTTTCCGGAGTTACACCCACCTGCATCCAGTTTTTCTGCTTTGGCCACGCGTGCAGAACTTAGAATTCCCCGAACAGCATTCGAGGCCACGGGTTGAAACAGAGTTGCTGCACAAAAGGAGTCGGCGCCTACATCATCAGAACGCTGCCTAGCGACGGCCTGCTGCAGGTTTCAGGACTGGTAAAGTATTTTATGGCTCCAGCATTGTAGGACCTATCAAATTTATACTGAAGTCCTCAGCAGTACGCGCTCGCTTTCCTACAAGTCCACCTTGTTTATTTCTCCAAGTGTGCCCATTTGAGCTCTCAATACTAATTGCGATACTGCACTGTAGGCGGGAGAGTAATATTTGATTCATTAGGACCTCCAGTCATTATGGTCAGTCTCTTGCATCACAGAGAGTAGGAGCACCTTGTCCTTGAGCCAACTCTTATTCTCATAATAGTTCAATGTACCCTATCCTTTAGCCTACTATTTGTATCGACAATCAAGTACTTTTGTGTTCTGATTGATAAGAAATCTCATTGTAATATTTAATCCTCTTATAATTTCATAGATAAACGCAGAATCCCATCTCCTGTCGTTTGTTATGATAACATTCCCATTTTTTACTGAGTAGATTACTCTTTTATTAAATTATTATGAGTGTGCACACCTTATTTTACCAACTAGCAGGTCCACCAACAATTCCTTTCGTTACCGTTGTGTACGTAAATAATTAGGTGGTACATAAGGAGAGGGTGGAGTGCATGTCCAGTTTTCAAGCAATATTCGCCAGAATTAAAAAGGCACTAACTCTTCTCCACCCCGACACCTCGCAATCGCCCCATCTACCACACAATTCATTTACTAGTGAATGCAGAAGCTTAAGTAAACTGTGTCTTTGTAAGGATTGACGCATCAGGCAGCTATGATTGGTATCAATGGGGACACTTTAGGGTGAGTGTGGTCCAATTTGGTCTCTCGACTGGACGTGTGCCGTGCGTCTAGCCGTTTTTGTAAGCATGACACAAAGAACATATTCAGTTTCTATTTCTATGCGTCTAAAAAAATACCTTATCTCAATACAAACACTTCTTCAATCGCTTAAAAGTGTCTACATCATTTTCAATAACCTGTGTGTGAAATGCGTTCCGCTCACATACGCCTTGTGCATGCCATAAGGATGGCAATTAGTTGTTACTGATACAAATATCATAGTTCTCAAAGTAACGACAGCAGTCAGGAGAATGTCGTATATCATGTGACGCGACGTGTTCGTTTAATGCATATTTATAACTACACCATAACTGTCGCGGATAAAATATAAGCATTTTTTAAAGGAAGACGCTGTTTTCTCTACCATCATCGCTCTCGCACGCAGAATTATGTTCGCTACAAGAACGAAACCTTTTCCGAAGTCCTCTCGGGCAGTGCTATCTTATCGTAATCTGCTGCATAATCGATACTAGTCGGCCGATCTGGTCGTAAATTCGCGTACTGTAAATCGAGGTTTCTTGTAGCTCCCATCCACTTGAAATTTAAATCAGAACACCAGAACTTCCGTATCGGTCTGTCAGGGTGCTTTCTTTCGCTCTAAATAATAAGGAGTCTTGCCTTCTCCTTCGCTGTATCTTCCTCCTGGAGTTTTTTACTCTCCTTTGGTTGCCTGAGCTGAGGTACCGGCTCTTTTCCAATATAAGAGCTGGTCTCTCGTCTTACTCTCCTGTCACACTAAGCTCCTTACAGCGGATACTTCCAGCAAAGTAAGATGCTATCGAGCCACAACCTCTTACTTCACCGCACCGAAGCTGAGACGATAAAGTTAACAATATTTTATCGCATCTTCTTCCTCCAGTGTAAAACAGGATGATAAAAAGCCTTGTTAATACCCCTTGTTTTAGTCACAGTAATGCTGTTAGCAACGCGAATTCATTCTCAAAAGGTTTTAGAGTATTCTATATTTTGCGATTCCGTCCAAGATTTGTTTGTTTTTTAAAATTAGTATGTTGACCACATTATGTTCAAAAAGATCTGAAACAGCTATATTTACGCAAAATTCGTTGATACTTATCACTGAGCAGTGTAATGAACGGAGGAAACAAAAGATACGAAGAAAATATCTGGCAGGATAAATGCTAAGTGCCTTGCTCGTGTAGACTAGGACGCACACTCCAAGAATGGGAGGTGAGCCGCCCTGGCTCCAATGCATTTTGCTGATAAATGTTTAAGTAGGCTGATTAGGTTTTTTTATTGGTAACGCCGCCGCCACGTAACGCTCTGTATGAAAATCACTAGCTGCGCCGTGTGCAGTCTGTGGCTTGTTTGCATTGTTGTCTGCCATTGTAGTGTTCTTATTTCAATTTCCAGGAGTGTATGATTACACTGTGAAACTCTTAATTTATGATATTTACTTAAATTAAATGATGAGAAACATTTTATATCTATTGTCTTTCCAGCTGGGAGGTTGCTCATTTTGTTTAATATCCAGTTTCTATCTGCACTGCAGCATTGGCTAAAGCAAAATTTAATAGATGTACTAATATCACTATTTTCTGTCTACAGACCCAGTAAAGAATCATTTTATGATGTACTTTCTTAGAAAAGAGAGCACAAATAGACATTTCTCTTCACAGGAATTGCAAAAATACTTTTTTTACGATTTGGTAACTTATCTGCTAGCGTATGTTCTCGTGATGCATTACTCTAGTGTTAAGATGTGACATAGGTATTAAACATTTTTACTGTAATATTTTTTCTGCTTCAGCTTTGCCATGTTTCTATATAAGTTATTACATTTATTGCTGCCTGCTTTGCTTACTTGCACTTTTTTGTCATTGCTGTTTGTGTTAATTGTTTTGTGCTGCTGCATTGCCTCGTCCCTTAGTTTAGCATCTGAGTTCAGTAGCTTTAAGTTAGCTTAAGATGGGGTAGTCTATAAAAGAAAACGAGTTGTGATGAATTGGAAGAAATGCATTGAGAAGCTATAAGGAATGATTTGGCCAAAAAAGTAGTGTACAGTGGAGAAAAACTATTTTTGAAAGAGGGTGTGAACAAAATACAGAAAGCATGCTTGGATAGGATATTTTTGGTGGAAACAAATGTTGAGATATGACGAAAGATCTACAGAATGAAGTTTTGGGTTTGACTGCAGTACCAAATGTCACAATGAAAACAAACCCTGTCCCGTATTTTGTGTTATTATGCTATGTGAATTTGTATTTTTTCCTGTCTTTGTGTGTTTAGCTGATACGAGTTACATTGTAGAATTTTTCTGATAATATATTATTTACTTTGTAAACATGTTTAGACATTACATATCAGTTCTGTTTTGTTGCTCATATGTGAATTTGATGTTTCAAAAGTTATTCTGATCTTTATGTATGTACTTATGTCATAATTTTTGTAACACTGATGAGCATGTTTATTTCTATTCTTTTGTAAAGCCTGTTTTACTACAAATGTTATCTGTATTATTATATTTTAATGATGTACTTTGTAACTTTGTTATTGTATTCTTATGTTATAAAATTGTAATTGATACCAGTTCATCAGATTAAGTAACTTGTAGGTTACATTTCACTGCACGCGTTTCTGTTGGTCATAGTATATGAACAATATGTGAGAAGTAGGGACTGTTAGTGTTTGCACATGTGATGATGATTCAGCAAGGGACTGGTTAATAGCATTGCTGGTTCTAAGGACAATTCCAAAAACTTTGTGCGTGCACAAGTGGTGGTTGATGGACTTGCTATATTCTCCGCAAGACTCTTCGATGGTGATTGTGCACCTGCACAGTCGCAACAGATGGCTGCTGACTATCTCTACAAGGACTGAAGTGGGTCTACACCTTTGATGACTTACCAATACCATTATTTCTACAAGGACTGCAGTGGGTCTGCACCTCTGTTGGCCCACCAATACCGTAATCTCTACCAGGACTACAAGGAGTCTACTCTATGTTGACCTACCTACCAATATTCTTCAAATCTTCGACTGACTCTGTTGTGGGTTACCTATCAGTATGTCAAAAGTCAGCACTGTCTTTCCGTTGCAAGGACAACACAACTTCTTCAAGACTGATTAGAAATCCACTACATCCAAGTGCAATTTCTTTTATTGCTCAGACTTTGAGAAAAACACTGCAATTGTACTGTGATGAACGATCAGAACTGTCTTTATGGACTGTGAGAAAATTTTAGCTTTGGACCAACGTTGTATCAATAAGTGAGTGCATTTGGTATCTTTGTTATTGCAATTATGAAAATTTTTTCAAATCTGTATTGGCCACTGCCCAAAACAATTTGTAATTTTTTTTGTGGGGAGCATGGGGGCTATGTAAGTAGGCTGTTTAGGTTTTTTTATTGGTAACGCCGCCACCACGTAATGCTCTGTATGAAAATCACTGGCTGTGCCGTGTGAAGTCTGTGGCTTGTTAGCATTGTTGTCTGCCATTGTAGTGTTGGGCAGCGGCAGCTGGATGCTAACAGCGCGTAACGTTGCGCAGATGGAGGTGAGCCGCCAGCAGTGGTGGATGTGGGGAGAGAGATGGCGGAGTTTTGAAATTTGTAAGAATGGATGTCATGAACTGCCATATATATTATGACTATTAAGGTAAGTACATTGTTTGTTCTCTATTAAAATCTTTCATTTGCTAACTATACCTATCAGTAGTTAGTGCCTTCCGTAGTTTGGATCTTTTATTTAGCTGGCAGTAGTGGTGCTCGCTGTATTGCAGTAGTTCGAGTAACCAAGATTTTTGTGAGGTAAGTGATTTGTGAAACGTATAGGTTAATGTTAGTCAGGGCCATTCTTTTTTTAGGGATTATTGAAAGTCAGATTGCGTTGCGCTAAAAGAATATTGTGGGTCAGTTTAAGCCCATTTGTGTATAATTTTTTTTAAGGGGATGTTTCAAATGTAGTGTACTGGCCAGCTTGTGACTTTTAGGCGCGTGTCTAGGTAAGCTCTGGGTTGGTCCCAGATCTGTTCCTCGTAACATTCGATTATGGTAAACACGATGATCGCTGAGGTCGAGTCCCTCGGTCGATTCAAAAACTAAACACCGCCCAAAGAGACCGATAAGGCCCAACAGTACCGCCCACAGACGCCACCGTATGAGGATATGGAGGGGCATTTGAACAGTACATCGCTCTCCCGGCGGTATGTCAGTTTATGGGACTGGAGCCGCTACTTCTCAGTCAAGAAGCTCCTCAGTTCGCCTCACAAGGGCTGAGCGCACCACGCTTGCCAACAGTGCTCTGCAGACCTGGTGGTCACCCATCCCAGTGCTAGCACAGCCCGAAAGCGCTTAATTTCTGTGATGTGACGAGAATCGGTGTTACCACTACGGCAAGGCTGTTGCCTCTTCTGTAGACATCTTTCTTTTATTTTTTTAGAAATATGAATTTGTACGTTGCTTAAACTGCAGATAATCCGAAATAATGGTCAGTGTATCGTATTTACTAATGCGAGTATTTTCGTAAAAGGGAAGTGCAAACAAATACTAAGAGGTTTTGGAAAATGAACAAAGAATGCCATCGTGAAGTATGAAAATGAACTCCAAAATGCAATCCGCTATTACAATCCTGCGACGTCTATTTTCATCTTCAGGTAAAAAACTTACTCAAAAACTTTCAAAACTCCTCTTTTAGAGAAAGAGATGAAGAAATCACATTCCGAGAACACTGCTTTAAAATACATTCCACTGCACATCCGTACAAATCCTCTCCAATATTTGTCGAAATGATGTATTATGCGTAGGTTGCTGTCAAACTCATGTACTATACAAGTTACATGTCTGTAATTCATACCAATTTAGGTTTACAGTAATAGCTTTCTAATGACACGCCGATAAGCAAAATCGGATGAACTGTTTAGATTTTGGAAATTCGTTACTGGGTGTCACTTGTATAATTTACAGTCCGAAACTATACTTTAAACTAATAAAGACAAAGAAAATCTGATTATACCACCAGAATCGTCGTGAAAATAATGCTAAGGTACGCGTGTCTTTTTAAGTTATCGTGATTCCTCTGGCTATTATTAATTTCTACATGAACTGTGAAATGTCTGCCATTGTAGTTTCACAAAGTCCGCCATATTTGGCACTCCAAGCATACACGTCTCCTTCATGGACTCAAAGCACAATCCTCGTCACAGCATCAACATTGAATTCCCAGCCACGCGGTCGCCCTGGACCATGCGCTGGGGCTACCCCTCTTGCTTCGGCTAACGTTCGCCACGACGCGGTTGCTGACGAGACACAGCTAGCCGAGAGGCCCGTGCGGCCATGCCAACTCTGGCGATTTTCTTTTCAAATCCATCTCTTTCAAACCAGGGAGAAGTTATTTCTTACGTTTTTGTGTCTTACTGTGTACAGTGTGCAGTGAAGGCCACTTAAAATGCGACGTCTGCAATCCTCTCAACTATCAATCAACTTTAAAAAAAAAAATTCCTTAAATTTCGTTCCTGCACTCCATTTCCTCCATGAATTCAACATGTTTTTTCCTGGGTTCATCAGTCTTCTGACTGGTTCGATGTGGCTTGCAACGAGTTCTTCTCCTGTGCCAACCTTTCCAGCTCACAATAGCTCTTGCAAACTACGTCCTCATTTATTTGCTGGATACATTCCAGTCTCTCTCTTCCTCTACAGTTTTTGACTTCTACAGCTCCCTCTAGTAACATCGAAGTCATTCCCTCATGTTTTAACAGATGTCCTACCATCCTGTCCCTTCACCTTGTCAGTGCTTTCCACATATTCCTTTCGTCTCCGATTCTGTGCAGGACTTCCTCATTACTTACCTTATCAGTCTACATAATTTTCAACATTCGTCTGTAGTACCACATCTCAAATGCTTCGATTCTCTTCTGCTCCGATTTTCCCACAGTCCATGTTTCACTACCAACAAAGGAAAGTTTTAAATCGAAAAAACCGCTGCATGTGTACCCCTTGACCATATCTCTCTGGTATTATAGGAAGTCTCCACACTCTTCATTTAATTCCGTCAACCTGTTGAAACTGACATCAGATATTTAACTATTCGTACCACCAATTTTTTACATTTTCTGGACGCTTGCAAATTTAGCTCAAAGTTCTTCTTAGGGCGCGGTTACTTTCGTCCATTACCTGCACTTACCTACCGAGCGAGGTGGCGCAGTGGTTAGCACACTGGACTCGCATTCGGGAGGACGACGGTTCAATCCCGTCTCCGGCCATCCTGATTCAGGTTTTCCGTGATTTCCCTAAAACGTTTCAGGCAAATGCCGGGATGGTTCCTTTGAAAGGGCACGGCCGATTTCCTTTCGCTCCGTCTCTGATGACCTCGTTGTCGACGGGACGTTAAACACTAACCACCTGCATCTACCTGAAACTCGTTCCACCAGATCGCCAGTAGGAAAGCAGAGCAGAAACCTACCGCACTGCAACACGCACCAAGCTGCACACAACGTAACTATTCCAAGAATCGGGAAAAGGTCTTAATTTTGAATGAAAGGTGGAAATACCGGCAAAACTTCGGTATATTCTAAACCTTGATAATGTACACGTTCACTGCCTAGCCCGTGCTAATCTTAACACAGTAATGCGCAAACCTTTCATTCACGTTAGCAAGTTTAAGGTGACGTATTTCAGGAAATCTGAACAGCTACTCAGCACGGTTTGTCCTTAAATGAATGTGCTCGCCATACTATTAAGTTTATCGATGTCTAATGCACTCCTGTTTTTAGTCACCGATCTGCTCAATATGCCATGCGGAATTACTGTCTTTTCTGATACACAAAATTACTTAAAAAATCCGTTCTTTCTAAGAAACGCACAGGAATAAATATGCCTTCATTTTAAAACGTTTTTGAAATATGTAGCAAAACTGAAACCGGCAAATAATAACTTCCTTTGGAGCTTATATTGCACACGACCGTGCCGTTGAAAGGCAAGGCTCCGACTCCTTAGACTCCTGTAAGCATTCTCTATCTCCAAGAGAAAAGACACGCGAAGAATATTCCGTTCTGGTTGGTCAGTTTTCTTCAAGCTCAATATAAAAACATTATTCTCCCGCGTCAGTCCGCTCTTTTCATGACTAACCAATCAATAAATAACAAACTTTCGAACTATACTTTCTTCCGAAATAAATATTTAAAGTTCTGATACTCAGTTTATACTTTAGGTTATCAACTATTTCCATTTGCACTCGAATTAGCTTTCTTTTTACCATGAACTTACTTAACAAATTGTAATACAAAATTCCCCGTCGTTTGCATTCACACTGTCTTGAAACTTTCTGTCACTAGATCGTACAGCGTTCATCTGCAGAACAATGAGCTAGATATTACTTTGGAACACATTCACGCATCATTCAAACTACTAAAAGCATATACAGCATTGTACAAACATAAATAAACAAAAATCCTTCGAGAAATAAACGCATCAATTCACAAAAACATTCTCTTGACATCTTTCTTGAATGTCTCTGAGCACTACTACACTCTGGTGGTCAAAATTCGTAACTAAATTATAGTTATTTCCGTTTAGTCGTGTCCGCTACTGCCCTCTAGCAGATGAACATTAGAACTACGTACTCGACTGAACAGGCTTAAGACTATCTGTCACTGTTTACTTACGAGTCGTTCTCCCGATACACTTGCTGTAGACAGGAGCGATATAAGGCGGCACGCCTCACACTGTCAACTAAATCTTTAAATTCTTTCTTCAAGGTATTGTAATGTCGTTACACAGTTAATCTGTAGTGCCTAATACAGGGTGTTTCAAAAATGACCGGTGTATTTGAAACGGCAATAAAAGCTAAACGAGCAGCGATAGAAATACATCGTTTGTTGCAATATGCTTGGGACAACAGTACATTTTCAGGCGGACAAACTTTCGAAATTACAGTAGTTACAATTTTCCTCAACAGATGGCGTTGCAAGTGATGTGAAAGATATAGAAGACAACGCCGTCTGTGGGTGCGCCATTCTGTACGTCGTCTTTCTGCTGTAAGCGTGTGCTGTTCACAACGTGCAAGTGTGCTGTGGACAACATGGTTTATTCCTTAGAACAGAGGATTTTTCTGGTGTTGGAATTCCACCGCCTAGAACACAGTGTTGCTGCAACAAGACGAAGTTTTCAACGGAGGTTTGATGTAACCAAAGGACCGAAAAGCGATACAATAAAGAATCTGAAACTTCCTGGCAGATTAAAACTGTGTGCCCGACAGAGACGCTAACTCGGGACCTTAGCCTTTCGCGGGCAAGTGCTCTACCAACTGAGCTACCGAAGCACGACTCACACCCGGTACTCACAGCTTTACTTCTGCCAGTATCCGTCTCCTACCTTCCAAACTTTACAGAAGCTCTTCTGCGAAACATGCAGAACTAGCACTCCTGAAAGAAAGGATACTGTGGAGACATGGCTTAGCCACAGCCTGGGGGATGTTTCCAGAATGAGATTTTCACTCTGCAGCGGAGTGTGCGCTGATATGAAACTTCCTGGCAGATTAAAACTGTGTGCCCGACCGAGACTCGAACTCGGGACCTTAGCCTTTCGCGGGCAAGTGCTCTACCAACTGAGCTACCGAAGCACGACTCACACCCGGTACTCACAGCTTTACTTCTGCCAGTATCCGTCTCCTACCTTCCAAACTTTACAGAAGCTCTTCTGCGAAACATGCAGAACTAGCACTCCTGAAAGAAAGCGTTTTGGTGCGGCTGTTCTGTTTGATGTATACTATCCGACTCTGCAATGACATGGAACTCCCTCCCACACTACCTTCCACCTTTTACTTTGGCACCTTTACGGCTCCTAATGACAAAGCTACTTAATACAACAATTTGTTTATGACAGACATTGATCCAGTCAGTGTCTGACACTGCCGCGATAGCCCTGGTTCTACGCCCAGGGTGGCCAAGCGGTTCTAGGCGCTACAGTCTGGAACCGGGCGACCGCTTCGGTCGCAGGTTCGAATCCTGCCTCGGGCGTGGCTGTGTGTGATGTCCTTAGGTTAGTTAGGTTTAAGTAGTTCTAAGTTCTAGTGGACTGAGTTTTCCTAGCTTCAATAAAATATTATTCATACTGCGTTTCTGTCTAACCGCTGGGTAAGATATTAGGAAAAGAAGTGAATAGTCTGATTTTCTCATCCAGTAGAAACAACAAACGGTCCAATCCTGCATAAAGGGTAACTTTATTGATTAGCTTTTCCTATAAACAGGACTATCCTCCCATAGTATACTTTATTTGTAAACTAAACCATATTTTGGTAAGAGGGTTATATGTGGTAACAGAGAGACAGGGTTTTATGTTATTTAGGTAAAAGTATACAAAGTACAGTAGTTGTGGTAGGGTTATAACTTCCTCGTGATTTGCTGTACCCTGCATTAATCTATAAAGCTATCCTGCATATGGATCGCACACTTTCTTTTCGTAATACAAAATTTGTAGTGTTGGCAGAAGAGCCAACACCGTGTTACTAGGGGAGGCCGAAATGCACGCCGATTTAGCTCACGCAGGCTGGCGTGAGAAAGGAAGAACTATACTGACGTGAGGTCTGGAACATGACAAGGAATTAGAATTTAGAAGGCGTACGTAGCTAGTTTGATACTTAACTGTAATCCATTAATGATGAACGTCGCTCTTGACCGTACATGACTCACAGTATCAATATCAATAGTAACTGAATATGGCGCCTTGCTAGGTCGTAGCAAATGACGTAGCTGAAGGCTATGCTAAACTGTCGTCTCTGCAAATGAGAGCGTCTGCAGTCTGTGAACCATCGCTAGCAAAGTCGCCTGTACAACTGGGGCGAGTGCAAGTGAGTCTCTCTAGACAAGCCGTGTGGTGGCGCTCGGTCTGCAATCACCGATAGTGGCGACACGCGGGTCCATTTCGAATAGTCACACCCTGATATTTGGCTGATGTTACCGCTTCCAAAGACTGATCATTTATGTTTTACTCTTACATTAATGGGAATTTTCGCCTTGTTATACGCTGTAGATTACACTTACTAATATTGAGAGATAACTGCAAGTCATTACACCACGCATTTATTTTCTGCAAATCCTCATTGATTTGTTCACAATTTTCGTGCGATACTTCTTTCCTGTAGACTACAGCATCGTCGGCAAACAGTCTAAAGCCGCTGCCAATACCATCAACCAGATGGTTTATGTAAATCGCAAAAAGCTGAGGACCTATTACGCTGCCCTGGGGCACACCTGAAGTTACTCTTGTTTCTGTTGAAGTTACCTAGTAAGGTCATCCGAAGACCAGTATCAGTTGCAAAGCGATTTAGAAAAGATTGCTGTATGGTGTGACAGGTGTCAGTTGACGCTAAATAACGAAAAGTGTGAGATGATCCACATGAGTTCCAAAAGAAATACGTTGGAATTCGATTACTCGATAAATAGTACAATTCTCAAGGCTGTAAATTCAACTAAGTACCTGGGTGTTAAAATTACGAACAACTTCAGTTGGAAGGACCACATAGATAATATTCTCGGGAAGGCGAGCCAAAGGTTGCGTTTCATTGGCAGGACACTTAGAAGATGCAACAAGTCCACTAAAGAGACAGCTTACACTACACTCTTTCGTCCTCTGTTAGAATATTGCTGCGCGGTGTGCGATCCTTACCGGGTGGGATTGACGGAGGACATCGAAAGGGTGCAAAAAAGGGCAGCTCGTTTTGTATTATCACGTTATAGGCGAGAGAGTGTGGCAAATATGATACACGTGTTGGGATGGAAGTCATTACAGCAAAGGCGTTTTTCGTCGCGGCGAGACCTTTTTACGAAATTTCAGTCACCAACTTTCTCTTCCGAATGCGAAAATATTTTGTTGAGCCCAAACCAACATAGGTAGGAATGATCATCAAAATAAAATAAGAGAAATCAGAGCTCGAACAGAAAGGTTTAGGTGTTCGTGTTTCCCGCTCGCTGTTCGGGAGTGGATTGGTAGAGAGATAGTATGATTGTGGTTCGATGAACCCTCTGCCAAGCACTTAAATGTGAATTGCAGAGTAGTCATGTAGTTGTAGATGTAGGACGACATACTGCTCTCTGTCTGTTAGAAAACTTTCTATTCAACCGCATATGTCATCGGATACACCGTAAGCACGCACATTATATTCTGGTGGTAATCTAGGACACCATGACACCTGAGTACAATCAGATCAGAGCTTACAGAGCATCGGAGCAGACCTCTCTTAACGCTCTTAACGGAACTAAATCGACAGATGTAAAGGTAATATCCGTAGTACCACATGGAAGTGTGATAGGACCGTTGCTGTTCACAATATATGTAAATGATCTATTAGAAAGAGTCGGGTGCTCTTTAAATCTATTGGCAGATGATGCAGTTGTTTATACCAAAGCAGCAACGCCAAAAGATAGAATTCGCAGAACGGCCTGCAGAGAACTGCTGACTTGTGCTGACTCTCGCAGATTACCCTAAACATACATGGATGTAACACACTGCGCATACATAGGAAAAGAAATCCACTACTCCACTACTGTACAGCTACACTATTGATTACAAACAGCTGAAGACAGCGTCTGCCGTAAAATATCTAGGCGTAACTGTAAAGAGCGACGTTAAGTGGAATGACCACAGATAGTGGGAAAACCAAACAGAAGACTCAGATTCATCGGAAGAATTTTAAGCCAATGTAACTCATCCACGTATAAAATAGCTTATAAGGCGTTTGTTCGCCCGTTTCTTGAGTATTTTTCGTCTATCTGGGTTCCCTATAAGGTAGGACTGATAGAGGAGATAGAGAAAGTACAACGAACAGCGGCACGTTTCGTCACTGGATCGTTTAGCTAGCGAGAGAGCGTTACGGAGACGTTAAACAAACTCCACTGGAAAACGTTACAAAAGAGACGTTGTGCATCACGGAGAGATTTGCCACTAAAATTTCAGGGCAGCACATTTCAGGAGCAGCAGTTACCCCTGCGAACATCTAGTGTATTGACCAAGAGGAGAAAATTCGAGAAATTAGAGACAGTACAGAGGCTTACCGACAACCATTCTTCCCACGCACTATTCGCGAGTGGAACAGGGTTGGAGCTATGAGATAGTGGTACAGAAAGTACCCTCCGCCACACACAATTACGTAACTTGTGGAGTATGATGGACCACCCACATCCTGTCACTCTTGAAGTTTCTCCCGATAGCATGCCGCCTCCTGGCGGTATAATGCTCCTTGACACAAGGCCAACATCTTAGTACAGAGTTCTGAGGAGCATGATAGTGAAATCACTCTGACGTCTCGGCCAACAGACTCGCCTGATCTGCAGCCGACGAAACACCGACCAGTGCGCCAGTTACGTCCCCACTCACCACTGGTCCATCATTGACGAGAACTGTGTGACCTGTACATCAGGAGCCATCTATCCTTGGATATCTACCGAAAGCATATCGAGAGGATATGCATCAAGGAGAACCGTTGCTGTATTCTGTTCTGAAAGTGAAACAAGATGGTATCAAGCTGGAGGCCATAGTGTGACTTCGTAGGCTTTCCCGGAGTAATAAGTCTTGAAAGTCTCTTCGGGTTGTCCTCATGCGCTGACATCCACGTTTTTTATTTTTATTTAACGGAAACATTTCTGAACAAAAGTGGAGTGGCCCTGGGTAGTCCTTTATCACCCATAGTCGCTAATTTATTTAAGGAGGACTTCGGGGATTTGGCACTGAGGACTTCAGCTTTGCAACGAACATGCTTCTGGAGATATGTGGATGATATCTTTTCCGTCTGGCCGCATGGACGTGATGCTACTAGTAGATTTTTGGACCTCTTCAACTGTCTTCATCCCCGCTTCAAATTTACCATGAAGGTTAAAAGCGATGGGATGCTTCCATTTTTAGACGTTATCGTTTATAAAATACCAGATGGTAGTTTGAGACACAGTTTTCATCGAAAGCCGATGCACAGTGATCGGTATCTGCAACCTAAGAGTTGTCATCCACCACACCAACGCAGTGGCGTCCTTCGGACTTTGGTACGGAGAGCATATGCCATTTCTGACGAGGACAGCTTAACCCAAGAACTTGCGCGTTTGATGGCTGTTTGTAAGGAAAATGGATATTCCGAGAAGCAGATTCTTCGGGCTATGGAGTTCGGACCATTACTAGAGGTGCACTAAGAAGAACATAGATCGGTGGCTTTTCTTCCTTATGCTGGACGTATATCGTTTAGGATTGGCCGAATTCTGAAGAACTTTGCATTAAGAGTGTGTTCCGCCCACCTTCTAAGATTAGGGCACTACTCGGCTCTGTGAAAGATGATTTGAGGCTTAGGAAACCCGATGTATACAAAATTCGTGTCAATGTGGGATGGCTTACTTAGATTCGCACACTTGATCACAGGTGTGTGGAATATCGCCGTCATACGAGGCTACAACAGCTGGAAAAATCGGCAGTAGCAGAACACTGCTTAAATGAGGTACACGGTATGAAATTTGATGAAACTGTGGTAGTTGCCAACATTTCCGGTTTTTGGAACAGTGTCTATAAAGATGCGATTGAAATTAGGTTGGCGGATAATTTAATCAACAGAGACAATGGGTTTCTTCTTAGAAGACGTGGAATCCTGTGCTATCTCGCATCGAAAATGAACGCTCTTCGATGCAGCCCTGAGTGCGATACATCGTTGCCGCCAGTGTTCTACTAAGGGTGGCGCCATTTCCCTGTCTTGGAGAGCAACAACCGTGATGGTCGGCGCATGCGCTATGTACTGAACGGTAGCCTATATAGGACGCCGACTTGCATCCTGGCGTCCGGGACTAATCAGCAGATGCATCATTCTCCATTAAGATGGCGACCATTTGGATGGTCGAAATATCGAATCAAGTTGATTTTAGGATCCGGAAGCACACCCGAAGAGTCTTTCATGGAGGCCACAGTGTTTAGCATCCACATCTTGAAGCACTGGAGTACATGTATAGCGTCTGCTTCTATACAGCGACGAGGCTAGGCTTGAGAGGGACGTAGCTGAAGTGAGGTACGAGGTACGTGTTCAGCTGGACAAGTCGACGGCCCCTTACCATTAGCCGAGCGCTGCTCAGAGAGCGCCACTGTGCGGTGGTAGGCGGCGCTGAGGAGCTCGCACTGTCTCTCGCGGGCGCGCTTTTCTGGAGCTAAGCAGCAAAGAAGAGAGGCGCAGGCGGAAGAAAAGAAAGCGGACGACGCCTCCCTTCCCTGCCACTGTGGCGCCAAAAGCCCTCCCCTCCACCCTGCCCCACCGAGGCTGCTCGGCTTTGACATAATAGAGAAGGGGTTCCTTTTACTTTGCAGATTGCTGATATGAATAATTACTGGCCGGGCTCAGTGGAGAAGACTGGAAGCGGTGGGGCATGGGGCTCCCTCGCCCTCTTGCTCCTCCTCAGCGGCAGGTGTCCCAGATATAGCGAAGAGGAGCGGCTCTACCCGTCTAGGACGCCGGACGCTCTGGCTGCGTCGAGAACCGGCCGGCTCGCTAAATTATTAGCGCCGACGCCAACCAGCCGAGGAGCACCGCCGCGCCGCAGAATGGTACCGCGGGGCTCTTCCGGTCGAGAGGCTACCTGCTTCACACTGAAAGCCTGCTCCAGCGACAGTGAGGCACAAGACAAGAAGTTATTTTCACCAACTTTGAAAGATACATTCGATACGCATACCCGAAAGAGCACTGCATCGTTCTTCTTAACAACAGCGTTACTGCAGCATCGTATTTATCACTGGGCTTGTGGCTCTCAATTACAATGTCTCCTCTATGCGGGAATATACACTCCTGGAAATGGAAAAAGGAACACATTGACACCGGTGTGTCAGACCCAACATACTTGCTCCGAACACTGCGACAGGGCAATACAGGCAATGATCACACGCACGGCACAGCGGACACACCAGGAACCGCGGTATTGGCCGTCGAATGGCGCTAGCTGCTCAGCATTTGTGCACCGCCGCCGTCAGTGTCAGCCAGTTTGCCGTGGCATACGGAGCTCCATCGCAGTCTTTAACACTGGTAGCATGCCGCGACAGCGTGGACGTGAACCGTATGTGCAGTTGACGGACTTTGAGCGAGGGCGTACAGTGGGCATGCGGAAGGCCGGGTGGACGTACCGCCGAATTGCTCAACACGTGGGGCGTGAGGTCTCCACAGTACATCGATGTTGTCGCCTGTGGTCGGCGGAAGGTGCACGTGCCCGTCGACCTGGGACCGGACTGCAGCGACGCACGGATGCACGCCAAGACCGTAGGATCCTACGCAGTGCCGTAGGGGACCGCACCGCCACTTCCCAGCAAATTAGGGACACTGTTGCTCCTGGGGTATCGGCGAGGACCATTCGCAACCGTCTCCATGAAGCTGGGCACGGTCCCGCACACCGTTAGGCCGTCTTCCGCTCACGCCCCAACATCGTGCAGCCCGCCTCCAGTGGTGTCGCGACAGGCGTGAATGGAGGGACGAATGGAGACGTGTCGTCTTCAGCGATGAGAGTCGCTTCTGCCTTGGTGCCAATGATGGTCGTATGCGTGTTTGGCGCCGTGCAGATGAGCGCCACAATCAGGACTGCATACGACCGAGGCACACAGGGCCAACACCCGGCATCATGGTGTGGGGAGCGATCTCCTACACTGGCCATACACCTCTGGTGATCGTCGAGGGGACACTGAATAGTGCACGGTACATCCAAACCGTCATCGAACCCATCGTTCTACCATTCCTAGACCGGCAAGGGAACTTGCTGTTCCAACAGGACAATGCACGTCCGCCTGTATCCAGTGCCACCCAACGTGCTCTAGAAGGTGTAAGTCAACTACCCTGGTCAGCAAGATCTCCGGATCTGTCCCCCAATGAGCATGTTAGGGACTGGATGAAGCGTCGTCTCACGCGGTCTGCACGTCCAGCACGAACGCTGGTCCAACTGAGGCGCCAGGTGGAAATGGCATGGCAAGCCGTTCCACAGGACTACATCCAGCATCTCTATAATCGTCTCCATGGGAGAATAGCAGCCTGCATTGCTGCGAAAGGTGGATATACACTGTACTAGTGCCGACATTGTGCATGCTCTGTTGCCTGTGTCTATGTGCCTGTGGTTCTGTCAGTGTGATCATGTGATGTATCTGACCCCAGGAATGTGTCAATAAAGTTTCCCCTTCCTGGGACAATGAATTCACGGTGTTCTTATTTCTATTTCCAGGAGTGTTCTCTGAAGCACCAAACAAACTGCAACTGCCACACTGGTGACCATCCTACGATGTGTATAAGCACGCATAAAAGTTTCAAACTCGATTTTCTCGGAAATGGTTGAGAGCTGCGTCTCCTTGTTTACATATTTTGAAGTCCTAGTCGTGCTCTACACTCCCTATCAATGTCAATTAAATCGGTGAGAGCAAGTTCTTACGGTCCCCCTCTAATAACGCAGAAAGAGCACCGAACTAGCGGTGCACTTACTGACTCGATGATCTCCAAAGAACGGCGTCCCGGCTTTCCGCAATGGTTGCAGCTCAGCTCCCCTCAGTGGCCTACACGATGGGCAGCCATGCCTATGCCATGCCTATGCGTTTTCAATTACAGCGATATGCAACTAGGCAGAATACGACGCTGCGCTCCTATATAAGATAACTCAACGTTTTGGAAAACATCCAGATTTACAAAAACAGAAAGAGGTTTCCGAGCAAATTGTTGAACGACCAGTTAGAATCGGCGGATCATAATTTCTTTGATATATTTGATGCGTTGCGCTAGAGACCCCGTGCGACCTATTCACACATTGTGATGCGTAATGTGTGTCTATTATGCTCGGTAAGCCACCTTTAGAATACTGCTAATGTTATTTATATGTTTTTTCAGAGAGCCTACCTTGGTAAAGTAAATACTTTTTCATAAGGCTTGAAGTGTAGTTGGCCAGCTTCGCCAGTAAAACTTTACTCGATGATTAACATTGCCCGCAAGCGTGTCTTCGTTACGTTCTTATTTTATTTATTTTATATTTTACAGATGTATTTTTGTATGAAGCTAGAACGCTTCTTGTTTTGGTATTTACTTTACCAAGGTAGACCCTCCTAAAAACATATAAATAACATTAGTAGTATTCTAAAGGCGGCTTTCCGAGCATAACAGATAAACATTACGCATCACAATGTGTGAATAGGTCGCCTCACCCATTCGGTGAGACCTATGGACGAAACGAGTGCCATGCCGACGGGAGCGTGCATCTTGGTCTGCATGTCTTTTCCCCTCTGTTCCTGTGCCCTTCGGTTTGCTTCTGACCTGGCATTCCTTAAATCGATGGTGAGAGACTTTATAGCAAGTAAATATGTTATTTTTTAGCGCTTACAATACATAAAACCATAGTGCCTAGACAGGTAACGCCCAGCATACAGGTTTTTATTTCTCGTCACATTGTACCTAAATCGTGTTATGAACAGCCTTCTGTGTGCATATTCGTGACGTCCTTATAGGAATAAAGGTAAATTGTAATATGTAGTTTCGTACGGCGATAATGGATAATGTCTGTGCCTCAGATGCTTTTACTTTGTAATTGACGTACTTTATAGTGATTGTAGTATGTACAGGAAATGCACGCACAAATGTGGGTGCATGGGTATGTAACAATCAGTAATAGTAAAGCTGTGTTTTAGTAGTAATGAGTGGTTGTACCGTGGGACTGTGTGCGCGCTGCTAGGACACAGGTATCTGGTGGCCGGTTGTGAACCGCTACAGTCACAGCAGGTAAGCCTGCGCGGAATAGGACAGTGATGATGCCGACCTGTGTTAGGCGAGCAAAGGTAGTTTTATCTGGTGACTTCAGTTTTATATTTTATGGAAAGAACGACCATGAGAGAAGTTTTTTATTTTTTTTTATTGGTTGTGACAATGATTTTATCAGACGGTCTGCCTCATATGCCATGATGTCCATATTGTTTTATAAATGTTAATCCACGTTTCAGGCATGTGGTTCTGTAATAATTATAATGTATTAAGCCCTCCCTCAAACCTGTTATGATATACCTCCACAGATCTGATGATGGCACCTTCAGAGTGCTGAAACCGGTCGTCTAATAAACAACCGAAGTGATCGTGGCTTTTCAATTATTTTAAAAACAAAGTGATCGCCCCACGACGCACCATGTGTTCATTGAAAAAGATAACAAGTGCCTGGCGCAGTTGTTAGATCGATTACTGCTGCTACAGTGACAGTTTATCAAGATTTAAGTGAGATTGAACGTGGAGTTACAGTTGGCGTACGAGCGACGGATCACAGCAGCTTAGCCGGCCGCGGTGGAAGAGGGGATCCACGCGCTTCAGTCCGCAACCTCGCGACTGCTGCGGTCGCAGGTTCGAATCATGACTCGGGCATGGATGCCTTTGATGTCCTTAGTTAGGTTTAAGCAGTTCTAAGTTTTAGGGGACTGGTAACCTCAGATGTTAAGTCCCATAGTGCTCAGAGCCATTTGAACCATTTTGAACAGCATCTTGTAGGTAGCAATGAAGTGGGGATTTTTCCATACCACCATTTCACGGGCGTACTGTGAATATCAGGAATCCAGTTAAACATCAAATCTCCGACATCACTGCGGCCGGAGAAATGTCACTTCACAGTGACCAAAATCATATTGTGTTTCAGTTTAAGCACAGTCGTGTAAAATTGTTCAAAGGGGACGTTTCAGTCTTATTGCTTTTAGTTTTCTTTGCCCATTTCACCTTCTGCTTTCTGCCTGCCAGTGTGGCCGACCGGTTCTAGGCACTTCAGTCTGAAACCGCTCTATCGCTACGGTCGCAGGTTCGAATCCTGCCTCGGGCATGGATGTGTGTGATGTCCTTAGGTTAGTTAGCTAAGTAGTTCTAGGTGACTCATGACCTCAGATGTTAAGTCCCATGTTAAGTCCCATAGTGCACAGAGTCAACCATTTTTTTTTTTTTTTGCTTTCTAGAATGATCTTCAAACACATTTCTAAATGGGATATCTGTTGCAGTCTTTGTATTTTGTTTGGATCTTTCATCAGCCTCTGAAAATGTCACGACCAGCTAAATTCTGACACTGTACTTCTTCCCTAGTTGGTGTATTAAAAGGGTGTTCCTGTGACTCAGTTTGACCCTCATCACTTATAGGTGTTACATCTGTGCCTAATACAGCTGATGTCGAAGAATTCGTAGTCAGCAAATACATTTCTAATTATTTCCTACATTATAAAGATATAAAAAATAAGAGAGCCTTCTGTAAACATATTTACAGCTAGTTACATGTAAGCAAGTAGATTGAATTCAGTTTCTAGTTACGTTAGATTTTACTCATTATATGCTGTGAAATGCTTGTTCTAATTCCAAATGAACATTGCACATAATACTGCGTCACAAATTATCTACAGAATGTTAACCGCTGAGATACTATAAATTATTTCCGCTGGTAGTGCAGATTTAGGACAGTTACTGGGAATATGCAAAGTGACGAAAACAGTTTATCCATATGATTAGTTGATTTATTCAGTTAGAGGGATCACGCCGACTTCCGTGAATATTTCTTTTAGATCAATAGGCATGACGTCATGGAGGTGGTGTAGTTCCACGACAGACGAAGTTACGACTGTTCATGTAATGATATGCTGCGAAGAGGTCACAGAAGAGTGCGCAGACGGTTCAGAATTTTGGAAGAGACGCTGGCGCAGAAAGTGTAGTTAGTACTTGTACAGTTCCAAACGCCAATGAAGTAGCTGACAGTCTGTGGCAATAGAGTGTCAAGTGGGGCAGTGTGTGAAACGTTTCGTACAGATGCAGCAGCTACGGTGGTCTGTTTACCTGTGTTTCAAGAAAGTCTCGAAACTAAATGGTGATTCAAACGCCTCTGAGTACCATGGGGCTCAACATTTGAGGTCATCAGTCCTCTATAGCTTAGAACTACTTAATCCTAACTATCCTAAGGACATCACACACATCTATGCCCGAGGCAGGATTCGAACATGCGACCGTAGCGGTCGCGCGGTTCCAGAATGAAGCGCCTAGAACCGATTGGCCACCACGACCGGCAGTCTCGAAACTAACCCTGATACTGAAGCGACTGCCAATGTGATTTATATTCATGGTGTAAAATTGAACCCAAGTGCTTTGGAAAACTTCCTCCTGCATGCCATATGTTTACTGACAGAAACTGACATCCATAATTTCCTGCGATTTTTACAGACTTATCTGTGATACTATCACGTATAATTTCGTGTTCCTGACTGACTGAAATGAGTGTTTATTGTAACTAATGGTGAACCTAGAAAAGCATAATAAATTAAGCGGTTTTATTGGTTATTATTCCCGGAGATTATATGCTGACATTTTGTTTTAATAGTGGATAAAACATTCTTCAAGGGTTTGTGACCAGGAGACAAAGCTGTCGGAGCGGAATGAATTGAAAAGGAACTACCGTACAGAGAAGACAGGTCGTTAGAGCTGTGTGGCAGACACTGGACGTCAGATGACGTAACCGGAGTAGCACACACTTGTCTCGCAGAGTCCGACAGGCGGCGTGTATTCAGGCAAGTGTCAGCAGGCGAAGCGCTGCGCAGTGCGGCTATCTCGTGTTTGCATCCCCGCCTCTCTCTCTCTCTCTCCGGCGGCCCTGGCAGACATCCGAGATGCAAACACGAGATGCGCGCAATTGAGCAGGCGGCAGACAGCGATGTACACGCCAGATAGCGGCGCCGCATAAAGAAAGCCAATTTCTGCCACGGGCAGCAGAGCCGTGGCCCGAGCTACCTGTTCAACGCGCCCTGGCGAGACGTGCTGGATAAGCACTCTGCGGGCCAGGATGACTTGATGTGCGCAACGTCAGGGGCTCCTTAATGAAATGCTTTTGAAGCTGAATTGAAAGCGGCACGTGGCGCAGTCAAAAGTCCCCGCTTTCTCTACATCTAAGTCTTTAATTTGCACCCTCTCACCAGTTTGTTATGTTAATCACTTTACACCCATCACACTAAAAAAAGTTGAATTTTGCACCTCATTCGGAAGAGAAAGTTGTTTTAATTATGTCCAGCCCAAAGCCTGAATCATTTCAGTGACGGTCTCTCCTCTATTTCGCGATAATGCAAAACGTTCTGCCCGTCTTTGAACTTTCTCGATATGCTCCGTCAATCCTATCTGGTTAGAATCCCGTACCGTGCTGCAGTATTCTAAACGAGGACGGACAAGCGTAGTACAGGCAGGCTCTTTAGTAGCTCTGTTACATTTTCAAAGTGTCCTGCCAATAATACGCAATCTTGGGTTATCGTTCCCCACAACATTTTCTATGTGTTCCTTCCAATTTAAGTAGTTCCTCATTGTAATTTCTAGGTTTTTTGTTGAATTTACGCCCTTTAGATTTGGCTGATTTATCGTGTAACTGAAGTTTAACAAATTCCTTTTAGGACTCACGTGGATGGCCTCACGCTTCTCGTTACTTAGTCCACAGCTCGTGGTCGTGCGGTAGCGTTGTCGTTTCCCGCGCCCGGGTTCGATTCCCGGCGGGGTTAGGGATTTTTCTCTGCCTCGTGATGACTGGGTGTTGTGTGCTGTCCTTAGGTTAATTAGGTTTAAGTAGTCCTAGGGGACTGATCACCATAGATGCTCAGAGCCGTTTTCGTTATTTAGGATCAACTGCCAATTTTTGCACCGTACAGATAGCTTTTCTAAATCGTTTTGCAATTTGTTTTCATCTCGTGATGACTTTACTAGTCTATAAACGACAACGCCATCTGCAAACAACTTAAGACGTATTCTCAGATAATCTTCTAAAACTTTTATGTAGATAAGGAACAGCAAAGACCTTGGGAAACACCAGAAATCACTTCTGTTTTACTCGATAACTTTCCGTCAATTACAACGAACTGTGACCTCGCCGAAAAGAAATCACGAATCCAGTCTCATATCTGAGACGATATTCCACAAGCACGCAATTTCACTACAGGCCGCTTATGTGGTACAGTGACAATAGCCTTCTGGAAATCTAGCAATACGGAATCAACTAGAAATCCCTGAGCACTCAACACTTCTTGTTGCGTAGTTGTGTTTCACAAGACGATGTTTTCTAAATCCGTGTTGTCTGTGTTTCTTAGACGTAATTTGCAATGTTCAAACACAATATATGTCATAAACCCTGCTGTATATCGACGTTATTGATTTTGGCCTGTAATACTACCTTTCTTGAATGTTAGTGTGACCTGTGCAACTTTCCACTCTTTGTGTACGGATTTTGCGTCGAGCTAACGGTTGTAGGATTGTCAAGAATACAGCTATTGTATCAGCCTACTCTGAAAGGAACCTAATTGATATACAGTCTCGACCGAAAGACTTGCTTTTGTTAAGTGATTCACGTTGCTTTACTACTCCGAAGATATCTACGTTTCTCATATTGGCGTCTGTTCTTGATTCGAATTTCGGAATATTTATTTCGTCTTCTTTTGTGAAGGAATTTCGGAAGGCTGTGTTTAGCACTTCTGGTTCGGCAGCATTTTGCGTCTATAGTGTTTCTAGTGCTATAGTGCAGAGAATGTATTCATTGTGTCTGCTCGCTAGCATGCTTCACTTACGACCACAATCCCTATGGACTTTTTGCCAGGTTTCAAGACAAAGTTTCGTTGTGGAAACTATTATAAGCATCTCGCTCTGAAGTCCGTGCTAAATCTAGAGCGTCAGTAACTGATCGCCAATCTTGGAGATTTTGCGTCCGTTTAAATTTGACATGTTTCTTCCGTTGTTTCTGCGACAGTGTTCTGGTAAGTCTTCTGTACGAAGGGGGCAACAGCTTGTATAAACCTCTAAATTGTTGCTGATACTATTTCTTTGAATTGAAGCCCCATCTGCTCTACACTTACATTGTTACTTTTGAAGGAGTGCATTTTATCTGCCTTTTTGAGTAAGTATGTTTCTCATTTATTTTTGGAGGAACTGGGCTTACAGTATTCAGTCTCGCTACGACAACCCTGTGCTCACTGATCCCCGTATCCGTTTTGATGCTTGTTATTAGCTCAGGATTTTTTGTTGCTGACAGGTCAAGTATGTTTCTATAATCTTTTACTGTCCGCGTGGCGTCATGAAGTAACTGACCTAAATAGTTTTCAGGGAATGCGTTTAGCACAATTGCGGATGATTTTTTATGTGCGTCTCCTGATTTAAACACGTATTTTAGACAACATATCTAGGGCAAATTAAAATCACCACTAACTATAATTGTAAGAGTCGGGCACGTGTTTGAAATTAAACTCAAGTTTTATTTGAATCTTTCAGCAGTTGCAACATATGAGTTGGTAGGTTTGTTAGAGTATCCAATTATTATTTCATTCCGGTTGCAACAATGACCTCTGTCCGTACTAACTCACAGGAGCTATCTACTTCAATTTTGTGTTAAGATAAACTACCTCTAACAGTAACAAACAAGACACCGCCAACTGTGTTTAGCCTAACATTTCGGAACACCGTTAGGTTCTTAGCAAAAATTTCGACTGAACTTATCTCCGGCTTTAGCCAGCTTTCAGTGCCTATAACGATTTGAGCATCAGTGCTTTCTATTAGGGCTTGGAGCTCTAATTCTTTACCAACATGGCTACAACAATTTACAACTACAATACCGATGGTTCCTGCATTTATGTTCTTCATGTGTTCGGCCTGCACCCTTTGTGACTGAAGCCCTTTTTGTGTATTTTCGACCCCCTCTTACCTTATAAGCCGCCCAGTCCACACCACACAGCCCCTGTTACACGTGCAGCAGCCTCGTGTGTGTAGTGAATTCCTGACCTATTCAGCGTAACCCGAAACCCAACCACCCTTTGGCGCAAGTCGAGGAATCTGCAGTCTACACGGTCACAGAACCGTGAAAGCCTCCACGCGGGTCTGTACCAGAGGTCCGCAATCTGTCCTGTCGACTATGCAGCAAATGGTGAGCTCTGCTTTCATTTCCAAAGAGAGACTGGCAGTCTCTACTACTTCTGTAAGCCGCTCGAAAGCAGACACAATCTCTTCTGATCCACAGCGCCTCACATCATTGGTGCCATCCCATTAACTAAAATACTGTAATGGTGAACTGTCACTTTCTAATTAGTGTCAAAAGAAGAGAATGAGGCAACCACCAGGAAAACACACTAAAATCTTCTACTAATAATCTTTATTGAGCTCAGACGCTACTCAGACTCATAAACTCGGATCACACTCGTTTCGTCATCTCCTAAAATGGAAGGTAAATCAACTGCTAAACCACCTGCTGCCTTCATATTTTTATGTTATTGTTGTTGTTGTGGTCTTCAACCCCGAGATTCGTTTCATGCAGCTCTCCATGCTACTCTATCCTGTGCAAGCCTCTTCATCTCCGAGTATCTACTGCAATCTACATCCTTCTCAATCTGTTCGGTGTATTCATGCCTTAGTCTCTCTACGGTTTTTACCCCCCGCGCTTCCCTCCAATACAAAATTGATGATCACTTGATGCCTCAGAACGTGTCCTTCCAACCGATCTCTTCTTCTAGTCAAACTCCTCTTCTCCCCAATTCTATTCAGCACCTCCTCTTTAGTTACATGGTCTACCCATCTAACCTTTAGTAATCTTCTGCAGCACCACATTTGAAACCTTCTGTTCTCTTCCTGTCTAAAGTATTTAACGTCCATGTTTCAGTTCCATACATGGCTACATTCCATACAAATAATTTTAGAAAAGACTTCCTGACACTTAAATCTATACTCGAAGTAACTAATTCCTCTTCTTGAGAAACGCCTTCCTTCCCACTGCCAGTCTACATTTTATATCCTCTCTACTTCGACCATCACCAGTTATTTTGCTCCCCAAATAGCAAAAATCATTTACAATTCTAATTCCCTCAACATCACGTGGTTTAATTCGACTACATTCCGTGTTGTTGATGTTCGTCTTATATCCTCCTTAAAGACACAGTCCATTCCGTTCAACTGCTCTTCTAGGTCCTTTACTGTCTCCGACGGAATTACAGTGTCATCGGCAAACCTCAAAGTTTTTATTTTTTGTCCGTAGATTTTAATTCCTACCCCGAATTTTTCTTTGTTTTCTTTACTGCTTGTTCAATGTACAGATTGAATAACATCGGGGATAGGATACAACCCTGTCTCACTCCCTTCCCAATCACTGCTTCCCTTTCATGCCCTCGACTCTTATAACTGCCTTCTGGTTTCTGTACAAATTGTAAATAGCCTTTCGCTCCCTATATTTTACCCCCGCCACCTTCGGACTTTGAAAAAGAATATTCCAGATCTGTCTTTTTTAAGATAGGTCGTAGGGGAGTATTGCCTCACGTGTTCCAACATTTCTACGGAATGCAAACTGATCTTCCCCGTGGTCGGCTTCTTACCGTTTTTCCATTCGTCTGTAAAGAATTCGTGTCAGTATTTTGCAGCCGTGACTTACTAAACTACTTTTCACACCTGTTAACACTTGCTTTCTTTGGGTTTGGAATTACCATTCCTTTTTGAAGCCTGTTGGTATTTTGCCTGTCTCATATACCTAGCTCACCATATACCTCTGATCATATTTTTATATAAAGTGCATTCTGTTAAAATAAGGTACGCTGATACCGGTGCACGAGAATGGTACACGAGAAGAGCTGGACACCGGAAGGGCCTCTCACCGGAAGAGTAATCAATGCGTCCGTACCCTGTCTGGAGGACCATTGAAAGTATTCCTCCTGCCTCGCCGACTGTAACGTATTATTCTTCAGCTCTACCCAATCTTCTTCCTGTGGACACCGGACCCAGTATCTCAACAGTGAGGTATCTGAAGATACAGGCTCAACTCACTCTCAAATTGTGTGCAGGAAGATGGTGTCGTGGATCCACTGGACTTGTATTTCTGCTGGGCATATGTAGTGGACAGCCTGAACAGAAGTTTGAGAAGTTTGGGAGTCAGTTCAGGTGAAGAATGTGGTAACGCCATTACGCCTCATATGATCTAGTACCATCAATATCACACATAATTCGCCGTCGTATACGGCGAGTTCATGAATTAAGTGAATCTTAAAGGTTTAATCAGGAAATACCACAGTGCAGCTGACGGGTCGTCTGAGTACAGCCTGGAAGCTGCGTGAAGGTGTCTGCTGTTAGCGTTGCGCAGCAGTTTGCCTCGTATTTTCGGCTGTTTGAGCTCCTGGATTTCGGCGACCCACTACTGGACTAGCGTAACGGCCGGGACCCGTCCTCCCGCCCTTGGCTGCCCTTCGCCGAGGATGAATCGATGGTGTCGCCGGACATTTGTTTGGCGGCGTATCTCTGCGCGGGTGGGGGCCCGCATGAATCACCCGGCGACAGACACGCGTGTCGTACCCGTGTTTGTGTCAGCGGCGCCGAGTCCAAGCGCACTCTTCCAGTAATAGACACACTTCGTAGCGAGTGAACAGCATAGGACGGTTCCGCAGGTGTTTTGTTTTCTGCACGCAACGACAGCGAACAATACTTCCCTCTCCTTCCTCTTCCTCCTCCGGGCCGTTGCAATCTAATATTGGCCGTCCGCTACCCCAGGACGCCATCACATCACAGCAGTGCACGGAGCTACCATATTAGCGTACTCTGAAAGGAACTTGACTGGTATACAGTCTGGACCGGAAGCCGTGCCTTTTTTAAGTGATTTAAAGTCTCGCCTATTGCCAGGCCATCGGTTCATTGGTTGTTGCTGCGCCTGACGTCAGCACAATGGGGCAATCACTGACGCGGTTCCTTCACGCCAGTGCGGAAGCCCCCGTCTACGGTCTTCAACAGCCTGTGTCGCCGGAGTGGAGAATTTCTGTCTCACATTACTAAAGATGTAACGTGTATCTGAAGCCGATAAAGTACTGTTTCTGGCTCATGAGTTTACCTACTGAGTCTCACCAGTCCATGCACCCTGAATGTATTCACCTTCTGCACTCTATACATCTACATCCATACTCCGCAAGCCACCTGACGGTGTGTGGCGGAGGGTACCTTGAGTACCTCTATCGGTCCTCCCTTCCAGTCTCGTATTGTTCGTGGAAAGAAGGATTGTCGGTATGCCTCTGTGTGGGCTCTAATCTCTCTGATTTTATTTTCATGGTCTCTTCGCGAGGTATACGTAGGAGGGAGCAATATACTGCTTGACTCTTCGGTGAAGGTATGTTCTCGAAACTTCAACAAAAGCCCGTACCTAGCTACTGAGCGTTTCTCCTGCAGAGTCTTCTACCGGAGTTTATATATCATCTCAGTAACGCTTTCGCGACTACTAAATGATCCTGTAACGAAGCGCGCTGCTCTCCGTTGGATCTTCTCTATCTCTTCTATCAACCCTATCTGGTACGGATCCCACACTGCTGAGCTGTATCCAAGCAGTGGGCGAACAAGCGTACTGTAAGCTACTTCCTTTGTTTTTGGATTGCATCTCCTTAGGATTCTTCCAATGAATCTCAGTCTGGCATCTGCTTTACCGACGATCAACTTTATATGATCATTCCATTATAAATGTATAACGAAGTGGCATACCTGCCCCTTACTCCCATTAAGAACCGGAACCCACGTGGAGGCTTTAGTGCTTGTAGACTAGCATCTCTCGACCAATGTGACTGCCTGTCTAACTGAGGCATTACCGGATGCGTTGCCCCTGTGTCACCTCAAACCATACCCTTTGCCGCCTGGTCTCCGTGCATGAGAGCTGGCCGCATCATTATAAGACAAACTAACAAAGGAAGCAGTGAAAACCGCCGAAGAAGGCAAGGACCCAACCATCACCCATCAATATGATGCTGAATCGTTTTTTGGGTTTGAAATGGTCTAGTGTTAACAGATTATGCTAGCAAGGGTCGAACTATCACAGGACCATACTACTAAAATCTGTCTTGGTTCCCAGCCTGGAGGTTATTACCTTCTTAGGGGTAAAATATAATTTTCTTAAGGGTAAAACCGAAAGGTCTCGATTGTGTTTCTATCAAAAACTAAATTATTTTTAAAAGATCGCATTTTCCCTATTTCTTTACTCATTTATTTACTTGATCGGAATTAATGAGGCGAAAAATTAGATTACGACATTACACCATCAAAATGACACGTTCAGCATTACTTAATACAAAATTTTATACAATATAACTTATTTTTTAAGCCATTCAATTGCATTGTCTGTGAGGTTGTGTATATCCCCCAGTTCACCATTAAAACCATGCATAGTACACTGGATGAAGTGGGCCATTGATTGGTTATGTTGTCATCATCTCCCTGCATCTTCTGACTCCGTCTTCACAGGGTTCAGCGTAGTCCACACACTTCTGGAAAGCTTAAGGCCCTCTATTGGTATATTTGGGTCAGAAACGAGTTTCCTGTTCTTTACTGTGCTTCTACTGCATAAATTTTCAATTCATTTCCTGGAATGAAGGGGAAACACCTCTTCATCTGTTTGCCACAGAGGTGACCTTGATCTCAGGTGGTTTTTCGGTGTCAAGTAATGTTGTACTGGAAGGCTTGGGTTTTCCAGTATTTTGTTACACTGTCTTGATAGTAGCTGGTCTCTTCTGATTTCAGGTGGTGCAGTATTAGACAGTACAAGTATCCAATCTATAGTTGTAGGTCTACGTGCTTCTGATATTATTCACATTGTTTCTCTTAGCTGGATATCAAGTTTTGATATATGCACACTTCTGGCCCATACAAGTGGACAGTACTCGGCCACCCTGTATACCAGTGCCGAGGCTGAAGTTGTCAGGGTATTCTTCATGTTTAATGGTGTGGTTATTCACGCAGATTTTCAGCTTTCTCTTGGTTCCTCTGTTATTGATACGCGTGTTTACACTTACTGTCTTATCTGGATTCGGTTGTTGATGCCATTTGGCACAGTATACGTGCAACAGGTTTAGGTCTTCGTTCAGTTTCTACTCTATTTTCTCAAAAGATCTTCTTTGATAATCTATTGCCTTATCGTCCCTGTATATAAACTTACGGGACGTTGTTTCTGGGATATCTGCAGTGTACAAGTTAAATAATAAGGGGGCCAGTACTGAGCCCTGTGGTAGTCCGTTATTGAGCTCTATGCATCTGCTGGTTTTGCCATTAAGAGTTACTCTAATTTTTCTTCTAGTTAAAATGTTTGTCATAAATTTATAGGCCTAGCTGCGCTGAGTTTTTTTTTTAGCGGTTTAGAGAGTAGGCCATCCCTCCACACACTGTCACTATTTCTTAAGACTGTAATACTGATGACATAAGTTACCAATAATTAAATTTTTAAGTGATAGGTTTAGCAAGCGACACAACGTGGTGGAAATTAGAGCTTCACAAAGGAGTGTATGAACATTCTTTTCCTCATGTAGGGAACCTAATACACACTTACTTTGCGCTTTGCACCATGCATGTATGACTGAGGCATATACATCACATATGTATCAGTATCTCAGGAAAATTCTTTCTCCAAGAAACAACTAGGAATTGCTTCATCATTCACTTGGCAACACATGAACTAATTAATTCACAGCACAACATAACAGTAACTCTGTAAAAGTTACAACCTTGCTCCATGGGCTATTTTTGCTTCTTCTTTCGTTTCATTCAACTTTAAATCAATCAATTGTTAATTTTTTTGGCCTTCCTCTTACCCCAGTGCTTATTTGATTGTCTCTGGTCTTGCTTTCCTTTCTTCTGAAGAGATGTGGATCGTTATCTGGTTTTAATTTTTACTTGGAACATTTCTTTATTGTCTTTAATCTCCTTTTTTTGACATTTTTATCTACCGATATTCTCCGTATTTTCTGTGTTTTGGAGTTGCCTTAAGAAGTCCTTCTCCGTTCCCGTAAACCGGTTTGGCGTTTTTTGCGAATGTTCACATTTTTTGGTTAATGTACTTGGGTTCATTCCATAAAATCAGTTCTTCTGTTTCTCATTGTATCTGAGAGTTTTTCGATAGTTTGGTATTATTTTCATGTTTTATGTTGGTTTGGTTGATGGGAAATCTGGGGCCAAGGATTATACCGAGTATCTTCCTTTATCTAATCTCCAGCCTTGCATCTGGCCCATGGTTGGTGATTGATAGTGTTTTGGGTACATACAGGCCTTCCAGTCTGATTATTGTGTTGCATGGTTCTATTCTTGCATTCCACAAAAGCATTTCTTTTTTGTGTTTTTAGTGAGCTACGAGGTCTTCCTTTTTTCTTTCTGATTCCATCGCCTTTTCCATGAGGGTATACCAGGTCATCGATTCTCCGAGGTATTTGAATTTTTCGACGGATCTGTTCCTTGTTTCACTTTAAAATGTTTGTTTGGTTTTTTTTGTGTTTGTCATTATCTTGGTCTTCTCGAAGAAGATTTTCAAACCTTTTTTTTGCTGGTATTTATAGTTACATTGTCTGGCTTCTTTCCAGGTATCGGCTAGTAGGGCTGTATCAACTGGAAAGGCCAGAGGATTCACTTCAATGCCTTTACTTTCTCATCCGTTCCCATTCTGGACCTTCGGGATCCACTGTCTGACTACTTTTTCTAGAGAGCAATTAAATAGAAATTGGGAGAATCCACCTCAGTGCCGTTCACAAGTCTGACTTCGAAACAAGTTCAAAAATTCAAATGGCTCTGAGCAATAGCGGACTTAACATCTGAGGTCATCATGCCCCTAGACTTTGAACTACTTAAACCTAACCAACCTAAGGGCATCACACACATCCATGCCCGAGACCATATTCGAACCTGCGACTGTAGCAGCAGCACGGCTCCGGACTGAAGCGCATAGAACCGCTCGGCCACTGCAGCCAGCTCGAAGTAAGTTTTGGTAGGGCGTTCTCTGATAAGGTTTGTGGTTTCAGATTTTCTGATTTGTTGTGTAGGTATAATTATTTCACTTCAAGAAAGAAGAATTCGTGGTTTGTTGTATCTTTCGTTTTTTGAAAGTCCATGCATATGATTTACACTCTCGATTTCTGGTAGGCCATGAAATTTTTGAAGTGTGGGGTTAGTTCTTGGCTCATGTTTCGCTTCATGAAATCTTCCTGGTATTCTCCACATTGACAGTCTACTTTGGGTTCTGCTCAGCTTGTTATTACTTTTGAGAATGTGTTACGTGCTATGTCTAGGAGTGAGATCCTATTGTAGTTGTTTGATTCTGTTTCGGAGTTCGTAAGTCAGGACCATCTTCCATTCACCTGGGATTGTTTCATTCGTCAGAATTTTTTCAAAGATGCTGTAGGAATCTATGACATTTTTATTGGCATTTTACAAAGTTTAGATGTGATTTACTTTTCTCCCCAAGCCTTCCCGTTTTCGAGATTTGAAATGACTGTATGACCTCGGTGGTGGTTGGTTCAGAGTTAGGGTTGGTTATTATTGAGTTCTTGAAGTCCATTTTTTATTCGTTCTTCACAGGTCAGAAGGTTTCTGAAATATACCTCAAATATTTTGCAGTTATCCCTGTTGTTGCGGACAGGATTCCCGTTTTGTGTCTTTTAGTTGCACGCACTGGTACAGGTAGCTAGGGGAGTGGAAGCCCCTCATGCACGACCACCCGCTTGGCGCCTGTGTGTGTCGCCGCCGTGTCCTCCCCTAGCGGCCAGCAGATTACTTGCCGCTGCTGCTGCTGCTGCTGCTGCTGCCGCCGCTGCTGCCGTCGCCCTGAAAGCCGCTCCCTGCTCTGTGGTCTCCGCGCACCTGCAACTAGCAGACAGTCTACCGCCGCAGCCGTTCCTCTATTCCTCCTGCCCCTGCTCCAGCAGTGTGGTGGTACCTGAGCTGCGGTGTTGTGGCCACGTCTGTGCTGGAAATGTGGGCTCTGAGGGCTCATTAATATTAGCCACAGCATGAACAGTGTTCTGAGTTTCCTCTTATTTCCAACACTTGATTGAACTTTATCATTTTGAGAGTGCTGAAGGGCGATCTGCTTTAATTTTTAAAAACCATTCAATGGTCAAGCTCGCATAAAGTATTTCTTTAGTTGAGACAACCGGTTTCAATAGACTTTGCTGTAAGCCTCAGGCCTTAAGAACCTTTTGTTGTAAAATGTGTTCATTTTACGCTGAACCTCACGCACAAGATGTCAAGTGGATGAAAATCTGCACATTATAAATGGTGTGTCATCTCTAAAATATTTAAAAACATAAAGCACCTTGAGGGAAAGGCCACGTCCATACACATATTGCTCAGAGATGCTTATTACATTACACAAACATCGTTCACAATAGCACATCTCTTTACACATTCTGGACATACTCTAAATACTACTGCTCATTAGAACCGCTTGACTTAAACAATGAATTGTTTTATACGGTCTTGGCTACTGAATGGTTTTTAACGAATTTCCCTCAGTGTTTGCTTTGCTATTTTAACAATTCATTTGAATTGCTATTTTTAACAGTTCATATGAATACTGCAGTTGAGATGAGTAAGTTATTACCTTCAGCAGCTACATACACTATGTGATCAAAAGTATCCAGACACCCCCAAAACATACAGTTTTCCTATTAGGTGCATTGTGCTGCCACCTACGGCCATGTAGGCATCAGCGACCTCAGTAGTCATTAAACATTGTGAAGGAGCAGCAGAATGGGGCGCTCCGCGGAACTCACCATGGACTTCGAACGTGGTCAGGTGTTTGGGTGTCACTTGTGTCATACGTCTGTAAGCGAGTTTTCCACACACTAAACATCCCTAGGTCTACTGTTTCCGACGTGATAGTGAAGTGGAAACGTGAAGTCACTCACAGCTCAAAAGCGTACAGACTGACTTCGTCTGTTGACTGACAGTTACCGCCGAATGTTCAAGAGCGTCGTAATATGTAATTGGTAGACATATATCCAAACCGTCACACAGGAACTGAAAACTACTTAGGATCCACGGCAAGTACTATGGCTGTTAGGAGGAACGTGAGGAAACTTGGATTTCATGGTCGAGTGGCTGCTCATAAGCCACACATCACGCCGGTAAATGCTAAACGACGACTCGCTTGGTGTAAGGAGCGTAAACATTGGACGATTGAACAGTGAAAAACGTTGTGTGGAGTACACAACGTGGCGATCCCGTGGCAGGGTGTGGGTATGGCGAATGTCCGGTGATCGTCATCAGCCAGCGTGTGTACTGCCTACAATACAATTCCGATGCAGTGGTGTTATGGTGTGGTCGGGTTTTTCATGGAGGAGGCTTGCACCCCTTGTTGTTTGGCTCAGGCCTAAATTGATGTTTTAAGCACCTTCTTGCTTCCCACTGATGGAGAGCAAATCGGGGATTGTGACTGCATCTTTCAACACGATCGAGCACCTGTTCATAATTCACGGTATGTGGGAAAGTGGTTACATGACAATAACGCTCTGTAATTAACTGGCCTCTCCTCAGTGCAGCCCCCCGTGATGAATAGGCTTTCATTCCCCAAGAAACCTCCCTTCACCTGAGTGAACGTATGCCTGAGTGGAAACTGTCATCAATGCTAAGGGTGGACCAAGACCATATTGAATTCCTGCATTACCGATGGAGGTCGCCACAAGTTTTTTAAGTCATTTTCAACCATATGTCCGGACACTTTTGGTCATATAGGGCAGCTACAGCGACTTGCAACGAGGTATTTCCAGCGGTTGGATCGCAGCCAGCAGGGCCGCCTACTCCGTAATTTGTGCTGAAGTATGCCATTCAGATGGGGCAGAGCGTGTTTAACATAGCTGGGGACAATCCGAGTTTTTATTTCAAATATTTATTATTAGAATCCATTTTTAACACAGTAATCATTAGGGGAGGTCTAAGAATTATAAACGCTTCTTCACCATAATTCTACGATGCAATTAACTATATGTAATGAGAAATAAATTACGCTTCGTATGCTACCGATGAAGTACGAATCCTACCAATGTCGTAGGAACATTGCTAGTAATTCCTATCACTCACCCCGTAATTCGGATTGCGTTAGGATGTATAGGATGGTCCGTAAGTAACGCCCGTAAATTATTCAAGTAACTTATACGCTCCCGGCTGCATGGCTCTGGAAATGTTTTCTACGTCGAAAGTAATCTACCTAGCCGCCTGCCTTCTGGTAGAAGCCACTCAAATTACAACAGTGCAGTTGATAAATTCTGTGCGTAAAACTGCTACAATGTAGGTGTCACTCCATAAAAATATGGTAAGTAATGGTGTTGCTTTCTTTATGCTTCTGGCGAATGGTACTGTATGTGATAGTTTTGCTACTGAAGTGCTACTGCCGTAAACATTTCTGTTGTAAAGGTGAACGCAAGCAGATTCAGAACTGAAAAACGTTTACTTCTTAGCGTATGGGTGTGCGAAAGGTAACGAAAGGGTGTGACAGATCATCAAATCATGAAATACTTTTTAATAATCTCAACGAAGGCTAATCTTCGGAAACCCCAGTGGAGGCTTATCTTCGGAAGCTGGAAATAAAGGCCTTTGCAACTGGGTTTGTGACAGACTCAAGAAAGGTGACAATTGTAAGGAAATCAGTGAACGCTTAAATGCATCATTGCTTCGCTCACCAGCAAAACTGATAAGCAAGCGGTCGGGGAGATGATCAATCCTCCATGCTTCTTTGGTGAAGAAAGAAGGTTATCGTTCAGTTATACCCGGCAGCATCCGTGTAAGTGGCCATGGTATAAATACGCAACAAGATTCGTGCGAACACTTATTCGCAGGATTACCTAAATTATTGGACCGCTGTGAGATTATGATGACAATTGGAATTACATTCCTGTGCCGAGGTGTTTATGCCTCTGTGAAAGACGACCGTTAACAACCTCCAGCTCTGCACCGAGAATAATAGCATACAGAGAGAGTTTGAAATATGAAAGAGGTATATGAGGCTTTCTTTTCCCTTTTATTCCACTCTTGCACGTATCTTTTATCAGAGAAATACAATTTATGCTAGAGTCACGGAGTCGTTTCATGTTCCAGTTTACCTTTAATCCTGCTTCTTCTTTGAAAACAAACACATTAGACATTTCTGATGTTGACTTTTGCCCCAAGCTGTACACCGATTCTGATCGCTTTGTCTTCCATACTTCCGATTTTCCGTCTTATGTAACGTTAAGTACATTAATCTGAGTAGTTGTAACCCACTTTAAGGCATTTGTCAATATATGCACCGTAATGACATCCCGGAATATTATTTAATGTAGAACGTTGTTTTTTCCATGCATGGATGATGCTACTTCAGCAACTGTTGTTTAATCAATGGAAATCCTGTTAATCATATCCTTATTACGTACGCACGACCGAAATAGAGCTTTATATTAGGCCATTATAAAGTGTCTCTGAAAATTAATCTGTAGAGAAACACTGTCAAATGACGTTTTACAAACGTCTGTGGATACGCAACCAAAAATAGTTTTTCATCGTGTTAATAACGGGTGTAAAGCTCTTCTGGTAACATTGATACTTATTGTGAGAGTACTAAATTATTGACAGAGAGCTTCATTTTATTTGTTTACACCATCCAACCACTCCCTCGCTTCTTACAACAAAAACTCTTTCTGTTTCTTAACCACAACAATATACAAGTGTGAAATGCGTGTCATCTGTAAGGAATAAGAAGGCACGTATGTCCACACTTTTATTATTGTCAGATGTATCAGACATTTAAGATCGTGACTACATATATTTCGTATGTTTATTTACCTCACCACATACAGCTATAAGCAATCAAATAGGCTAAGGAGGTCACTTTCCTGCGTAGCCTGGTCTTTCGCATTGAAATAAACGCTCTGTCTCGTTATTTAACGATTAGGTAACTTTCCCATTCTGCGCCATAAACGTAAATCACAATTAAGTTTGTGTTTACCGTGTGTTATATTCCGTATATGATTGCGGGGAAAAATCAGGAAGTGATTGCGTTCCTAACAAGGGAAATAATGAAACAGCATGTTTATTTCAATATAAAAGAGCAGCCTATACAATAATTACCTTAATTTATAGCGGTTGTGGATACATACATCAACAAGAAAGTAAGCTAGTATACAACTTTTAAACAATTGGGAGAGGAAACTCTAGTTGAAAGAGCTAATAGATGTCCATGTTCATTAAATTCCTCAACTTCACTTTCTGTAGGTACTGTTACGAGAGATTTACCCCACTTTCATCCTTAAATTTAAAGCTTGTCTTGCCATGTGATTATGCTTCAGCAGTGAGTTTGAATATTCTTAGTATCATGCAGCTGTTCCTGACAATCTCTGTGATTGAGTTTCTGTCAACTGTGATATCGGTTGTGTTGTTCTGATCCCATAATTAGCAAAAAACCCTTAGTCTCAAGTCCCACATTTAATGCTTTTCTATCAAAAGTTGTTAGTGGATATTTTCACCAGAATGCTCAAAACAGGAGTGTTTCAGTAGGAACTCCAAATAGATTCTCGAATGGAATGTATTAACGGAAGTGCACAACAAAAGTGGTTTTTTGTAAAATGTTACTTACCAGTAGGAAATGTCACACTTATAAAATATTCTGGATCAGTGTGATAAGTACCTTTCCTTTCTTGTGGGATCTTTTAGTTAGCCGGGGATCAATATCATACTGTCGGCCTGCCAGTGAATTTGCTTTGTAAATCTAAATCTCCATAGCAAACCCTGCTCCAATAACCAAATTCAGCTATTCGCTTTAAACATATTTCAAGAACGTTACATGTACCGTCCGAGTTGTAGTGTTAGTAGAGTGCTGATTGACCAGTGACGTCTATCAAATATCTAGACAGAACGTTGCATAGCGGTATGAAATGGAGCGAGCACGTAATGACGGTGGTAGAAAAGGCGAATGGTTGACCTAGGTTTACTGGGACAACTGTAGCTCATGTATAGAGGACATATCATACAGAACACTAGTGCGATCCATGTTTGCTCAGTGTTTGTGTGTTTGTGATCCATGCGAAATCATGTTAAAGGAAGATATCGAAGCAGTTCAGAAGCAGGCTGCTAGATTTCTCACCGATAGGGTTCTATCAGCATACAAGTTATGGAGATTCTCCGTGAAAAATTGGAATCCCTGGAGGGAAAACGAGTTCCTTTTCTAGGAACACTACTGAGAAAATTTAGAGAAGCATCATTTGAAGCTGACTGCAGGACACCTCTACTGCCAACAACGTACACGAAAATAAGAGATTAGGGGTCGTACGGAGACATGTAGATAGTCGTACTTCCCTCCCTCCATTTTCGATTGAAACAGGAAAGAAAATGACTAATAGTGACACCAGGTGCACTCCACCATGAACCACGCGGTGGTTTGTGCAGTATGTAGAGAGTACTGACTATAACAAAGAAATATATATATATATATATATATATATATATATATATATATATATATATATATATATATATGTGTGTGTGTGTGTGTGTGTGTGTGTATGTGTGTGTGCAAGTCAATATAAATATTTATTTGCGTGGAATTACACAATGCGACCAATGCTTTTGTTTATTTTCTAATTCCATGAACAAACTGTAGTGACCGCAATTACCATACTAAACTTCGTTCATCATAAGAATAAGCCTGATGTAAACAAACACAAACGCGATGATTGGTCAGCAGCCATAGCTCTCGTATATTGGTATTGTTCCGCTCTTGGAAATAGGTTTAACTTACGTGTTATATATCTTATTAAATCTCACCGTAAGAGAACCTTTAAGGCATTCTAATGTATTAACAGCCATCAACATTTTCTCAATAACTCATTAGGTACGTATTTTTTCTTTCAAAAATCGAGTGGTCACAGATTCTGCAAGCGCCAGTTGTGCTCGCTGTTCATACGTACTGTGAAAATGGATGAGACCGCTTCCTGCTTCACAGTGAAACACGAGCGTGGAACACCGTTAATGGCTCAAAAAACTTCTTTTTAATGTTTTTCACAACATTACAGAGATAAATCAAGTCTTAGGGTTTTCGAGAAACACCATCTAATGAATAAAATGGACGGTAGGTCAATCATATGTGTGGTGTAAACAGTAGCGTCGTATAATGATAATCGTGTATATTGGCTGGCGGCAGTTCGGTTTGAATAGCCAAGTCATTCAAACATGAAATTCATCTAATATACATTAGTTAAAGTATACTTAACCCTTTTTCTGTTCGGTTTGCATATCTAACTCATTTAAGTATGAAATTCATCAAATATATGTTAGTTAACGAGTACATAACCATAATTTTTTTTAAGAAAAATGCAAGTCGTCTAGTTTCTAATTACATGTCACACGCAAAATTCTGGTTTTCTTACCAAATATACATTCTTAATTATCGATATTTTATAAAAGACTGTTGAAGAGTTTTGAAGTTTAGAAACATTACACAATCAAATTTTGGGGGGAAAAGGAAAATTAAATACTCCTTTTTAAATAAGCGCTTTGTTTTGTAGGACAAATGTGGTCTCACACGAGACTGAATGATAAGTGTCGTAGAAACATGGAAAACAATTATTTAATTACAACACTATGTTATCTAAGATCGAGAGCATATAATATTTTCCGTCCCGTCACCTCAGAAGCGTATCGCCTGAGTTTTCGCTGTAGGCAGCTTTTTCGATTCGTCAGCCAGTAAACAACGGTAAGTGTCTAAGACATAGCGGTAAACGAGAGTGAAGTATCCAATGATCGTGTGAAAAGCAAGGTCTTCAGTGGGTTTTTGGACTAGTGTGGTGATGACCTGGATCCTTATGACTCTGATAGACACCCGGAATACGTTCCTGAAGATGAGAGCACTTCCAGAGTTGTTGATAATCAAAAGAATATGAATATTTATTTCTGCAAGTAAACAGTGTTAACATTCGTCCCTTAATATTATTTACATCAATATACTTGACAATGTGATGGCAGTAATGTTAAGGGCTATCCGTAACATTACTTACTTGCCGTAGTAAGAAATCCAGATTAGTTTTCTATGCAGTATTACGGGATCTGTAAATGTAGCTGTATGTTAATACCTAACCTTCTTACAGCAATCGGTGTTTATTTACGGATCTATTATTATGGAGTTTCTGTATTCCACATATTTAACGTTGCCAACATTTTTTTTTATCTAGAGTAGGTGTGTCAGGAATGTCAGTGTATATGTTACGTGATGAAAACTAAAGTGGATGTATAATTTTGGGTGTTTCACTATTCTTAGAACTTTGCTAAACGTTAATCTTATGACTCTGGTTTTTTGTTGTTGTTTTTTTTGTAGATTAAGAGGCTTCTTGGAGGTAGATTTTCCTCTGAAGCTACATCCAGTAGTGACGATGATGAAGCATACGCTAAATATGTTAACGATCAACAGAGCATACGGAAAGGACGAGTGGCAGCGTGCACGAGCAGATGAAGAAAAACAGGAATGAAGGAAGCAGTATAAGAAGTACTGAGGTAAGGTTGCTGTCGTTAAAAAAAAAAAAAAAGAAGAAAAAGAGAGATAGACAATGATGTACTGAGAAAACAATGTTTTAAGTAAAGTAACAATGTTAAGTAAATGCGTTGAGGATAAAATGTTTACATGTAAAAAATGTTAGGTAAGTTTGTTGAGACTACAATGTTCCGAGTAAATAATGGTAAGTACGTGTTTCTGAAATTTTTAAATTTTTTTTTTTGAGTTGAAATTACATACTAAAAGCATGTAACTACTGGCGCTGTGTAATAAAGCAATGCTGCATCAGAAATAATATGATTTTGTATGCATTTCAGGTATTTGATTTACAGGATTTTATTAAAATATTTGTTGTGTGTTTTATCAGAACTACTTATTTGTCCCTCACCATTTTGTACTGCCAAGCCCTTCAGTTCCCATCATGGTCGCAGGTCTCCTGCACACTTAACGCCGCGACTATATGGCGCCTAAGGTTACAGTTTTCTTGACTTATGCAGGTAGTATATGCAACGGTATGGGTCCTGTTCTGTGGTAACCAGATGGGAAATGCTTTTTTCTGCCACCATCTAAGATTACGGTCTTATCAGTGTCTGAAGTCTTTCGTCTGTGAAAAACGGATGCCTACCGTATCCCGTGCAGTTGTGGCAAGTTATACACCTGTCAGAGGATGAGAACAATGGAGGACCGCTGCACAGCACATGCCAGTACAGCAGCCGAGCGAAACTGCAACCTCAAAATATTACACGGTCATCAAACATCAGATGGAATATAATAACGTTGAGTTCCTTTCGTGCGCTTTCACTTACTAGGATAGTGTTGAAGAAAGCTGTAGAGATTAATCTAGAAAGTGATCTTATAAATATAGTTAGAGGTTTTTTTGCTTTAATTCTGTGAGAAAATCTGCACTGACACTGTTCTCGCATCACAGTGACGGGACCAGCGCTACCTGCTCGCCTGTTGTTAATTGATATTCTCGGTAACCTTGACGCCGATTATTCCTGGTTCTGACGTGGCGCTATGCCCTGTGTCTTCCCCTGTCGAAATATCGGTCGTTTTTAAGAATACCAGCCGGTTGCAGTCCCGTAAATTATATGAACAGAGCATACAACATTTGTATCATTTTAGATGACGGAAAGGACCGACGTACAAGGCGTAGATAAAAAACAACGCTGACATTCAAAACTCCTTCCTGTGGCGTCGTCGGAAGAACGAGATCCCATGTCAGTATGGTACCTCAGGCACGGCGTAGAGACACCGTCGAGAGGTTCGATACGCCGCCGCTGCTGGAAAACTACTTTCGTAAGAGGGCAGTGACGTTCAGCCCCACTCTGCAGTCGTCGCTTATGACGGCAGCATCGTCTTGCTTCAGATCCAGCAGCGCGAGCTGTATTTGAAACCAGAACATCATCGAAGATTACTGTCAAATGAACATTGACATCAGGCTATCATCCTGTGTTGTGTCAAGTGATAAGTTACAGAGAACAGCGACAGTAACAAATACATAAGCAACATTCCTGTGGAAATGGATTGACTATTTCCAATCAACAGTATAAATAAAGTGACCTAATACTCTCTCTCTCTCTCTCTCTCTCTCTCTCTCTCTCTCTCTCTCTCTGTGTGTGTGTGTGTGTGTGTGTGTGTGTGTGTGTGTTGTAGCATCCACTCGACCGCCTCCAGAATCAAGTCTGGGCTTGCTGGAAAGCAGTGCAGAACCGATGTGAATGTCCCTGGTGTTTTATCGTGCGCTACTACACTTCCACTCCTCTCGAAATAGGTAAACACAGGTCCAGTAGGGTTTTATAAGTATTCTTATATCAATCTTCCTTGAAAATAGTGGCAATTTCAGGTAGAAGTGGAGGTGGATAGCGATCCAGCACCTTTCTCTCCAAAGTAGCCCACAAAGTCTCGATGATACTGAGACAAGGCGACTGTGGAGGCCAGGACACATGCGAGAATTCATCCTCATACTCAGAAAACCAGTCCCGCACGGTGCGAGCTGTCTGGACAGTGACCCTTTCGTCTTAGTACTCAGCATCACCATTTTTGGACGAACATCGTGCCATGCGAAGCACATGATCAGGCAAAACGGTCACACAATCCTTGACAGTAATGGGACTTCCCAGATCTAATCTACGGACCTGTAGATTAACATGATATGGCTGGCCAGATCTTCACCGAAACTGCCCCGTATTCCATTCGTGGGAGGTAAATTCACCCAGAAGTTGTAAACGGTGCGGAACAAGGCTCATTCGACTACGTGACTTCCTTCCATTGTTCCATAGTACAGGTTTCCGTCATTGTGCATTTGTTTCACTCAAAACGGGTTCTGGAATTACAGCACGCCCTCAGATTCTCGGCTTATGGAGCTCTGATCGTGTTGTTTTGGTGCTGGCAATGTTAGCAAGTGCGATATGAGTATCTGTTGTGACTTTTGCGGCTGCTGTTCTCCTACTTTTTGTCACAATCCTCTACAACCACCGTGTGTCACCATCATTCGACACATACTTTCTTCTGCGTTGTGTGTTACCAGATGACTTTTTTCGCTGTCTTCCGATGCGGTTAAACCTTTGATGTGGTGCCTCTTTTAACACGCCATCGCTTCGGCTACCACGGTTACTTAAACACTAACAATACGACTACCAATAATTTGCCCCTAATTAGAACTCACTTAGGTCCGACATAATGCACTCACAACTACACAGGACACTGTTCTGACACTCGCAACGTATTGAGGATATTTCACAGATGCCGTTCATCGTCAAATACGACAGCGTCACCTGCAGGCTTGGCTAGTACCTGCGTTTACGTTCAAGCACGCATTTCACTCCGTGTTTCCATATTTTTCTCTAAACCTTATATGCGATTTATTTCTGCGTTATTGAAAGAATTTCTGTTTTTTTTTTTTTTTTTTTTTTTTTTTTTTTTTTTTTTTTTTTTTTTTTTTTTTTGAGTCATCAGTCTTCTGACTGGTTCGATGTGGCCCGCCACGAAATCCTTATTTGTTCGAACGGCTTCACCTCATAGTAATAGTCGCACCCTACGTTCTCAATTGTTGCTGGATGTATTCCATTCTCTGCTTTCTCGTACAGATTTAATTTTCTACAGCTCCTTCCAGTACCTTGGATGTTATTCTCTGATATCTTAACATATACCATTCACTTTGTCAATTCTTCGTGTCAGTGTTATCCAAATTTTCATCTCTTCGCCACTGCTTGAAGAGAATCTCCTCATTCCTTATCTTATGAGTTAACCTAATTTTCAACATCGTTCTATAGCACGTCCCCTCGAATGCTTATATTATCCATTTTTTCGGTGTTCATGACCATGATTTACTATCATACAATACTGTGCTCCATACGTATGCGCCCAGAAATTTCTTCTCCAAACTGAGACCGATATTCGATAGCACATGTTCTCTTGGCAGCAATGCCCTCTGTGCCTATGCTAATCATCGTTTTATGCCCTCCTTCCTTCGCCCGTTACGTTTTGTTATGATTCCAAGTTATCAGAATTCCTTAACTTCTGGGTGCGAGTCCGGGGCTCTGCAACCAGTGTGACCTACGTGTATGACATCCTGCGATCCGTAGCCATACCCTTTCTGCACAATACCCCCGGCTTCATTTTCCAGCAAGACAATGCGCGACCACATACTGCTGCACGAGCATGTGCCTTCATGATGTCACAGGATGTCAGTCGCTTGTCCTGGCCCACCACATCAACTGACTTGTCGCCAAACGAAAATGTGTGGGAGATTGTAATACTGCATGTGCAGCGCTGGGACCCAGTGCCAAGGACTACAAATGAACTTTGCAACCAGGTAAACGCAGCATGGATCACTATACCGCAGGACGCAATTCGCGCCTTGTAATCGTTGATGCCATCATGCATGGAACAGGTTATGAGGGCCCACGGCGGACCATATGCCTACTAGGCAACAGGACGCATGCTGAACAGACGTGACTTAAATGCTAATCATTTCTGCAGAACATACTGATGTACATATCCTGTGAATATGAACGCCTGGGACCCAGGTAACAGGTTCAGGATAGGAAAGATCACGCATCAAGACGTGGGAGGGAAACGCATAAGATAGTTGGTCATCTTCACCAAACTAACGTTTATTTAAGACAAACATACTGATCAATTAAAATCCAGATAATAACAATATCAAAACCACCAGAAATATACTGACATATAAAATGAGAAACTTCAGAAATTTACCAATATAAGCAAAAGGAAACAGTATTCAATAAACACAAAGCATCTGAGTTTATGAACAGTAAAAATGAAATTTGAATTTACAAAAGTTCATGAGTTAATCCCGCTAAACTGCACAGCATACAACCCTCGGGGAAATCGATCAACCCAGGTATAGCTACGAGGAACAAGACAAGTACTCAACTTTTGCCAAGTATGCCAGACGACGCTGCAAAGTGCTCCCGTGGCAGTAACTTAGACCTTGGGCGTTGGGCAGGATGACGCCAAGGTAGCTGCCCCGAAGTCACGGCTGCAAACACCAGGGTAGACTCACGTGTTTCGCAAACAACTGTGAACATAAATCATATGCGGGGCACCACTCTCAAACAATAACAGGCTATACACTGAAAATGCGACTCGCTTTAGCAAGATAAATACAACTCGTATCCTTAGCTAAAACAAATAGTTAAAGCCAAAGTTATATATGTAACTAAGGGAGTTGGGGTGAGGAGTACACTTAGCATGGAAGGTCCAGGCCCCCCTTGAACACAACAGTCAGCAAAACAAAAAATTAATTTATTCAAGACAATATTTATAAAACAGCTAAGAGACAATCAACACGTGGCCATCTTTAAGACAATACTAAAATGTCACGTAGCTTGCTTCTTAAGCAAGGCAGCAAAGTATAACTACCAAAGCTAACTTAAAGAGATGAGGCTCAAAGATTTCAATAGTTACAGGAAAAATAAATTACAGTCTGGAGGTGATTTAAAAGTTACCAATTAATGGAGTCATTCCGAAGCAAATCAAAAAAACCTTATTTTTTTAATATACATGAACACCTTTAAAGTTCCTCAAGCAGCAGACCAGCCATTCAAAACAACAACTAAACGCCGGGGCCCAACCGGGAGTCACTTCCATTAGACGTCACATCACAATATATATACCTTCAAAGGCTTTTTAGCAGATCAGGGGAACCCGCTAACATTGACAGAGATAATTAGAATGGATTTTGTCGTACACAATAAATACATATGTCTCTGTCTAGGTAAGATGATAAGCGGGTAGCCGGCTGGTGTGGCCGTGCGGTTCTAGGCGCTTCAGTCTGGAACCGCGTGAACGCTACGGTCGCAGGTTCGAATCCTGCCTCGGGCATGGATGTGTGTGATGTCCTTAGGTTAGTTAGGTTTAAGTAGTTCTAAGTTCTAGGGGACATGACCACAGGTGTTAACTCTCATATAGTGCTCAGAGCTATTTGAACCATTTTTTGATAAGTGAGTACATATAACTCACAAGGAGCAGGTACAAACAGAGCAGTGGCAATTAAACCGCCTGAGTCACGAATAAGTTTGCTACAACGTCTTAAAAAACATTAGCTAAGGTGAGCTTAAGCAAAACAGAAAATTGAAATCAGTAGTAGCACTACGTAATTCAGTTATGACTATATTGAAACGCTTCAACGTAGGTTACAATAAATATACTTTACTAAATCACAATTAGATTTCAAATTCACACCCAGTACCTGATGCAGTAACATGACAATGCCACCGGGTACAGTGTCACTCACCGGTGTTACTACTTCAGTCCATAACATCTCTCCCCAAGCGTGTCCACACAAGTGGCTTAACAATTGACAGAATCAGGAGACACACTAACGACCATTGGCCACTCTCAAGCCAAGGCACACTGCAAAACAAACGAATACATATTATTCACTGAACAAGGCACAATAATATTGAGCCAAATTTCATTTAAACAACAAAACAACAGGGACAGACTATCAATAGGCAGTGTTTTACGGTACACTATCCCCAGCGTCAGTTAGGCTTGTAACTCCTCTTCAGATGACAGGAGCAGGCCATCGTCACCAGAGCTGTACAGCACGACCTTCGTCACCTTCTTTAGCGGCTGCCCAACATTCTCCAAGTCGCTTGGCGATCCAACTGCGTACATGCATCGTCAAACCCAAATCTGCCCAACCAAACCCCGCCGCCAGGCACCGCTGCTCCAGCCCTCCTTCTTCCGTCACGTGCCGTTCACCACTCACTGCCACTGCGCCGAGCCTCCACACCTCAACCAGGAAAACCAAAGATAATTCACAACGGAGGTGACTATCGATACCGGTGCCAGAGGTAGTTAGGCCAGCAAACCGAGCCGCCACAGTTTATGTCCTTTCCTGTCATCATTCAAGGTGTTCTTTTTTTTACCGCTGCTACAGTGGCAGGTTATCAAGACTTAAGTGAGGCTGAACTTGGAGTTACAATTGGTTCGTGAGCGATGGATCACAGCATCTTAGCCGGTCGGGGTGGCCGAGCGGTTCTATACGCTACAGTCTGTTACGGCGCGACCGCTACGGTCGCGGGTTCGAATCCTGCCTCGGGCATGGATGTGTGTGATGTCCTTAGATGTTATGTACATAGTTCCGCGTAGTCAGCGCGCACACAACTTTTCCACTAGAGCGCGCCCCACTAAGCACAACAGCGCAGGTGTAGTGCTAGTCCATCTCCGCACTACGAGATGGCGCTGCCTTAGGGATAGACCAAATTCTGCTTCCACCGATCCGCGTATTAATATGTAACGCAGCCAATGAGATTGGTGCTAATGTAGAACTTTTTCTCCTCGCGGATCACACTCGCGCAGTGATACCTGAATGCACGAGGTATTATAATGAGTATACAGACCTCCAATTAGTCAGTCTGCGTTTGTCTGCATTAGTCTGTACCAGTCTGCATTAGTCTGTACCAGTCTATAGTCAAGTTGCAGTCTGCACCTAAGAAGATTATTATATTACTGTACATAACCATGAAGATAAATGTATTTGTCAAGTATCAGAGATATGTGAGAACAAGATTAACCTTCCAAGACCAAAGGAACTTCAGACTGTCAATTTTAAATAGCATCCAGAATCAAGTTACATAATGTCTATGCTTTTTATTATTTTAATAAATGTGTGTGAAAATTAATCAAGTTCTGTTTAAAGTTGGTCACCGTCAATCTGCTACTCTAAGCGTACAAATGGCATTTCTATTATCTGACCTAACGGCAGAAGATAAACACGCCACGATAAGACCTCGAGACGTATAACTGACAATCGCCTACTTCGTTAGAGCGACAAGTCAAATAATCTGATCGTGTGTGTACCGAAGATCTTACAGTACGCAAACCACAGTAGGTTCGTTAGGTTCAAGTAGTTCTAAGTTCTAGGCGACTGATGACCTCAGAAGTTAAGTCCCATAGTGCTCAGAGCCATTTGACCCATTTGTGATGCTCGTTAACAAGGGTCAATCCTCTGTCAGTCAGTTTAAATATTTATGGGCAAATTTTATTTTGCCCGTCCTGAGTATATGCCAGCGATACTGGATGTCCACATGTGCACATTTCTAGTGCACAGATTAAGCCGGAGACGGCTTTAAAGGCTCCCGACACGCACGGCGCTCGTTCTGCCACAGGGCGGCACAAAAGAACTGCTCACTGGTGCGGAACAACACAGTCTATAACCTACTGCTACATCTGCTTCTGCGTCCGTACTCTGCGGGCCTCTAACAATTGCGTGGAGAAGGGCACGTGTCATTATGAACCGTGTCAGATTTGACCACTTGAGCCGCTGTTTGCCCCTTTTCTTGCACTGTCGTATATTTATGGGACTACAAATTGTTGATTGCATCTTTTAAGAAGAGGCACTTAACTCGTCAACACTCGCGTGGATGACTCTCGCCATCTGCAGGGTGGTTATAATTAAAGTTAAACCTTCAAACTGCTGTAGAAGTTGTAAATAGGCTGTTTAGGTTTTTTATGTTGGTAACGTCACGAAGCGCTCCGTATGACAATCACTGACTGTGCTGTGTGCAGTCTGTGGCTGGTTTGTATTGTTGGAATTTGCTATTGTAGTGGTGGGCAGTTGGATGTGAACAGCGCATAGGGTTGCGCACTTGGAGGTGAGCCGCCAGCAGTGGTGGATGTGGGGAGAGAGATGGCGGAGTTTTGAGAGCGAATGATCTGGACGTGTGTCCATCAGAGACAGTAAATTTGTAAGACTGGATGCCATGAACTGGTGTATGTTTATAATGACTTTATAACACTATTAAGGTTAATACATTGTTTGTTCTCTATCAAAATCTTTCTTTTACTAACTATGTCTCTCAGTAGTTAGTGCCTTCAGTAGTTAGAATCTTTTATTCGGCTGGCAGTATTGGTGCACGCTTTATTTCAGTAGTTTGAGTAACGAAGATTTTTGTGAGGTAAGTGATTCATGAAAGGTATAGGTTATTATTAGTCAGGGCCATTCTTTTGTAGGGATTTTTGAAAGTCAGATTGCGTTGCGCTAAAAATATTGTGTCAGTTTAGTGTTGATCAGAATAGGTAAAGAGCGAAATGTCTGAGTACGTTCAGTACTACTCAACTATTAGAAAATCAAATAATGTAAGAGGTTTATCAGCACAGTCATTAATAAATTTTTCTAAGGGGACGTTTCAAAGTAACACCACCGGTCAGAATGACTCCAAATTGCAACTGAATATTATCAGAGAGACGGGAAAACGTATGGAAGAAGAAAAATAGATCGTTACAAAAAGTAGCAATAGTTGGCGCTGTAAGTATCATAATTTAATAGTGGTCGACTTCAAATGACCAATGAATCACACAACTATGCCTAAGGAGTACGTTTGACGTTAAGCAAACTGGACTGCCCATTGTGCACGGGTGTACAGGTGTGATACTGTTAGCTACGTAACCCCATCCATCACGGCAAGGTCGTATCACACCGGATGGGAAAAATCGGTTTTTAATTGTCCTGAGGCCAAAAGCCGCATAAAAAGCATCACTCACATCGGTTTTTAATTGTTCTGAGGCCAAAAACCGCATAGAATGCATCAGTCAAAATCTAATCGGAATATTAATTTCTGTGTGACTGGCGCAAAACATTTTCAATATGCTGTCTACCGTTTTCTGCAACAAGTTGAAATGAAGAAACAGAATGTTCCACAAATGATCGAAGTGTTTCCAGGGTCGTGTTCAAAACGTGTTCCTCAATGCGTACCTTCAGTGCAGCTAATTATGCAATCAGAACATTGATCACATCTTTCAGATAGCCCCACAACCAAAAGTCAAGCAGATTAAGATCAGATGATCGGGCCGGCCAGGCTGTAGGGAAATGGCAGATGATAATTCTACCAATTCCGGAGTAGTGGTTCAGCAGCTGCTTAACTGGATTTGAAATGTGCGGAGGTGCGCCATTTAGCATAAAAATGATCATGCCAACATATCCACGCTGTTGGAGAGCTAGAATGATGTGGTTGCGCAAAAGACACTCGTAGCGCTTACTAATAACGGTACAGGTAACAGGACCGGAAGCATCTGACTCTTCGAAGAAATATGGCCCTATGATAAATGATGCAGTAAACCAGCACCAAACAGTAAATTTTTCAGGCTGAAGTGGTACTGCTTGATTTGCGTGTGGATTTTCCTAGCCTACATTAGACAATTCTGTGTATAGACATATCCTGTTTCATGGAAGTGGGCTCACAAATCTTCAACAGTCAATCATTGTCTACTTCCATGCGAGCAAGAAATTTTAAAGCAAAGGTCTCTCTTGCTAACAGGTCAACAGGAAGAAACTCGTGCACATGTGTAATTCTGAATGGATAGCAAAGTACACTGTGTAATCAAAAGTATCCGGACACTCCCAAAAACATAAGTTTCTCATAATACATGCATTGTGCTGCCACCCACTGCCAGGTACTCCATATCAGCGACCTCAGTAGTCATTAGACATCGTAAGAGATAGCACAATGTGGCGCTCTGCGGAACTCACGTTCTTCGAACGTAGTTAGGTGATTGGGTGTCACTTGTGTCATACGTCTGGATGCGAGATTTCCACACTCCTAAACATTTCTAATTCCACTGGTTTCGGTGTTATAGTGAAGTGGAAACGTGAAGGAACACGTACAGCATAAAAGCGTACAGTCCGACCTCGTCTGTTGACTGACAGAGACCGTTGACAGTTGAAGAGGATCGTAATGTGTAATAGGCTGACATCTATCCAGACCATTACACAGGAATTCCAAATTGCTTTAGGATCCACCGCAAGTACTATGAACAGTTTGGCGGGAGGTGAGAAGACTTGGATTTCATGGTCGAGCGGCTGATCATAAGCCACACATAACGCCGGTCAATGCCAAACGATGCCTCGCTTGGTGTAAGCAGCGTAAACATTGCACCATTGAACAGTGGAAAAACGTTATGTGGAGTGACGAATCACGGTACACAATGTGGCGATCCGATGGCTGGGTGGGAGGTATGGAGAATTCCCGGTAAACGTCATCTGACAGCGTCTGTAGTGCCAACAGTAAAAGTCGGAGGCGATGGTGTTATGGTGTGATCGTATTTTTCATGGAGGGGGCTTTAACCCCTTGTTTTGCGTGGCGCTATCACAACACAGGCCTACAAAGATATTTTAAGCACCCTCTTTATTCCCACTTTTGAAGAGCTACGCAAGGACGGCGATTACATCTTTCAATAAGATCGAACACCTCTTCATAATGGACGCTCTGTGGCGGAGTGGTTACACGACAATAACATCCCCGTAATGGACTGGCCTGCACAGAGTACTGACCTGAATCCTGTAGAACACCTTTGGGATGTTTTGGAACGCCGACTTCGTACCAGGCCTCACCTGCCGACCACGATACCTCTCCTCAGTGCAGCACTTCATGAATAATGGGCTTCCATTCCCCACGAAATCTTCCATCACCTGATTGAACGTATGCCTGCGAAGCTGCAGTCATGGCTGTGGGTTGGCCAACATCTTACTGAATTCCAGCATTTCCTATGGAGGGCGCAACGAACTTGTAAGTCATTTTCAGCCAGGTGTCCGGATACCTTTGATCACATAGTATAGGATGTTTCGTAGGATTTTATGTACTGTACTCACAGGTATGTCCAGTGTTCGAACAATTCTCCGTGCACTACTTGTTTTCGCTCCACCACTCGTCTCCTCCTTCGTTGCTGTGGGCACTGCCTCCACTGACGTCGAATCAATTCGTTTCTCCCCTGTACACCAAAAGAAACCGTCTTTTCGAATTTCCGAATCATTTTCTCCAGGCCCACGACACTCATCGGATCAACCCCTTTTTTCAAACCCTTCAGTGTGTAAGTAGGCTGTTTAGGTTTTTTTTTATTGGTAACGCCACATAGCGCTCTGTATGAAAAATTACTGGCTGTGCTGTGTGCAGTCAGTGGCTGGTTGGCATTGTTGTAATACTCGCCATTGTAGTGTTGGGCAGCTGGATGTTAACAGCGCGTGGCGTTGCGCAGTTGGAGGTGAGCCGCCAGCAGTGGTGGACGTGGGGAGAGAGATGGCAGAGTTTTGAAATTTGTAAGACTGGATGTCATGAACTGCTATATATATTTTGACTATTAAGGTAAATACATTGTTTGTTCTGTATTAAAATCTTTCATTTGCTAACTATGCCTATCAATAGTTAGTGCCTTCAGTAGTTTGAATCTTTTATTTAGCTGGCAGTAGTGGCGCTCGCTGTATTGCAGTAGCTTGAGTAACGAAGATTTTTGTGAGGTAAGTGATTTGTGAAACGTATAGGTTAATGTTAGTCAGGGCCATTCTTTTGTAGGAATTATTGAAAGTCAGATTGCGTTGCGCTAAAAATATTGTGTGTCAGTTTAAGCACAGTCTTGCAGAATTTTTCTAAGGGGACGTTTCAAGGGTCCGGAACTTCTGCAGAGCGACGTGTGCACTTTCTTCATTCTTGTAATACAGCTTTACAAGCAGAGCGCGATCCGGCATTGAGACAGTGACGGCGAATGTCGCAGATGCGAAAGGAGGAAAAGCCTTGTACGAGGCGTATTGAGATCAACTTCAATGTGTCGTGCGCATGACAGGTGTTTTTATTTACGTATTGTCCCACATACAGCGCCATCTACTGATCAGTTTTCTCATTATTTTTTTCTTCTGCCTTACGTTTTCCCCATCCTCCGATAATACTCCGTTGCAATTTGCCGTCATTCTGACCAGTGGTGTTATTTTTAGAATGTTTTGAAAGTTCAACTTTAATTATAATCACCCTGTACATAATTATCACGTTCTCTGAGTTTGCTGGACTTAGTTAACAACATTTTCAGCACCTTTCCGTCAACTGTCCGTCTGTTAGCTTCAGCCATTGTGGGATTTCAGTTACGGAAGTTACACAGTTTTTGAAACAGTATCATAGGTCAATGGTCATCCACGAGGGCTCCATTGCTGCAGTGTGAAAGAACGTTAGCGTATATTACTTCACTGCTTTGCTAGGTTCAGTCCAACTTTCATCTGCCTAATCAAATTTGCTTCTTACACAGTATACTTACCTTAAGAAACTGAATATCCTCTTCACTTTTATTTATGGAAAAATTTCACAGGTGAAGAAAACCTATGACAGAGTTTATCAGAGATCCTGATGTATGGCTGGAGTGGTTCCATGAACCTGGTGATGAAGATTTTGACAGTAACATTGCTGATTCATAGATCGAGGATTCTGTGCATGAAAGGCGTCATGATTCATGAACAGAGTAAGAAGTGTCCGAAAATGATTAATCTGATTCAGAGGAAGAAGTTATTCTAGAAGTCTTCCTTTTTGTAGGAAAAGATGGAGTAACTGAACAGATGAAAAGTAAATATCATACCTTTGTTAGAACAGGATTTCGTAATATTCTTACGTATTTTCCTGGATCCAAAGACGAAGCTCGTATCCAAAAACAGAAACAGATATTTCGAAGTTAGTCGTAGACAAAAATATAATACGCATTATTGCAACGTGTTCTAATATTAACATCACAGATGTTCGTAATAACTCTTCTACTGAAAAGGATGCTAATGAAATAGGACATCCATAAGATTGTTATATCTGTGTGGATCTCTGAGGGGTTGTATAAATAATTTATCTTCGTTGTGGGATAATAACTCAAAGGGCAACGGACTTGGATAATGTTGCATGTGCATGAGTGAAAACCGATCAGGTTTCTCTTGAGCTGTCTAAGGTTTGATAATATCGTTGACAAAGGCGTTCGCAGAGAGACACAAGTTGACTACTGTCCGAGACGCAGTGAAAATATTTACGAGTTGTTGCCACAAATACTTCTCGCCTAGTACTTATCTTACAGTACATGTGCATTAAATGTATTTTACTTAGTTTTAAAGAAATACCTCAGAAAGTCATTCATAGACACGTGCAGACTACCCAAACACACGGGTTATCTTGTGGATGACACCTGTCATCCGTAGGAATGACTGTGTCAGGAAATCGCCCGAGAAACGGTTATTTATGTATTTATTTTTGGCCAAAGCAGAAGATGAAACAATCATTTCTCCCTGACACCGAGTTGAAAAGAACGGTAAGGAACACTAATGACTGGTGCAATTCGTATTACCATGTACCGAATATTTCGTAGTGATTTGTACTACATGGATTTATAGTTGTAGGAAAAGTAAATGTCCACACTACGGTTTAATGGGTGAGTTCTGGAAAGTATACGACTTACACGGTGTTCGCGTAACCGGCTCTTGAGTACTGTTCGAGTGTTTGGGATATGCACCAATATGGATTAAAGAAACGCATAGAAGAAAGTACAAGACTGTTCCGTGAGATTTGATCGAAATACGTGTGAGGAATAAGATCTTTTGGCGAAACGCTCTTGCGACAGCTGAGAGAATCAGAATTTGCCACAAATTACACAGCACACACCGCTAATCTCGCGTAAGTACCGTAAGGTAAAAGTAAGCGAACAGGACTCAGAGTGAAGCGTGCAGACGGTAATTATGCAAGACTCTCGAAGGGAGTCGTGCGTGGGAATTCAAGGCACCACTGTTCTGTGGCAAGTACGAAGCCATGCATGGTATCTGTATCGAGTGAACTTTCTCCCTGCCGCCGTTGGATAAGCAGCTGCAGCAGCAAGTCGTATAACCCTAGCTTACTTATTTGTTAGATAGTTTAAAAATTAATTTCTTTGCGTGTTTTTGGGTACTTGCATTGTTTAATTCATATATTTCGGGCGTATTATAGCATTTGACAGTTGTAGCATCGCGCTTTAGTGTTTACTTCGTAGATTCTTATTTAAATTGCGTGTGAGTTTCGTATAGGAGGTGCAATTTCGAGTTTTAGTTACTGTAATCGTAAATTCAGCAGATTGTAGCGCAGCCGTTAGGCATTTGTACAGGTTAGTTGATACATTCTTTGCGTGTTCCGCTTGCGTTATCTAGGCACGGACTCGTGTTTCGGTAACTGTTGTTAAACATCGATTAGAATGGACAGGGACTGCGATTGCTGTGTTCGGATGAGGGCTGACTTGGCATCCCTTCGCTCAGAGCTGCAATCGGCGCTGACTTCGGTCTCGCAGCTTGAGGCTGTTGCCAATGGGCACCACTGTGGGGAGCCGGACTTGGGTATCACGGGGATGTCAACCTCGTCCCGTCTGTCCCCAGATCGGTCTGCCGCTGTGGTTGCCCCGGTTGCTGCCCGCAGTGGGGCTGAGTCCTCGCCTGTGGTTGATTGGGAGGTCGTTCCAAGGCGTGGCAGGCAGCGAAAGGCGTCCCCAGAGGCTGATCAGAAAGCCTCCCCGGTGCGTCTGACAAACCGGTTTCAGGAACTGTCTCTGGCTGAGCCAGATGCATCAGCCTGCCCTGTTTCAGAGGATCATTCTCAGCCTTCAAGGTCCGGGCAATCGCAGAGGGTGGGCTTACTGGTAGTTGGGAGCTCCAATGTTAGGCGCGTAATGGGGCCCCTTAGGGATACGGCGGCTAAGGAGGGGAAGAAATCCAGTGTGCACCCCGTGTGCATTCCGGGAGGAGTCATTCCTGATGTGGAAAGGGTCCTTCCGGATGCCATGAAGAGCACAGGGTGCAGCCAGCTGCAGGTGGTGGCACATGTCGGCACTAATGACGTGTGTCGCTTTGGATCTGAGGAAATTCTCTCTCGATTCCAGCGGCTATCTGATTTGGTGAAGGCTGCCGGTCTTGCTTACGAGATGAAGGCAGAGCTCACCATCTGCAGCATCGTTGACAGAACCGACTGCGGACCTTTGGTGCAGAGCCGGGTGGAGGGTCTGAATCAGAGGCTCAGACGGTTTTGCGACCGTATTGGCTGCAGATTCTTTGACTTGCGCCATAGGGTGGTGGGGTTTCGGGTTCCGCTGAATAGGTCAGGAGTTCACTACACTCAGCTGGCGGCTACACGGGTAGCGGAGGCTGTGTGGCGTGGACTGGGCGGTTTTTTAGGTTAGAAGGCCTCGGAAAAGTGCGGGATGGGCTGCAATGTCAAAGGGTGCTTGGCAATTACAGGACGTGCTTGGATCAAGGAACAGTCGGAATTATAGCTGTAAATTGTTGTAGTTGCGCTGGAAAAGTCCCTGAGCTTCAACGCTAATAGAAAGCACAGAAGCTGATATCGTTATAGGTACAGAAAGCTGGCTAAAGCCTGAAATAAGTTCTGCAGAAATTTTTACGAAGTCTCAGACGGTGTTCAGGAAAGATAGATTAGGCAGAATTGGTGGTGGAGTGTTTGTGTCTGTATCTTGTAGTGAAGTCGAAGTAGATACTCCGTGCGAATTGGTATGGGTGGAGGTTATACTTAACAGCCGAATTAAGTTAATAATTGGGTCCTTCTACCGACCCCCAGACTCCGATGATACAGTTGCGGAACAGTTCAGAGAAAGTCTGAGTCTCGTAACAAATAAATACCCCACTCATACGGTTATAGTTGGTGGGGACTTCAACGTACCCTCGGTATGTTGGCAAAAATACTTGTTCAGAACCGGTGGTAGGCAGAAAACGTCTTCCGAGATTGTCCTAAATGCATTCTCCAAAAATTATTTCGAGCAGTTAGTCCACGAACCCACGCGAATTGTAAATGGTTGCGAAAACACACTTGACCTCTTGGCCACAAACAATCCAGAGCTGATAGAGAGCATCATGACTGATAGTGGGATTAGTGATCACAAGGTCATTGTAGCTAGGCTCAATACCATTTCTTCCAAATCCATCAGAAACAAACGCAAAATAATTTTATTTAAAAAAGCGGATAAAGTGCCACTAGAAGCCTTCCGAACTGACTATGCGAATGTAGACGAGATATGGCTCAAATTCAAAGATATAGTAGCAACAGCAGTTGAGATATTCATACCTCATAAATTGGTAAGAGATGGAACGGATCCCCCGTGGTACACAAAAAAGGTCCGAACGCTGTGGCAGAGGCAACGGAAAAAGCACGCGAAGTTCAGAAGAACGCGAAATCCCGAAGATGGGCTAAAATTTACAGACGGGCGAAATTTGGCACGTACTTCGATGCGAGATGCCTTTAATAGGTTCCACAATGAAACATTGTCTCGAAATTTGGTAGAAAATCCGAAGAAATTCTGGTCGTATGTAAAGTACACAAGCGGCAAGACGCAGTCAATACCTTCGCTGCGCAGTGCCGATGGTACTGTTATCGACGACTGTGCCGCTAAAGCGGAGTTATTGAACGCAGTTTTCCGAAATTCCTTCACCAGGGAAGACGAATGGAATATTCCAGAATTTGAAACACGAACATCTGCTAGCATGAGTTTCTTAGAAGTAGATACCTTAGGGGTTGCGAAGCAACTCAAATCGCTTGATACAGGCAAGTCTTCAGGACCAGATTGTATACCGATTAGGTTCCTTTCAGATTACGCTGATACTATAGCTCCCTACTTAGCACTCATATACAACCGCTCGCTCACCGATAGATCTGTACCTACAGATTGGAAAATTGCGCAGGTCGCAACAGTGTTCAAGAAGGGTAGTAGGAGTAATCCATTTAACTACAGACCTATATCATTGACGTCGGTTTGCAGTAGGGTTTTGGAGCATATACTGTATTCAAACATTATGAATCACCTCGAAGGGAACGATCTATTGACACGTAATCAGCATGGTTTCAGAAAAAATAGCTCTTGTGCAATGCAGCTAGCTCTTTATTCGCACGAAGTAATGGCCGCTATCGACAGGGGATCTCAAGTTGATTTCGTATTTCTAGATTTCCGGAAAGCTTTTGACACCGTTCCTCACAAGCGACTTCTAATCAAGCTGCGGAGCTATGGGGTATCGTCTCAGTTGTGCGACTGGATTCGTGATTTCCTGTCAGGAAGGTCGCAGTTCGTAGTAATAGACGGCAAATCATCGAGTAAAACTGAAGTGATATCAGGTGTTCCCCAGGGAAGCGTCCTGGGACCTCTACTGTTCCTGATCTATATAAATGACCTGGGTGACAATCTGAGCAGTTCTCTTAGACTGTTCGCAGATGATGCTGTAATTTACCGTCTAGTAAGGTCATCCGAAGACCAGTATCAGCTGCAAAGCGATTTAGAAAAGATTGCTGTATGGTGTGTCAGGTGGCAGTTGACGCTAAATAACGAAAAGTGTGAGATGATCCACATGAGTTCCAAAAGAAATCCGTTGGAATTCGATTACTCGATAAATAGTACAATTCTCAAGGCTGTCAATTCAACTAAGTACCTAGGTGTTAAAATTACGAACAACTTCAGTTGGAAGGACCACATAGATAATATTGTCGGGAAAGCGAGCCAAAGGCTGCGTTTCATTGGCAGGACACTTAGAAGATGCAACAAGTCCACTAAAGAGACAGCTTACACTACACTCGTTCGTCCTCTGTTAGAATATTGCTGCGCAGTGTGGGATCCTTACCAGGTGGGATTGACGGAGGACATCGAAAGGGTGCAAAAAAGGGCAGCTCGTTTTGTATTATCGCGTTATAGGGGAGAGAGTGTGGCAGATATGATACACGAGTTGGGATGGAAGTCATTACAGCATAGACGTTTTTCGTCGCGGCGAGACCTTTTTACGAAATTTCAGTCACCAACTTTCTCTTCCGAATGCGAAAATATTTTGTTGAGCCCAACCTACATAGGTAGGAATGATCATGAGAATAAAATAAGAGAAATCAGAAATCAGAGGTGTTCGTTTTCCCCGCCCGCTGTTCGGGAGTGGAATTGTAGAGAGATAGTATGATTGTGGTTCGATGAACCCTCTGCCAAGCACTTAAATGTGAATTGCAGATTAGTCATGTAGATGTAGATGTAGATATGCATATCGCTCCTCTCCGATTCAGATATGATGTGACGAACTGTGAGCAACGGTAACGATTGGGCAACTAACGGCTCTGCCAAATAAATCACGGGTATCATCCTTGTCACAATTAATATTGACGGAATGGATTATGAGATTCATCTAATTGCTGAAATCCAAGATCATCCTGCATTGGCCATGATTTATTGCTAGAAAGAAAGGGCGAAAAGAAAGCAAAAACATTATTTGTGAATGAACCTGTCATTTCTTTAAACCAGCAAATAAGAGGAAACTGGATTACGAATTCGTTCAATATCTGATTAAAATGGGAACAATAAGGTACTACGAACTCCACAGGCAAGGGATGGGGAAGGTATCTGGAACTGTGCTCACATTTCACTGGCAGTGACTAAAAAGATGATTCCAAATCATCGATGATTTTGGGGTAAAAGAAAACACCCGCAGGAGCCCAGCTACTTGAGTTATGAGTGAGCCACCGGGCACAACGTAATTTGAAATTAAGATCCCCTCAACATTCCAACACTGTAGCTACACAGTGTGTACCTGAAGTCACATTGGTAGCGTGGTCTTATCACGATACTGCGGTGCGAGAAAATAGACTGCAACCTAAGTGGTTGCAGAGGTCGAAGTTAAATCGTTTTCAGTCGAAGCACCTCAGCAGAACAGCCCACAAAACGGTCAGCTGAAAAGTCTTGGAGAACAGTCTATCCCAGACTGCGACACAGAATCCCCAAGGAAAATCACTTACAATGATGCTCTTCAGAGCTCTAAATGGAGACTAGCCAAAAACTGCCGATTTTCGAATCCGCTAGGTCGTTAGACAAGCTCTCTACGGGTAAAAATGTCTCGATTTTCTAATTAGAACAAAGTGTTAACAATTTGTAATAGACATTCACTGCTGAAAACTTATGCAACTCATACCAGTGGGAGCAAACTCACGATTTGTGTTATTGGAAAAATGGGGCACTCACTCCCTTCTGTCTACTTTCTTAGGCACCAACCAGTCGTACTATCAGCTACCTGAATGGCGTGAGACGTTCCAACAACCTATAAGTCGTCACTGCAGTTCTTCAAAGAATGGGCCGAATATACCGCAAGTTTAACACTGCCACGATTCTGGAGATGTTATCTAGCGGTACAGCATCCCATAGTCTTTTTTTGACTAGTGTCTGGCTTGTGACAGTTAGCGTCAATATGGGCAATATTAATGAGCAGAATTCTTTACAGAAAAAAATTTTATGGCCATAGAATATTATGTACATTATTTTAAGTGTTCCATCTGTAAACCTATCCCCTTCTCACTCCCTTCTAATCACTACAGTTGTAATTTCCTATGAACTGTCAAAAGTAAAAATGCAGTTCATGATTGGATGTTTAGTAACGTCCATTTCTGTAAGATCTATCTTTAAGGGGGAAGGACTCCAAACAGGCAGTCTTGGAGCTGTAGAGGCACCACAGGACATTTTAATTTCCATTGTCTATACTTTTACAAATAAATTCATAAAACTTCGTCAACATGACCAGGAAGGATTCAGGATTCACACTCACAGCAGTAGAAGTTCAAAAATATAACAAAACAAATGCTTTTTACATGTGAAATTTCATCAATTTTCACTTACTATTAGCTGCATCTGTTGTTGTAGGTACACTTATACACCGATGAATTTTGCACAGCTCACAAACCGTACTTACAGGTGTATGAAACTGTAGAATTTATTTAATTTATGAATAAATTAATGAGCTGTTAGATTTTAAACTTCGTGTTTAGAAAAGGCTCAAATTTTATAGTTAATTATCTCAATTTTTACCACAGTTTTTAATAGATTTGGAAAATTCTTGAGTTTCATACACCTGTAAGTATGGTTTGTATGCTGTGCAAAATTCATGGATGAATTTCTCTTACTATGAAGAAAAGTCTACCTATAGCAACAAATGCAGCCAATAGTAAGTGAAAAAAATGATGACATTACATGTGTAAATAAAATTATTTTGTTATGTTTTTGAACGTCCACTGCTATGAATGTGAATCTTGAATCATTTCTGGTCATGCTTATAAAGTTTCATGAATTTATTTGTAAAAGTATAGACAGCGGAAATTAAAACGTTCTGTAGTGCCTCTCCTGCTCCAATTCCGCCCGGTTGACGTTCTAACCCCCTTATTTCCTATTAAAAAAATGTAACATGTAATAGAGGTAAAAGGGAACAAGTTACGTAAGTTAGCACATTTGTCAACGTACCATTAACAATAATACTGCACTGGTTTCTGTACGACTGTATGTCGGATAGTGCTTCACTTGAACGGATATTTTGGGGGTAAAGGAATGTTATCATAAAAGGGAATCTGGGATGTTTGCCATATACTATTAATGGACCTGATGTAGAACATTCAGAGATAGCGCTCTCTCAAATTGTCTGAATTTCCTGTATCGCGTTTATGCTTTTGCTCCCACTGGCGGAAATCGCATAGCAAGTGCGCCATCTGTTCTTCATAAATGATTACTTCACGCCTCACACAGTTTACCTTTATTTTTAAAGCCTTAAAACCGTATTATTACCAACCTTTACTGATGCTAGTATTTTATGCGCTGTAAGTCTTCAAAAACTGTTTGTCAACAGACTGTCGGTCTCTTGTAGCCTACCCCAGAACCACTCTGCGGTCTCTTCCAATGCATTATTCTCGACTATTCAAAAGACCTGTTACTCTTTGCTTTGTAAAAATATACCTTTTCGTAAAACATTGTAAAGTTGTTTTAATGAATTGTTTCCTAATGAAAGTTTTTTGCACTTTGTAACGATGAAAAATGTAGTTGCGAACAAAAAAATGTAGCATGTGTCACTTGTCCAGCGTTGCCCAGCGTTGTAATCCGCTTGGATTCCTATTTGTTCCTTCGTAGCAGTTTACACTTGTCTCGTGATTGAGAATGTTGCCGAAACACAACGCGCCTACTGAAAAGCGTTGTATGAACATAACGTTGGTAATCAAGGAAACCAGACTCATACATTATACTGTACCTCTAACCAATACGGAAATGTAGCATATTTTCATATCTTTTGCTACCAGTTTTATGCTGTATTTAAAAGTCATTAAAAATTACGGAATGTTCGAGGGTGGTTTTGAAAATAATAAAAAATGTGTTCTCGATATCTGAAAGTTATTAAAGCCTAGTGTAACATCAAACCCAATAGATAAGCGGGAATGACGAAATTAAAGGGAGGTTTTGATCTCCGACATCATCTGTGTCCCAATTTGAATTTAAGATCCTGCATTAAGCCATTTAATGAGGGGAAAGATAAACGAATCTAATTACTCTATGCTTACTGGCCTGTAAGTTCGACTGACATGTCACCCGTCAAAGCTGCCCGGGATATGGTGTGTTGGTAACTTATTCATTCCGGTTCTCCTGCAAACACTGTCGATGCTTTGTAGACGCACCTATAAACCACGTGGCAGTGTGTTCCAGCGCTGCATGTCCCGGCTGACTTTCATTCCTTTCCACCACTCGCTTTGATATCAGCTGCTAATGGTTTCACTCTGTACTGAATCCTTATGGTCAAAGTGGATGTACTGTTCTGTAATCTAAATATTTTTTTGTATTGGTGACTCTTCAGTCTCTGAAATAAACTTTATTGCAAACACATGACTTCTTTATGCTGCGATTCCCAGCGTTTTTCTTCCATTCAGTGTTGTAGCGCTACGGAAAAGAAAGGAATGGACATGTCTACATTGGCCGATCACGAAAGTTGGAAAGAAAAACCTAGGTACAAGGAAGGTAAGTGCGAAGAAATCACGGGTAACTGTTGATCTACGAACGTGGACTACACAAATGTTCAGGGACATTCAGAAATGCATAAAAATAAGACACTTAGGAATCCAATAGGTGGAAACTGCAGGGAAAGAAAGGCGAAATGGCTGCATGAAAAATGCGATGAAAATGAAAAGGCATATATGAAAGTAAAAACAACCTTCGGCGAAATTAAAAGCAAGGGCGGTAATATTAAGAGTGCGATAGGAATGCCACTGTTAAATACAGAGGAGAGAGAGGGACAGGTAGAAAAAGTTTGTTTGACGATGTGATAGAAGAGGAGTCAACAGGAAAGAGTTAGAGAGTCCAGTATTAGCATCAAAATTGAAAAGATCATTGAAATGATTAAGACAAAATAAGGCAGAAGGGCAGACAAAACTCCATCAGAATTTCTAAAATCATTGGGGGATGTGGCATCGGAACGACTGCTCATGTTATTGTGTAAAATGAATGAGACTGGAGATATAACACAATTCTGAAGAGAGCAAGAGCAGTCAAGTGCGAGAATTATCGCATAATCAGCGTAGCAACTCATGCACTCAAGTTGATGACAAGAATAATATATAGAAGAACGAAAAATAAGGTTGAGGTTCTATTAGATGCGGATCCGTTTGGCTATAGGAAAGGTAAAGGAACCAGACAGGCAGTTCTGACGTTGCCGTTGATAATGGAAGCAAGACTGAAGAAAACTCAAGACACATTCATAGTATTTGTCGACCTGGAACAAATTGTGCAATATGAAAGAAATATGGGTAATATGTAGACGTGCAAGAGCCAAAAGTGAACAAAAACAAAACTGTGTGACAAAGAACGAATTGCACGGATTAAAAAAGGTGTAAAATATCGATGTACTCATTCGCCACTATTGTTCAAGCTATACGTCGAGGAACCAATGACAGAGACAAAAGGAAATTACAAGAGTGGAATTAAAACTCAAGATCAAGATCAAAGAATGTCAGTGATAAGATTTGTTGATGACATTGGTATTTATTGTTAGTGTAGGTGAAGAAGAATTACAGAATCTTTTGGTTGGGAAGGACAATGTAATCAGTATAGAATATGGATTGAGGGTAAATCGGAGAAAGACGAAAATACTGAAATGTAACAGAAATGAGTACAGCAAGAAAGTTAACATCAAAATTGGGGACCACGAAACAGACGAAGGAATTCTGCTACCTAGGCAGCAAAATAGCCTATGGTGGACGGAGCAAGGAGGACATAAAATCAGGATAGCACTGCCGAAAAGGGCACCCCTAACAAAAGGATGTCTACTAGTATCAAGCGTTGTTCTTGATTTGAGGAAAAAATTTCTGAGTTTGTGCATTTGCAGCACAAAATAGTATAGTGGTGAAAACCGGAACAGAAAAGTGCCGAAGTATTTGAGATATGATGCTAGAGAATAATATCGAAAATAGATTGGACTGATAACATTAGGAGTGAGGAGATTCTGCGCAGAATCGGGGAGGAAAGGAACACATGGAAAACATTGAGGAAGAAGGTGGAACGGAATGGTAAGATGTTAGGTTTCATCAGTGGCAACGTGTCCACGCATGTTTAGGAAAACACTGTAGACAGAGGCGGGTTTCTCATATATAGGTAACAGTTCTTAAGTTGGTCGTTTTTTGGATCAGAATTATCACATCACATTTCCAAAGGAATAAAGTGTATTTTGTTGACTAATTTGTTCAAAGCGTTGACCTGAATCACGCCAAGCAACCTTAGGTTGATATAGACCATATGTTGCAGGCCACCTCTCTTGTCTGACAACAATTGTTCATTTTGCTTCTTCTGCATAAGAACCAGAGCTTTCAATTATTCAGATTTTAACGGTAAATTTAACACTTCCGGAAGAAAAATTATTTGTTGTATATGCGCTTAGATATACGAATGTCGTCTTTCGAAGTAAATGATAAATGCGTTCGGACGCAATTAGTAATTTGGTGTGCATCAGAAGTTCTCTCTACGGATGCCTCTAAGACAGGAATGATAATGATGATGATATCTGGTTTGTGGGGCGCTCACCTGCTCGGTCATCAGAGCCCGTACCCTTTCTTAATCTGAAAACAGACCAATCTCGCCACTTTTCATGAATGATGAGGACAACACAGACACCCAGTTCCCGGGCAGAGAAAATCCCCAACACGGCCAGGAACCGAACACGGGACACCGTGATCCAGAGGTAGCAACGGTAGCCGGTAGACCACGAGCTGCGGACTATGACAGAGGTATCAGAGTAAAAAAGTAATCAGGTAGTCAGCTAGTCAAACGTTTCCTTACATACACCGTTGGAATTGGGTTCTGGCTGAATAAAAGTCTAGCTCTAGGATGTAATTAATTCTGTCCTCGAGATACTGTTGTTTATTTCCGAAACTAAAGCCACACACCAGTAACTGTGTAACAAAGTACAGTATTTTTAAACCTTGAAAGCCAATACTTGTAAAATGCGAGGGTGATTGCTGCTGCTGCTCGGACGAGCTGTGCATCAAGTATGCAAATCTGGTTCATTGTTTTTCGCATAAATGATTGTGGGTTCACTGGTATTTTATGTCAGTTACGCACACTGCCTATTTAGTTTCGGGAATCTGGCGTTTAGTTCAAGCTCGTTGCTCATTGCAGAATATGAAATTTACGTCACATTATAGAATTTTTTTGATGGTGAATTATTTATGAGATAATGAGCTGTCGGCATCGAAAAATCTCTCACATCTGTCCCATAGGAGTACCTGATGTGAATAACTTCCTTCATTAGGTGGTGTCAGCAGTTGAAACAAACTTACTTTCCGTTAGTAACTTGTCAGCCTGTAAGACATACTTAACACACTATTTGTTTCTTTCTTTATTGGGAGGGAATGGGGACGTGCTTTAATCTTTAGACTGGTTTTATGGGGCCACCCGATTGGCACTCTTGTGGAAATTTCTTCGTCTCAGAGTAGCTGGTAGACCCGACGTCAAATATTTGTTGTATTTTTCTTTCCGTATCCGACCTTCATTGCAAGTTTTGCCGTCTACAACTCCGACTAGTGCCATGGATGTTCTTCCTTGAAGTGTTATCAAAATTCCCATAACTCAATCTTCTTTTTGTTTCCCTCACGGATCCTTATTTTACCAGTCCATTCTATTTTCTGCTCCTTTTGTAACACCGTACCTCAAAGTTTTCGATTATCTTCTTTTTTCGCAATACATGATTCATTTCCATAGATCACCTGTGATATAATGAGGCCTAATGCACATTAAGAACTACCTGCTACCGATAAGTTTCGGTAATTTCGTTTGAAAGACGACAACATTATACAGAGCTGTTTCTACGAATATGACACATTTCTAGCATAGCTTCTTTAATGTGGTCAGAATAATTTGAAGTTACTAAATGCGAAATTATATAAATCTGATTTCCACCAAACTGTCTTAAATTCACGTAAAGAATATTTATTAAATACCGTGTTTGCCAGCGATATTAATAAATAGATTCCTTTCCTACAAATGTAATCGTTGGTCTATGTAGCTTGGTGGGACAACAATCACACTCCGAAGACATTGTAGCCAACATATAAGACCAACTAAATACCAGTCATGTTTAAATGTAAGTTACTGCCACATGTCTGCGCATGCGCAACTTCGGCATGTTCTCTGCCAAGTGCTTTCCTTTATCATTACGTATGAATGGGAGAAGCAGAAGTCTTCAGTGACCCGTTACATTCAACACAAAATGGTGCTCACGGCAAAGTAACGAGGGTCCAACTTTCGAGTGTAATGCGAAGTACAATTCGTGGGCAAACGTGTGCAGAACTATTGGAGCAAGAGCAAGTTTGGAAGTGTGCAACGCATAGTGACAAAGCGATGTCAACAATGGTCGTTTCAAGCATCTTCTGTGATGCTCGTGCCGTATGCGGTGGCCGTGCGGTTCTAGGCGCTACAGTCTGGTGCCGCGAGACCGCTACGGTCGCAGGTTCGAATCCTGCCTCGGGCATGGATGTGTGTGATGTCCTTAGGTTAGTTAGGTTCAAGTAGTTCTACGTTCTATGGGACTGATGACCTCAGAAGGTAAGTCCCATAGTGCTCAGAGCCATTTGAGCCATTTGTGATGCTCGTTAACAAAGGTCAATCCTCTGTCAGTCAGTTTAAATATTTACGACAAATTTTATTTTGCCCGTCCTGAGTATATGCCAGCGATACTGGATGTCCACACGTGCACATTTCTAGTGTACAGATTAATTACACAGTAAACAGCATACATTCCTAAAGGATGTATGTCAGCACTTGCTGACATATATGAACTATAGTAATAATAATAATAATAATAATAATAATAATAATAATCCAACAGCCACGAGAAACACGTAACACAGTGTTCTGCCGAAATTTATTACATCCATCTTCGTTAGTTGGAGAACCTGCATCCTCACTTAGATACGATCATTTCCCAGTGTGCTAGGTGTAAGATGACAAACTTCCTGCAGTGGTCCTATAACACCACAACTCTGTGGACGATCATACATTTTCTACGTGTTGTTGTTGTTGTGGTCTTCAGTCCTGAGAATGGTTTGATGCAGCTCTCCATGCTACTCTGTCCTGTGCAAGCTTCTTCATCTCCCTGTAACTACTGCAACTTACATCTTCCTGAATCTGCTTAGTGTATTCATCTCTAGGTCTCCCTCTAAGATTTTCACCCACCACGCTGCCCTCCAGTGCTAAATTTGTGATCCCTTGATGCCTCAAAACATGTCCTATGAACCGATCCTTTCTTCTAGTCAAGTTGTGCCACAAACTTCTCTTCTCCCCAATCCTATTCAATATATCCTCATTAGTTACGTTATCTATCCACCTTATCTTCAGCATTCTTCTGTAACACCACATTTCGAAAGCACGTATTTTTCAAAAAAATTGTTTATTAGGTGTGCTGAATATTAATTTTGTAAATATGTTGTCGAGTTACAAATGCTATTTGTTCTTTAAGAAACAGAATACGCATGGAATGTTAACATTTGTATGTAGGCACTCTGGCCTAGTCAGGGAAAAGCTGTTATCAAAGAGCGTAATAAATTGTAAATGCATTATCGATGTTCATGCGAGCGCGCAAAAAATGTAGCGGCTGGGAGACGCTAGGAGATGAATGGTGTCGGTGATTGTGTGTATTTGCCGAGGTGGCTATGCAAAAGTGCGGAGACAAAAAGTCTGTTTCCGAAGTGCGGAGTAGTGAAAACTGAAATTAATTGTTTTGGCGGATGTTTAATATGGGTAAGATTTGGGCACTGTCCAAATACAGCAAGAGTATTTCACATAACATCAAGAGTACCGGTATTGTGGGCCCTTGTTATTGGCTATGGCATGGCTAGATCAACCTGTGCCTTATTTACCGCTAAATGAAGCCACTCGACAAACGAATAGCATCATGAAGTAAAGTACGATATAGACTTTTTATAACTAGAAGTGTAATAGACTGACCAGCGTAGCTGGAATTTTATAGCTTGAATAACATTATTTTCGCGCATATTGTTACGTAAATAATTTTCCGAAGTCATAATCCAAGTAGTATCCATCCTGTCCCTTTGTATGAACCGAGATAATCAGAAAATGAACTGAAAAAGGAGTGACTATAAATTTATTAGATAATCAAAACATAATTTTTCCAACTTTTGGACAACTACGTGATAATGAAAACTTTGGTTGTAGTATGAATAATGTCAGAAACAGAATGATGCAAAATCCAGTATTAATTCATTTGCTAAAAATAGAGTAACTTTCGTAATAAAAACTGGTAGTAAAACTTTACGTAACTTGGACACTGAATTTTACTATCAAAGGAGTTCTAATTTGTAGCTTGTGATATAATTTGTAACTTGTATCACAAAGAAACATCAAAGTAACAGCTACGTAAATAACAATCGTTACCAATGAGTAAACTCAAACAATCTTCCTGCTTGCTACAATTACATCAGACATTATTGCAGTGAGTAGCGTAAAAAAATAATTTATGTCCACAGCCAGTAAAGAATATTACTTTAATTGATCTTTGATCATTTATATGATATGTTGTATGTGTTTGCTATCTGATTATTTGAAAGTTATCCTGGCATGGCACGCCACAATGAAAGTTAACCCATGGTACTGACTATATAAAATGATTGAGAGTGTAGTAAAGTTTACTAATAACATTTTTTAAATAAAAACAGACATAAATTATAGTTATTGATTGAATACAGTGAATAACTAACAGTTGGACTAAGAGAACAATGGACAAGAATCCTGGGTGGCAGAAGTGGGTCAAGTACTCTGGCCCTAAAAATATGGATAAAGCAATCTGAATTGACCTGACACTGAACAGACTTAGATTGATAATCTACAGAAGTCTGTACAGGTGCAGCGAGAGCAAGTGGCGATTGAGATCTGTACGCCCTGACAAGGGCGGAGCAGTATTTATTTCGTGCAGCGAAGTAACTTGCTGCTGGCGAGATGTATGCGACGGAGACGAGGCGTAAGGCAGCACGTATGAAGCGATCGCGGCCACGAAAGAAATGCAAAATCTCATGGTTTATCGATCAGGCACACGGATCACAATTTACTCTCTACCGGAGCCCTGAAATAATGGTATATTCTGGTGTGTGACACACACGTTCGCTGGTCGTTTCAAGGACCAATCTGGCTCAATTTTATGACAGAGCGCTCAAGGACCCCAAACGTCAAGACTGGTCAACCAAAAACGAATAGGTGTTCCCTCAGCAAATGAGTAGTCCGAAATGTTTAAAGACACACTGTTGGTACAATAAGAACTTCAACACAGGCTCTCAAGTCTAACTACTTGCAAGTGAAGTCAGTCTCAGGACAGGTCCCTAGTACCAACCACACATGCCAGAACTTCGACCAGAAGATCACTTCCAGACCTAAGTGCAGAACACGAGTGTCTTGCTCCTCTCCAGATAAAAAAAAAATTCAGTTTTTCCGCAAAGTGCACGAACGACACCGCCTTTACCCTGACTTGAGCCAATCGCAGGGCTTTAGAAGTGCTATATCCCCTACTACACGACAGCACAAACTCATGTCGAACCAGTGCAAGAGTAAAGAAACCTGGATCTCTGAAAAAAATAGAAACTGCCAGTTACTAACTTCTTGAAGTTTTCACGGAGTGGGAAGATATTTTTCTCTGAAGTTAAGTTGCTTCCCACAGCAAAAAGTCATCAGATACAATCTTAAAGATCTTTATCTAAATCACCTGTGCCTTCAAGCATGTTAGTCCTAGCTATGAGGTGTAATAAAGATTCGATCTCTAAACGTTTCTCAGACACCAAAGTTTCTAATATAACCGAGGTGGCTGTTGGAAGTGAGTCACATGCCTATTTGCAGTATGGGCGAACATAAATACACTCCTGGAAATTGAAATAAGAACACCGTGAATTCATTGTCCCAGGAAGGGGAAACTTCATTGACACATTCCTGGGGTCAGATACATCACATGATCACACTGACAGAACCACAGGCACATAGACACAGGCAACAGAGCATGCACAATGTCGATACTAGTACAGTGTATATCCACATTTCGCAGCAATGCAGGCTGCTATCCTCCCATGGAGACGATCGTAGCGATGCTGGATGTAGTCCTGTGGAACGGCTTGCCATGCCATTTCCACCTGGCGCCTCAGTTGGACCAGCGTTCGTGCTGGATGTGCAGACCGCGTGAGACGACGCTTCATCCAGTCCCAAACATGCTCAATGGGGGACAGATCCGGAGATCTTTCTGGCCAGGGTAGTTGACTTCTAGAGCACGTTGGGTGGCACGGGATACATGCGGGCATGCATTGTCCTGTTGGAACAGCAAGTTCCCTTGCCGGTCTAGGAATGGTAGAACGATGGGTTCGATGACGGTTTGGATGCACCGTGCACTATTCAGTGTCCCCTCGACGATCACCAGAGGTGTACGGCCAGTGTAGGAGATCGCTCCCCACACCATGATGCCGGGTGTTGGCCCTGTGTGCCTCGGTCGTATGCAGTCCTGATTGTGGCGCTCACCTGCACGGCGCCAAACACGCATACCACCATCATTGGCACCAAGGCAAAAGCGACTCTCATCGCTGAAGACGACACGTCTCCATTCGTCCCTCCATCACGCCTGTCGCGACACCACTGGAGGCGGGCTGCACGATGTTGGGGCGTGAGCGGAAGACGGCCTAACGGTGTGCGGGACCGTAGCCCAGCTTCATGGAGACGGTTGCCAATGGTCCTCGCCGATACCCCAGGAGCAACTATGTCCCTAATTTGCTGGGAAGTGGCGGTGCGGTCCCCTACGGCACTGCGTAGGATCCTACGGTCTTGGCGTGCATCCGTGCGTCGCTGCAGTCCGGTCCCAGGTCGACGGGCACGTGCACCTACCGCCGACCACTGGCAACAACATCGATGTACTGTGGAGACCTCACGCCCCACGTGTTGAGCAATTCGGCGGTACGTCCACCCAGCCTCCCGCATGCCCACTATACGCCCTCGCTCAAAGTCCGTCAACTGCACGTACGGTTCACGTCCACGCTGTCGCGGCATGCTACCAGTGTTAAAGACTGCGATGGAGCTCCGTATGCCACGGCAAACTGGCTGACACTGACGGCGGCGGTGCACAAATGCTGCGCAGCTAGCGCCATTCGACGGCCAACACCGCGGTTCCTGGTGTGTCCGCTGTGCCGTGCATGTGATCATTGCTTGTACAGCCCTCTCGCAGTGTCCGGAGCAAGTATGGTGGGTCTGACACACCGGTGTCAATGTGTTCTTTTTTCCATTTCCAGGAGTGTACTTGTGAATGTTTATTACGCATGGCTCTGCACACAATGCCTGGTATATGACTCCAATGTGTTGATGTTTGCCTTCAGTCTTTCGCCCCCAGTGCAGCCTTCAGCTGGCGTCAATGCACGTGTAATAGCATTGTCCCACTGGGACCTGTCTCGACTAGGGGCTGCTCTGTCTGTCCTGTACGGCTATCGGCCTATCTGGCAAGATTTACTGAGGGATGGGGTCGCCGCCAATTGATTTCAAATTCCAACGTGATGTTTCTAAGAACTAAAACTCATAAAAACACCTCATGCTTTTAGTGCTCTACCAGGCTCCTTAAACACCTGCTCAGGTTATTAACTATCTAGAGTCTTGCTCAAGGTGTGTAAGGGTGTAATAAAATCTTTAATAATTTTCCATATACGAAAAATAGGTGAGAGAGTAACTCGTCCTCTCTCATATTATGTGACTACTATGATATGTGTGGTGTGAAGTACTGTTCCTACATCATGACACCAATAATTATTCTTACATAACATTGCTTATGAGTACAAAGTTCGGTTTCAATTTAATTATCCTTGTTCTGATGAAGAACTGGCCACTGCTGGTTATTGCATTAATAACATACTTTGAAAACCTTTCTTCCAAATTTTCCACTAACTACTGTTAATTAGAAAACTAGTTTGCATAGTTAAAAATATATAAAGTTAACAAAGATTTATTTCTAATCATCATTGCTAAAATATTGAGCAGTGGCGATTCGGTTATAACTTCATCTACTTCTCTCAGTTTTGTATTATTCTCTGGAGCAGATGTCTTTTCCCCACACATAAGGGAGTTTAGGTACACAGTCATATAGAATAGCCCAATTAGGTGGAGAGGTAGGATGGTTATACATGGCTCCCAGTGACAGGACGCTGTTTTATAATTAGGATTGTCCCGAGCCTTGCAAAATTGGCAGTGGTTAATTTCAATGAATTATATTGAGAAAATGTTTGTTACAACAATGCAGGCCGATTTGGGGTTACAATGCAACAATACAAGCATAGATGTGTTCAACAATGTTTCAGATATTGACGACAAACTATACTGTAGGAACTGAATGTGTAAATAGATAATTTGGAAATTAATGAAACAGCACATAAAAGTTATGTAAAAATGTGTGTGAATTCTTACGGCACTTAACTGCTAAGGTCATCAGTCCCTGAGCTTACACGCTACCTAACCTAAATTATCTTAAGGACAAACACACACACCCATGCCCGAGGGAGGACTCGAACCTCCGCCAGGACCAGCCGCACAGTCCATGACTGCCCTACCTTAGACCGCTCGACTAATCCCGCGCGGCTAAAAGTGATGTAAATGTAACACAGACGAAAACTAAACAGGAAATGGAATAGCGTAGAAATTTGACAGTATTTAGTACGAATGCTTTAATGCAAATTATTCAAAAATGAGTGACCAAATAAGTGGTGGGATTAGCTATGTGAAAAGCGAAATTATGAGTTTAGTAGGCAGTGAAGTTAGCTGCGTGTCGAAGACCGATAAGTACTGTAAAAGAGGAAATAACTGCTGTGAGAGGTGAAAGAGAAATGTCAAACTAAACATTGTGAAAAGAAATAAGTGACTTAGATACTAAATTTCGTAATGATAAAAAAGATATGATAAAACATTTTACAGACGAAATGAAAAGAAACAAAGACAACATACAACAACAATTGGGCGACGTATTAGTTGAAAAATGCGGGCATATCGAATATCAACCGAAACATGATACCGGTGTGAGAACGGCCGAGATCAATGAATATGTGAACAAAAAAGTAAATAGCTCAATAGCAACAGTCCGTTCTGACTTTAGACCTTCGGTGAATTCTTTGAATGAATTGTAATTGTTAAGGTCACAGTTCAGGCGTTGGAAACATATGATAATGATAAGTTTTCTGAAATAAAAGACCAAGATTGTGGGTCAGATAAACGATCGTATTAAAAATCTGGGGAACGCAAGAAATCTAAGCGCCACGTTCGTTGTTGGAGGGACATGCCAGAGCCAAATAAGCAGTCAGATTGATCAATTTGATCTGGAAGGTGATAATAATCCTGTCATCTTCCTTGACAAACGTAAGTCGTTAGTTCCGAAAGAATTTCCAGAAAATATTCGCGCAGGATTGCCAGGACATGACTGAGTGGTGACCCAGATAGTTGGGCAGTTTGTGCCCTGAGCGATTGCGAAACGCTTGACGAACTCTTTAAACGATATGAAGCCGAATACTGGTCAACCAGTAAGGAGGAGGAATTAACGTCTGCTCCTCCGTGCCGTGCCAGCAGAGACTCATATATGAACAGTTAGCGCGAGGATACGTGTAAAAAAGATCGAGCATGTAAAAGGACACATAACCGAAAAGACAATGTTGGACATGCTACGCGGCAAATTGAGGGTTCATCGAACCATTTTCGTACTACTTATCTACGATTCCACTCTCGAATGGCGCGTGGGAAAAAGAAACACCTCACTCTTTCCTTTCGAGCTCCGATTTCTCTTATTTTATTATATTGGTCATTTCTCCCTGCTTAGGTGGGTGCCAAAAAAATATTTTCGCACTTGGAAGAGAAAGTTGGTGATTGAAATTTTGTAAATAGCAAACCAGCGTTTTTGAAAAATGATCTAGATGTGTTATACCATAGCGACGATAATCGTTAGTACAGTCACCACAACAGCAGCTGTAATCAGAACTGAAATAGTAACTGTTACGTCAGACGAGATCAAAATAATCAAAGACAAAACGGAAACTTAAATACTGATTACAATGTGAGATTGGCATATGTAGACAGAGGAAGACCCAGCGGAAGAGGTTTTGGCCGTGGTAGGGAAGATTATAATTGTAACCACCTTGGCAACGATGGAGTGGGAAATAGGGGTTGGCAACAGTAGCGAATCGTAATGCTGCGGATCCCTTTGAGAGTCCCCGCCGGCTTCCGACGCAGTATTGCTGCAGCAACAATGACGCCGCAAAGGGGAGCAAAACGGTAACGAACTTACGCAAGGTCAAGTGTACGCTGGAAACAACGAGAATTTAAAACGATGCAGAAACGTCACGATTCGGACGCTGGTCGAATCAAATGTATTACCAAGCGAAATCACGAATTTATTTGGAGTGGCTACTTATTCGAGTACAGACAGTACCGTTACACCGAGTTTAGCGCGTCTTCCGAAAGCGAATAAGCAAGCTGATTAGGTAAATGAAGTTGAAATAATTGAGGTTAAGGATTGGATGACCCAGTTAAGTAATATGTACGATGGTTTTGAGGACTGGAAGAAAGAAAGTAACATATATTTTACGGAAAGTAATGAGGAAGTGATGAGTAATGAAGATGAGTTTTTTGTTTGTGAGACGAAAATGGCAAGTGATTTGAAAGACGTGTAACGTAAAGTAGATAATGTTGATGAGATATGTGAATAGAATAAAGAATGTGGGGCACATGAGTGGTTTAATAATAATGTGTTTGTTGATGTCATCCGGAGCTCGACGATGTCGGCGGATTAGAAAAGATAGCCGGAAACTGTATTGTGGTATGTTTGTTGTGATAACTGGGTGAGATTAGTGGGCGAAACGAAAGATTCCATTTTGTACCAAGTTACTGCAGAAGTATAGTGTTCAGGTGAAGTAAGGCAGGTGGACGGTGCAACAGATACTGCGGAAATAAAACACGTTTTGTTTCAAACATAAGAAGGTAGTAGTAGGGGGCAGAAAATACCACCGGATATAATGGTTGAGCCGTGTGGTAAACTGTGGAATGATTTGGAAGTGGAACAGGTTTCATTATGGGAAGATAGACGTGATGACTTGAGACGCTGTGAACAGATAAAGATCGCGGTAAATGTACATGGAGTGGAAACTCAGATATTAATCGATAGTGGTAGTCAGATTAGTATCTGTTCCCAGTGATTTTAAGAGAGCATATTAGGAATGAAAGTGAAATAGTCGAGATGCCATTTGACTGCGTTAAGATAATAGATGATAATGGTAGTTGTAGTAAACCAATAAAATCTCAAGTGTTGTTACAAATGGTATTAAAAATGCATTCCTTAAACACGATTTCTTAATGGTTTCTCGGCTTAGTACTGAAATAATTGCAGATATGGATTGGATGTCTAAGCAAAAAGTAATTATTGACTGTGACAGAAAGGAAATTATTTATTGTGGGAAACGAGAAGATTTATGTGTATTTTGATGAAGTAGTAGAAACTGGAGAAAGGAGTGAAGTTAATTTACGAATACTTAAGTTACCAATGTGTGCATGTGTGCGGTCTTGGTGAAGGAGCTGAGCGTTTGTTGTTGTTGTTGTGGTCTTCACTCCTGAGACTGGTTTGATGCAGCTCTCCATGCTACTCTATGCTGTGCAAGCTTCTTCATCTCCCAGTAACTACTGCAACCTACAGCCTTCTGAATCTGCTGGGTGTATTCATCTCTTGGTCTCCCTCTACTGTTTTTACCCTCCACGCTGCCCTCCACTACTAAATTTGTGATCCCTTGATGCCTCAGGACATGTCCTACCCACCGATCCCTTCTTCTAGTCAAGTTGGCCACAAATTTCTCTTCTCCCCAATTCTATTCAATACCTCCTCATTAGTTATGTGATCTACCCATCTAACCTTCAGCATTCTTCTGAAGCACCACATTTCGAAAGCTTATATTCTTGTCAAAACTATTTATCGTCCATGTTTCACTTCCATACATGGCTACAGTCCATACAAATACTTTCAGAAATGACTTCCTGATACTTAAATCTATACTCGATGTTAACAAATTTCTCTCCTTCAGAAACGCTTTCCTTCCTATTGCCAGTCTATATTTTATATCCTCTCTACTTCGACCTTCATCAGTTATTTTGCTCCCCAAATAGCAAAACTCCTTTACTACTTTAAGTGTCTCATTTCCTAATCTAATACCCTCAGCATCACCCGACTTGATTCGACTACATTCCATTATCCCCATTTTGCTGAGCGTTATCATGTTCGAAACTTGAATAAATTCTATCCATCTAATGACGAAATGAAAGACAGTAGAAAATGTTTTGGGAATACCAGTAGAACAGAAAAGGGACTTAAGTACACAGTCATATTGAAAAGCCTACTTAGCCAGAGAGGCAGGAGGATTATAGTCTCCCTGTTACGGTTCGAGACATTGCCTTGTATGGCATGCTCATCACATTTGAATCCTACTAATGAGAGCGATAGCGCAGTGATAAGACGCTGAAATCCTGTTACGAAGGTTGGTGGTTCAAACCCTCCACCAACTAACCAGATTTGGGTTTCCTGTGAATCTCGTTTCATCTACCGCAAATCTAGTTGTTAAAAGTTGGCGTTCAGTCTCACACACCAAATAGCGCAATGAAAACAACAGGATGGTGCGGTAGCGGAGACCTATCTGACAGTTACGACTGACGGTTCTTCACTCACTGTGTATTAATTATGACATAATCCTGAAATACACACTAACAGTGACAAACTTGTTACTGTAACCAGCACAGTCAGAGACGGTTCTGCTATTTGGACCTTGCTCCAGGTGTAGATTGTGTTACTGCCAGTATTGTGTGCTTGTTTCCAAAGTTCTTATGTAGGTATTTGTGAGTTATGAAAAATTAGAGTAATCTAGACCTGGATTAATTCATTGTGCAGTAGTCTCAGGACGCTATAACGGAGCAGTCATTCAGAAGGCTGCTCATCACCAGCACCGATATCACAACACAACAGATTTCTCTCCACAGCGTTTCTCCTTTCAAGCCTGTAACCCGTCTCTAAAGTCATCGTTGTAAACGAAATTTTAAACGCTTATCTTCCTGCCATCTTGCATTCTTTTAGAATAGCTACTAGCAATCATTGTAGCATTCAGCTAAGATTTACCATTACATAACTTGTAGTTACACGATTTCCAATTTCTGCGTTGTCTGCACTCCCCTCCACATTTAACTGGGCTAACGATTCGGCTTATTGCACTGTTTCGTAGATGTGATATACTGTATAATAAATGAAAGCACCAGTTTGCTTTTCTTCTACATTATTACTTTTATTACGTTTTCCGATTTTCGGCTTACAAGGCCATCTTCAGACGATTATTGAGTATTGTCACCAAAGAAGTTACAGTACCTGTAAACAACATTGGAATAGAAGTTACACATCTAGACTGAAGCAGAAACATACAGTAAGTAATATCTTAGACAGTGTGATACTAATGCAATGAAAAAGTAAAAAAATTAACAGTAAATAAATTAAAAATGGAGTATATAGGAAAAGCATTAACGCAAAACAGGAACAGCATGTCTGCATAACAGTTTCTGTTAATAAACAAAACTAATAAAGTAAAATAAAATTAGTACTTGACAAGACTACTTCAAAACTGGTTCAAATGGCTCTGAGCACTATGGGATTCAACTGTTGTGGTCATCAGTCCCCTAGAACTTAGAACTACTTAAACCTAACTAACCTAAAGACATCACACACATCCATGCCCGAGGCAGGATTTTAACCTGCGACCGTAGCAGTCGCACGGTTCCGGACTGAGCGCCTAGAACCGCGAGACCACCACGGCCGGCAAGACTACTTCAGGAGATGTAAAAGATGGAGAGTGATACACAAACCAATTGAAAGAAGAAACAATTATCAATGTACATAAGGAACTTAAGCAATTTCAATAAGATAAACAGAAATGAATAAATTAAGAAAAATGGAGGAGTTTGAGAGAACATACAGTAAATGAAATCTTTGAGAGTGTGGTGCTACTGCATTTTAAAAGGTAAAAATGCTGAACATTACACAAATACAAAAGGAGCAAACAGGAAATACATTAACATTATATTCAAAACTGTGGCTAACCCTTTATAGGGCAGAAAATGAAAATGTATTTTTTCTCTCTCTTTACACTTCTAACAGGTCTTTGTGGTTCCCACTAACGAAAGAAAATTTATTATAATTTTTCAACTTTTTAGATTGACTAATACGTGTACCACTGCCCTATAACGACGACTACAATCTGTAAATGGGCAGTGGTACATATATGTACCAGTAGGAGTAAGGTGCAAAACAGGTTTCAATAAACAGTTTCATTCATATACGTGAATTATCATACATTATAAATTTCCTAGAAAGGTTTCAAACAATAATTTGCAGAAACTATAAAAAGAAACTTGAATTATTTTGTGCACTAATTTGTGAAAAGGTGTAAAACACCCTTTACAAAGTGCTGCTTTGCAAGTATTACAGCACAGTGTACTACGTTTTTGAATTTTCTTCGTACTACACTAATAACCCCGTCGTCTCATACCAACTTCAGGCAAATGGATGCCAATATTAGCAAAACGAACAGCGTTTGGAACAGTATTTCTACCAGTGGGAAGTTTTATTTGGGAGACGGATGAATTTCTTGGTGAATAACCGGTTTTCATGCTGGGCATAAAATCTCCAAGTAGCTCATTTGCCAAGTGTGAACGAAATTCTAGTTGAGTCATCCACATCTTCTTATCCTGCAGTCTACAATTCTCTCGATAAATAATGTAGCTGTTAACGATAGTAGCATCAAACAGGTAGTAAAATATTCTCATCCACCACCTTCGTGACTTTCAGCCCACACTATATACTGTCATATATTGGCAAGAATTTATCTCACCGTCCATATATATATTATAGGATGCCACTACAACGGGACACGAAACTGTTTCTTTCACACCGTGATGACTGGTACACTGCACAGTTGTCTCGTCAGAGGGATTGTGCATTGAACTTGATACACATACTGCCTTCTTCCCCCTGTCCATCCACTTGGATACTGATTCGTCACCTGATTGGGTGAAATCAGTTTAGGATTGTTTGAGTAAACGGTCTCCCTTCAGGAGTGATTTTTGAAAATATTTCATATTCGACTCAATTGTCCCACAAGAGAAAATGTTCTTCGCCAACAGACGTTTTACAAGAGGAAGAGACGTAAAAAAATTATCGAAGTATATACAATATCCCAAATTTTGAAATGGCGCTGCTAGATCAAGAACCACTCTTTCACCTAAGCCAACAGTAATTTCTCCAGAGTCAGACTTACCAGTGTATACCGAAAATCCCATCATATAACCTGGAACTGCGCATGCAGCAACTCACACATTGAAGCCCCACTTAATAGGTTTCATAGGCATGTATTGCTTTAGGCTACTTCTTCCTTTGAACCTGATCATACTTTCGTCTATAGAAATGTGTCTAGATAGAATGAACCTTGGAGTGATTTCTGTAAAAAGCGTATTAGAGGCTTATTTTGAACAATTTATCAAATTGTGGTGTGTTATGAGCTGGAGCTTTCGAATTATTGCTTAGATGAATACATCGAATAAGTTTCAAAAAACGTTTCTCTGACATCAAACTGGCAACTCTTTTCACGTGAATAATTTGGATTATTTGACCAATAGGGCCTCATGCTTGGTAACTCATAAAAGCTCATTATTACAAGAATGTCATCTCTTCTGCTCTAGTGCAAATTGTTGTACCCACTGTTTGACTGGCATAGAGATTGGATTGTTCCACGATGACTTTCCAAACATCAGATGTAAAAAATACAAAAATATTTTACGTGGTGTTTTATTATCTATATTTATTTTTGGACCATAAGGTTCGTGAAATTTTATGTTACTAAATTTAGTGGGCAAAGACGTACACTTGGACCGAGACAAGAGTTCGTCAGTATTTTCATCAGTATGTGAGTCTGAATCAGAGCTGCGAAAATTGTTATTCTGAAAACCTCGAATTTCTTCCTGACTTACTAACTCGTCTCGTGAAAAAGTTGGGATCGGTAACTGAATTCGTTTACAATTTCTGTGAAGTTTGATAGACGTGGAGACGTTCTGTGTTGCTGTGGATTCCCAGCTGCCGTGGATGGACTGGATGTAGACGCTAAAGTGCGGGTTTTGCATGGTGAGCAATGCACTGTCACTAGCAGGTAAATCTTAGGCGTCATCATCACCTCCCCCTTCTGAGTCGTAAACTTGATCGCGGTAAACGAATTGAGGACACCTTCCACTTCTTTATCCGCAAGTCCCTTCATTATCTGAAAGGATTGTAAATCCATTTGTTACTACGCTGTATTGTTAATAATACCAAATATTAACAAGCGTCAGATTCTTTGTTGTAATTGTTTATCAAACTGTATAACCTGAAATAACTAGTCTGAAAAATAATTGAAAGGACGGAATAAAAATAAAGTAAAAATTCTAGCGGACAAATGCTTCTGAGATTTCTGTTACGGCGCGGAATTTTCGTAGTGTTATTGAAACTGCTTCAGTACTAGCTTTCGGAAAACGTATTCCTAACAAGTGATTATCAAAGTACAAAGCCAAAACTCTATAGCTCTCGGCAATATGTGAAATTTCATTCAAAGTAAAAGCGGAAATGGCAAAAAATACAAGTAAAAAGCTCCCACTTTCATGTACCTCGTTGTGATACGAACTTATCTTTCTTGAAAAACTATCAAATAGTAGAAAATTAAGGTCGTAAGCCAACTTATTTTACTGTCACATGATTATATTGTACTTACAGATGCTGAACTGCAATCACTCTTCTTGTTTTTGCCGGAAAATTCACGAAAGTTGCAACAGTTGCAAAGCAGTAGCGGAAGTAACTGCCAGTGGTACACATGTGTACCGATCAAAGACATTAGTCATTACGCCACCTATAATATCGTTTCCAAGAGTGATTAATGTTGTGGAATTGATACTATATCGTGTTTAGAAGGCGCTGAGTAAGTGGTACATAGTTGTGCTGCAAACTTTAGGGATTTTTTTTTTAAGAAAGGTGGTACAATATTGTACTGTGCCCTATAACAAATGAACCAAGAAAAATGTAAACAATATTCGACCAGACAGCTACAAGATGACACGTGGACAATAATACAAGTACCAGTTAAAAGAAAGCCTTAACAATTGAAACTATAGTCTATTTGGAATACATAGACAGCTTCAATAAAATAAAAGTTCTTAACGAATATAGATACCGTTCAGTGTACGTCGTCTTTCAGTGAACACTACGCGAAAACCGGATGGTACTCTGGGACATAGTGTTCACTGAAATCTGATGCACGCTGATCGGTACCTGCATGCTAAGGGCTGTAATCCACCATAGCAGCGGAGTCGTGTCCTTAGAACCCTGGTACGCAGAGCATATGCCATTTGCGATGCAGGCAGCTTAAGCCAAGAACTTGAGCATTTGGCGGCTGTTTCCAAGGACAATGGTTTCCCTGAGAAGCAGATTCGTCGGACCATCACTGGACGTGCAGGAAGAGGCATATAGATCGGTGGCCTTCATTCCTTATGCTGAGGGCACATCGCTTAAGATTCGAAGAATTTTAAAGAATTTTGATGTTAAGAGTGTGTTCCGTCGAACTTACAATATTAGAGCACTACACGACTCTGTGAAAGATGACTTGGGGCTTAGGAAGAATGGTACATACAAAATTTGGTGTCGTTGTGGGAAGGCTTACATGGACGTTCGATTCTCACAGTTCATGACAGGTGCGTGGAGCATCGCCGTCATACGAGGCTACAACATCCGGAAAAATCGGCGCTAGTGGAACATTGCTTAAGCGAGGGACACGGTATGAAATTTGACGAAAGTGTGATAATTGCCAAAAGAGGCAATTGAAATTAGGATGGCGGATAATTTGATTAATAGAGACAATGGATTTCCTCTTAGCAAGACGTTGGCTATTGTACTATCCTTGCATCAAAACAGAGCGTTCTTCGGTGCGATCAGGCCGAGTGTTCCAAAGACGCCTCTGAATGCAATATATCGTTGCCGCATGTGTTGTACAAAGGGCGGCACCACCTGCCCAATCTTGGAGGGCAGCAAACGTGCCGGGCGGCTCAGGCGCCGTGCACAGCAGCCTTGCCATCAGTTCTTCTGAGGATGGCGAACAATTGGGTCGTCACGAAAACTTATTTGACAACTTTCCTGAAATTGGGGATCCCATTGCCAATCCTTCTCGTTGTAGGTAGAATTCTTTGGTGAATTAAAAGGAATTTTGACCAATAATGAGGTGCAAGAATATGCTCATTTTCTACTATCGCGATTGTTTCTTTGAGAGTTTGTCTGTTTTCGCATCAGATGAAATCAACATAATTATGATTGGGATATATAAATTTTTTATGTGATTTATTACTTCTTCTGTGTTTTTACTGGTCTATCATTTTGTGTTTTATACGGCTGCGTGAGTGTGTTCTGCGTATGGCTGGCGAAGGCACTTTTCTGTAGTTCACCATTGGCCTCAGAGGAGTGTTTTCTTTATGGAACTTTGGTTGGCTCTAGAGTTTTGGCGAATTAGGTTTCACACCTTTCATATGAGCTTTTTGTTTGTCATTTAGTCTGTGTTCGATTGTATTGAGGGCATTTTTCATTTTTGAATGAAACCTTTTTTTCCGTCTGACTTTAGTTGCGTGATTGCATTTTGTGAAATGAATTCTTGTGTCTGGCATTTCATGTTTGTTCGTGAGGCTGTGCTCAATATCAATTCCCTGAACTGACGTGACGAGAAGTCTGAGAATGTCTTATACAACAACGCCATCACGAAAGACTCCTTTCTCAATAATAAAAACATTTGACATTCTGTACTTAGTACTGACTAATAGCTAATAAACTTAACACAGGCAGTACTTCTACTGTTGCTTCAGACAATAATACTATTAATAATAATAATAAAAATAATATCAGCAGGACGAATAAAAGCAGCTCACAAGACAAATCTTACAGACAGTAAACAAGAGCAAAAACAAGACGACGTGGATCACTGAATCAGAAGAAGACGTTAAAGAATTTGGGATCACACAAGACAACATCAACAATAGAGAAAAGTTTAGAAACATAAAAAAGAAACTCCCACTTAAACTAGAACATACGGAGAACAGAACGGGAAAGAGATGGTCGGAAGAACGCAAGGGAGAACACAGTGAACGTATGAAGAGAATTTGGGAAGAACGAAGATAGAAGAAGAAATCATAAGTACTCAAGTTCAATCGCTCTCTCAAAAGGGACTAATCGAAAATAATAATAATAATAATAATAAATATTATTATTATATTTTATTATTATTTCTTTTCTTTGTCATTCGTTACGTCTGGTTAAAAAGGGAAAGTGACGCGGATCTTGATCAAGCGTGACTTCCTTTTAACTGTACGGTATATGTTACATTGCATTTAGGAACTTTCGGGTAATTGAAGAAGTATCAATAATTACAGATTTCTGTAGTTTTATATATAAGTTTGGATGTAGCTGTATTGCGTTGATGTACTTGTGGATATTGTGTGGTATGACTCCTGTAGTTGATAGTATAATCGGTATAATGTCAACTTTATCCTGATGCCACATGTCCTTGACTTTCTCAGCCTGTTGGTTGTATTTTTCAATTTTTTCTCCTGTTTTCATCTGTATATTTCTTGTTCAAATGGTTCAAATGGCTCTGAGCACTATGGGACTTAACATCTGTGGTCATCAGTCCCCTATAACTTAGAACTACTTAAACCTAACTAACCTAAGGACATCACACACATCCATGCCCGAGGCAGGATTCCAACCTGCGACCGTAGCAGTCCCGCGGTTCCGGACTGAGCGCCTGAACCGCTAGACCACCGCCGCCGGCTATATGTTGTATTGGTTATGGATATTTCGACTAGTTGTGTTAATTTCTTCTTTTTATTGGTGAGTATGGCGTCAGGTTTGTTATGTGGTGTTGTTTTATCTGTTATAATGGTTCTGTCCCTGTCTAATTTGTATTCATCATTCTCCAGTACATTTTGTGGTGCATACTTGTATGTGGGAACGTGTTGTTTTATTAGTTTATGTTGTATGGCAAGTTGCTGATGTATTACTTTTGCTACATTGTCATGTCTTCTGGGGTATTCTGTATTTGCTAGTTATGTACATCCACTTGTGATGTGATCTACTGTTTCTATTTGTTGTTTGCAAAGTCTGCATTGATCTGTTGTGGTACTGGGATCTTTATTATTATTATTATTATTATTATTATTATTATTATTGCTGTGGCAGATTTGAAAGAATTTATAGGTGTACGAAATAGATATTTAATGATGCAATAGTTCCTGTGTAAGGGAAATTTAAGGAGATTGCGACACCTGGAAATCTTGGAATGAAGGATAAAGGTGCGTAACGAGTGTGTACACGGACAATGGTAGACATTATTGTTGTTTCAATAGATATATCTTGCAGTGTGTTTTGAAATGGCATGATGAAGAGGAATGGAGAAAAACAGCACAATTCCTGCTGTATAAAGTGCCCCCTGATGACATCATCGACGCATGTACACGACAACAAGCTTCTCTTAGAGGAGAAATATGAAACCTGTATAAAAAGAGACACAGTTACCCTTTATTTTGCACAAGTATTTTGACAATGTCGCAACTTATGAACAAAAAGGCCCAGAAGGTACCCTTTCACAGGTACTCAAAAGACTACCACCACAGATAACCTTTTCCTTAATAACATCATTGAATGGCGCCCTACGGATGGGCACAGTACCCGCAACTTGGAAAATGTAAAAATCTGTTGTAATCAAAACGTCGGAAAACGGAGATCGTTCAGATGCAGAAGATCCAAAAACATATTGTTCAATACGTCTAAAACTTTATGGCAAACGTTCAGGAGACGCTACTGCGCAAAATCCCACTGGCTCATGGAGCTCTTCAACGACTGAGCTCAGAACCATAAAATCTATTAAGTGAGCCGTCAGCCAAGCACTGTAAATTGTCAGCAACACTACGAACAAATAGGCCATGGCAGTAGTGATAGACATTGCAGGGACGTTCGACAACTTCCGGTGGCCTGCAGTCTTTGCCGGGTTAAATCAACTGGAGGTATCACAGTCTCTGTAGGATAGTCTTCTAGACTACTGCAGGAACAGAATGGCAGATGGGCAAACACAAAGTAATCAAACGAAATTCTAAGCGTTTTCCACAGGTAGCGATCTGTCGCCCCGTCTTCTGTGACTTAGATGTTGAACCCCTGCTGTGTTTAATAGGAGGGGATAGTAGGGCATATGGAGTTGTGCATGCAAATGATGTACTAGTCGTGATATCAGCGAATAATGGAGACCACCGGGAAGAGGAAGTCATTCGTTAGTCTATTTATCTCTGTTGTCTTGGAGGGGAGCAAACAGAGAGGTCATCGAATTAGGTAAGGATGGGTAGGCATTCACCATGTCAAATGAACCGTCCCGGCATTTGCCTGAAGGGATTTAGGAAAATCGTGGAAAACGTGAATAATGATTACCGGAAAGGTTTTCAGCCGTCGTGCTCCTGGGTCCAGTGTGCTAACCACTGTACCGCTTCTTTCGGTAAGAGACAATCAATGGAACACTACGTGCTATCACACAATAGTGTAGCAATAATCTACATCTACATCTTCATGAATAATCTGCAAATCACATTTAAGTGCCTGGCAGAGGGTTCATCAAAACCCTTCACAATTCCCGTTCATTCCTAACTCGTATAGCGCGCGGAAAGAACGAACACCTATCTCATTCCGTACGAGCTCTGATTTCCCTTATTTCATCGTGGTGATCGTTTCTCCAAATGTAGATCGGTGTCAACAAAATATATTCGCATTCTGAGGAGAAAGTTGGTGATTAGAATTTTGTGAGAAGATTTCGTCGTAACGAAAAACGCCTTTCTTTTAATGATGTCCAGCCCAAATAGTGTATCGTTTCAGTGACACTATGTCCCATATTTCGTGATAATACAAAACGTGCAGCAATTCTTCGAACTGTTTCGTTGTACTCCGTCAGTGCTGCCTGGTAAGGATTACACACCGCACAGCACTATTCTAAAAGAAGACGGACAAGCATAGTGTAGGCTGTCTCCTTAAGTAGATCTGTTACATTTTCTGTGTCCTGACAATAAAACGCAGTCTTTGGTTATCCTTCCCCACAACAGTTTACGAGTGTATGTGTTCCTTCCAATTTAAGTTGTTCGTAATTGTAATTCCTAGTACTTAGTTCACTTTGCGGCATTTAGATTTGACTGATGGATGACCTCACACTTTTCGTTATTTAGGGTGAGTGGCCAATTTCAGCACCATACAGATATTTTTTATAAATAGTTTTGCAATTGATCTGATCTTCTGATGACTTTATTAGTCGGCAAACGACAGCGTCATCTGCAAACAACCTAAGACGGCTGCTCAGATTGTCTCCCGAAACTTTTGTATAGATAAGGAACAGCAAAGGCTATACAACGCTATGTTAGGGAATGCCAAAAATTACTTCTGTTTTAGTCGATGACTTTCCGTCAATTACTACGAAATGTGACCTCCCTGACAGCAAATTACAAATCCAGTCACATAACTGAGACGATATTTCATAAGCATGCAATTTCACTACAAGCTGCTTGTGTCATACAGTATCAAAATCCTTCCGGAAATCCAGAAATACGTAATAGATCTGAAATCCCTTATCAATAGCACTCACCACTTCATGCGAATAAAGAGTTAGTTGTGATTCACAAGAACGATTTTTTTCTAAATCTATGTTGACTGTGTGTCAATAGACCATATTCTTCGAGGTAATTCATAACATTCGAACACAATATACGTTCCAAAATCCTTCAGCATATCGACGTTAATTGATACGGGCCTGTAATTAAGTGGATTACTCCTACTGCCTTTCTTCAATATAGGTGTGACAACTTTCCAGTCGTTGGGTGCGCATCTTTTTTCGAGCGAGCGGTTGTATATGATTGTGAAGTATTGTGCTACTGTATCAGTACTTCTGAAAGGATCCTAATTGGTACACAGTCTGGACCAGAAGACTTGCTTTTACTAAGTGATTTAAGTAGCTTCACTACTCCGAGGATATCTACTTATACGTTACTCATTTTGGCAGCTGCTCTCGTTCGAATTCTGGAATATTTACCTCGTCTTCTTTTCTGAAGGCATTTCGGAAGGCTGTGTTTAGTAACTCTGCTTTTGCAGTACTGTCTTCGATAGTACCTCTATTGCTATCGCGCATAGAAGGTACTGATTGTTTATCGCCGCTAACGTACTTCACATACGACCAGAATCTCACTGATTTTCTGCCAGGTTTCGAGACCGAGTTTCGCTGTGGAAACTGTTACAAGCATCTCGCATTGTGTCCACATTAAAATTCGAGCTTCTGTAAAAGATCGCCAACCTTCTGGATATTGCGTCTGTTTGAATTTGGTTTATTTGCTTCGTTGTTTCTGCAACAGTGTTCTGAGCCGTTTTTTGTACCAAGGCGGATCAGCTCTGTCGTTTGTCAATGTATTTGGTATAAATCTCCGAATTGCTGCCGATACTATTTTTTTTAATTCAAGCCACATGTGATCTACACTTACGGTATTAATTTGGAAAGAGTAGAGATTGTCTGTCAGGAAGGTGGCAAGTAAATTTGTATTTTCGCTTTTTTGAATAGGTGTATGTTTCGTTTATTTTAGGAGGATTTGGGGGTTACAGTATTCGCACTCGCTATGAAAACCCCGTGTTCACGAATACCTGTATTCGTTTTGATGCTCGTTATTAACTCAGGACTATTTTTTGCTAATATGTCAAGTGTGTTTTCACAAGCGTATACTATTCGCGTGGGCTCATGAACTAACTGCTCGATATAACTTTCAGAGAATGCGTTTAGCACAATTTCGTATCATTATTCATGCGTACCTCCGGAATTAAACATATTTTCGCCGACGTATGGAGGATGAATTAGTCACCACTAACTATGACTGTATGAGTCGGGGTACGTGTTTGAAATCAAACTCAAGTTTTCTTTGAACCATCAGCAAATCCATCATTTGAATTGGGAGGTTGGGAAAAGGATCCTATTATTATTTCATTCCTATTGCGAACAATGACCTCTGCCCATACTAACTCACAGGAAGTATCTACTTCACTTTCGGGTCAAGATAAACTACTTGTAACAGCAACAAACACGCCACCACCAACCGTGTTTAGCCTATCTTTTACCGTTAGGTCCTTTGCAAAAATTTCGGCTGAGCTTGTCTCCGGCTTTAGCCTCCTTTCCGTACCTATAACCATTTGAGCATCAGTGTCTTCTGTTAGCTCTTGGAGCTCTGGTGCTTTCCCAACACAGCTAGCACAATTTACAAATGTTATACCGATGGTTCCTGTGTTCGGCCTGCACCCTTTGTGACTGATGTCCTTCTTGTGTTTCCCGAGACCCTCTAACCTATAAAACGGCTCAGTCCACGCTACACAGCCGCTGCTACTCGTGTAGCCGCCTCCTGCGAATAGTGGATACCTGACCTATTCAGCGGTACCCGAAACCCAACTACCCTTTGGCGCAAGTCGAAGAACCTGCAGTATACATGGTCACAGAACCGTCTGAGCTTCTGATTCAGACCCTCGACTCGGCTGTACCAGAGGTCAGCAATCGGTCCTTTCGACTATGCTGCAAATGGTCAGCTCTGCTTTCATCTTTCAAGTGAGACTGGCAGACTTTACCAATTCTGTTAGACGGTCGAAACCAGAGAGAATCTCTTCTGGTCCAAAGTGACACAAGTCATTGGTACTGACATGAGCCACCACCTGCAGCTGGCTCCACCCCGTGCTCTTCATGACACCCGGGAGGACCCGTTCCAGATCTGCAATGACTCCACCCGGTATGCACACGGAGTGCACATTGGTTTTCTTTCCATTCTTGGCAGCCATGTCCCTAAGGGTCCCCACAACGCGTCTAATGTTGGAGCTGCCACCCTCTGTGACTCTGTATTTTGCAGGCTGAGGCTTTTCCTGTGAAAAGGACAGGCGACGGTGTCTGGCTCAGCGACAGTGTCTGCCACAGACAGCACCGCGAAGCTGTTTGTCAGACTAACCGCGGAGGGCTTACGTGCGCCCGCCTGGGAAGGCTTTCGCCGCCTGCTACATCCCGGAGCGACTTCCCAGTCGACCACAGGTGATGGGTCAACCTCAGTGCGAGCAGTAACTGGGCTGGCCACCGGTGAGGAGTGAGAGGAGGACTCGGACGTGCTGGACGTCCGTTGGATTCAAAAATGTAACTACCGAAGCACTCAGGCGAAGCTAAATAATTCACCCCTAATTAGGATATTGTAATATGTCACAAAATCGGTTTACTTTCCGACGCAAACGAAAACACGAGAACTGTAGCTATTAGATATTAAATTAACACGCAGAAACTAAAGTAACTAAGGTATTAAAGCACACACATCATATTATAAAATTCGCTCCTGCTTAGGAACTCTCAGAAGTCACAATATCGGTTACTTGCCTGTTGCTGCTTGTGTCTCGACAAACAACCTAGACACTACTGATTGGAGCGCTGACAAGAGACCGCTCAGTAAAGATTGGAGACACAAACAGCGAACGAGCCATCGTTATTGGAATAGACAGATAAAAATTTAAATTTCCATGGACACGCAATGTTAAGCAGAAACAAAGCAGAAAAAACTCTGTATAAACTAGCGGGGCTTAATTCAAGCTAGTACAAGTTATACCAACGTCTACAGTTCTGTGGACGTACCAATGCGCTGTCTTCGAATCTGTGCCAAGCTTTACAGCCAGTACATGGACACATCGATTGACCCTAGTTACTAAAAAGACGTCGGTCATACGAGGACAGAGTAGTGCCCTGAGTCTACCAGGAGCTTTAGGTACCATCTCAGTAACAGTACTGTGTATGGTACTCGGAATATACCGTACAGGTTATGTATGTGGAAACTAAATCAGGCAAGTAAAATTATAGGTGTACCTAAAGAAACAGAAACCAAATTAAGCTCTGACTGCTGGATACATGACAAGGGGAGTGGGGCACAAGTTATAATGGACGTTGAGAATATTATTTCCTCCCTGACACGAGTGGCCTGCTAAGAACGAAACATATCAATTCCATCTGTGGTGTGGTTCATTTCTTAACCTTACACGAAGCTTATCCCACACAGACTGAGACACACATCAGCCTGTACTTGAGGGGTTCCTCAGAATGCACAGTTTTTTTATGCGTACAGTGCAGAACATCAGAGACCATTGTAACACCAGACGACATATCAACACAGAACTAAGAAGGGAATGCCAATGAAGACAACTCAACACACTACAGACATCATCTCCGACACTACATATCAAGACCGCAAACGACCATTGGCACACAAGCAACAAGCTTATATTCGATCTCATGATGGATTCCGTAGGGAAGGTGCTCAAGAAGGAGCGGGAGAAGAAAACAACAACTGAACTACAATAACAGAACTTTGGACGATTGACATAACATTAACATAGCGAAAGTTAACGCAAGCGAGCTGTCGCAATACTGCACACTAAACCCGCGTACAAGTCAAGTAGTACAGGTCAGTGCAAGTGTATTGTCACAACAATGCACTGTAAACATGTAGAGTTATCTAGAATAACGCTGACGACAAATAGTTAATCTATTAATAATACACGAATTATACACTCCATCAGTATCAACTATGAAATTTTCGCACGATGTTTTTTTTTCACTATTAACATAATTTGAAGGTTTGCGACTGGCGGCCAATGGCTAGAGGACAAAACTGCGAGGTATTCAGCCTCACTCACAGTGGTGGAGGCACTAAATGTGGATGATGAGGCTCCATGCCTTACAGTACCGTCAGAGGCGGTTGAAATTGCATCCGCTGTTTGACGTGGGTCGCTTCTTGCCTGTTGCATAATGTAGCGGTTATCTGCTGCTCTAGTTGACCATAGTCTACCGCTTCCTCTCCTTAGGGCAGCCGTGCACTCGAGTAGTAGGTCAAACTGCGTACCACACCATTTTTAGGGTTGCCTACCTATCAGGGAGAAGCATAAGGACCGAACATTAGATGAAGACATCCAGAGTGCAGTGCCGAACATTAGGTTATGCAATATTTTTGCCCTGCATGCTTGCCCCTGATGGGTAGGCAACACACAAAAATTGGGTGGTAAGCACTTTGCACTACTCACGTGCTGCAGAACAATCTCCATGCTCTTAAAACAACTCCAAGCAATAACAAATTCCTGGGCTACACTTTTCACATTTTCTCCTTCTTCCAGTTTTCTTGTCCAGAACCACGCAACTGCTACGGTCGCAAGTTCGAATCCTGCCACGGGCATGGATGTGTGTGATGTCCTTATGTTAGGTAGGTTTAAGTAGTCGTAAGTTTTAGGGGACTGATGACCTCAGATGTTAAGTCCCATAGTGCTCAGAGCCATTTGAACCATTCAGGTTCCTTGAGATTCTTCGCCGTGTGAACTCATCCAAATGTTGCCTCCGGACGACGCTGTAATGAAGAACACCATTACAGGGCACCGCAACCGCTCGATGCTTGACACAAGCTGTCGTTTCCAGTCCCTTGAACTGCCTCGTTTTTCGAGACCAGCAACTTTCCGCGCTGTAGTCACTCTGACCTCGCGCCACGTGGTGAACAGTTCTCTGTGCCCGACTGGGAGACCTCTGGCAACAAGCTCCGGCACTTTCATTCATTTCAACTGAGTATTCAATATGTTATGCTACTTCATCGGTCTCGTTCTTAAGTTTTGCATAACAATGCACATTTTGGAAACGTTTGACACACCTTCGGATGATGCTGCAAGTGAAATTCCACTAGAATACATCCTCTAGTAGTCTTGAAAATTATAAGATTCTAATTTAAACATTGAACTTTAAATTCTCAATCAGCACCTCATTTGCGGTACATAAATTCGAGGATTATTCAGAGGCATATCAAATGTTTCTCTAATCCTTTTTATTCCTCACTTTTATCCAAACAATTTCACAAAGCATTTGACCATTTTTTCCAGAATGCATGAAATATAATTAAATATCAGTCGATATCCTATTATTATTAAGAGTATATAGGTCAAGAGAAAGCACAGAAGTTTCAGTTCAAGCCGTAATTTTTTTTTTTTGACACTTCGTTGGCATAAAGTACCTAGCAACAACTGTTCGTGAAAAATTTTTGAATCTTCCCTCAAATCACTAAGTTTCCCTTCGTCATACTGATTACTTTTCAGCAGTTAAAGGTTTTTCTGTTTGCTAAATTGGACCTCAGGCTAGTCAGTTTGTTACCGCATATGTCAAATTGTACTCTTCGTTTCGCTATGAAAATTCGGACAAATATATGTTGTGTATTTCTGTCGACTGTCGTTTCCGCTCCACTCAAACATTTGAGCAAGAAAGTAGATCGGGAAACATTACCTCCGAAGGCAGTCAGTGGCGCTAGGAGTACGGTGGACCCACACAGCACACACGCCCATTGCGAGCTAGTGCCAGAGTCACCCTATCGCGCCTGCCTGAGGCGGAAGCTCCGTGCGGCGGACGGTAAAAATACCCCGACAGTCGCGGTGGCCGGTGTCAGGTTATAAAACAGGGCAGCCGCATCTGCTGGCCGGCGGGTGATGGATGCGCCGGCGTATTCATTCCATTGTTTGTCGGTAAATCTGGGGTGGGGGGAAGCTGGCGTGTGGGCGGGTTTAGCGGGAAACTCTGCGCATAGACAGCGCCCCGGGGTCGCGGCGTTCAGTTCACAGAAACACCCCGCCGGTTAGTCTCCCTGCTACGGCACGGCCGTGTAAATAAATAGCATCGAGCCACGTTCAGCGTGTGTAAAACTGACAAGGGCGCCCTTCTAAATCAAGAAACCGTGTTGCCATGGTCCTCTTGCGCTTCTGACGTTACACGCAGCCAACAACTCACCTGTTAGGTTTAGATTAGGCGTTTTCTGGCCTATAGCTATACTCATGTTTATCCTTTACTTTTCTAGTTTTGTTGTGTTCTTCATTTGAATCGGTCACTACTAAAAGGCTCCATACCGACAAAAGCTATGTGCGAGGAAAAAGCGAAAGTGTGTTTTTCTGTCAAACTAGTGGTCCAATAAGTGCTAATTTTTTGATATCAGTAGTGAACGTCACGGAACGTGCTCTGTAACAAAATTAGTTTTCGATGCCTTATAGAAAGAAAGCTTTAAGATTCCGAGATGTGTAAAATAAGTGCCTTGTAACAATGAGTACAGAAATCTGCTTGCTTCTCCACCGAATCTTTAAGGGGTTGTCTTTTAAAAACAAATAGAACCTTGTAGCGTCCCCTTAGAAAATTATGAATGACTGTGCTTTTAAACTTCTACCTTATTTGATTTTCAAACAGCGGAGCAAAACTGAACATACTCAGACATTTCTCTCTTTACTTATTCTGATCTTCACTAAACTGACACACAGTATTTTTTTAGCGCAACGCAACCTGACTTTCAATAATCCCTACAAAGAATGGCCCTGACTAACAATGACCTATACCTTTCACGTATCACTTACCTCACAAAAATCTTCGTTACTCGAACTACTGCAATACAGTGAGAGCCAATTATGCCAGCTAAATAAAATATTCTAACCACTGAAGGCACTGACTACTGATAGGCATAGTTAGCAAATGAAAGATTTTGATAGACAACGAACAATGTATTTACCTTAATAAAGTTCAATAGTGATCATATATATATATATATATATATATATATATATATATATATATATATATATATATATATATATATCATGACATCCATCTTTACACATTTCCTTTTTCTGACGGACACGCTTATAGGAACCGCTCAAAACTCTGCCATCACTCTCACCACATCCACCACTGCTGGCGGCTCACCTCCAACTGCGCAACGCTATGCGCTGTTCACATCCTACTGCCCAACACTACAATAGTGAAAATTCCAACAATGCCAACCAGCCACAGACTGTACACAGCACAGTCACTGATTTCCTTACAGAGCACTACGTGTTGTTACCAACATAAAAACCCAGCCAGCCTACTTACAACCTCTCAAACGATAGAACATTCATTGTTTTACTAAGCAGTCGGTATACAACCTACGTATACAGGATACTAAATGCGATATATTCTTACAGAACGTAGAACAGCTACAGGAAGGACGTATCTGCCGGTCACGTGCAAGTAGATATTATAGGCAGTGCGTCACATCCTTCAGTCCATCTTTCCAATGAATCACTCATCTTTGGTATCCACATGGTTCTATTCCGATTGTGTGAAATTCATTGGTCACACACTACTGCAGCGTCTGCACCTTACCTATGCTTGGGGCACACACCATTGACTTCAAATGTCCCCGTAGCCACATACTCAATGTATTCAGGTTCGGTGAAGTGAAGGACGTACTACTGGATTTCCGTGACAGAAGTGCCGCCATTAAAGTTTGCGCTAAGGTACCGCCGCAAGATCCGTAGAACATGGTTTGTCTGTTGCCCTGTTGTTCGTCAACTACATTCATTGTCTTTCTCTAAGGGTAACGGTCTCTAATAGCCATGGGAATTCATTGCACAGAAATAGATGATACACAGCACCTGTTAATCTAGTGAAGTGTATTGGCCTATAAGTCTGTCTACAGAGGCGACCTATGGAGAAAATGCTATTATACGGTAATTGTAAGCTTTTCATTTGTGTTTTGTTTATTGCTTTTGCTGTACTTCCAGCAATAACTTTTGTAGTGTCTTCTGAACTCCCCTCATGGCAACTACAAGAGTCCGTGAACTCTTAGTGACTAGTAGTGTGTGAAATAAATCACATGACATACTGCTCCAGAGACTTTCTCTGTCTTTGCTGGAGGACCTGGATAATTTCCATCCAATGCTGTATACCATCGAGCTACATGTGGGTCTGCAGCCTCTTTTTGACCTGCAGCACAGAGATAAAGTAGTCATTTCTTCTATACAACTAATCAATGCCCTGCGGCACTCTTATTGCTTTTGAAATACCACAAAATACGACCACTGGACTGGAGAACAAGCACCACATTCATTCACTAAGCAGTCATCACTTCTTCTATACAACTAATCAATGCCCTGCAGCACTCTGACTGCTTTCGAAATACCCCAAAATACGACCACTTGACCGGAGAACAAGCACCGCAGTCAGTCACTAAGCAGTCTTCTGTAACCCACATTCGATCACAGTCTACAGTGAAAGAGCTAACGGAATACAGAAGAATTCCACATCTGAAATTTCCATTGGACCAAACGGAATTAATTGTCTGCTGATGACCTTGTCAAATACACTTTGTTCGTTAGGCAATATCTCTAGCTAGTTAATTTCTCCACACCCATCTAGGCATATGCTTCCTAAGCAGTCCACGTACGCTCCCTAAACAGCATCACCCGGCTTATCAAACAACTGATGAAGCCAGTTCACACATCCGCACACAGGAGCATACTTCCGAGCACTTTCTAAACTTTCCGTACAGAGAAAAACAACTTTTTGGAGTATTAATGACAAAGTTTCGAAATACACACCGCCTCACCAGTTTGTCACTAAGGGTCTCAAAACTCGCCTTCTGCACCCCATGATTGCTGCCAGTCCATTTTCTCGATTTCGGTAGTTGCCAGTTCCAAATCGCTCCCTGAAGTTATTATAACACGCGACGTTCTGGTCAAGCAACAAGCAGTTGTGGTGCAGAAAATAGGCACTCAGAGAGTCTATTTACTGTTAGTGCTCAAAGTAATGTTGTGAAGTTCTGCAGTCTGGCGACACGATCAGGAGTTGTTTCCCACAGGGTATTAGGAAGCAGGGGAAACCCACTAGAAAACACTCACTTTGAAAGTCGCTGGTATGGACCAGGCTACCAACTATACACCTGATGAAATGATCACTGGAAGCTTGTCTCCCAGCTGGAGACAGTCCCCATAATCCAGAAGCCAGACAACGCCCTAGCGTTTACCACAGTGACGAACAGAAGCGCCGTCTTTCATTCACAGCGCCAAATTTTGACCTGGTGGCCAAACTTGGAACTAGTCTTTTTCCAGCATAAATCTCTTCCACATTAACGCAGTACAATATCTACCAAGTTCCACTGGCGTACAGTCCACACTGGACCTCTGTCAGTAGCATTATTTTAATTAACCTCTGACTGCTGGAGGCGCACGATCCGCTTGGCACGTTGAGGCACTGGCCTGCACTGTCATCCGTATACCTGCGCTAATGTGGCTGACCCTCGAGTTGCCGCCTGGGACGGAGCGCCCCTCCCTGCTCCATCCACCCTGTGCTGAATATTTCTGCAGTGGCTGCGACTCCACGCGAAATATTGTGTCCTCTCAGGGCTGATACACAATACTCGTAAATGCTCTCACTACGTACTTCCCCTGCAGGTGAATTACTACAGAATCAAACTGTCTGGTAAAACTACTTTCCGTCACCAAGAATGATATCTTGCTTGTAGTTTTCCAGCACTATTTTTGTAGATTATACAGAAAGCGACGTGATTCGTTAGCTTTACATCAATAGTTTATTGTTCTTTCTTGGATACCCCTTTATAATGTGTGCATTTATCTATGCGCTCCTCACCGTACTAACTCAAGAACGAATAAAATAAGCCATAGATTATAGATTACTGTAAGTTATTTTTGTTGTTCAGAACATCTATTTCGTCGTTTATAGGAGAAAGCGACATACAGACAATCTTTCACATCGCACTACAACATCGGAATTTACTGTGAGCAACGGTAAGAACAATTTTACTTCACGTCGTAAAATTCGTATTCTGGTGCGATAAGAAATTTCACACGGCCTACTGTTTGTATCGCTGAATTGCCCGAATGTTTGTTGCGCTTTGTAATAACACGATTATGCGTAATTTTGTTTCTTTGACGAAATTTTACAATACTTGTGATTCAACAGATTTTCAACATCTGAAAGCTGTGAAATCTCTTGCCTTTTGGTTAGCACATCAAATTCACTTATAGAGAATATTCAAAGACATGAACTGTAAATTTAGGCCTTACTTCTACACTTTGTGAATATGTTTCCCATCCTTCTTTTTGATCCGGGCTTTGGACCGGCACGGGCCAAGTTATAAACATTTTTAATTTAGTTTTTCTCTTTTCATAATTTTTTTCGGTTTCGAAGCTTTTTTTGTAATAGCATTATTGGAATCGTTCTATGCTGCAATTAGTAACTCTGTTTTGTGTGGTATTTTTCAAAATAGGGTACGGCACACAATGGTACCTTGCAAGTTTTACATTCGTACCTGCTTTCTCGACGCACTTTTTGTTTCCAGCAAAGAATGCATTACGCGTTAGCGCACTTTTCTGGGATTGCTCACTTGTTACAATGTCTGGAAAACACCTTCCCACAAATCTTAGAGGATTGTCATCAGAACACCTTCCTCTACCAGCTTTTCTGCGCTCTAACGCATACGTTTCTGTAAGTTCCCTTGCCAATGACAGATGAAACTCTGCTATCGTCATTTTACAGCCTGTTAGTGATATGTGTAGTACATGAACATTTAAAACACACAGATCTAGAACGTGAAAAAAGAACGTTTTTATACCACTTCATTGTTTTCTGTATACATCCGACAGAGTTAAGCAGCATATCAGAACGGTCAACTGCTGCCATATTCAAGTTATAATCTACAATGCTTTGTGGTTTCTCCAGTATTCCTGTCAATCTTTCCTGTTTCAACCATTTTTGTGGTGTTACATGTGGTCAACACCCACACTTTCCTTTTGTCACACCACTTTATAGCAAGCATTGTATCAGTACACATAAATTGAAGAATCTCCATAATATCTTCCTCAGTGCAACCACGACGTCTCCTTGTAAAATACAAGACGTGAAGAACACTGATGTAAATTCCGATGAACAGTGAACTCTAGTGCGAAGCCTAAGTTCACAACAGACAAGCTAGCGGCCAGAATTGCAAAAGGCTACTGAGACATGGGACGGGAAGTCCGCTGTCCGAGTTATCTCGTCATCAGCACTCAGGTAGCGGCGCGCCTATACTCGACAACAGCGCTCAGGGGAAAACCGGCGGCCGCGACTATACTCGTCATTAGCATCCAGGGAGCGGCACGCTGCATCACGAGTAAACTCGTCAACAGCAGTCAAAGGGTTAAGACCACCTGGTAATTGCCGAATTCTGAAGAGGAAAGGTGTGATCTCTTTCTCCTCCGCACAGAGTGCAAGTATGTGAAATTTTCAACAAAAGTTTGTTTGCCTTCTCAGAGTGACGAGAGAACAAGTATTCGGGCTTTTGTATGAAGGAAAGTTAACAGAAACGTCGCGGCCTTTGACATACCAGCGGATGCCCGACAAGAGACCGGCTAGTGTACCTGCAGTACCTCCCCGCCGACAAAGTGAATTTCTGTTGCATTTCGATGCTGCGCTCCTCCCCATCCCCCGGCTTTATGGAAGCGGCGTCTCGGGCAGAAAGTGAAGCCGTGTTTCCAGCAAGTCGCCGGGGACGGCGCTGGCGCCGGGAGTGGATAAGACGGCCGAACAATCCGGCCCCCCGCGCCCGCTGCGATCCTCCAGCGAGGAGCTTCCCCCCAGGGGGGCGGCTCAGCGCGGCTCAGCGAGTAATTCGACGCAGCAGGCGCCGCCTACCCGCCTCCACTGCCTGCACCTCGCGAGCCAAGTTGTCTCGCCCTCGCTCCTCGCTGTGTTGGCAGCGCTCCCAGCGGCCGCGCCGCGCAACTCGTGAGCTGTGCAGGCCCCGCAGATCCGCGGGCTCTGCCCCGAGCGTCAGAGTAGCAGGGTGGGAGGGAGGGGGGGGGGGGTGTCCAGAACGTTCCTCCCCTTTCTGATGGAGCTCTTACAATTGTATCAACACAAAGAGAAGTTATAAATTCCACGAAACTTTTCAAGAAATGGTTAAGATCAAGGTGACAAATGCTACAGTGATCGCCAGAACATTATGACCGTTGATCTACTATCGACTTAAATCCGTCCAGGCGACAGTAGGGTCACCTGGCGAGGAATTACTGCTCGTCAGACACACACACAGTGCATATAGTATCTGTCTATCTACTGAGGTCATGGGTCCCTAGTCGTACACACTAATTAAGCTAACTTACGCTAAGGACAACATACACACCCATGACGGAGGGAGGACTCGATCCTCCGACGCGGAGAGACGCGCGAACCGTGACAAGAGGCCCTAGACAGTGCTGCTACCCCACGTGGCTGTCTGTGAATGTGCTGTGCGTGTGGATGACAGGGAAGGCGCGCGATCTATCTGCATTTGATCGAGAGCATTGGGCGATGGCCCAGAGGCTCAGCACGAGCATTTCGCAAACTTCACAACTTTTTGGGTCTTCTACGCTCGGCGAAACCAAGGTGAAACCACGTCCAGACGTCGTAGTGCCACACCTCATTACAGATGTCGGACGTCGTAGGCTAGGCAGACTGGTAAAACAGGATAGGCGGCGAATTGTGGCGAAACTAACATCACACCTTAATGCTGAGCAGAGTATAAGTGTGTCTGAACGCACAGTGTAGTCAACACTCCCAAGGATGAGCCTCCGCAGCCGGCGTCCTACGCATGTGCCGTTGTTAACACGACTTCGGCAACTACGAGCGAAATGGGCACGTGACCATCGACACTGGACGTTGGCGCAGGGGCAGGGCGTTGAGTGGTCTGACAAATCCCGATACCCTCTTCATCATGCCAATGGAACGGCGAGAATCCGTCGTCTTCCAGGGGAACAAAGAGTTCCTTGAACCTGTACTGTGGAACGGAGACAAGCGCTGTCGGCGGCTCCATTATGCTATTGAGAACATTCACGTGGGCATCCATGGGTCCAGTGGAGCTTGTTCAAAGCACCATGAGGATCAAGAAGTATCCTATACTGGTTTCAGACCGCGTACACCCCTACATGACAATCATGTTTCCCAGTGACAGTGTCATTTTTCAGCAAGATCATGCATCATGTCACAGGGCCAGGAGTCTCATGGAGTGATTTGAGGAATTCAGTAGCGAGTTACAATTGATGTGCTGGTCCCCAACTAGCCAGATTTGAACCCGATTGAACCCATCTGGGATGTGAATGAATGTGGCGTCAGAGCTCATCGCCCCACTCCCTAGGAATTATGTGACTTGTGTGAGCATACGTGGTATCAGCTCCCTCCAGCGGCCTGCTAAAGCCTCATTGCTTCTGTGTCATGATGTGTCGCGTCTGTTCTCCGTGCAAAGTCGGACATACCGGCTATTACGTCAGTGGTCATAATGTTCTGGATGATCAGTGTATAATATGAAGAGCTGATCGTAACTGCTGCATGCAGTTGCATTCAATTTTATTTTCCAATAAAAAAAAGAGTACAACCAGGGTTCAGGACAACAATCCCATCTTCAGGTGCGTAGAACAGCTGTACGAGTCAACTGAAATGTGTAGTGCACCAGAAAATCGCTATACTACACCTTTTAGTCCATTCGTATGGATATTCTACGACATGTGCCAGAGAATCACTACATTAACCCATTTTCAGTTGTATGGATATTCTATACACCTGAAGGTTTTTGTCCTGAAACTTGGATGTGCTCCCTTTTAATTGAAAAACAGAATTTTTTACATCCGTAAACTAATTTTATTAATTACGATTAATCTATACAACACTTGTGATTGTCCATTTAAGAGAAACATGGACACTTCGGCTGTAAACCGTGGTAATGGACAAGTTGGTTGTTTTCAGAAATTGCGCATGAAAACTTCAATGGAATCCAACAAATAAGATATTTCAAATACATACAGAGCGATTTTCTTAATTGGATAAGTGATTGTTTTCAAATATCTCTACAGTAACGACATACTTTTAAAATGGTAACTTCTACCCAAAATTTTATTCTTAGTAATTCATCAGTGAGTCCGTAACATCTTTTAATTGCGACTGATTGCTCTTAACTTGTGTCAGCAATGAGTTACCAGTGTTTACTTGCTGCTCGAGGTGTCTGTCAAGCCAGTAATCTCAATTTTCTCATATTTCGAAAGTTGGAGATAAAGTGCAAGTGCTCACCCTCGGGGCATGCTGTGTTGGGATCACCAACTGAAAGGTTCCAGTAATGTAGGATCCAAGCAGTAACCATCAAAAATTTACACCCTACTTCAGATGCACACAAGCCTTTCTTCAGTACACGGAACGCTGAAAAATAAACTCTCATTATGATGAAATGTTATCAACTTATCTCACAGGTATGCAACTGCTGAAATATTCGTTTCATAGTGTTCGGTCAAGGAATTCATGGAGTAACAGTTTCCATTGGCGTCAGTAGGGTTACAGAAGTTTTCCAAAAGGAGATATTTTCCCAATAAACTCAACAACCATACAGTTTTTTTTTCACTGACAAGGAGACAAAAATGACATAAAAGCAGTAAGGGTTTTAATCAGTTTTCTGTAATCTACCAGACAGTCACTAAAACAAGACTTTCATCGAGGAAAGAAACAAGCTATTTCTAGAAGTGGAGATAGCACTGTGGACCAGTTGTGTACCATGAATGAAATTATATAAACGAGCAATAAAGATCAGTTACCATTACTATTGCGGGACATGGGTTGTCATAAAGATTTTTACGCAGTTGCAACGAAGCCTGTACTGACACGCAGAAACAACGCTTGAGTACGAGCTGCACTAGTTTACTAACGAGAATATATGTCAGTGACACAATTACCAATGGGGCACATTCAAGGAGGTTCCACACCACCACAGCTAGCCTCAGCAGCCCCAGCAGTCAGCAGAAAAAGTTAGCATCCTGCAGTAGACAGAAACTACTCAAAATTAATAAAAATTATTAAAATAACAGGCAGCATTCACATTGCGTCAGGAAACATTAATTCATAAAACTGACTTAAGATTACATGGTCTGTAGTAAAACGAGAAACAGGACGATCAGCCACAGAACAAGGTGACATCACTATTGACCTGAATTGAATGGCAAAACTATGAGCTATAAGTATTAAATATATTTAATGATCATTCCTTAAATATAGTAGAAAGTATAACGACAAATAGTTAAAGAGAAATATTGCAACAGTACGTTGTAAAAGTAACTCTCAAAAAGTTCAGTAATATTATTGTGTCACCTACATCTCCTTCTCAAATTAAAAAAAAATCTATGCATTCTATATTCAAATATAACTGTCGTAAGAGTTATGACTAAACGTAATTCAAATATATATTTGACGCTGCAATAGTGAAGCCATAGTCACAGGACATAAAATTACAAAACAAAAGGGGGTTACATTACTGGTTTCAACAAATTCAGTCATATTATTGTATCACCGACATCTCCTTCTCAAATTTAAAAAAAAGTCTATGCATTCTATATTCAAATATAACTGTCGTAAGAGTTATGACTAAACGTAATTCAAATATATATTTGACGCTGCAATAGTGAAGCCATAGTCACAGGACATAAAATTACAAAACAAAAGGGGGCTACATTACTGGTTTCAACAAACGACGTCGTCATTTTCAAATGTAAAACATCAGTTGAAGAATTCACGTTTTTCACATTTTTATTTAAAAATGTTTCTCATTTTTCTTAAAAAAGGGGTTACGTAATGTAACCCTTTTTTTAAAGAAAATTTTTTGTACTGTGATGATTCACTATTGTAGTCTCAAATAAAAATTTAACAATAAATTCTTTCAAACCTAATCTGGATAAGATCGAGTTTCCAATAAGGTAAACATTTGTTCCCATGTAGTAAGTCCTGTCATTTCTGCAATATATATGGTACACCCTAAATCAGAGCATTTTTTCTGAAAATCTGAAATAACCCAATGTTAAACCCTTTGTAAGTAATCTGTTTAGGTTTTCTTATTGGTAACGCCACGTAGCGCTCTGTATGAAAATCACTGGCTGTGCTGTGTGCAGTCTGTGGCTGGTTTGCATTGTTGTCTGCCATTGTAGTGTTGGGCACCGGCAGCTGGATGTGAACAGTGCGTAGCGTTGTGCAGTTGGAGGTGAGCCGCCCTCAGTGGTGGACGTGGGGAGAGAGATGGCGGAGTTTTGAAATTTGTAACACTGGATGTTAGAACTGCTATATATATTATGACTATCCAGGTAAATACATGGTTTGTTCTCTATCAAAATATTTCATTTGCTAACTATGCCTATCAGTAGTTAGTGCCTTCCGTAGTTTGAATCTTTTATTTAGCTGGCAGTAGTGGCGCTCGCTTTATTGCAGTTGTTCGAGTAACCAAGATTTGTGTGAGGTAAGTGATTTGTGAAAGTTATAGGGCCGTTCTTTTGTAGGGATTATTGAAAGACAGTTTGCGTTGCGCCAAAAATATTGTGTGTCAGTTTAAGCACAGTCGTGTACAAATTGTTCAAAGGGGACGTTTCACCTTCTAAAAAAAAGATGGTGGACCAGTTTCACTACTGACATCATTTTCCAAAAACAGCGAGAAGGTAATGTGTTGTAGAAGAGTACCTCATCTAAGCAGCAGTAATATCGTCAGTAAACACAGCTTCGATTTCAGAAGACTTGCTCTACTGAGAATGCCATTTACACGTTCAAATATTTTACAAAAATTGCATAAAAAATAGTACCAAGTGGTATTTCTGCTACCTGTTTAAGACAACTGACTCTGTGAATACTAATTCTCCTAGATAAACTGAGGTTTTATGGTAACATGTAAATGAATATAAATCACCTTAAGACTGGCAAAAGCTCAAAACCACTCACGTGTTAAATAAAATGACCTTGTCTGGGACGGGTAGCGTTTATTGTTCTACACCCCATAAACGAACAGTAATGGAGTACAGCTGCATCCATGGATCGATTTCACTTGGGGTTATGGGGTTGATGTACTGCCAACCAATGGATAACATCAGGTTGTTAGTTCCATGTTACACGGATCATTTTGCACGATAAATCCTAGTTATGTGATGTTGAAAGAGACGTTGTTCATTCATATCGCATATGAATTTGTAAACATGTCTACATGCTGAAAATTTATAAGTTAATTTAAAAAAAAAGAAGAGGCAGATGTTAGTAATTCGTACCCACGTCCTCGTGCGAATTCAAATTTTACTTTGCTTCCTGTTAGACATTTAATATCACTGGATAAGTAATCAAAAGTTTTTATTGAAGACTTGTGCGCCCCTTCTTATGCTAAAGACAACCTTAACGTGTAGTAATTAATGTCATTTGTGCTTCTGATATTTTAATTGTGTACCTCATTCCTCCTTTTGAACTGTTAGTGAATTACTTGCAACAAACTTTCTGAGGGAATACATTTACTGTGAAGCAGTAGTCAGGATGATCAACTCCTTAAGCAGATGTCTACTAGATGATCGTTGATAACACCAAATGTTATTTTTACATCACGTCTTTTAGCAATCCTTCTGATATTTTAATTGTCTTCCTCATTCCTCCTTTTGAACTGTTAGTGAATTACTTGCAACAAACTTTATGAGGGAATAAATTTACTGTGAAGCAGTAGTCAGGATGATCAACTCCTTAAGCAGATGTCTACAAGATGATCGTGGATGACACCAAATATTATTTTTACATCATGTCTTTTAGCAATCCTTCTTAAAGATAAGTTGCTGCAGAACATTATTCCACATGACATTATTGAATAACAATATGCAAAATAAGGCAACTTCCTGATTTGTTTCTCCCAGGATTTGCAATGACTATACATGTGTAAATGTGGCTGAACTACGTTGTTTTATGAGTTCCGAAATGTGGTTCTTCCAGTATAATTCTCTGTCAGTATGAGCACCTAAGAATTTTGAAGTTTTGACCTTATTTATTATTTCCTGCCGATGTGACACACGTATCATTGGTGTAGTACACCTATACCTTCGAAACCGAATACTTTGCGGCTTTTCTAAAATTGAGATTGAGACCGTTCGCAGAAAAGCAGCCAATTACACTGTTAAGAAGCTTGTTTAGCATTTCTTCTGTTACTGTATGAATGCTTGGGTTAATTACAAGCAATTCTGCTGGTTGTATATTTGTTGGAAGATCGTTTACACATATGAGAAATAGGAATAGGGCTAATATTGAGCCTTGGAGATCCCTATACGTGATTTCTCCCCAGCAAGAATTATGTTACCAGACTACATTAATTCAATTGTCAAGTACACCTTTCTGCATTCTTATGTTTAGGTCTGACATTATCCATTTTTTGGCTATAGCACCATTTCCATAAAACTTCAATTCATCTAGAAGAATATTGTGATTCACACAGATTCCTTAGACAGGTTGCAGAAAATTTAATTCCTGTAAAAGTAGGTAATTGAACGTATAAATGACATTCCTAATAGAGCAACTCTTCTTAAACCCAAACGGCGATTTGCTGAGGATATTGTTGTTTCTAAGGTGAAGTATTATTCTAGAACGCGAAAGCTTTCCAAGATTTTGGAAAAGGTCAACAGTGGCCAAATGCAGAAAGCTGTATTTAATAATTGAATCAGTGCAGTTCGGAAATCTTATTCAGACTGGACACAATCTCATGTCCACTTTTGTTTCTGATATATGTAAACGAGCTTCCATCTGATATACAACAAGTAGAATTTGTTCATTTTGCGGATGCCACTAATATTATACTCAATGCAAGCATACGAACATAAGCCGGATAAATGGTAAATAATATCCGTAAATGTATCACTTACCGTTTTTATCTGAATGGTTTCTCCCTCAATATTAAAAACAGACAAAATATTGTGTTTTGAAACCTAAAGCATCTGTACTGATAGGAAGTGTAACACATGGTAAGGATATAATTAACAGGGTGGAATTCAAAATTCTTATGTTTACCTATCAATGAGAATTTAAATTAGAAAAACGGAAATTTTTGAACTCCTTAAACAGCTTAGTGCAGACACATTTTAAATTATCTTCGTTGCAAATCTGGTGGAGAAACGCATCAGAAAGTTGACTTATTTTTCATATTGCCATTCAATAATGTCACATGAAATAACTTTCTGGGGTAACACATCTTTAGGAGGACTATCTTCATCGCTCAAAAACGTGTTATGAAGAACATACGTGGCCCTCACCCACGATCATATTCCATACATTTAAGGTGTTAGGCACTTTAACCACCACTTTACAGCATATTTATTCTCTCTTAAAGTTTGTTTTAAATAGTCCACAGTACTTCAAAAGGACCAACGATGTACATAATTACAATACCAGAAGAAAACATTCATTACACCACATTAAGGTGTCAATAGCACAGGAAAGAGTGTACAATGCTGCAACAAAAATTTGTGATCACTTATCCATGATGTTTAGTATTTGACAGTCACCTAAATCGAATTTGAAAACCGACTGAAAAAGAGTATGCTTAAAAACTCCTTCTGTTCCAAAGAAAATTTTCAATTTTGTGATGTATAAAAGGTGGTGGGTATGAATTACTAATTCACAGTTATGTGTCCAAGCTTGAAAGTGATAAACACGTAGGCGTATTTATAAAATAATTTGGTTATAATATGACCCTTTTCTCATCATTACGATTTATCGTACAAATGATCCGTAGATCACGAAACTGATTAACTAATTATGAGAAAATTTCAAATAACTAAATGCGTAAAATGCATAGAGGTTTTAATAAATCATGCGTGAACCATCTACGTTGCGCTAGTTACATTCTGCTAATTGACTCTGCTGCAGAAAACACGAAAATCGATTTTAATAATTGTAAAACTGCCCCAGTACGAGCTGTAAGCCACTACATGAACAAAGTAATTTATAAACAAGAAAATAGTATAAAATAATAATGAGGTTATAGAAGCAGTGTGTGAGCTTTTATATTTAGGGCAGTTGAAAATAATTACCGTACTAACACGAAAAGAAGGTTAACAGAAGGGATAAAAATGGCTCGAGAGCTTGTTGAAGGCTTTTAAAACGTAATGTTGTAAGTAGGCTGTTTACGTTTTCTTATTGGTAACGCCACGTAGCGCTCTGTATGAAAAATCACTGGCTGTGCTGTGCACAGTCTGTGGCTAGTTTGCATTGTTGTCTGCCATTGTAGTGTAGGGCAGCGGCAGCTGGATGCTAACAGCTTGTAGCGTTGGGCAGTTGGAAGTGAGCCGCCAGCAGTGGTGGACGTGGGGAGAGAGATAGCGGAGTTTTGAAATTTGTAAGAATTGGTATCATGAATTGATAAATATATTATGGCTATAAAGGTAAATACATGGTTTGTTATCTATTAAAATCTTTCATTTGCTAACTGTGCCTATCAGTAGTTAGTGACTTCCGTAGTTATATATGAAACGTCCCCTTAGAAAAATTTATACTCGACTGTGCTTAAACTGACACAAAGTAGTTTTTAGTGCAACGCAATCTGACTTTCAATAATCCCTAACAAGAGAATGTACCTGACTAACATTAACCTATATGTTTCACAAATCACTTACCTCACAAAAATCTTCGTTACTCAAACAAACTGCAATACAGCGAGCCCCACTACTGCCAGCTAACTAAAAGATTCAAACTACGGAAGTCACTAACTACTGATCGGCACAGTTAGCAAATGAAAGATTTTAATAGAGAACAAACCATGCATTTACCTTTATAGTCATAATATATATATCAGTTCATGACACCAATTCTTACAAATTTCAAAACTCCGCCATCTCTCTCCCCACGTCCACCACTGCTGGCGGCTCACCTCCAACTGCCCAACGCTACACGCTGTTAGCATCCAGCTGCCGCTGCCCGACACTACAATGGCAGACAACAATTCAAACTAGCCACAGACTGCGCACAGCACAGATAGTGATTTTTCATACAGAGCGCTACGTGGCGTTACCAATAAGAAAACGTAAACAGCCTACTTACAATGTGTCTGAACGTATGCTACGTTGAGAGCTTGGGCTGTGCTTGGTGTCTGAATATGGCTCGATTTTTCTTAGCTATACGACGGACTTAGACTTTATTCACAAATATCATCATTCCCCAGTGTTCATTCTTTGCATAACCGCAGCCATACAGAAGTTTATCGAAAGTGCAGAAATTTCAACCTGTACCAGATCTGTAACTGGACTTATTCTCTAAATAAAGTACCCTTCTAACTGAGTGAGATATGCATTTGGGGAAATACCAAAGGAGACAGGAAAGCTAGTGGTCCAGAGGACAGTTAGGAGAGGAACTCATAATCGTAACTAAAATGAATATAAAATGGAGGTGGCAATGACATTTAGCCAGTCGAATATATAGGAAACAGAGAAAACTAGTTCTTTCCTGGATTCTAAAAAAAAAAATCAGAGAAATTCAGGATGACAACATAATGGAAGGTCAAATGACGTTAGAAAACTTGCAGAAGCAACGTGGATCACAGAGAGGGAGAATGCTTGGAAAGGCGGCGGTAATCCAGCAGATGAGTGTCAGATACCTCGTGATAACGATAATTGTAATGATTTATGTAAACGCAAATTAGAATAACGATAATTCAGATATCTAAGACATCGTGGAGAGTTGCCAGAAGTGTACCATTTTTGAAATGTTATTCATTGTAGCCTAAACAGTAAGGTACAAAGTTATTTAGACAGTGTCATCCTCAGATGCAGGTTTTAGGTCTTTGTATTTGCTTTAAAGACTAGAAATTCTGAGAAAATGACCACTCTACGCTCTACGCTTAGACATCTGAAAATGATACAAATTCGGGTTTTGGTATCCTAATTTTTCAGTGGGTGCATGACCTTTTGAATCCTTATAAACTATGTCTCTGAGCTTAAAGATACATACTAATCTAAGTTTTCCCATATTTTAGTTCTTACATCACTATCTGCAGGCACTCCAATGTAACTTCCTCATCTCTGCAAACTTTCCGTGAATCTACGATTCTTGGTGCAGATCATTTCTTCCAATACATCTCCCTTACATAGCTCGCTGTATCATTCCTCTGCTTTACGAATGAGTTTCTATGGTGGTTTCCCTGCGGACTCTCACCTTTTGACAAGTGGAGCTATAGTTGTAGAGTTGTTACCCGAGGCTCCTTGGCGAGGTCTTGGAAGTTGTGTTTGGAGCTTTCATCATTTGCCTTGTGGTAATATTCTTTCGATGGACATCTTTAGCCCACTTTCTGCCTGCCATGACTTCTTCTGTCCTGACATTATGGAGCAATCTGATTCTAGCTGCAATGTCGAGCACGAGTTTTCTTACGTCCGACAGGCTGAAACTGAACTTCTTTTTAATGTAAGAACGCTCTTATCCCATTAGTTTCCAACCTCGCAGGAAGCAACGCTAGTGCGGTCAATTTTTTCCCACTTTGAATTTTCGTGTTTATTTTCATCATGCTTCTAGAATTGTTGGCTTAGACACATTTTATATGCGTGCACACTCATTTTATCCATGATCCCCATTTAGATGTACTGTTACAGACAAATGCAATTCATCTGTGCTCCACTTTGCTTAATGCCTTTATGTTGCCATACTGCAGTACAAAGTGATTCTTTAATTAATAACTTAGGATACAGGACACTTTGCAAAAACTCCATTATATCGTTTCTAAACAATATATTGCACTAATAAAGCTGAATACATTTATTAAGTCTCTATATATGAGCAAGCTTCGCAAATACACTGGTACAGTATTGGTAACCTGTAGCGGTACATTAAAGCAGTCTGTCAGTTTCCTACAAAATAACCACAACGAATACAATTTCTTGGTTGTCTGAAAACCAAGGTTATCCCTCCAATGTTCGCTCATAAAGAGATCATTGCGTTGCCACTTGTAACAACAATTCACTTCGCCATACACACGAACAGTTAGATGGGAACAACAACAAAATCAACGTTGTCTTCAGATGATCTCTTCCTCAACACACAGAGCTTACAGCTTACATAATCCCCCTAAAAAGACCGTAATTAACACTGACTTCACTAAACGTCGGTCAGTACAGAAGGTACGAATTTTACAGCAATGTCACAAATTAAGAGCCAGTACAATTTCCATGCATCGATCTGTTAACATAAATAGCGAAAAATGCACCGGTGATAAAACTACTTGTGTGTACCGTAGGCTCACAGAGAAAAGAAACGGAAATATCAAAATAAGGAAAGAACATAGACGAGAATGTTACTGCAGTGTTTCAGTATGTAGTGTTCTCTTGGAAAGGTACCATCATAATGTGTTCAATAGAGAATATTTTAAGAGAAGGGTTTCATAAGTGTATTACCTGTAAACATACAGCTGAGACTGTGTCCATAGCCTCCTACAGGAGGAATGAATGGAGGTGATAATGGATGAGTGTGGGACGAATACCTCTCAGCAAATAAAGGCGATGAAAAGCGATGGACTGAAGATGCATTTCGCAGCTCGAGGAGTAGTACCTCTACCTCCTGCTTATTTAGAAGGGACATTGCAGCAGAGACCCACCCGCCAGGGTAGTCGAGACCGCTAACGCTCTGCGTCTTGGACTCAGGTAGACGCCCCAGCCCCGGATCGAATCCGCCCACCGGATTAACGACGGGAACCTGTGTCAGCCTAGATGTGGTTTTTAGACGGTTTTCCACATCTCACTAGGTGAATACCTTGCTGGTCCCTACGTTCTGCCTCAGTTACACGTCTCGCAGACATTTGCAACACATTCACACTGTTTCATGATTTACGCTAGATGCAGACAGCTGGGTTACAGTATTTCCATCCCGGGGGTATGGGGTGGCGACAGATAGACACCTGGCCAACCCTCAGTAATTAACCATGCTGATTCAGTATTTACAAAAGCAAACCCCTCAAGTTAGGATTCATGCCTGGAAAGAGAGAGATTACAGCAGCGACTAGACATGCTGTATAAGTCATGGGAAGGACAAGGGGCTTTAGATTGCTCGAATGTATGTAGTTTCTATGCGATGCGGTAGAGGTTACTAGCTGGTGCACACTGTTTGAGCTGCACTCAGAATACTGTCAGTTTTAGTTCCGATGCTGTTTGTTTAATTTTCTAATTCCTTACTAATTACTACTGCAGTTGATCTTAGTTATGAGAGTGAATGAAGGTTTGAATGTGAAATACTCTTCTATGTAAAGTTTTTATACTGTAAGTGAAGTAATTGTTCAGGTGAGGAATGTTCGAGAATGACGTGTGTGTTAGTCATTCGTATCGCGAAATTTGTTATAAACTATTTTATCAGTCTATAGTACTAGGGAAAAGAAATTACAATTTCGGTACAGTAGTTTGGTTAAGAGGGAATTAATTTTATATTTGTGCGTTGTCAAAATTTATTTATGTTAATTTACTCTTATGATTCAATGACAAATTTTGATTGGTTCTGTAGATATGTGCGGGACTGAGCGGCTTGCAAGCTGCTTTCCAATTAGGCAGTGATGTTTCTCTGCGAATCAGAAATTGGCACACTCGCGCATTTTTTTGGGAACCAGAAACTTCTGTGTAGAGAGAGAGTAGAGTTGGGGCTTTGATCTCATAGTGATCGGACCTATTGATATGTGCTCCGTCGAAAATTGTTAATACTGCGATATTTCGGTACCGAAATGTTTGAGAAATGCCGTTAAGTGTGGAAGTGAGTTCCATTTAAAGCACAGAGTTAAAATTCGGAACATTTGATAACATTTAAATAACTAAATTCCGCGTGTCCTGTTTCTTACTTGAGAACTTGAAAATTATGTTCCGTCAGAGTGATTACAGCAACATTTGAGCGAGCTACTGTGAAGGAAACAATCCGTTTGTAAACTTTCTGAGAAGTATCATTAATAATTACCATAAACTGGCTATGGTTATGAATTACGTGTGCCTGTGGACTTTTCAGACTATGTACAGGTTAGAGTAAGGCTTGGTAGTGAGTGGTGTTTACCATGACAGAGTGCAATTTTAGGCACATAAACGCTTTCATTTAACTATTCGTTCCACCGACAAAACAGTTGTTAGTACGACTTTAGTATATGAGGTATACAGCTGTTTTTCTATAGCTTTTTCCGTCTGAGAATAGCATTTCAGCAAACTCGCAGAGTCTGTGCTGGACCTGTTCGAATGCTATAAAAAAGCCTGTCAATTTCATAGTGCAGGAGACCGTCCTATTCCACTATCCCGACAGAATGAACCACACGTGCTCACCTTGCTGTATGTGCCTTCACTGAGCCAATTCATAAAACTGCAACAGAAGGTGCTTGAACCAAGTCCCCTATCACTTCCCTCAGGAACCAATAGGAAAACTGCATTCACCACCTGCCTCATCAGAAAACTTGTGGGGACCAATAGCAGCACGGAATGCTGCAACTGGCCACGTAATTTTGGAGTCAGAAGAGATAAGATAGATCTCACGAGGGAAACTCCCTATCGCCCGCCCCTCAGATTTTATGGTAAGAGGGCTCAGTAGACAACTGACCACAGATCAAGCATGAAAGCACGAAAACAGGAAGAAGGTGTACTAAACAGTGGAAAGAAAGCAAAACAGAAACAGTGAACGGCCCAATCACATGAAGTGCAAAATAGAATAGCGATAGAAAAGCGACGGTTTAGTGGTTTAATGGCCATGGTGATGGGCAGCAGAGCGAGCGACCCACTTTCGAGTCTCTCTTCCACCAAACTCTTTTCTTCTTCTTCGCTGTTCGCTCTATTCAAATTATTCAAATTTGTCTTTCTGTCGTGGTGCAACGTCCGTTGGCATCGCCAAGGGACCTATAATGGAAGTTGACTGTACACAACTACTCTATTAACAGCCTAAAGTAAGTGGCCTTCGAATGGAAACAGCAAACGTTTAGTTTGATGAGAAAGCGACGGATTCAAAAATGGCTCTGAGCACTATGGGACTTAACATCTAAGGTCATCAGTCCCCTAGAACTTAGAACTTAGAACTACTTAAACCTAACTAACCTAAGGACATCACACCCAGGCATCACGGGGCAGAGAAAATCCCTGACCCCGCCGGGAATCGAACCCGGGAACCTGGGCGCGTGAAGCGAGAACGCCACCGCACGACCACGAGATGCGGGCAGGCGACAAGTGAACCAACACTGCAGAGAGATATGAGCCTTTCTACGGGCAATAACGGCGCCTTACAATATGTGAAGATCATGACTGTATATATGAACGTATAACTATTATTTAGCTGTATTTGTAACTTAGCCGTGGTAAAAATTTGCTGTTTTGAAGAGCGCGCCGCAGCGCGTAGTGTGAAGCAGTCGCCCTCCGATTCTGGTTGGTGGCACTGCTGTGGCATTCGCGGCTTTGGTGTCTCCCCTGGCGGGAAACGGGGAAGGTTGCCTGTTCACGTGAATTTAAGGGCCGCTCGCGATTTGGTCAGTTGGTCACTCGTCACCAGTTGCTGGTCTGTTTCTCGTCCGCATTTGTTTGGCAGTCTGTCGTTCGGAGCTGCCTCTGTCATGTTTGTCGAATTCGGTGTGTTAACGAATTTATTGCTTTAAGTGGAACGGCGTAATTCCTGAAATATGTTTTTATCTTGCCTATCATCTTGAGAGGCGGTATATCTATACTGTAGAATATGTGTGGCCAACCTTGTATAATTTTATGTAAGATTGCATTCCATGGGCTTTTATATAAATGGTCATTTTAGTATATAAAATTGCCACCCATCCACCGTAAGACTTTCCTTAGAAGTTAAAATCAAGTTGCACCTTCGGTGGCAAGTTATTCTTTTAATTTTAGTGTTTCGTACTCTTTCCACCCCTTCTACAGGGTGCATAGTTTGTGTACTTGTGTGATTTGTTAAAACTTTACTTCAAGGTAATGTGGTGTGTTGCACAGTTGCACCTGTGTCGTCTTTCAGAGGTTGTCGTGAGCGTTCGTGACTACGGCCGTGTCAAATGGGAGTGGCAAGGTTCTCAGCCCGAAGGCCATACACTCAAAAATTTGTTTCTTTCTGCCTCTAAATTGTAACATCATATTTAGAGGTTGCTTTCTGCGTATAATTTTACGTCTGTTTCAAAAATAAAAAAGCTTTTAGGAATAAAATTCCCATTTGTTAAAAGCAATTTCATTTTGATTTCATCAGTTACTCCCTGGCAACTACTTCCACGCTCACATAATGTGATTAAATGCGTTTATGTTCTTGATGAATCGCTAGTAAATAAGGTAAATTCTTAAGAAAAACTTTTGAAATTAAATTCAAGGTTCAATAACCTAGTATATGTAGCCTATTAATTAATTACAGAAGTGGCTCAGACACGATGAAATAAATAAAACTCTGTAGTATCTCAGAGTAGAAAAAGCGATGGTGAATCATATTAAATTACACAATTAAGCGAGAAATTGCACTTTGTTATAGGTTCTCTAAGTATGTATTTTATAGGCCCACCCGGTTGACCATGCAGTTTAACGCACTGCTTTCCGGGCGGGAAGAAGCGCCGGTCCCAGGCGGATATGTGTAGAGGTCCGGTGAACCGGCCTGTCTGTGGATGGTTTTTAGGCAGTTTTCCATCTGCCTCGGCGAATGCGGGCTGGTTCCCTTTATTCCACCTCAGGTACACTCTGTCGGCGATTGCTGCGCAAACAAGTTCTCCACGTACGCGTACACCACCATTACTCTACCTCGCAAACATAGTGGTTACACTCGTCTGGTGTGAGACGTTCCCTGGGGCGTCCACCGGGGGCCGAAACGCACAATACCCCTGGGTTCGGTGTGGAGCGGTGGAGGGGTGAAGAGGACTGCGATAGCCGTCGTGGGGTTGCGTCCACTGCGGCTGCGGCGGGGGCGGAGCCTCTCCGTCGTTTCTAGGTCCTCGGTTAACATGACGTAACATAACATAACACGTATTTTATATATTATATGTGCAATACACATGTTACAGCCATGTGTTCAGTAGAATGAACCTTAATAGGGTAATTGATTTGTAGTGAACTTATAGGTGCTTTAGATAATATTATGTTCTGTGTTCGTACTGCTGTCTCAATCTTCGCTTGCGTTTACGTTAGATCACTTATAGCAAATTCCTCTGACGTCATTGATATACTGTTTTCTGCCCGAACAGTTCTGAAAGTAAATGAAAGAAATTTTACAGGTACACTGCTCTTTGCACAAAATGAAACACCAAGACAGAGAGATGTGAGCACAATCAAATTTATTCCACTAATTAGGGAGATGGCACTGCACAATGATTAGAATTATAGACCGGTACATGCACTGTCACCGTGGAAATTTAGTACGGAGCTGCTGGGGAATACTCTGACACATGGTTTGTAGAAACGTCCACAAAGCATCCACTGTGACTGTAGGGGGGACCATATCCCAGACACGTTCCATAGGCAGTGGTAGCCGAAGAATGCTTGTACATTCGCTGCCACATGCGATCGGGCGTTGTCGTGCTGAAATATGGCATGTGGGACGGTCTTAAAGGGGGCCAATGCCTCGGGTTGTAAAAACCCCCTGATGTAGTGGTAGTTGTTCAGATTGCTCTCAAGACATAGGAGGCGAAAAAGCATGACACTTGGCGTTTGTCCGCCGTGCTGCTAAGCCACTTACCAATACAGTCTGATCGAGTGGGTTTACCACAGCGGCGTTGAGCGCGCATGCGGCCGTCACTGTAGGACAATTTGAAGCGACATTGGTCCAAAAACACCACATTTTGCCACTCATCTCGCTGGTGTAAGCGTTTACGCGCCCATTGCCGTCTGCGGCGCTGATGGATTCTGGTCGGTACATTCCGACGCAATGGCATGCGAGTCACCAGTCCCGCCCCCAGAAGAAGGCGTCGAACCGCCGACGCAGACATGTCCTCACCCGTTGCCGTGCTCCAATTTCGCTTCAACATTGTGGACGAAGGTGTTCCGTCTTTTACGACCAAGCTCAGAACGTGGTCACCTTCCACTCTGGTCACCTTGTGTTGTCCAGCACCCTACCAGCGCTGTATAAAAATGGAAATGAGCGTTTAGCGTCATTGGCCGGGAGGCCCCTTATAGGGCAGGTTCGACCGCCTTGGTGCAGGTCTTATTACATTCGACATCACATTGGGCGACCTGCGCGCCGGATGGGGATGAAATGATGATGAAGACAATACAACATCCAGTCACTGAGTGGAGAAAGTCATCGATCCAGCCGCGAATCGAACCTGGGTCCGTAGGACGGTAATCCGTCACGCTGACCACTTTTTTTTTTTCATTTTGCATTTTGTTCGTGGTGTTTGGCCTTTGCGGACGTTACATGAGATCCGTTCCAGTTCGTTGTTAATTCTTTCACTCAGTTTTTTTATTACAGAGGCCAACCAGCTCTCTGACCCAACGCAATGAGCTACCGTACCGGCAACCACTCAGCGTTCGGGGCGGACAGCGCTGTGTACGGCCCTCTTGTTTACTCGTGCCGTTTCTGAAGCAGCGTGCCCTGTATCAGCCACAGTGTCACTGATTGGCAAACTCGCCTCTTCGAGACCACTCGTTGTGCCCTTTTCGAATCCATATTCCACACTGTTTTGCCGACGAGGCACTATGACACGTTTCCGCTTCGTGTGACGTCTTTGCACCACTGATCATTGCGTAATACTAATCAGTCCGGTCGCGAAAAAGAGGACGCTGTTGGGCCTACATCACTTATTATGGTTCTGCTGTTCTACACGTCCTCTTATCGTGGCATGTTACAGACCATTGCTTCTCAGTGTTTCACTTTTACAAGCTATAGTAGACATTTAATGGGGGTAGGACGTCAAACGGGACGAGTTGCAGCAAGAGAGGCACCACAGGAATTTTTAATTTCCACTGCCTATCCTTTTAAAAATAAATTCATAAAACTTTGTTGGAATGACCAGAAAGGATTCTGGATTTACACTTATAGTGGTGGAGGTTCCAAAATATAAGAAAATAATTTATTTTTTACATTTGTATTTCACCTTTTTTCACTTACCATTGGCTGCATTTGTTGCTATAGGAACACTTCTCTTCATAAGTAAGGGAGATTCTTCGATGAATTTTGCACAGCATACAAACCACACGTACAGGTGTATGAAACTCTAGGATTTTCCAAATCTATTAAAAACAGTGGTAAAAATTGAGATAATTAACTACAAAATTTGAGCTTTTTCTGAACATGAAGTTTAAAATGTAACAGCACATTCATTTTTTCATAAATTAAACAAAAACGCAGCAAATAGGAGTGAAAAAATGATGAACTTTCACAAGTAAAAAAAATTATTATTTTTTAACTTCCGTTGCTATGATGGTGAATCCTTAATCCTTCCTGGTCATACTGACAAAGTTTTATGAATTATTTCGCAAAAGTATAGACAGTGGAAATTAAAATGTCCTGTGGGGTCTCTCCTGCTCTAAGACGGCCCGTTTGACCTCCTACCCCCCTTAAGAGAAAAACTAAAATAAACTCTGCCCGAACAGGCCATGGAGGCCCAACGCCACCAGTAGGCCGCTGTGTCATTCTCAGCCCACAGGAGTCACTTGGTGCGCATACGAAGCGACATGTGGTCAGCACACCGCTCTCCAGGCCGTATGTCAGTTTACGAGACCGCAGCCGCTACTTCTCGATCAAGTAGCTCCTCAGTATGCCTGACAAGGGATGAGTGACACCCTGCCTGCCAACAACGCTCGGCAGACCGAATGGTCACTCTTTCATTTGCTAACCTAGCGCTTGACTTCGGCGATCTGAAGGGAGCCAATGTTACCACTGAGACAATAGCGTACTGTACATGAACTAAATTGTCATTAACAAAGACTTTTTAGGAACTTAACTCGGTTTGTTGCCAATTTTGCCTCTCATATGAAATAAAATATTTAGTATCTTTTCGTAAGTAAAATTATCATAGCTCATATTACAGACATTATGGCTAGCTAGCTAATGCTGCAGAAAATAATTATACAAATTTATAACCATTGTTCACTAATATTCTTTTATCGTATGGCTACATGACTGTACAAGGTAGTCTATCTTCTTCTGAGACAAATAAATGTCACTTTGAATTGGCATTTACTCGTTTTCTTGACAATTTGTTAGTCTCAAGCGTGTAACGTGGTAGTCACATCAAGTAAAGGAGCCACATCAGTGCCTTGCTCTTTGAGCTCCCTGAGGCGCAAGTATTGTGGTAGAGTGAATGGCAGAGGGAGGGAGGGGGAGAGAGACAGAGCTGCACAGGGCACGGGTTATACGCATACAGCGAGCAGCAGGCCGTCCTTAATTAAACTGCGCGCCCGCTGCAGCTCCTGGTTTTAAGCTCAGCCGTTCCGCACTTTTAAGCAAGAAGCAATTAGCATTTACAAATTTTAATTTCCAGTTTTTTAACGTTAGAAGCTGCCGCTACTAAAGCCGGTGCTCCGCTGCATTTGTTCTTCGAAATAAAGCTCTCCAGATTCACAAGCTTACCAGATTCCGCTTGTGCGAGAATATCTTGCACTTTATGACTGAACTCAAGCTCTGAAACGAAACAAAAGTGCTTTTAATAACTCGAGTTCCACGGCAAGTGAAGACTGTGTCTTCAGTGCGACCTCAGACTTAAGCCGTCCTCTCGCAGGACTAGTTAGCTAACGTGGGCCTGGAGCTGTACCAAGTCTCTGACGTCACTTCCTGCTATTTCACTTTGAGGAGGCATTTCGTAATGTGAAACACAAAATAAGTTAAGCTATATTTCGGCAGCGTGCCACGTAAAGTAGAAACAATAAGAAGCGAGAACACTTTCTACGTCAAAAGAAGAACTTGAGACACGCCGTATTATAATTAAAGTTTTTAGCTTAAAGCCATATTCGATGTTTTTTAATTTTGAATATTTTCTTATTTTGTTTATTTGCATTGATTGACTGCAGTTGTAGAGAATTACACCAGTGTCGTATGTTTTTATATTCATAATTTTATTTATTTATTTTTGTTTTAACCTACATGCTGTCAAAGTATACTGGTTCTAAAAACCAACACATTGATGATCTCTCGAGCAGCCGTTACTGGTATCATTTGTCGTAATAAAATGGTGAGAACGTTGTAGTTCTTGTAAGAATATTCGTACTTTCTTTTCGTGTTATAACTCGCGTCTGAGCAAACTATGCCTTTTTCAGGCAACGGTACACTAGCGATTCTTAAAAAGCGTATTGTTCTCGGTAAAATTAGTCTTAATTAAATTCCAGTTAATAACGTATCAGGCATTTGAGCCTTAATAATAACAAGGTCGTTCTTATTAAATAAACAGACAGAATTTCTGTAATACTCGACGTTATGTAAATATAGTTTGGCAGATTTTGTGAAGTTTTACAAGCTGACGTCCTTTCTGACTGAACACGGAACTTTTCGTCTTATGACATGTTCATGGACACTGAAGTTTCTGTTTATATGTCCTACAGCGAGAACAGCACGACTAGAAATGGACAAAGGAGGAACTCTGTTTTTTAAGAGAGCTAACGCAGGAATTTTACGCGCGTCCACTTTCGTAAGCCAACTGTGTGGTTTGCGAGCCAAGTAAAGTCCAGTGTGTGGATAGCTTCAGGAAGCCCTACGGTAAGAGGAAAACCGTCAAAACAATTCTGATAGTGAATACATGCGTAGCATTTAGAATGGAATGAAAGCTGCTACTGAGTGACAAATGTGATTACTGGGGTATCCAAGTATGTTACTGGGACCTTCACTACAAAAAGACAAAAAAAATTAAATTAAGATATCGTATTGTACTTATTTTATTTAAAAGACATGCTTGAGACCTGGTGGTCAAGGAAGGAAGGATTCGGTTACGATTATGGACGGGGCCATAAACAACTACTGTTAGTTGGCTTTTCTTTTAATCACACACAATTTACTTAAAATCAACAACAAATTAAAATAATGGTAATAATTTAAGAATTGTTTCACGTCTGAATGTCTTAATGGCAATAAATTAAGAACTATTTAAACTTCCTACAACTTACAGTTACAGTTATTAAAATATAAAAGGCAAGTGAGCAAGAACTTAAAGCTCGCTGCAAAAATACAACTGCAAATTAAAAGACAAGTAACGACACTCACGGCCGAAGGCCTTAATGGCAATATATAAACAATAGTTTCACGGCTGAAGACCTTAATGGTAATAAATTAAGAATGCTTAACTTGTTGCAACTTACAAATTAAAGTTATTAAAATATTGAAAACTAATCATCAAGATCTTAAAGGTTAATTGCTAAAATACAATTACCATATTAAATTTTTAAGACAATTAGTGACAGTTACGAATGAAGGCCTTTAATTCCAAGTATGGCAATTACTAGAAAACATTTAACAAACATACTGTCAAACAGCAAGACAATAGCAAAAGTTAATTTAAAAGACAGGCAACTGATGACCAAACAGGTGAGACAAAATGGTAGTAAAGTTGGTGGCACAACCGTTTAAACTTGCTGTAACGCCAAGAATGGCAATTATATTAAAAAATTAGAAACATAAAATAAAAAAGCAAATATAATAACATGGTTAATTGAAAAGCACAAGCAACTGATCACCATACAGGTGAGACAAATGATAGTACCTTGGTAATACAATAATAAAATAATAACACAATAATAAAACACAAGGCATAGTCACAGACGGTGCTCCAGGAATCGACATGTGAGTAGGTCAGGCCAAAAACAGTTTCGCAAGCGATGAGAAAGGCAGCCAAGGGTTGCATTCACTTCACAAGATGGTAACTCAGACTAGTGGCAGTCCAACGAAAGACTAATCATAATCTCTGAAGCTACCTAAGGTCCGATAACCTATGACGATGGAACAGCATACCAAAGCCTTAACCTACATCTACATCTACATCTACATACATACTCCGCAAGCCAACTGACGGTGTGTGGCGGAGGGTACCCTGAGTACCTCTATCGGTTCTCCCTTCTATTCCAGTCTCGTATTGTTCGTGGAAAAAAGGATTGTCGGTACGCTTCTGTGTGGGCTCTAATCTCTCTGATTTTATCCTCATGGTCTCTTCGCGAGATATACGTAGGAGGGAGCAATATACTGCTTGACTCTTCGGTGAAGGTATGTTCTCGAAACTTTAAGAAAAGCCCGTACCGAGCTACTGAGCGTCTCTCCTGCAGAGTCTTCCACTGGAGTTTATCTATCATCTCCGTAACGCTTTCGCGATTACTAAATGATCTTATAACGAAGAGCGCTGCTCTCCGTTGGATCTTCTCTATCTCTTCCATCAACCCTATCTGGTGTGGATCCCACACTGCTGAGCAGTATTCAAGCAGTGGGCGAACAAGCGTACTGTAACCTACTTCCTGTGTTGTCGGATTGCATTTCCTTAGCATTCTTCCAATGAATGTGAGTCTGGCATCTGCTTTACCGACGATCAACTTTATATGATCATTCCATTTTAAATCACTCCTAATGCGTACTCCCAGATAATTTATGGAATTAACTGCTTCCAGTTGCCGACCTGCTATTTTGTAGCTAAATGATAAGGGACCTATCTTTCTATGTATTCGCATCACATTACACTTGTCTACATTGAGATTGAATTGCAATTCCGTGCATCATGCGTCAATTCGTTGCAGATCCTCCTGCATTTCAGTACAATTTTCCATTGTTGCAACCTCTCGATACACCACAGCATCATCTGCAAAAAGCCTCAGTGAACTTCCGATGGCATCCACCAGGTCATTTATGTATATTGTGAATAGCAACGGTCCTGACCGGCGGTCAGCACTACGTCCTGAGAGTGCTGTGTTTAAAGCGTCCGAAAGCAGAAAGGGACCACTACTACCAGAGTAGAAGAAACACCAACCGACCTACAAATCAAGGAATCTGTCAAGACTACACGCTCTACCGGACTGCAGCGGCAAGGTGAGGAAACGTACACTGCCGTTACATACACTAACTTCCAGGACTGGTCACTTCGGACTTAGTGGACACCAGGCAGAAAAAGTACCGCTGGTTAGACTTAATAAATAGTAACACATAGACTGCAACAATAGTAACAAGATGTCGAGGAAAGTTAATTAGATCTGCCGTCCCCAAGCGTTCCACTCGCAGCTCTTCGTCTCAGCAACACTGCGAGCAGCAGCACAAACCCATGCGGGAGATACCATAATGGTGAAGGTTTCACTGCTAGGATTAAAATCCACCCAACTTAAAGCTTGTTTGATACGTTTGACGATTAGGTCGTGAACCACAGCCCTTCCATCCGGCAGTGCATGCTGCCAGCAGTCCCGGCGTGTTGTCGCTCTACGCTCTTGGTTCCTCCATAGTTCCCAACCTAACTACCCACTCGCACGATTCGGGAGTGCAACGACGTCAGCCCAAAGATAGGGCCACAGTTACTACATATCGATAACGCCGCTGCTGCCACTAGCGGACAGGCAACGCTTGCGAAACTAAGCGGCGCCAGACAACACAAGAATAATACAAACAACCGCAACCATGTCTACTAAACGATACAGTTTGTCCTGCAACAGAGGACGGAAACCTACAACAGCACCAATGGGAGCCGCAGCACGGCTCGAAGCTCTCAACACTTACTGGTGTTAGTCACTTGGTGTTGAATATTGTGTCATGTAATTTAGTGAAACGAACCTCAGTAGGAACTAAAAAGTTTCTATTACTGATGTTTAAGTAATTTTAGTGGATAAAGATATATTTCCAACATGTGTAAGTGCGTAAGTGAAAGACGGGGTAAGATTCTGACAATGTACTTCACTACGGCTTATTAAAAGCAACAAGGAATGTCTATAGTACATGCTCCATTGCACAACAGATTTCTGATATTCTGCGAACAGTCTACATCCACATGATTTCCCTGCAATTCACAATTCAACAATCTGTGGTAATTTTTTGTGGAAACAACTAGTTGAAGACACAGAGTTCTCGTAAGCACATAGTTTACGGCTGATAGTTTGAGTTGAACGTTTGAAATTTGCTGATTTCCTGCTTAAAGCTTGACCATTTCATTTACGTGATACAATTTTTGGTATTTTGGTAGAGAAATAAAAACTGTCTCCTTGACGTATTCTCTGATTAATGATTATCCGATGGCGAAACGAAGACACATATGAATCGACAGCAAATAAAACTGGAGTAATCTTCTTCAACCTTGTTTCCTTTTAAGTATTCCGATAGGTAAGGTCTGCAACCAACTTTCTTCGATTTATCCAAAACTTTAATTGGCGAAATGTAAGAAGACGTGTTTATAAGTGAAGATGAATACACAAAAAACTAGAAGAGGGAGAATTTTATATCCTCTTCTTCTCGGAAGATTACTGGAGTTGTTAATATCATCTACAGTTTAACAGTTTTATCCAGCACACATATTTCAGTTGAGAACGTCACCGAATTACACAAAAAGGAAGAAGCAAAGAAATAATAACTCTGTATTATATGATACGAATCTTGGCACTATGTATACAGGGTGTTACAAAAAGGTATGGCCAAACTTTCAGGAAACATTCCTCACACACAAATAAAGAAAATATGTTATGTGGACATATGTCCGGAAACGCTTAATTTCCATATTAGAGCTCATGTTAGTTTCATCAGTATGTACTGTACTTCCTCGATTCATCGCCAGTTGGCCCAATAGAAGGAAGCTAATGTTGATTTCGGTGCTTGTGTTGACATGCGACTCATTGCTCTACAGTATTGGCACCAAGCACATCAGTACGTAGCATCAACAGTTTAGTGTTCATCACGAACGTGGTTTTGCTGTTGGTGCAATGTTTACAAATGCGGAGTTGGCAGATGCTCATTTGATGTATGGATTAGCACGGGGCAACAGCCGTGGCGCGGTACGTTTGTATCGAGACAGATTTCCAGAACGAAGGTGTCCCGACAGGAAGACGTTCGAAGCAATTGATCGGCGTCTTAGGGAGCACGGAACATTCCAGCCGATGACTCGCGACTGGGGAAGACCTAGAACGACGAGACACCTGCAATGGACGAGGCAATTCTTCGTGCAGTTGACGATAACCGTAATGTCAGCGTCAGAGAAGTTGCTGCTGTACAAGTTAACGTTGACCACGTCACTGTATGGAGAGCGCTACGGGAGAACCAGTTGTTTCCGTACCATGTACAGCGTGTGCAGGCACTATCAGCAGCTGATTGGCCTCCACGGGTACACTTCTGCGAATGGTTCATCCAACAATGTGTCAATCCTCATTTCAGTGCAAATGTTCTCTTTACGGATAAGGCTTCATTCCAACGTGATCAAAATGTAAATTTTCACAATCAAGATGTGTGGGCTGACGAGAATCCGCACGCAATTGTGCAATCACGTCATCAACACAAATTTTCTGTGAACCTTGGGGCAGGCATTGTTGGTGATGTCTTGATTGGGCCCCATGTTCTTCCATCTACGCTTATTGGAGCACGTAATCATGATTTCATACGGGATACTCTACCTGTGCTGCTAGAGCATGTGCCTTTACAAGTACGACACAACATGTGGTTCATGTACGATGGAACTCCTGCACATTTCAGTCGAAGTGTTCGTACGCCTCTCAACAACAGATTCGGTGACCGATGGATTGGTAGAGGCGGACCAATTCTATGGACTCCACGCTCTCCTGACCTCAACCCATTTGACTTTCATTTATGGGGGCATTTGAAAGCTCTTGTCTGCGCAGTCCCGGTACCAAATGTAGAGACTCTTCGTGCTCGTATTGTGGACGGCTGTGATACAATACGCCATTCTCCAGGGCTGCATCAGCGCATCAGGGATTCCATGCGGCGGAGGGTGGATGCATGCATCCTCGCTAACGGAGGACATTTTGAACATTTCCTGTAACAAAGTGTTTGAAGTCATGCTGGTACGTTCTGTTGCTGTGTGTTTCCATTCCACGATTAATGTGATTTGAAGAGAAGTAATAAAATGAGCTCTAACATGGAAAGTAAGCGTTTCCGGACACATGTCCACATAACATATTTTCTTTCTTTGTCTGTGAGGAATGTTTCCTGAAAGTTTGGCAGTACCTTTTTGTAACCCCCTGTATTATACAATATATGCACTACTTTAAAAAATGATGAAATTACCAACAGATTAGGAAAAATAAATAGGTCAGAGTAGCTTTCAACCTATACATATCACAAGACAAGCATCCTAAAGAAGAAAGCAGGCAAGGTAGACGCAGCATCATCACCCATAGTATTCCATCTGGCACATCATCAAAACTACTTTATTACACAGAATCATATTTTATTGTTTTTATACGTTACACAACATAAGTTAAGAGGTGTAACAATTTGCTCAGATTTTAAATTACGTTCCGTTAAAGAGCAGAGAAATGAAGAGTGGAAATGTCGAACCTAAGTACCGAACCTCATATTTGTCAGGAAAGTTAAAAATGTATCTCCTTTTATTCATAACCTGTTTCTATCAAAAAATCTGAGAATTTATTCCAATACCACAGAAATCAGCTACTTACTGTGCTGGCGTAAACCTTCGAAAGCACGCCGGTTGGCACTGGGAAACTTCGTATATACGGCGCCGAACTAAGACCGCATATGACAAGAGAAGACTGAGAGGGAACGTTAGTCATTGTATATTGTGATATGGACACGGACAAGATCCAAGAATTAGTACATATTTTATTGCTGTTAGCCACAGAACTTCAGATTGGACATCACTGAAGTTAAGTACTCAGTTGGTTCCTGTAATAAAGTGTATTTTAACCAGTGAGAGGAAACCGGCCACTCATCTACCATACCACCCTCTCCTCATCCAGCTAGGAACCACAAAACATTACAAGAGGGCACAGCTGCTACACTCACACCACGAACGCAAAAAATCATGAGATAAATTACTAAATAAGTAATTTATTAACAATTTTCTAAGTGCCACATCAAAAGAATGAGTGGTTCTAAAAGGGAATATGAAAATTTTTGTTTCAGTAGCCGTGAACAGCCAGGCACAATGTTTTATTTGCCCTAATACAAGTACAAGAATGCAGCACTTGTGATTTAGGTAGTAGAACTGTAGACGACAAAAATCAGTTCTCATATCTTTTAAGTTTTTTGCGTAGGAGAATAACAAAATTAAACAAAACAAAAAGAATCACCCAGTATCGACTTCGTTTTGTGGCGAAGCAAGCGCTGTGTCGTTTGCGAAATAGAGAGGCGAACGAATTTGCCGGGACTTACGCCAGTTCACTGCCAGTAGCTCAACGTCACCATAAAACGTCTGTCTGTAACACACGAGTATTGCATAATAATTTAAGAATAAAATTAAAAGCCAACGTTGCTTTTCCAAACTTCATCAGCATATGCTTTAGTATATCAATAAACTGTCAAATTTCAGACTGATCAGATGGATATATTTCCCTAAATACATGGTTTTATGAAAAACATAAACGGCGCTAAAGAATAAAGCTAGGAAGCCAAAAATAGGTCAGAATGTACAAATGTATGTCAAAATTAACTGCTACAAGTCTGGACGTGATCAGAATTCACGTTTTTAAGAAAAACTGAAGGCGCTAAGTATTAGACTTACAAATATGAAGCTTCAGTTCAACATAAAAATAGTAACTATGTGACCCAATTAAGCTACCGCTAATAGTTTTCGAGTAATTTACAAAAACTTAATTTCGAGCAAAAACATCCTTATTTGCTGTATATTAAGAATTATTTGTGGTTCAAATAGTTCGAATGGCTCTGAGCACTATGGGACTTAACATCGGAGGTCATCAGTCCCATAGAACTTAGAATTACTTAAACCTAGCTATCCTAAGGACATCACACACATCCATACCCGAGGCAGGATTCGAACATGAAACCATAACGATTGCGCGGTTCCAGACTGAAGCGCCTATAACTTCTCGGCCATTTGGAGTAATGATGGAAAGTTCTAATTACAGCACGTGATTAAACCCATTAGATAATAGACCTATAACAACTTTCAAGGCCTGGATGTAAAGAATAACAAATAAAAGGTCTCTTAAACTTGTAGTACAGAGGTGTTGTTCTACTTGCTGTTCCGTTTTCAAAATTCTAGACGCCAAAGTTTATATATGCGTGAGATAAATCTTTTTCTGTGACTATATACAAATTAATTACATTTATAAAAAATTGCGGAGATTCTAAATTGATTCATGACAGTGTATAAAATATTATGTGCCCGAGAAAGCAGCCGTTTAGGGGCTACTACCGGCGGCTTAGAGCGGATAACAGCAGATTTTCCCTTGGCCGTCCGATGCGCCCGAATATAAATACTGCCTTAGAGGTAATATACTACACATCCAGCTACCGTACGACGCGTGTCAGTCAAACCCCGGAGTGCGCGCTGCCTCGGATGACGTCACTGCTAGACTGAAACTAAACTCTTCATCATTTGACACTTGAAACAAATCTGGTGGTATGCAACTTAGTACCGGGAACACAACGGCACTGAAAATGAGTTTTGCGAAAAAAATGGCACCTGGTACCTTTGACACTTTCACCCTTCAAATGTCTGCCGGTAACTCCCCCATCCCTCTTGCCAACCCCTACATAACACAAACAAGGAAAGGGAACGTCCAGTTTTCTCTTATCCATCCAAATCACGAAACACAGCTGTGCCTTCCTACATTTTCTGTGTTAACGTGAATCTGTTTTAAATGAAGAGAATGACATTGCCAGGAGCGATATGCAATGAATTTCCACAGTAACATGCAAAGAGTAAGTTGGAACTGCTCTAATCAATTCCGTACTGTGTAGAGGCATTTTCTACTGTGACATTTTTTTAAAAGGTGCGAAACCTTCTCATTGCTACTCAGTAGAAAGTGACGTTACAGACATAATTCACACCTCAGCAATGTGAGGCCTTCTTAGTGCTAATCAGTGGAGAGTGACGTCACAGACATAATTCATACCTCAGCAAGACAACCTGTTGTGATTAAGCTGAGCAGGGTACGTACGTCTCTAGCCTAGAAAGGAGAGTTTATTCCAGAGTTTATTAGCTATTTTACTATTTGTTTCTCAAAACTTGTGAACGATACACTCATCGTGACGTTGTGTTATCTTCAGCGCTCGCATGCTGCTTCAGGGATTGACGTCCGACGTGACTCTCACAGCTGGAGTTAACTTGGCTATTTCTCAGTAATCATCCGCGGTAGTGCTTCTAAAGTATTACGTAGCACATGCTACTAAATGAATGCTAAATCACCAATAATGTGGTTTGTTGTTACACAACGACCAACTCGAGAGGACGAAATGGGGTTCCGCAGTAGCCGTGTATCGTATGCCTACATCACCTTCGAACTCAATATTGAGGTTCTATGTAAGCGAGTGCTACATTCGCTGGACATAAATCTATGTTCCGATGTGTGGACACCTGATACGATAAGGAAACACCACCAGAATGAGACAACAAATTAAATGACCAAATGACTGATTATGTTTACTATTTGACCCACTGACTTATACAGCCGGCTCAGTAGCCGAGGCATCGCGTTCTTACATCTACCTAATGGAAGCCGCATTTAGTCTACGACCCGCGGTGTCTTAGCAGCCAAACACGCCCTCTGCTGACAGGAACAGAGGGCTCGCTAACTTCCATAAACTGCAGTCCCTTGAGACGCTATTTCCCTTACTCCGAAAGCCCTGTAATTTCCCACCATGAGTAGAAAGGCACATCTGGATTTTCTCGTCCACGTCCAGACAATCTTAATTTCTATTCTTAAGCTAACAATCCGCGTACTCTCTTCCATCACAGTTAAGAATAATAACAAAAAGGACTATAACCAAACATCGCATTGTGATATTTCCTAAGCTCCCATCTAACTCCTGCGTCGCTTATTGTAATCCACCACGTTAGCTTCCAAAGCTGAACTGACTTCAGAATTCGCAAACTCCCATTCATTGCCCCTTTGTCCAAACATCGCAGCTCTGGCCACCTTCCTTCCTTTGTGAATATTGAGTCACTTTATTGTTAATTTTTCTCGTACAGTTTAATATTCCTCACAATGCTTCTGAAAAGGATGTTCCCATTCTGTGACTTCTGCTACATAAAGAATACGTGAAGCTGGTTTCCAAAACGTATCAGATCCAAAAAATTCAAAAAATTACTTAGAGATTGCCCTAACCTAACCTAACAGCTTGCTGGATCTAGCAAGTGAATGTTTTCTTCCCAAAAGTACAAAATCTCTTGTACGGAGGTAGTCAAATCCAGCATTTTACACGATAACATAACAAATCTCCTTGAGCTTTTATAGCAAGAAGTACGAAATCCTCTTGCATCGATCTTAATGAGTGCTGTGACGTCCCAAACGCAGTGAGCCAACTTCAGTTTCTTATTGTGTTACTTCATGTAATATTCTTGTGTCTTCTGCTGTGTTTGCTTATGGTGAACACTTAAAATTAATTCTGATATGTCAGACGAATATGTCGAGCTGCCTGAATTTACAGAAAAGCTAGGGAAACGTAAAAGATCGGTAAATATGTGGAAGTGGAGTGTTTTGAAACACGAAAAACATAATTCTCCTGCAAGTGCAAAACCTGAAATACCTGCAATCATAATGACTGCTTTTACAAATCATTATGCATATCAGAAGATGACATGATACGTGAAAATTGCAGGCACTGGAACACTACAGCGCTGTAAGTCAGAAAAACTTTTTAACGACGTATATTGATGTGGACTATCCTAAAAGAAAAAGACTTGATCAAGGCAACAAAGAGTGTTCAGGCAAAAAGAAAACTCTAAGCTACAGGATACAGACTCCTTTTCAGGGATAGCTCCCGGTTTGAAATTTTACATTCCGAAATATTTTAGATGTTGGGAAAAGGAAGGATGAGTATGCAGCTTATAAGACAGTGAATAGTTGTAAGAAAGAATGTTCAAGTAAAAAGAAAACTATAAGCTGCAGGATACAAACTGCACATAGGGGTACGTCCCTTTTTGTGAATTTACATTCGTAAGTATTTTTCATGATGAGGGAAGAAGGGTCGAGCATGCAGCTGATAATAAAATGAGTAGTGGGGCAGCAGTTCCTGGAAAAGACGTAGTGCAAGGCTTGGTGAGGATGAAAAGAAAATAAAGGTTGAAACTCAAGCTAACACAAAAAGTTTTAAATGCAGAGAACAGCATTGCGGGAGAAAAAAAAGGCACCATTAAGAAAAATAATTGCCTCCAGAATTAACCATAAGTTATAAGTTTAATTTATTTTCTGGGAGGGGGGTGGAGGAGAGTTATTCGTGCATTAAGTATAATTTGTATACTTCTAAAATAATTTTTATGACAAAAATACCGAATCGTAAATTAAATTCCTAATGGTTGTACAGTAATAGTGAGGAATACCTTAAAAGTTTCTAAAAGACGTATCAGCGAGTCCCAGACACACTGTATATCCTCTACGATTTGCCTACAAGAACTATTGCGCCTACAGGGAATATTTCTGCTCTACTCAGAAATCTGCCCAGTTGGATTTAGTGTGCTTTCGAAACAAGCTTCTCATATTAATATAGAGTATCCATACTACATAACATCTATGTGACCTCAAAAGTTTTTTTTTTTTGTACCCACGAGAAAGTCTCCACATATTTTACTCACTGCTCATAGCTGTGCTAAATTGTCTTATTAATACTGCTGTAGCGTTATGAGTACGAATAAATATTAAAATTAAAAACAAATTACACGAAACCGATATGTTGCAAGGCCCACTTTTTATCTGGTTAGATTTCGATATGTGTAATGATTGTATAATATTACACTATAAGTCAGTATCGATAATTTTCGGTTAAAGTTAGATTGGAACTGGGCTTCTAACTGAAGCTACTTTAAAAGAAGACTTTCTCAATAGGTGATGAGTTCATCAATATATGCTCCGGTTAATTATGTTAAAAGTCTTCCAGTTTTGGAGCAGGAGTACTGAGAAAAGGCTGAATAAATAGTGACTACGAAACGTAAATTCTCTAACATGCAGAATAATCAAATATCTTACCTGTTATTATGGTTATATGGTATTTATAGAAAATATTAACGGAACATACAATACTCACTACAATTATCTAACAGACACTGAAACGCGCATTGTCTTCTTTCTACGAATTTTAGCGTCTCACCGTATGAAGCTTTAGTAGCATTTGTGTGGTGGAGCTACCTGGGAGTATGAATTTGTACTAAGTGATCAGTCACGATGCAAGACCCGTCAGCTTATCCCAGGCTCCCAAAATATAAATATCAACTATTGTCGACTGTTATTCGAGTTACTTGACCATGTTTGAAGTTGTCCTAACTTGATGTCTATTTATCTTCACCGGTTTCTCATCTGCGAATGCCACGATTTTGATCATTGCAACACAGGTGTTAAATCTACTTTCATACCCTCGTCTGGATTGAATATGCTTGTGCTGGCCTTCTTAAAAAACCGTATTCTGCTTCAATTAAAATCAGTCGTTCGTATGGGTGCGTATCTAGCATGATTTATTAATTTCGAAATGTGTATCCAATTTCTTCAGCCGACCATCAATGACGTTGTCAATTACACGAGTAGTATTTCATAAAGGACCACATTAACATAGGCACTCGTTTAAACATGGGCACCCCATCCCTCAAACCATATTTTCAGAGTCTTTTCCTGTGTCATTGACAAATCTACAAAAATTATGTCAGTGTCCAAACACAAAAAGGAGTTATTCTATTACCAAAAACAAACATCAATACGCTATGAATTTCATTTAAGTGATTTGTCGTGTAGAAAGAAGAATTGGAAGTGTTTTGGCATAGCACACAGTAGCTCGCAGCACTATTTTCTGTAGATTTTGACACTGACTGTGCTGGCACTAGTAATCAAAAGTTGAACGGTTGGCACAGTAGCTCGTGGAAAGCCATATTGGACCGGCGTCTTCTTGGAAGCCAAACGTTCTGAAATTGCAGAATCTACGACAAACGACAGCGGCAGGTCCTGGGGCGAAAGGCAAGTCGGGAAATTGGATGCCGAAGCGCCCAGTTCTGAGACGCTCAGTTCGAGGGCAGAAGAGACTGGAAGGTAAAGGAAACGAAGGAAAAAACACGTAATAAACTTCTTCCTCTTATAGCATCTCTCGTTGTTTTCACGGGGTATTAGGAGACAACACTGCTAACTGCACCGACAACTAAAGAATATGGATTTATTTACGAAGGTGCTGTTAATTATTTAAGTGTATATTAACATCAAACAGTTGTTGGTACCCTTAAATTAATATCTCCATTTCTAACAAGGGAACATCCCCAGCGCAATCCCCTCAGATTTAGTTATAAGTTGGCACAGTGGAAAAACTGAACACAGATCAATCGAGAAAACAGGTAAGAGTTGTGTGGAACTATAAAAAATAAGCAAAATATACTAACTGAGTAGCCCATGTGAAAGATATGCAACATGAAGGAGACTGAGAGCTCCGGAGCGCCGTGGACCCGTGGTTAGCGTGAGTAACTGCGGCAGGAGAGGTCTTCGGTTCAAGTCCTCCTACGAATCAAAAGTTTATATTTTATTTTCAGACAATTAATATATGTCCGTCCGATGCGAGGTAACTGCACCGTAGTATGGGGACGCTAAACCTAAATAAACTCACCACGTCACTGCACGCAGAGTGCTACGGGAGAACCAGTTGTTTCCTTGCCATGTACAGCGTGTACTGGCAATATCAGCAGCTGATTGACCTCCACGGGTACACTTCTGCGAATGGTTCATCCAATCCGCATTTCAGTGCAAATGTTCTCTTTACGGATAAGGCTTCATTCCAACGTGATCAAAATGTAAATTTTCACAATCAACATGTGTGGGCTGACGAGAATCCGCACGCAATTGTGCAATCACTTCATCAACACAGATTTTCTGTGAACGTTTGGGCAGGCATTGTTGGTGATGTCTTGATTGGGCCCCATGTTCTTCCACCTTCGCTCAATGGAGCACGTTATCATGATTTCATATGGGATACTCTACTTGTGCTGCTAGAACATGTGCCTTTACAAGTACGACACAACATGGGGTTCATGCACGATGGAGCTCCTGCACATTTCAGTCGAAGTGTTCGTACGCTTCCCAACTACAGATTCGGTGACCGATGGATTGGTAGAGGCGGACCAATTCCATGGCCTCCAAGCTCTCCTGACCTCAACCCACTTGACTTTCATCTACTGGAGCATTTGAAAGCTCTTGTCTACGCAACCCCGGTACCAAACGTAGAGACTCTTCGTGCTCGTATTGTGGACGGCTGTGATACAATACGCCATTATCCAGGGCTGCATCAGCGCATCAGGGATTCCATGCGATGGATGGTGGATGCATGTATCCTCGCTAACGGAGGACATTTTGAACATTTCCTGTGACAAAGTGTTTGAAGTCACGATGGTACGTTCTGTTGTCCATGATTAATGTGATATGAAGAGAAGTAATAAAATGAGCTCTAACATGGAAAGTAAGCGTTTCCGGACACATGTGCACGTTACATAATTTCTTCCTTTGTGTGTGAGGAATGTTTCCCGAAAGTTTGGCCGTACCTTCTTGTAACACCCTGTATAAATGGCATGCCTTCTAGTATTACAGGTGATACAAATTTTTTTCCGTTTGCTGATGACACCAGCTTGGTATTGAAGGATCTTGTGTGTAATATTGAAACAGTATCAAATAATGTAGTTAATGGAATAAGTTCGTGGCTTTTGGGAAATAATTTGATGCCAAATCATAGTAACACTCCGTTTTTACAGTTTCTAACCCACAATTGAACAAGAACCGATGTTTTGATCAGAGAGAATGGGCATGTTATAAGCGAGACGGAACAGTTCAAGTTCCCAGGCGTTCGGATAGATAGTAAGCTGTTGTGGAAAGCCCATGTTCAGGATCTTGTTCAGAAACTAAATGCTGCTTTATTTACAGTTAGAACAGTATGTGAAGTAAGTGACAGTTCATCCCAAAAAGTAGTCTACTTCGCATATTTTCATACGCATATGTCACATAGTATTATTGTTTGGGGTAAGTCTTCTGGTTCAAAAAGGGTATTTTTGGCTCAAATACGGGCTGTTCGAACTATGTGTGGTGTAAGTTCGAGAACCTCTTATCGACCCCTATTCAATAGTCTGGGAATTCTGTCATTGCGCTCACAGTATGTATTTTCTTTAATGTCGTTTGTTGTTAGCAATATTAGCTTACTCCCAAGAGTTAGGAGCATTCAGTCAGTAAATACTAAGCAGAAATCAAATCTGCATGTGGACTGCACTTCCTTGACTCTTGTGCAGAAAGGAGTGCGGTATTCTGCTTTGTCTATTTTCAGTAAGCTACCACAGGATCTCAAAAATCTTAGCAGCAGCCCAAACACTTTTAAGTATAAACATAAGAGTTTCCTCATGGCTCACTCCTTCTATTCTGTCGAGGAGCTCCTGGAAGAGCTGAAAAATTAAGCAAATTCCAGTGTTACATTTTTTATTTTCTTTTTTTAAACTTAAGAACTGTCGCCTGACATGTTTCTTCTATTTCATTTTATATGTTTCTACATCTTGTTACAATTTCATGTATTGACTCGTCCCATGACCATGGAGACTTCTTCTTAAGTTGGTCCCACGGAACAATAAATAAAAAAAGGTGGCAGGGGTCAAATACAGCGAACGAAAGGCTGTTTACAATCCGTACAAAAACCAGATGGCAGTTATACGAATCGAGGGGCACGGAATGGAACCAGTGGTTGGGAAGCGAGTGAGACAGGGTTGTAGCCCATCCCCGATGTTATTCAAGAGCAAGCAGAGAAGGAAACAAAAGAAAAAATCGGAGTTGGAATTAAATTCCGTGGAGAAGAAATAAAAAATTTGAGGTTTGCTGATAACATTGTAATTCTGTCAGGGATGGCAAAGGACCTGGAAGAGCGGTAGAACTGAATCGACAGTGTCTTGAAAGGAGGATATAAGCTTAACATCAGCAAAAATAAAATGAGGATAATGGAATGTAGGCACATTAAATCAGGTGATCCTGAGGGAATTAGATTGAGAAATGAGACACTTAAAGTAGTAGATGAGTATTGCTATCTGGAGAACAAAATGACTAATGATGATCGAAGTAGAGAGAATATAAACTGTAGAGTGGCAATGGCAAGGAACGCGTTTCTGAAGAAGAGAAATTTGTTAATATCGAGTACAGATTTGAGTGTCAGGAAGTCCTTCCTGAAAGTACTTGTATGAAAGTGAAACATGGACGATAAATAGTTTGGACAAGAAAAGAATGGAAGCTTCCGGAATGTGGTGCTACAGAAGAATTCAGAAGATTTGATGGGTAGAGCACGTAACTAATGAGGAGGTACTGAACAGAATTGGGATGAAGAAGAATTTGTGGCACAACTTCACAAGAAGGGAACGGTCGGTAGGACACGTTCCGAGGCATTAAGGGATCCCCAATTTAGTATTGGAGGAAACCGTTGAGGGTAAAAATCGTAGAGGGAGACCGAGAGATGAATACACTAAGCGGATTCAAAGGATGTAGGTTGAAATAGTTACTCAGAGGTGAAGACCCTTGCACAGGATAGGGTAGCATGGAGAACTGGATTAAACCAGTCTATGGACTGAAGCCCATAACAAAAAATGGTTCAAATGGCTCTGATCACTATGGGACTTAACATCTGAGGTCATCAGTCCCCTAGAACTTAGAACTACTTGAACACAACTAACCTAAGGACATCACACACATCCATGCCCAAGGCAGGATTAGAACCTGCGACCGTAGCGGACACGCGGTTCCAGACTGAAGTGCCTAGAACCGCACGGCGAAGTACATAACAACAACATGCCCTTCTGCTAGGAAACTGAATATAGTTAAATTATTGTACTGGGACATGTTTTCGATGAAGGCCACGGTTTTCAAGTTATTCAAGAGAAAGGCGGTTGATTGTATTTGTAGGTTTTTATTGAATAACACGAAAACTACGGCCTCTGGTAGAAATCATCCCAACACAAAATTTAACTGTATTCACATTCCAACAAAGAGACTAACTAATTTTTCTCACACGTTCCGAGCGAGATAATATGTAAATAATGTGTGTTGTACTTGAAGGCATTGTGAACTGCGTGAAACGCATAAGTAGGAGCAACTTAATCACCCTGTATGTAGATGATTTTTCTAGCAACTTCGATACATATTTTTTCGAAATAAAAACAGTAGTCAGCTGCTCAATTTACACATTTTATCGCACTTTATCGGTTTTAACAGATTACTCTGTCACCTTTGGAAGTATACAAAATTTGGAAAAATACAAATCATTTGGAATATAAATTTATGTAAAGTAAAAGATGCGTGTCACAAAATACTTCCGCAATATTGGTTTGTAACATGGATAAAGAGATATCAAATTCGAACTGGACAGTTAAGATATCCTTAAAAGATAAAGTCAAAGCACATTAATATGTTTATTTAAAATTAAGTGTTGTGCGAGAGTAACAGCAAGGAAAATACCATAGCTTCGTTACTGAATGACATGACATATCGCAAAATACAGATACCGTAATGCATTAATTGCAATTATGGAGTGATAACACAGAGTGAATGAACAACAGATACAAATAGCGTTAAGTACGTACCCTAGTTACGAAGTACACTACAGAAGCACAACAAATGTATGACTGTGGCGTATAAAAGAAAGTTATGCATTAAACAAAAAACTCAACACTCAAGAGCCAAACGAGGGTCAGTATAAATTTTAAGCAAAAGGGGTCTGACAAAAGACTGGTTCAAAATGTTTCTGAGCACTATGGGACTTACATCTGTGGGCATCAGTCCCCTAGAACTAAGAACTACTTAAACCTAACTAACCTAAGGACATCAAACACATCCATGCCCGAGGCAGGATTGGAACCTGCGACCATAGCAGTCGCGCGGTTCCGGACTAAGCGCCTAGAACCGCTAGACCACCGCGGCCGCCCAAAAGACTAGTGTAGAACTGTATTCATTAAAAGTTTATGGTGGCGGCATGGGCCGATACTTTAGTGGCAGTTCATTGTACTTTCCAGTGTCCTCGATATGTTACTAGTAGCCAGAATTGAGTCTGCAAAAGCATGGAGGAAGTCATCTGCATGTAGGCTTTGGTTGTTGTTGCTGTCGTCTTCAGTCCTGAGACTGGTTTGATGCAGCTCTCCATGCTGCTCTATCCTGTGCAAGCTTCTTCATCTCCCAGTACCTACTGCAGCCTACATCCTTCTGAATTTGCTTAGTGTATTCATCTCTTGGTCTCCTTCTACGATTTTTACCCTCCACGCTGCCCTCCACTACTAAATTGGTGATCCCTTGATGCCTCAGAACATGTCCTACCAACCGATCCCTTCTTCTAGTCAAGTTGTGCCACAAACTTATCTTCTCCCCAATCCTATTCAATACCTCCTCATTAGTTATGTGACCTAACCATATAATCTTCAGCATTCTTCTGTAGCACCACATTTCGAAAGCCTCTATTCTCTTCTTGTCCAAACTATTTATTGTCCATGTTTCACTTCCATACATGGCTACACTCCATACAAATACTTTCAGAAATGACTTCCTGACACTTGAATCTATACTAGATGTTAACAAATTTCTCTTCTTCAGAAACACTTTCCTTGCCATTGCCAGTCTACTTTTATATTCTCTCTACTTCCACCATCATCATTTATTTCGCTCCCCAAATAGCAAAACTCCTTTACTACTTTAAGTCTCTCATTTCGTAATCTAATTCACTCAGCATCACCCAACTTAATTTGACTACATTCCATTATCTTCGTTTTGCTTTTGTCTATATTCATCTTATATCCTCATTTCAAGACACTGTCCATTCCGTTCAACTGCTCTTCCAAGTCCTTTGCTGTCTCTGACAGAATTACAATGTCATCGGCAAACCTCAAAGTTTTTATTTCTTTTCCATGGATTGTAATACCTACTCCGAATTCTTCTTTTGTTTGCTTCACTGCCTGCTCAATATATAGATTGAATAACATCGGGGAGAGGCTACAACCCTGTATCACTCCCTTCCCAATCACTGCTTCCCTTTCACGCACCCCGACTCTTATAACTGCCATCTGGTTTCTGTACAAATTGTAAGTAGCCTTGCGCTCCCTGTATTTTACCCCTGCCACCTTTAGAATTTGAAAGAGAGTGTTCCAGTCAACATTGTCAAAAGATTTCTCTAATTCTACAAGTAGGCTTTAGTATACGTGTGTTAATTAAAATCCAAAGAAGTAATGTCTGGCAACTTTGGTGTCCAACAATAGTGACTGTTTCTCCCAATTCATCCTCCAGGGAATGACGTGTTTCAACGACGTATCACCTGGCGACTACACTGTGCAGGAGCGTGTCGTTCTGGAAGAACACACTCACCAATGTAGCCAGAAAGAAAATCTTCCAGCATTACTGGAAGGTCGGTTTCAAGTATGTCCAAATAGTGAGTAACAGTAAGAAGATGAGGTAATTCCAGCAGCCAGATTAACTGATTGTCCATCAAGCTAAGTCACATATTTACAGAGCACGTTCTAGAAAACTGTGTCTCCACATAGGCATATGGGTTTTCTTTAGACTAGAGGTGTAAGTTACGAGTCTTACTCACGCCGCCGCTAGTGAAAGTGTCTTCATCCAAAGTCAGTTTTAATGGGACTACTCGAAGATATGCAATTAGTCAAAGACCGAATTTCAGACGTCTATCCCCATCCCCTTCTCGAAGGTGTCGTACCACTGTAAGTGATAAGAACCGAGGCCTTGGAATCATATGTTTGCCACCTTCTTGTATTCTGCCATTGTACATATCTCTGTATTTGAATCGCATGCCTATACCAGTTTCTTTGGCGCTTCAGTGTATAACGGTATAGTTGCGAGTCATGAAGATAGCGGTCGAGGTTAGGCTTCTTCTGCGCATAAACGTCTCTCATATTCCAACAGCCAATGAGCGTTCTAGTAGCGTTCTCGGTGCTCTGTTGTGAATTTGTTAGCCAAAGCGAGCATTAAACTTGATCGCAACGAGTTATTCAGATAATTTCTGTTCTGTTGTTGCAAGTTGTCACAGCTGCTGGTGGTGGTGTTCGACAAATTACGCACAGGCCAGCGAGAGACATAATTTTGCAGTGCACACGGTTTCTTCAAGCGCGGAGCACTTGTATGCGCTTACGGAGACCGTCGCGTGGAACTGTCGACAGTGCAATCCCCGTCCTTCTCTCGATCTGTGCGAACTGCCTTCGCTCGTAGGCCAGACTATAGATCTTACTCAACAGTATTTGTTTCTATTGTTATGTTTTTTTCTAATTTTACTGGTTATTTCATTCATGACGTTTGTGTGCTTTGCTGTTTCGTCTGAACAAGACACAGACATGTCAAAAGCACCACAGGCTCAAAGATGCGACTTGGTGCCAGTACCATAGAGACTCGCCATTTGAACTAGTTCCCCAGGGCCACAAGTAGAGCCAATTTCCGGCTGAGTACAGTGGGCCAATGACCGGACGACAATGGACAGAAGCCAACGCGAAAGATAGAAGAGCAGCTCTCGCCCACTTGGTTATAGATCATCGGCCACGGCTGACTTAGACACGGAACGTCATTTAGTCAACTCTTAGAAGTGAAGAGACTGTTATTGGAAATTGTATTTGCTGTGTGCTGAGCAATGTTGCAGACTTGATTATCCAACAAGTCACAATGATAAGTAAACCTTCTTAACTCGTTTGTGTGATTTTGATACTAATTTGTTGGAGTATTGTGGAACCTGCGTTCTCCTATCCTCTTACCTGACCCTGAGGCACTGCTGTGTCGTAGTGGCAGGGAGAAATTGTCTTAGCGGAGTACTGCACCAGAAGTCGTTTTACGAAGTCACAGACTGGACCTACTCTAACAACAGCGGCAACACGGCCTCCACTGCAGCAGCGACCTGCCCTATACAAGAGTGGTGACGGTGTTTTGCGAAATACTTTATGGCGCCAATTTTGTGCAGCGAGAGGGAGGACTGCAGTTGAAACTTCCTGGCAGATTAAAACAGTGTGCCGGGCCGAGACTCGAAATTGGGACCTTTGCCTTTCGCGGGCAAGTGCAGAACTGCAGTTGCTTACCTTAAGGTGATTTTAAGGACATTATACATTGTCAGCTCTGGATACATCACTTATTGGTGAGCATTATATTAATTTGGTAGTTATTGTTTCAAGGTAATTCTAATTACGATTTTGTATCTTTTAGGTCAATATTTTGTTACCTGAAGATGTGACTATAATGTTATGAAATTTGTCATAATGAATAAATCATATTAACGCAGCTGTTGCGGTTTTCGTCATTCGATATGAAGATATGCTTTACCGACACTGTTGACCTTTCTTTTATTTGCGTTTCACTATGGACAGTAACGTTCCGGCTGCTCTGTTACAGTGGATGTGGGGACACAAGCAACACGTTTTCATCTGTTATACAGGTTATCCGCCATAATCACACCAGACGCGTCTCGCTTTTATTTACAAAGTACCTCTTATTCTGTAAATTGAATACATACGTTTATACATTTTTTGATTGTCTTAGCTTAAAAACAGCGTTTACTTTATAAAGTTGGTCTGCAAGCTGCTTGTTTCTTTACATTATCTGCTCCTTCCCACCTTGTTAGCAGTGGGTGGTGTCATCAGGCTCACATCTGCACTTGGCACTTTTTGACATTCCGCAGTATTTCCTGGGCTGCGCTATTTACAATTGTTCTTTCTCAAACTGTTTTTCATTCTGCACTGCCACAGTGTTTAAGCCTGTTCGTATGTTTTCTTTCACGTTGTGAGCTTTCCTGACCTATGAAACGATTTCGGTGTGTGTGTGTGTGTGTGTGTGTGTGTGTGTGTGAGAGAGAGAGAGAGAGAGAGAGAGAGAGAGAGAGAGATAGCGAAATTGACTTGCATGTAGATAGAGACGTGAGAGTGGTGTGGGTTGCTTGATGTTTTGATATTTATTTATCTTTGCAAGCGGGGGGAGGGGGTGGCGTGGGGGGGGGGGGGGGAGGGAAGGAAGACTGAGTGATTATAAGACATAATCTAATCTGGGAGAAAGTGGTAGATGCAGTCTGTTATATCATGTTGTCAATCAGTTTAAAGACTATGTGATTTACCAGGTTGACCTGATCATTTATGAGTTGTTTCTGTTCTGTAATGGTTTTTTGAATGTGGTAGTTTTCTTGAAAGGTGAGGAGGTGTTTTTTTGTCGTTGTTTATCCTTATGATTTCCATGTCTGTGTCTCTTGTTATAATTTTATGGTGGTGTTGGTGTAAGTGTTCTGCAAAAGTTGAATGATCTATCGTATTCTTCAAAAAATGATTCAAATGGCTCTGAGCACTATGGGACTTAACATCTATGGTCATCAGTCCCCTAGAACTTAGAACTACTTAAACCTAACTAACCTAAGGACATCACACACATCCATGCCCGAGGCAGGATTCGAACCTGCGACCGTAGCGGTCGCGCGGTTCCGGACTGCGCGCCTAGAACCGCCAGACCACTGCGGCCGGCGTGTGTTGGTTGTTTTGAATCTTCATGGTGATGTCCAGGAAATGTAATTGTCTATTTTGGACTTTCTCTATTGTAAAATCTATCTTACCACGAACAGAATTTATGTCAATGGGTAACTGGTGAATTTTATTGTTTGGTTCGTCTGTCAGGCATAAGATGTCATCCATATACTTAATTCAGCATAGGATGCTCTACCTATTTGGCGCTATTTTGTTAAATATAATCTTTTCTACATAGTTCATAAATATGTTTGATATCGTTCCAGACATTCGAACAGTTTAAGAAAGTCAGTTGCAGATAGTGCAGCGCAGGAAATACCGCAGAATGACAGAAACTGCTTAGTGCTGATGTGAGATAAAGCCTGTCGACACAACCACTGCTAGCAAGGAGGAGGATCAGATTACGTAAAGAAACACCGTAATTAGCTTGCAGACCAACTTTGTAAAGAAAGCGCTGGTTTCAACACTAAACAATCAAAAAATGTAAAAACGAATAAATCCAATGTAGAGAATAACCGTGGAAGGTGCTTTGTAAATAAAAGCGAAACACGTCTGGTGTAATTATTTTTAATTGGACTGCAGTCAGCTCAAGGCGGATAGCCTATAGTAACAGCTGTTAACAGCTGCTGCGGAAGATGGCCACGCAAAGAAACGTACACGTTTTCATCTTCAACAAGATGCACAAGAAAGAAAGATAAGTACATGCCCCTGTGCATTCTAGAGCATCGAGGAATTTGTAGGGCTGAAGTCAGGTGTGAAGTCTAGTGTAAATTCCACCAAGACTTTGATAATACGCCACAATTGACTACAGCAGCTCCTTTTCAATTTGAAATCTGTTGTCCGAGGAGATCTGTCCCACGCTAAGCGCTCCAGCCGTTGCCTGCCGTGAGAGCTGGCAGCGCAGCAGTAAAGCGGCACGTTTTATAACCATCTCTGTATCTGACTGTCCGCTGAAAAAAATTAAATCCTACTTAAAATGACACTTCGCAAATTTTTCATAAGCTAAATAAACGCGACAAGCAAAGCTAAATGTTTTATACGCGCCAGAAAACAAACTCCATAGACAGACGTGGCACTCAGACGCTGGTGGCTGATACGTTATGTAGTACTCTAGCCGTTGATGCTATTCGTTGTCTCGTCGCAAGCAAGGGCAACGGGCAGAAGAAAACGTACATTGCCTCGGCCTGTGAATAAGAAGGTTAAAATTAGGCCCCCGCAAAATTACAGACCAGTGTCCTTAGCATAAGTTTGCTGCAGTGTTCTTGAACGGATACTCAGTAGGAACACAATAAATTTCCTCGAGACGGAAGAGCTTCTGTGTACAAATCATCAATGATTTAGAAAGCATCGTTCGAGCGAAGCTTAGCTGGTTCCTTTTCTTACACTGTATCTTGCGAACGATGAATTAAAGGCAACAGGTAGATTCCATAGTCTTACATTTCCCGGAAGCGTTTGACACAGTGCCCACTGCAAACAATGTAGGTACGAACATAAATAACAGGTCCCAGATAGTGGCTAGAAGATTTCTTAAGTTATAAAACGCAATGCGTGTTCCTCGACGGTTAGTGTTAGTCAGAGACAAGGGTAACGTCAGGAGCGCCTCAGGGAAGAGTGAAGGGATCACTCTTATTCTGAAATGATCTGATGGACAGGGCTAGTATCCATCTGCAACTGCTTTCTGATTATATTTTGGTGTACTTTAAGGTATCATCGTTGAGTGTCTGTGGGAGAATAGAGGATGTCTTAGACCAAGATTCTGCCGGCCGGTGTGGCCGTGCGGTTCTAGGCGTTACAGTCTGGAACCGAGCGACCGCTGCGGTCGCAGGTTCGAATTCTGCCTCGGGCATGGATGTGCGTGATCTCTTTATGTTAGTTAGGTTTAATTAGTTCTAAGTTCTAGGCGACTGATGGCTTCAGAAGTTGAGTCGCATACTGCTCAGAGCCATAAGACGAAGTTTCTTTTAGTGCATTTCAATGACAGTTTCCCCTATCTCTAGAAAAATATATCTTAATGTAGGTGAATTGGAAAATGCTCGGATACAGCTTTAGGATAGTGCCACTTGAAACAATCGCATCCATTAAATGTCCAGGCGTTAACTTCTAAAGTGCCACGAAATGGAATGAACATATAATTACAGCAGTAGAGAAGGTGAATTGTTGATTTCAGTCTATTTGGAGAATTTTAGGAAAGTGTGGTGCACCTGTAAAGAAGTGCGCGTGTGAAACACTTGTGCGACTGTTTCGTGAGTACTGCCCCAGTGTTTGGGGTCCCCACCAGGTCGGATTAAAGAAAGACATCGAAACAATTCTGAGGTGGTCTGCTAGCTTTCTTACCAGTAGCTTCGATCATCATGCAAGTATTATGAAGATACTTCTTGAACTCACTCGGGAATCCCTGGAGGAAACAGTATTGCTAACATTTAATGAACCGGTATTTTAAGTTGACTGCAGGAAGATTCTACTACCACCAATGTACATTTCGCGTAAGGTCCACAAAGATGAAATTAGAGAAATGAGGCCTCGTACGGAAGCATATAGATAGTCGAACAGAGACGGAATGACTTGTAACGGTACAAGGCACCCTGCCACAGTGTAACACCTATTTTCGACTTACTTTGTATGTGTGTCCTTATTTCTAGGTCAATTTGTAGAGTATTATAAATATCATGGAAATTCTTTGACTATGAATATATATATCTCAACTATGTGAAACTTTTAAAAGATGTTGTTTAAATTATGCTTGTAGATTTAGATATCTAATGAAATAATTGTTATGTAATGTACTGTAAATGATTTGGTCCACAGTTAGGTAACGCAGGTTTGAATGCAAAAGATGTAGGGAAGCCCTGCAGCTGCGGAAGTAGCCTGGCGGAGTGGAAAAGGTGTAGATGGCGTGCAAGTGACAACTCGTCCTTTGTGATGGGTAAGGAGTCTGGGCTGAGTAGTGCAGTGGTTAACACCTTAATAGCAGTAGCGAATCATTGTGGCTCATATTCCCGGAGCCGTACGGCCATAAGAGCTTAAGGGCAGTAGTTATGGGCCTCGGATTCTGCAGTTGGTGATAGCATTATCATGGCATAGCTTCTGGCTCTATAAACATAATTCAGACGCCACCAAGATATGTAACAGGGAGAGGCCAACAGTATTGCTATGACTGCATCGCCGGCAGGTTAATAGTCATTGAAAATTGCGGCTCCAGAGCCTTCCACTAAATTGTTTACATTTGACAATCTGTAAATACACTAGGTATTTGTGAAATTTAGTTGATTTTATAACAATAATCATGGTGCTGTTAAAAACTCTATCATACACCCGTGATTATCCCAAGTCATAAACCTGGTCCGGAATCCTGTCTTAGTGAATTTAATTCGGAGTGTCCTAATTTATTATGAGAAAGTGGCTGAACTTGAATTTAATGTTGTGTTGTCTGTTGCACAACCAATTCTATTTATGATTACTTCAAAAGACTGCTCATGAAAACACATTTGTTATTTAAAGAGTTATACTTTGTTATGCTTTACTTCATTAATAATTAATGATTTATATACTTACCATTTCTCATACATACTGGTGTTGTTTTGTAAATGAGCATGGTTCTTCAATGCATGAAGTTTAAGCGTCCTCATGTACTAAGCTAGTTAGTTAATGAAGCAATGCAAAGGCTTCTTCAGAGCCAGTAGAGTTAGATTTTCATTCTGTTTCGTTGCTTCAAACAGAGTTAAGAAAGAACTATTTACTGTGTTATCTCTTCTAATGCAAGCTCGTTAATGCACAGCCATAGAGACCCTGTACTAAGCAATAAAGTTATACATTATCATCATCAGCAGGAGCCCTGATCTAGATTCAGAATAATTTCAAGTTTTTCCCTGTTCAGTATTCCTGCTAGTTTCATGTGTGATGGTACTTGGGTTTATAAACTTTTTCACCTATTTCATTCCAGGTAAGGGTTGTTGAGAGGCATGTTACTGTTTACTATCTCATTGGCCATTTGTAGCACATTTATCTACAAGGTTAGGCTACACTGTTGTAGTGTGAACAGAGACAAGGAAAGAGTTTAGTATGTCTGTCAAGGTAGGTCAGGTCAGTCTTAGCACTGCCTTCTGCTTTATCCTTTAGCTTGACACAAGAAAGCCTAATTAGGCTGGCGACTTGTTGTAATATGAAATGGTACAATTTGATTTTGTGATGGGAGAACGACTGTTCCTGACCCACCGTCTACTACAGGTGTAAGTAGGATGTTTAGGTTTTTTTTTAAATTGGTAACGCCGCTTAGCGCTCGGTATGAAAAATCACTGGCTGTGCTGTGCGCAGTCTGTGTTTAGTTTGCATTGTTGTCTGCCATTGTAGTGTTGAGCAGTGACAGCTGGATGCTAACAGAGCATAGCACTGCGCAGTTGGAGGTGAGCCACCAGCAGTGGTGGACGTGAGTAGAGAGATGGCGGAGTTTTGAAATTTGTAAGAATTGGTGTCATGAAGTGATATATATATTATGACTACTTAGGTAAATACATTGTTTGTTCTCTATTAAAATCTTTCATTTGCTAACTATACCTATCAGTAGTTAGTGCCTTCCGTAGTTTGAATCTTTTATTTAGCTGGCAGTAGTGGCGCTCGCTGTATTGCAGTAGCTTGAGTAACGAAGATTTTTGTGAGGTAAGTGATTTGTGAAACGTATAGGTTAATGTTAGTCAGGGCCATTCTTTCGTAGGGATTTTTGGAAGTCAGATTGCGTTTTGCTAAAAATATTGTGAGTCAGTTTAAGCACAGTCTTGTATAAGTTTTTCTAAGGGGACGTTTCATATGGCGACCCTGCCAGGATACCTCACAGGAATCTTCTGATTTTTTCTTGTAGTTTGTGTAATTAATGTAGATTTTGTTTATTGCTAGTGCGTAATTGTAGAGAGAATCTCCTTTGTAGTTGTAGTCTTTCATTGTTGTTCAGTACAACAGTTGTAGCATGCATGTAGAGTTGCACCAAGTATTTCGCAGCTGCGCTTGCAATTAACTAGATATTATTTTGTATGTTAATGTATTCTCTTATTTTTGCTCTCCAAATTGTTTTTTTTCTGTGTTGTCATGTGAAATATTGTGACAATAATGGCGTGTGAAAAACGTAATACTAGGCTCCAAAGTAAACTGAGAAATGACAGTGAAGACGAAAGCAGTGTGTTAGCGCCACCTAGTAATGAATTAACTAATGTTCAAAGTAGTAATTTGGTAATTGTACATAGGGAAATGGAGTGGGCTGCAAACAATGGTGTAGACAGTGAAATAAGTAGTGAACAGGGAACAATTATCGATCGATCAGTCGGCAACAGCTCGCCTCAGGATTCCGAAATGACAGGACACATTCTTGTAAATACTGTAGATTCAGGTTTTGCATCCTCACCGCTTTCTCAAATAAGTCAAGACACATTTTCTGTTTTTCAAACTGCGAATATTGCCGGTTCAAATGCATTGCCGAATAGCACTAAGGAACATGTTTCAGACACCAGTGCATTGTTATTACAATTAATGCAACAAATGGGACAAAAGCTTCAAAAGTTAGACACAATGGAACAAAATCTGAGACAAACACAGCAAAAGCTTCAAAAGTTAGACACAATGGAACAAAATCTTCAAAAGTTAGACACAATGGAACAAAATCAGAGACAAACACAGCAAAAGCTTCAAAAGTTAGACACAATGGAACAAAATCAGAGACAAACACAGCAAAAGTTAGACGCAATGGAGCAAAAGCTTCAAAAGTTAGACTTAGTGGAACATACGCTTGAACAAACACGTGAAGATTTAACTACTGAATTACATAAAATCGAATCGAAATGTCAAAAAGTCTGTAATGAATTAAATTAACAAATTTGTGAGCATTTCCAACCTATTTTTTCGCGGCATGAAAATGCATTACAGAATCACGAAGCAGCCATAAAAGAACTGCAAACAATTGTTCATGAAAATCATGAGACCTTGCAAGCTAAAATTGACTCAGTTGCATCTACCGATTCAGTTACGCAACTTGCAAAAACTCAAGAAAACTTAAAGGACACAGTAGATACTCTGAAAATTGGTTCAGAAAGACACATGTAGGACATTAGTTCATTATCAGAGAAAGTAGTTGAACTTTCGGATCAGCTAAATAATTTATCTACGAAGGTAGATGATAATCTGAATGACACAAAACCGGTAGTCTTTAATGACACAGAAGAGTTCGAACAAATTAGGAAATTCAAACAAAATCAGAATCAAATTAATACGCAACACCAAAGAGAAATCCGGGAAGTACAAAATCAGCTGACACAGGTAATACAAGAATTACGTATTTCAGAGGACACTCGCACTCCAATACGGGAAGAGGGACATAAAAATACGGAATTGCCACAAAATAACAACACAGGGCACTTTGGAGATTATGAAAGAAATTGGCAAAGAACACCGAATTTTGAGATGGGACCGCCGAAACGACGTAACAATGACCGACATGCAACCCGCCGACACGATGATTTTGACTACAAGCTGTTCATTACTACACGAAATTCAAAACATTTAAGAATTCTAGCAACGACATTCATCCACAAGCGTGGCTCCAGCAATTCTTTCACTGTTTTCCTCCCAACTGGTCACTAGAACACAGATTAGAATTTATGTGTGGCTACTTGGAGAATGAACCAGCTGTAAGAATGCGATCGGTCATTCACGATTGTCACAATGAAGGAGAATTTTACCGTGCCTTCCTCTCAGCATATTGGTCTCAAGCCACACAAGACCGAGTAAAACATGGCATCATAATGATGAAAAATTTCGAACAATCTGAATTTTCAAGTCTTGTGAAATATTTTGAAGACATGCTACGTAAGAATCAGTATCTTTCAAATCCATACAGCCCCTCAGAACTCATCCGCATTTGCTTAATCAAATTACCGGAACATTTCCGGCATATTATTTTGGTAGGACGTTGCAAAGACGACACTGAAGCTTTTCAGCGACTCTTACAAGAACTGGAAATTGACACTGAGAATTGCGGAACGCGAAAACAGAAGCACAACAATTACAGGTCATATCCGTCGCAATTCCGCGATGAAAGACATAACTGGACACGACAAGGGTATTCTTACAACGTAAATCGTGACCAAAACAGACACCACCCGTATGACAACCGTTGGCAGAGTAGTAATAATTACAGGGGAAGGTCGTCTCTCCGCGGTAATGACTATCACAGAGACAATCAGAGACACAGACAATATGGGAACCAAAATAATTATTATCAAGGGAGACAGAATAACTTTAGACGCAACGGTCCAGCGCGCAGTGACGATTCAGGGAGAAATTCACCACCACGTGACCGACAAGAAAGAAACTATGGAATCTACCGACATGATGACAGACGATATGATCGTAACGACAGGCCTGAATTGCATCAGAACTGGCGGGATTCAAACAGGGCGGGGCCCTCTCGGCAAGGTGAATTTGTAGAAGTTAGGTCTCCTAATCCCAATAACGACGCGCGCCAACAAAGAAACAGACAATGACTCGCACCGCAGGCAGCCGCGTGCGCCGGCTGGCTCAGAGAAAAGTAACATAAGTTAACCTTGAGCAGAATTCCAGTGTTCCTTAACGACGTAATCACATGATAATTGCTTTTCAGTTGACAGTCTGCGTACTAGGAAGAGTAAAGGTTTACACCACATTTCACATGTAAAACCGTTTATTGAAATATAATCTGCTTTTTAACTTTGTCTTTGCCATAAAGCTGTTCACATCACGTCACTAGTATACTCTGTCACACTAAGAATCTGTTAACATGCAACAATGTTTGAAGTTTACTATCCAGTCTAGAACTTAGAGAACTTATTTAGACAGTATTTGCGAGTGCATTGTTATAGTGAACAGACGTCACAGTGTTATTGTGTGTGTACATTCTTGCTTGTTAGTTGCACGATTACGTAACGACTATAAGGCTTACATACTTAGAACATTTACCAGTACTGCTAAAGAGATTTTAATGCAACATTTTGGTTTACTTGAAAACACATTCTTTATTTGAAGTTCATTAGGTGAGATTAAAGATGACTTAGCATTTGGTTTCTCTAATAGCTACACGATTATATCACGACGCTACTAATATGTGACACGATTTACATTGTTGCTTTTGCGGTGTATCTGTTTTATATCTGCACAGTTTTTCTGTATTATTCTGGAAAGTAAAACATGTTTTAGTAGTAACTTTTGGGGTACAGCTACAATGAGACAGCCTTTATCGTAGCACAACAATACGTTACAGTACAGTAGTTACTTCATCACGGCAATAAGCATAGTAACTACGATATCTATACGCAAAGCATTTCACTTTTGTTTATCATGAGGTAAGTACATTGACTTCTGCAGAACTTAGCTTTCGGAGGACGATAACTACGACACTTCCACAGAGATTATCTTACAACAAGGCACACAGTTTAGCGCTACAGTACACGTATTTGAGTGATTAATTTTGTACTTAAAACATTTATTTTTAAAGATATTTGAAGTACAATGATACAAAGGTTTTCCGTGATACATTTCATTCCACTGCTGTAATCTGCAACACCTGAGGATATAATTGCATTTATCCTCAGGGGGTACACGCTTACTTTGTGTACCATGTGCATGGCAAGCACAAGGAGCCCTAGCTAATATGGTATTTACTTATACAACTTTACACATCGGTACCATATTTCTCTAACACATAAATTACACATCTATCTGATAATTTAATTGAGAGACAAACTTTTCTTTACTACATCAGTGACAGATGTTTACGCAATTACACAGTTGGATAATTTCACACTTATGAAATTCTATTTTGTCTGTACTTTGTGAAATGTTCATATTTTTTCGGAACCATTGTGATACCGTGACAGTTTTGAATGATGTATTTGGTATGGGATCATGATTTTTAAAGTACGTTTGAGGCAGCTGACACTTTTGACATGAGCAGAGAATTTTTTTAGGTTTTGAAATTATTGGAGGAAGCTACGACGATTTTGAGATTTGACTGAGGTGTTATGATGTTAGTATTACGATAACTATGTGTATTATGCTGTTGTGGTATGTTTATGGTCAATAAGCTGATGCTGTATGAGTTATTTGATTATGCTATGTATCTGTTATGATGAAATATTGAAGAAGTGTCGACGAATAAGGTAAGGAATAAAGAGTAGTGGTTAGGGACTCTGGTTTGTGAAAAAGGATGTCGGAAACCGAGAATCGTACTTTAAGAGTTATGAAATGTATGTAAATGCGTGAATGTATTACAATGCCGATGAAAATTTTTTGGACACTATTATATTTAAAGGATTTTGTTTCTACAGATTTGTAACGCAAATTCTCAACCTGTGGAAATATTTTTATATGTGACTGTCACTGTAGCGGAAACTGACGTCGTAAATTTTTCAGTAAGAAAGGTAAGTGACCACCTGCACGTAATGCGTCGTGGGCACCCAGCTGCGCGACAGGCACCTGGAAAAAAAGCCATTAGTGTGTGCCTGTCAGAGGCACAGGTGGAGAAAAAAAAAAGAGGCCATTATCCTCGCTATTGACATTCGTTTGTAGAAAGCGTCGTAAATACGACACCCTCAAACTTGAAAACATGATTACACTGTAGAGTTCTTAATTTATGATATTTACTGAAATGAAATGATGAGAAATGTTTAATGTCTATTGTCTTGCTAGCTGGTTGATTGTTTACTGCATTACGAAATGCCTTATGGCTAGCGAATGATGTTTCATGCCTTGCTTTGCCTATTTTGTTTAATATCTAGTTTCTAGCTGCACTGCAGCATTGGTTACAATAAAATTTAATGGATGTACTAATATAGATATTTTATGCCTACAGATCCAGTAAATAATTATGACGTACTTAAAAAAACGAAGGAGCGCAAAAAGACTTCCCTTCACAGAAACTGCATACATAATTTTCTTTTCAAGTACTTGGTAATTTTTATGGTAGGATAACTTCTTGTGGTGCACCACTTTAATGACATAGATATTAATATGTGAATAGACATTTCGCTTTTCTGCATTGTTGTCTTTACTGTAATATTTTTTCTGCTTGAGCTTTGTCATGTTTAGTTATAAGCTATTGCATTTGCTGCTGCTGTGTGCCAGGCGTAATGGTACTGAATTTGACTTTGTATTACTCTGTTAAGCCAGTTTTACTAGGGATTTGTTTTTCTTGTTTGCTGCACAGCGCCTTATATTAGTTGTAATATTGCAATTGCTTTACCAATTTCCATTTTTTTTGGACATTGCTGTTTGTATTAATTTGTTTTGTGCTGCTGCTTTGCCTCGTCCTTTAGTTTAGCATCTGAGCTCAGTAGGTTTAAGTTAGCTTAAGAGGGGGTAGACTAAATAAGAATCTAACTATGATGAATTGGAAGAAAAGCATTGAGAAGCTATAAGAAAATGGTTTGGCCAAAAAAGTAGTGTACAGTGGAGAAAAACTATTTTTGAAAGAGGATGTGAACAGAATACAGAAAGCATGCTTGGATAGGATTTTTTTGGAGGAAACAAATGTTGAGATACGACGAAAGATCTACAGAATGAAGTTTTGGGTTGAACTGCAGTACCAAATGTTACCCTGAAAGCAAACCCTGTCCTTTCCTTTTGTGTTATCCCACTATGTGTTTGTGTACCCTTGTGTATTTGTTTTCTTCCTGTCTCTGTGTACTGTTTCATGGAATTGTTTCTCTTATAATACTAAGCTACATTCACTATGATGAGGAATACTGTTATCCTCAAATATAATTTGCATTAATAACATGTTATTTACTTCGTAAAGATGTTTACACATTATTTATTCTGTTTTGTTCTAATGCTCATGTGTGAAGTTGATGTTTCAAAAGTTATTCTCATCTTTTATGTATGTACTTATTATTTTTGTAACACTGATGTATGTGCTATTTCGATTCTTTTGTAAAGCCTGTACTACTGCAAATGTTATCTGTATTGTTATGTTCTTTAAAGATGTATTTTGTACCTTTGTTATTGTATTCTTATGTTATAAAATTGTAATTGACACCAGTTCATCAAATTAAGTAACTTGTAAATTACATTTCACTGCACACGTTTCTGTTGGTCATAGTATATGGACAATATGTGAGAAGTAGGGACTGATAGTGTTTGCACGTGTGTTAATAACTCAGTAAGGGACTGGATAACAGCATTGCTGGTTCTAAGGACATTTCAAAAGCAATTTTTCTGAGTGCACAAGTGGTGGTTATGGACTTGCTATATTATCCGCAAGACTCTTCAATGGTGATTGTGCGTCTGCACAGTCAAACAGATGGCTGCTGGCCATCTCTACAAGGACTACAGTGGGTCTACACCTTTGATGACCCACCAATACCATAATCTCTACAAGGACTGAAGTGGGTCTACACCTTTGATGACTCACCAATACCATTATTTCTACAAGAACTGAACTGGTCTGCACCTCTGGTGGCCCACCAATAGTAATCTCTACCAGGACTACAGTGGGTCTGCTGTGTGATGACCTACCTACCGATAGTCTTCAACGTTGACTGATTCTGCTGTGTTGAGAAAAACACTGCAATTTTACTTTGATGAATGATCAGGACTGTCTTTATGGACTGTGAGAAAAGTTTAGCTTTTGACCAACATTGTATCGATAAGTGTGTGCATTTCATTTCTTTGTTATTGTAATTATGAAAAAATTTTTCAAATCTGTATTGACCACTGCCCAAAACAATTTGTAAATTTTTTTGTGGGGAGCATTGGGGTATGTAAGTAGGATGTTTAGGTTTTTTTTAATTGGTAACGCCGTTTAGCGCTCGGTATGAAAAATCAGTGGCTGTGCTGTGCGCAGTCTGTGTTTAGTTTGCATTGTTGTCTGCCATTGTAGTGTTGAGCAGCGGCAGCTGGATGCTAACAGCGCGTAGCGTTGCGCAGTTGGAGGTGAGCCGCCAGCAGTGGTGGACGTGGGTTGAGAGATGGCGGAGTTTTGTAATTTGTAAGAATTGGTGTCATGAAGTGATATATATATTATGACTACTAAGGTAAATACATTGTTTGTTCTCTATTAAAATCTTTCATTTGCTAACTATACCTATCAGTAGTTAGTGCCTTCCGTAGTTTGAATCTTTTATTTAGCTGGCAGTAGTGGCGCTCGCTGTATTGCAGTAGCTTGAGTAACGAAGATTTTTGTGAGGTAAGTGATTTGTGAAACGTATAGGTTAATGTTAGTCAGGGCCATTCTTTCGTAGGGATTTTTGGAAGTCAGATTGCGTTGCGCTAAAAATATTGTGAGTCAGTTTAAGCACAGTCTTGTATAAGTTTTTCCAAGGGGACGTTTCACAGGTTATACTCTGCTGGAGTGTTTCGGAAACGATTCACACTTTGATTGCTCTATTTCCATTACATTATCTCAAGGTCACATCTCACAAATTCCTCGCAGAAGTATAACGCTAGTATCGATTGTTCGGTGGTAGCGTTACACAACCACCGTATGGTGACTTGCGCAGTTTGTATATGTGGATACAGAAGCAAACGTACACCTTACGATTACAAATAAATAAATAAATAAATACATTGTTCAAATGGCTCTGAGCACTATGTGATTTAACTTCTGAGGTCATCAGACGCCTTGAACTTAGAACTAATTAAACCTAACTAACCTAAGGACATCACAGACATCCACGCCCGAGGCAGGATTCGAACCTGTGACTGTAGCGCCTAGAACCGCACGGCCACTATGGTCGGCTACGATTACAAGCTTCACCGTTATTCGATTCACATCGAACTGTGCCAAGCACGCAGATTCAGGGCGAGAGGCAAACATCACCACCGAAAGTGAAAAATGGACACACACAGTCGATTCAGCTCCACCAGCCCTTGTTTTATTCTGACTGTTCGCCCGTTCCGTTGTGGAGGCGATGAATTATCAACTTCGGAACGCACCAGGAAGGAAGGAAAGAAAGAAGTAAATGGAGAGAAATCCTAGTCTTCCCCCACTCTGGGGCAATAATTTATCGGATATCAATTCGGGCCGGTGGGCCGTTAAGATAGGCTGTTTTACATATCGTTTCCCACCCGGACATGGCCCAACCCTCTCCAGCCGCGCCGTTGGAGGCGGCGAACGCTCGCGGGGACCGACCCGACCGCAGAATCCAATAAACTTCGCCTCCAGCCAGCCACTTCCAATAATTCGGGGCCAATCGGAAGGCCGCCGCCGCAGAAACAAGCGACGGTCGCGCGCCCCTCCTCCGTCGAGCGAGCGCCTCTCACCGCCGCCGCCAGTAGACTCCGCGAGTAAATCCGGCCCTATGGGCTATTAAAGGGCCCGCGGCGGGCTCGAGAGCGAAGAGCGGCCGTCAACGACACTGCCACGGACGAGGTGACGGCGGCCTCTTTCGTTATTAAAGCCAATAAATCCAGTTTATGGCGGCCCCCCCGTAACATACAGCGCAACGGAACATACGCTCTCAGTTTGGTAGACTGGTCGATGCTGGGAAATGCGCCAACCCATGTAAGACGTGTATATTTCTATTGTCAAACCACAATTTACGAAAGATGTTTATATTTTATTAATAGGATTAAGTAGGAATAGTTAATATTTGTCGTTTTGAAAATAATTGTGGTGGCAGGGAATGTTTGCACCAAATATTGTTGGCGGGAGAGACCGCGCATTGACATAATTTTAAAAAGGGCGAGAGAGACCGCGTATGGATACATTTTAACCCTAGGACGCCCAAGCCTTTTTCTCTAACTTGGATGCCTAAAGAGGGGGGTTCGGCGAGCCCACAGGTATTAAATAAGTTTACTGACGAAAAATTACAACTCTCAAATGGTTTATGTATTTTAACTAAGGCATCGGTTTTTAAATGTTGTTTATTGTTATAAATATTGGATTGAGTGAATAAAAAATTGACATATTACAATACAAAATAGAGATGTGCTCATATACAATAGACTACTATGAGTCCTCAACTTCATGGCAAGAAACACACTTCACAATTTTTTTATGAATGTGTGTTACACACATGTTTATGACACAGTCCACAATACTGTTTTGGTTTACTTAGATTGTTGTACTTTTGCTTCTTTGTTTTAGCTTTTCTTACACAAAAATGGCACCGACCTTTCCCTGCAGGCGGCTGACGTGCTTCTGTTGTCACTTCTTTGATTTTCTTTTGTAGAATAGTATCCTTTGATTGAACAATTTGGTTAGATAACCTTCTTGCATTGGCACTTCTTTCTTCTACCTGCAATTGCACTAGTTCCATCCCAGCTTGCAGAAGATAAAGTTTCCGTTTGTTGTGTTTCTGTTCATTCCATCTTGGATGTTGCTGGATGAATATGGTAGTGGCATTGGTAGCACAGATAGAGGTTATCTCTTTGTTTCCCTGCTGTAGGTGTACATACGCGCCATTTGATCAATGGTATCAGTTCCACATTTAGTGGAATTATAATATGCATTTATCTCGGTTTTAGTCTTCTCCAACAGTGCCTTTATCTTGGTCCATTGTTGTCAACATCAGTAAGTTCTTACTTGGATTCGTTTTTGCTGTGTATGACACCAAAGTTACTGGAGGCTTACGTGTTGGGAACTGCACTAACTCCCTGCAAGTTTACAATTTAAAGAACAGCTGACTGACATCAACAATCACTTCCTCTGAAAGTAAACCGATTGTTGTGAATATCAAGAATACCAACCAACAAGAAACTAACTTGCATTGTTGTGGAGATGAGAAATACGAAATCCTACTAACGGAAATTTTCTTTCAAATCAGGAATTTTCTATAAAATATATTGACACTAACGTTTCATAAAACAGCCAACAAACAATAACTCAAAGGGAATATGTAGTATGAAAGTTACTTGGGAAAAAGCAGGGGACATTAAAAAATGGTGGGTTCAACGAACCGCCCCCCCCCCCCCCCCGCCCCCCTTAGGCGTCCTACGGTTAAGAAAAGAGCGGGAAAGGCCGCGCATTGATACATTTTGTAATGGTAGCATGGATTGTCTACACCAGAAAGTATGGCTGGCGGAAGAGACCACCATTTAGCGTTCGTAAGAAGTCAGTAGTAAGCGAGATGTGAAGCGAGTTGGTAGCAGGTCTGAAGCGAGAGGTTGAGAGGAGCAGTGTGTCTGCCAGCCACCAGCTATGATTGACAAGAGATTATAAACGGATGTACAGAGACATCAACTAACTATTATCACAAGAGGAACCAATACTGTTGAATTATTTTCTTTGCAAAACTCAAGACTACTGAAGGTATGTTTGCGCAATGCTAGTTGTAAGATTATTGTGAAAAGTAAGTCCCATTTGAACGTTTCTAAAATCATTTCATTACCAACAGTAAATATTTGAAGCGTTTTCAGAATATAATTAATTTTTGCCAGCAATGTTGCATTACTGATTATAATCCATCCCAAAAACCATCAACATAAAACTCTGCAAAAATTCTATTGTTGTCGAGAAAAAGTGTAACTGTGAATTACGTAACTTCAGTCAAATTAATTAAAGAATAACTTCACCTTTGCTATTAAAGAATAACGTCAGCTTTGGTAATAAATACAGCCACTTATTATGACAGCCCACCAGCAGCTAATAGAGTACAGTAAAACAGAGTAAGTATATTCATGTCGCAGTTCGATGTAGCAGTCAGATGGCGATCCAGTAAAAGTAAAAAACGGTGAGGAACAGTTTTGGGTTATTGCAGAAACGACTGAGGGCCACGACGACGACACTTTCTATGTTTCGTCGAAATAATCAGAAAATCCCTTTTCATAAGCAGCAATTAAATTTGTATACGGAGATTGAGAAAGAGAATAAGGAAAGGTTACATAGGTTACTGTAGAAGGAAAGGTTGCGTAAAAAAAAAGAGATATAGAGGAGACGGGAAGGTTTCACCTGTCAAAAGAGTAACTCCTATAGAGGCCGTGGCCTATAAACCCAAGGATTCTACGTGTTGAATTATTTTTAATGAACTGCATATAATTCATCAAACTGTCGTGAACAGGTAATCGCAAATTACTAACAACAATAATGTGAAGAATAAAAAGAAAAATTGGAATTTTTGGGATTTGAGGTCCGGCAGTTACTCAAAACATCGTTTTTCTCAGTACCCAAACACGTTTCGGCACCACTGTGCCATCAACAGTAGGTTTTCGTTTTTATTTATTCTGCAATGTGAACATTTTGGTTACATGATTATAAAATTATGTGCATTTTTACTTCAAACAACAGATCGTTTCTTTTTGAAAATACCTTTACGTTTCGGGGAGCATGAATTTTCTGTACTTTGTGTTAATTATTACAGGTAGCTTGTCATCTGCAACCAAACGATGTTAAGGAGAAAGTTTTTTTTTCTTTATTCTTGCTGAGAGTTAACCTATCTTCTAGAGTGTAATTTAGATTTTCGCGATGTTTTCCGGCCTATTTTCGTATTTACTTACGTTTTCGTGTGGCAAGCACTTCCATTCTCCGCATCATGCTGAGGTGTTGTGATGCATACGTAGCTGTGATAAATATTTTCCACAAATAACGTAGTAAAACGCTTTTCACTGCACCAGAACACAGTGTGATTGTGGCTTGTTATGTGTTGCAGTCCAGTCAGTGTTCATTCGTTCACCAGAGAGTTCGGCGCCAAATTTGAATTTCATTTGCATTTTATCTGTGTGTGTGTGTGTGTGTGTGTGTGTGTGTGTGTGTGTGTGTGCGCGTGCGTCTGTGTGTGTGGTTTCCGTGTGTTTCTTAGCTGTGTGTGTTGTCTTTTAAATGGTATTCCTATTTGTGTGCAAATTGTGAGTCTTTGCAGATTTTAGTGTATTTATTTTTCGCGCTCACTCATCAAAGATGTTTGAAACGTGGCATTCATTCAATGGTCTAGCAATTTGTACCTTTTTAAAGCGAAGAATTTCTGTTCATACGCTAATATTATCTTTTCTACACCACTAATTAGTGGTAACATGATTTTTAATTGGCCTCTGGCACTCATTTGAAGTCCAAGTTCGACTCTCAGTTCCTGCGAAAGTTCTTAAAGCGAATCTCCTTTCCGAGCCCCGTTACTCTGTTCCTTAAGACGGACTCACAAGAACTCATTAATACGAAATCCCAAACGTTTCTTAAACTGGAAATAACGTATCCGTGTAATGACAAAATATTGTATAAAGTGAAGAACATATTTACAGAATATCGGACTTTTTATTCTGTAAACCTGTGCAGTGAGTGTTCTAAAAAAGTTACTTCTGTCGATTCAATTACGATGTGTGAGAGCCGTAGACAGAAAGAATATAGTGCGTAGAATGAGACAGTCCTTGCTTGGAATGTTCCTCTACTAACTGACCATATTTTGTGGAAACTGACTAGCAATTTTCTCATTGTTTCTGAACCTCATAGAAAGCAGTAATTCACACTTATAACCCGGTACTGTTATTTCCAAATGACCCACTGCCTTTCATTCACCTCTGATACCAAACCGTTCATTTGCACGATTGAAGACTAGTGCCTTTCTTACGCGCTTGCTAATAGTTTTAGTGACAGTCTTATAATTTACGGAGAGGAATTGCACCTACAGTGTTTCACATCTTGTCAGTCTTATTTCAGTAGTTGTAAGATTGTCCAAGTGTTGAGGAGTTGTCTTCCTCCGCGGAAGGTCTACACAAGACTTCGCAGAGCTCTTTTGTAATACTCTGTCTGAAACCTTAACGTTTGATAGATTATCGAGACATTACCACTTACTGATGAAATTCCTTTTTTGGCTTTATAGAATTCATTTAAAAGTAGTTTACTCTTTGACTGTCCACAGCTCGTGGTCTCACGGTAGCGTTCTCCCTTTCCGAGCACGGTGTCCCGTGCTCGATTGCCGGCTGGGTCAGAGATTTTTACCTGCCTCGGGTTGACAGGGTGTTGTTGTGTCGTCTTCATCATCATCATTCATCCCCATGACGGTCGGAGGAAGGCAATGGCAAACCACCTCCAGTAGAACATTGCCTAGTACAGCGGTGCGGGTCTCCCGCATCGTTCCCTTACGCTCTATCAAGGAGTATGTGACTTCATCATCATCGTACTTTTGATTCATATCGCGAACTTAACAAATGTTAAAGGAAATCCTCGAAGACTTGTACAGATTTCCTCCTTCTGTTCTAGAGCTTTTTTGCACCTCAGCTGATGAAATTTGGTCTCTACCCATATATACACTCCTGGAAATGGAAAAAAAACACATTGACACCGGTGTGTCAGACCCACCATACTTGCTCCGGACACTGCGAGAGGGCTGTACAAGCAATGATCACACGCACGGCACAGTGGACACACCAGGAACCGCGGTGTTGGCCGTCGAATGGCGCTAGCTGCGCAGCATTTGTGCACCGCCGCCGTCAGTGTCAGCCAGTTTGCCGTGGCATACGGAGCTCCATCGCAGTCTTTAACACTGGTAGCATTCCGCGACAGCGTGGACGTGAACCGTATGTGCAGTTGACGGACTTTGAGCGAGGGCGTATAGTGGGCATGCGGGAAGCCGGGTGGACGTACCGCCGAACTGCTCAACACTTGGGGCGTGAGGTCTCCACAGTACATCGATGTTGTCGCCAGTGGTCGGCGGAAGATGCACGTGCCCGTCGACCTGGGACCGGACCGCAGCGACGCACGGATGCACGCCAAGACCGTAGGATCCTACGCAGTGCCGTAGGGGACTGCACCGCCACTTCCCAGGAAATTAGGGACACTGTTGCTCCTGGGGTATCGGCGAGGACCATTCGCAACCGTCTCCATGAAGCTGGGCTACGGTCCCGCACACCGTTAGGCCGTCTTCCGCTCACGCCCCAACATCGTGCAGCCCGCCTCCAGTGGTGTCGCGACAGGCGTGATGGAGGGACGAATGGAGACGTGTCGTCTTCAGCGATGAGAGTCGCTTTTGCCTTGGTGCCAATGATGGTGGTATGCGTGTTTGGCGCCGTGCAGGTGAGCGCCACAATCAGGACTGCATACGACCGAGGCACACAGGGCCAACACCCGGCATCATGGTGTGGGGAGCGATCTCCTACACTGGCCGTACACCTCTGGTGATCGTCGAGGGGACACTGAATAGTGCACGGTGCATCCAAACCGTCATCGAACCCATCGTTCTACCATTCCTAGACCGGCAAGGGAACTTGCTGTTCCAACAGGACAATGCATGCCCGCATGTATCCCGTGCCACCCAACGTGCTCTAGAAGGTGTAAGTCAACTACCCTGGCCAGCAAGATCTCCGGATCTGTCCCCCATTGAGCATGTTTGGGACTGGATGATGCGTCGTCTCACGCGGCCTGCACGTCCAGCACGAACGCTGGTCCAACTGAGGCGCCAGGTGGAAATGGCATGGCAAGCCGTTCCACAGGACTACATCCAGCATCTGTACGATCGTCTCCATGGGAGAATAGCAGCCTGCATTGGTGCGAAAGGTGTATATACACTGTACTAGTGCCGACATTGTGCATGCTCTGTTGCCTGTGTCTATGTGCCTGTGGTTCTGTCAGTGTGATCATGTGATGTATCTGACCCCAGGAATGTGTCAATAAAGTTTCCCTTTCCTGGGACAATGAATTCACGGTGTTCTTATTTCAATTTCCAGGAGTGTATTTCTAGTTTGTTACCTTCATTTACTTGTTTTCAGGTGTTTTTACATCCAAATTTTCGTACTTACTATGTAAATCTTGTCGAAGACGATCAGAATTATTTTGTTCATTTCAGAGTATAGTATGTAAACAATAATTGTTCAAACGTACCACAGTGGTCTGCAGCAAGTCGAGACGAACAGATTGATAGAGGACACTACAGGACACAAATACGCAAACTAGCAAAAATTGGCCTACACGAACGTTCCTAGCGACAGCGCATGCGCGGGTGGGCGAAATTTTCAATTTTCTCTCGCTCTCGCTCCCTGTGCGCAAACTACTGGCACTAGAGATAAATAAAAATAGTAATTTTTTTTATAGGAGATGTAATGTAGATCAGTTTGGGCATTCATTGACTGGACTGTTATGCCATCGGCTTAGTAGGCTATTTCGTTGCAACATTAACTGAAAGAGAAGCATTTTTGTAAACGTTACGCGTAAACTAATTACGTTTACATTTCTATCTCGACATAGCACCTACAAGCACAGTACTTTGACAGAAAGAAGGCTCGACTAACAGAAGGATATAAATGTAGAGTATCTTTTTATTTCTTTCTTATTATTATTATTATTTGTCAGGCATGGAGAGGTGGGCTGCATTGGTTCTTCCCTTGGCTCAGAGGATGAGGTACAATAAAACATCCCTTACTTCAAGAGCTATTTATTGACAAACATTTCCTTGACAACAGTGCATTCAGCGGTCTTCAACCGGTTTACTTTACTCGCTTGGTTCAGAGCTTCCGTAGCAACACGGCGTAGTGGCCTCGGTGCTGGCGGCGGCGGGAGATGCTAACGTAGACTGCAAGGAATGCCCCAGGAACAGCAGCTGACGACGGCCGCACGTGGCGAGCGCTGCTTACGGGGCAAGAATGTGTGCCGGCGAGTGTACTGGCTTGCAAGCCCGGGCGGCTGGCCGGCCACTGCGATGACTAAAGTTGCCCCGTGCTACGAGCGAACCCGTGTTCTCAGATTCGGCGGCTCTGGGCGGCGTCCATTGAACTGGAGTTCTTCCCAATTCACGGGTGACTTTACTGGTACGGCCGCATCCCTTCGTCCGAACCAGTCACCCGGGTTATTCACTATACGTCTTCCTTCGTTGCTAAGGTGAGACTTCGACTTTAATGACTTGACTCAGAACGAAGACTCGACTTCTGTGACTTACTGGCGAAGGGACGACATCTTCTTCTTTGTTCGTAAGTCGTGGTAACTAGACGCTGCTATCAGGTTCGATGCTGTCGTAGACGCTGCTATCAGGTTCGATGCTGTCCTATGACCTCCATAGCTGCCGCTTCTTCTTCATGCGTACCGTCGGGAGTACATCAGCACGCCCAGCAAACGTCACGAGGCTTCCGGAACATGACAAGCGTACTCCATAAGTTGACCAGCACTTCCAGCAGACTTCGAGCAGACTCCCAGCAGACTTCAGTAGAAGCTGCAAACTTCGAGAGGGAGCTGCCTCTTTCCGGGGTATTTATTTCGTGATCCTGCTGACGGCGTGACGTTTGTAGCACAGTAACTGACCTCTGTGGTTCGATGCTAGAAGGTTCCCTCGTGTATCGTACACGTGACTTACGCTGGCTCCTGATCCGTCTGCCCTGCTTTTCAGCGGGGCCGGCAATGTCCTCCGGACGACGCCCCCAATAGATTGCTGACTGCTTGGTTCGCATACTCGATCGGACGATTACCTCTCCGTTGTCCTGCTCCACTTCCGTGTATCTCCTAGCGTGCTTGAGTCCCTGTAACTTCCTTCACCAAGTCTTTACTTAATTTTATAACTAATATTTACACATACGATTACTACACCTATTACACTCCTCCACCGTTCGTAAAAATTCGTCCTCGAATTTACACTATGTCCACTGTTTGGGAAATTCATCCTCCACAACACATCTATTTACTCACAACACTTTGTTCTTGGTTATTATTTTCGCAATACATTTTCACAATACTGTCACTACTGCACCTATGACATTCCTCCCTCTCCACGAAATTCCTCCCGAATTTTTACCCTTAGCTAGCACAACAAAAGAGGAAATTACGAACAGAAGTACATAATGATAACCTTACTATAATACTTTAATATAATAATGTCATGTAATACATTTTTGTTCCAACGGAATGTAAGTAAAAGGGTAAGAAAAATTACAATTGTGGACATTGTGTAGGTTTCAGCCATTCTGCCGGTATTTGATGTAGGACTACAATAGGGTTTGTTTTAATTTTACATTTGACGTACAGGAAAATAATACAAAGTATAACTATAACCAAGAAGCCTCCAGAAATACCTGTGCTCACAGTGATAAGTCGTATTTTATGTTGCTGCTGTAACTCTAACACATGCTGCATTATAGCATTGGTGTTAATTTTGCCTTGTTGTGCATTAATGAAAACGTCTAGGGATTGTAAGATAGAAGTATCTAGGGAATTATTTAGATATGACAGGTTTTGAGGAGGCAATAGTTGCATTGTTGTTTCTGGCCAATAGATTAGTGAGAAGTTTGAGGAAACAATAGTTGAACCGTTTACAGTTGCTGGTAAACGAAATTTTGAGCTGGAGAAGGAACAAAAGGTACCATTTACTAACAATCCGCTATCTCGAAGTTCAATGTGCTGACTTACAGTAACTACTCCGTTATTGTAACACTGTGTAACCACGCTGGTTGTATGGTGTACTGCATAAAGCCAATGACTTCCTATTTGTTCGAAAAAGAACGCTGTATCAGTTAGTAAATCGCGTGCGCAATTTGAGGCGTTATTTCGTTGGAAGAATAACTGAGATTCACAATTCTCGGCGTTCACTTCTGTGGCACGTGATGGGCATATGATGAATTCCTCATGTATGCACTTATTCAATTCTGCTTTCGAAACTAACAATACCTGGTTTGTGCGGAATTGTACAAGTTTATTCATTTTACTCCACTTAACTGGATATGGGTGTATTGTGTAACAATCAGATATATCAGTTTTACCAGTTACTGGGAAGGAAATATGGATTCTTAATTTTACATCGTCTGTATCGACAAAGATTTTTGCTAAGTGGTAATATTGCAGTAAATATTCCTTGCGTGGAGGAAAAATTAATTGGAGTGAATATGGTAGTTGTTTACGGATCTGGATCAAGGTTACTATGAATTTTCTTGGTGATATTAAAGTTAGTGATAAATGTCCTTGTATTGCATGTTGGACAGCTTCTTTGAGATCTCCTATTGCTAACAGCGCATCTGTTGACTTATCTGTGAGTAACCGAAGTAACTTTGCTACTAAAATTTTCTGGTCCGTCCAATCTAGCCTGGTTTCGACGATCCGTAAATCCGTATTTAGTACCGCTGACGTAGTTTCGATGTATTTATTTAATTCTTGCGTGACATTTCCAATTATCTTTGTGTTATTAAGTATTGATCGTTCTAAATCGTTCAGACTTGTGGTATGCCACGCCATGCTAGCTCTATTGTGACTTACTGTCTCCGTAATATCTTGCAAAGTATTATTTAATTGAATGATGTCATCATGGTCGGCTGTACCAAAAAGAGTTTTTAACACTTTCCCTCCAGCGTTTATCCATCCTCACTTGACCCGTCTTCCAGCTGATGTAATTGATCTCGTAGTTGGTTGTAAAAGTTTTGTAGAGTTTCATACTCAATTTCTGTCTCGTTAAATATCTCTGCTTTTCGTGCCGTTGTGTTTAATGTACTGAACTCTACGTCTAGCTTCCTTAATTCATTGCGTATTTGCCATAGATTATATTCTAACACTATCGTCCACTGGTGATTGGTTAATATTACCGGATCTTGGTGAACAAAAATGACACCACTTGTCAACTGATGAACCTGCAACCCATCGGTCATGGTTCAAATGGCTCTGAGCACTATGGGACTCAACTGCTGTGGTCATTAGTCCCCTAGAGCTTAGAACTACTTAAACCTAACTAACCTAAGGACATCACACACATCCATGCCCGAGGCAGGATTCGAACCTGCGACCGTAGCAATCCCACGGTTCCGGACTGCGCGCCTAGAACCGCGAGACCACCGTGGCCGGCCATCGGTCATGCATGTTACGAGTAATAGTAGTACTGCTGCATGGTAGTATTCCATTGTAGTGGAAGGCGATACCTGTAAAAATATGATTACTAAGTAAATTGCTATAAGTAAGTGATTAAAGTATGTGGAGACCATGAGAAGAAATGAAAAAGAGAAAATAATAATAATAATAATAATAAATTAATGGTTCTCAAGGTTGTAAAACCTTCGTATCCGTGAGTAACCTTCAGGCTTACCCACTTCCAGTCTAATACATATTATCTATTGCTACACCAATAATCCATAACAATTAATTAGTGTTTAGTATTGTATTTACACTCTTCCTTTCTTGCTGTAAGACCCTTACCGCTACAAAACCTATATACAGTTTCATCAACAGTGGATGCTTATTTCACTGTGCGCGGTCGAAGACCATATGGTGCTGCATGTATTTTTTGTGTCTGTTGTTTGTCGTTGTCTTGGTGCAGCACGTTTATGTTGTATTGGTGGAGGTGTCATATCTCATTTGTAGGGTTTCACTCTGCTGGCATGTACTACAGTTGTTTTAGTTGGTAATTGCAACTTAACATTCACTGGTGATGTTATTTCTACTACTTGGTACGGACCCTGGTAATTTGTAACGAACTTCTTAGTTTTTCCTTTCGGAACGTAAGGTGTTGATAGCAGAACCCATTGTCCAACTTTAAAATTCGGATACTTGGCGTGTACGTTGGTTGCCTTTTCCTGTCGTTCCAAAGCTTTTGTGTTCGATTTTTGTACCTTTCTCCATACATCTTTAATTATTCTAGCAAACTTCCTAACTGCTTCTCCATTCTTTCCTTCTTTTGGCTTAATGACATCGAAAGGTAATGGCATCTTTCTGCCGAAGACTACTTCATAAGGAGACATGCCCGTTCCTTCGTGAATTTTGGTGTTGTACGAGGAAGTGCAGTAGGGTAAATAGACGTCCCAGTTTGAGTGTTCCTTATTTATATAGTGACTAAGCATTTTTCCCTATAGTACGGTGTACTCTCTCCGTTCGTCCGTTAGCCTGTGGGTGTAAAGGAGTGGTTCGTAACTTCCGTACTCTTAAGAGGTGACAAAGTTGCTGCCTGATATCAGACATGAAGTTTCGCCCCTGGTCAGTTATGATAGCTTCCGGCACACCGAACTTCAGAATCCAATAATTTACTAGAGCCTGCGCAGTAGTGTTCGCCTGCTGATCAGGTAGAGCGACCATCGTGAGATATCTTGAAAAATGGTCTATAATAGTTAATACGTATTTATTTCCTGCTGTTGTTTTGTTAAAAGGGCCATAGACGTCTGTGCCGACGATTTGGAAGGGTTTTGAAGCTTCAGGGAGTCTTTGTAGAAGTATACGTTGACGGCAAACATCCGCTCGTTGTGCACAAGGTATGCAATTACGTACGTAGTGCGCGGTCCAACTTTCTCGTCTGCCACCAAAAACGTTCGGCTACTCGTCGTTCCGTAGTTCTCTGACCTCCATGTCCTGATAGAATGTGTTCATGCGCCTCCCGCATGACTTCCTGTCTAAGGTGTTCGGGCACTACTAATCTCGGTCCGAGTCTCGTCATTAAACAAAGGACTCCATCCTCTACGCAAAATTGTCTTTGTTTAGCATATTTTCACATTCAGCGTCTGATGACTGAGCTCTTTGCCATTCGTCTGCATTCCGACCTACGGCTTCTATTAGTGCAATTTTTCGACTAAGACAGTCAGCATTTAAATGATTTTTGCCTGGTTAGTGAATGACTTCAAAGTCCATTTCGGATAAGCACAGGGACCAGCGCGTTAACCGACTCTAAGGGTCTTTTAATCCAAGTAGCCATTTAAGGGCTGCATGATCTGTCATTACGTTGAATTTATTACCATATAAGTAACACCTGAAATATTTAATACCATAAATGACACTTAGTAATTCCTTTTCTGTGGTTGAATAATTCTTTTCTGCTGTCTTCAACTGTCTTGACTCATACGCTACTGGATGTTCTGCACCATTAATGTTTTGACTCAGCACCACACCAATCGCGTGACCAGATGCATCGCACGATAGAATGAAATCTTTACTGAAGTCCGGATAGATCAATACTGGGCTGTGTATTAATTTGTTCTTTAAAGTTTGAAAAGATTCCTCGCATTCCGTAGTCCATTGAAATTTACTACCTTTCTTTAGCAACTGTGTGAGTGGTTGTGCTATTTCTGCATAATCCTTTACATATCTACGATAATAATTCGAGAGTCTCAGGAATTGTTGTACTGCTCTAACTGATTGGGGATTTGGGAAATCTCTGAGTGCTGATATTAATCGAGGCTCTGTTTTTACTCCTTCTTCACTTATAACGTGGTCTAAATATGTAACTTCTTTCAGAGTGAATTGACATTTTTCTAAATTTACCGTGAGCTTGGCATCCCTCAGGCATAGGAAAAGTTCTCGCAAACGAATCGCATGCTCGTTGATATCATTCGAGAAAATAATTACGTCATCTAAATACACTAGACAGTGTCGAGGTTTTAATCCACGTACCACACCATCTAACAATCTTTGAAATGTTGCAGGGGCGTTTTAGAGGCCAAAAGGCATTCTTTTAAATTGCCAATGTCCACTATGGGTAGAGAACTCGGTTTTGTGTCTGTCCTCTGGGGCTACTTCTATTTGATGTTAACCACTGCGCAGATCGATGGTGGAAAAATACCTACTGTTACCGAGATGGTCAATGGTGTCAGTAATGTTTGGTAATGGGTAAACGTCTGAAATGGTTTTGCTATTTAGGTGCCTGTAATCGCAGCAGAATCTGTATCGCTTCGTGCCGTCTGCCGATTTTTTCGGAACAATGACAATGTTCGTGTTATACGGGGAGTCCGAATATTCTATGATACCGTCTTTTAGCTGTTGATCTATGAACTCATCGAGTAATGGCTGTAATTTATGTGGAACTCTGTACGGTTTTCTGTAAACTGGGGCACTATTTCCTGTAGGAATTCGGTGTTGGGTTATGTTTGTAGCTGGTAGTGGCCCTTGTGAATTAGAAAGATCTTGAAATTCGTTTAACACTGTTTCTATTGCCCCTCGTTCGCTTCCTTCAAATGAGAAATCTGTTGGCGAAATGCAGTGGTGTAGGCGGCTGGCTCAGTAATTGAATCCGACCAATCAAAATCATCTGCTTCAAGTGTACTTATATTAGCTATTAGCATTCCCTTCCTTAATCCTTTATCCTCAGACCCAAAAGTATCTACATGTATCGGTACCTTCTGTACTCCGTCAATTTCTGTAACATGAACTACACTCCTGTGCACAAAACAATGTGCTGCGTTTAATTCGTCATTTTCTTCCAAAGGTTCCATTATCCATAGCGCGTTTTTGGGTGCGGCAGTATGAATGTCTACCCCAAGTATTTTTCCCGTACCGGCCTGTATTTTATCCCGCGAATCTACCTTCAAGGAAATAGCGTGCAGTTTTGGTGATTCCTCATTCCGGGGTAAGGGATCTTGCAGCTGAATTTCCTTGGCAACGGTTTCACTTAGGCGAAACACGGTTCCACTAAGTTCTACGGTTTGTTGCCTGAGGTTGTTTGTGCAGGAAATCTAACCCTAGGATAGCATCGTACTCGTCGCTCACCCTTGATACTACCTCCATAACTTCTTGGAATTTTACTCCATTTATGTGAAAGGACAGTGACGTACAGACTGCTGAACGTATGTCGCTTCCGCCAATACTACTCAACTTATACCTTGGAGGGTCGTATTTCTTATTTACTGTACACTTCTTACTAACAACTGACACAAAAGCTCCGGTGTCCACCAGTAGCCTACTTTCTTTACCATTAATAATGCCTGATAACCAGCATTCCGCCTTTGCATGCGCTTTCATAGCATGGAATTTTACTGGGAACGTCGGGCGGTGGTTCCAGGGTTCCCTGATTCGTTTAACTGTCCCCTATTCTCTCATCTCCTTACACTTCTACATTCCCGAAATGTGTGACCTATTCTGTGGCAAACTGTGCACTGTGGCTGCCTGCAATTTTTTGCAATGTGTCCCTGTCTGTCGCATCGAAAACAGCGAACTCCTGTGGGGAATACATTTTTCTTTTCTTTGTATTTTGTCACGACATCGATTTCCTCGAAAGCGGTAGCAATGCTAAATGCTTCGTTTAAGTTTTTCGGAAATTCTGCACGGACACGGCGTGAAGATACGGGTGGCAAACCACGTAAAAATGTATGTAAAGCTCTATTTTCAGCTTCCATCAAAATGTACTTATTTGCTTCGTCGCTCGCGGTCAACTGGTATTTGTGACTATTGACTTTCCGTATCCTATCCACAAAACTTTCAAGTGTTTCATTATGTCTCTGAGACATAGTGTTTAGTTGTTCTCTGTAAAAACGGCAACTGTTCTGTTCTTTATATCTTTTTAACAAGCCTTGCTTGAATTCTTCAAATGTTAATACATTCCGCAATTCCTCTTGGTATAAGTCGTGTGTCTTTGCTTCTCCAATTAATCGTAATTTTGTCATTTGTAGTAGCTGTTCATCCTTCCAAAACCCTAGTTTAGCTGCTGCTAATAAATCTGCAAAAAATGCTTCTATGTCCTCACCCGACTTGCCAGAAAATGGGGTCACTAAGGTTACTGCTGATGGGTCTAACATGTTTGGGGTTGCTTTGAAAGATGAACTACTCTGGGATAATCTGTTTAGAAAGTCATTGTTATCTTGTTTTGACTGAGAAACTTGATTACCTAAGCTTTGTATAGCTTCGGTTGCGGAAACTTCTTGTACCTGACTGTTTGCCATTGTACTATTTTCCTGTTTACACAAGTACAATACAAACCAATATTTAACTTTACTACAGAAATCACTACCAAGTATTTGATTTTTTTTTTTTGTCGTCAGTCTACTGACTGGTTTGATGCGGCCCGCCACGAATTCCTTTCCTGTGCTAACCTCTTCATCTCAGAGTAGCACTTGCAACCTACGTCCTCAATTATTTGCATGACGTATTTCAATCTCTGCCTTCCTCTACAGTTTTTGCCCTCTACAGGTCCCTCTAGTACCATGGAAGTCATTTCCTCATGTCTTAGCAGATGTCTTATCATCCTGTCCCTTCTCCTTATCAGTGTTTTCCACATATTCCTTTCCTCTCCGATTCTGTGTAGAACCTCCTCATTCCTTACCTTATCAGTTTGAGTTAATGCAAGAAATAATGAGTACTTGTCTATGTCATTACAAAGAGGGAAAAACAAAAAACAATATCAACTACTACTTGAAAAGAATAATAGTGACTCACATGAGTTTCGCTAAAAACAAAAAGAACGAAAGAGCAAAAGAAATATCATTAGCCATTTTGCACTCACCAAAAACTGAATTAACGTCTGTTGATTGTAGATGGTTGCTAGCTATCTTGTGCCAGTGTCTGATACTGGTGTTGATAACTTCTTGCGCCGTGGTCCTCGAATCAATATAGCCACTACCGACGTTTAGTTACTGGATAGATCCAAGTTCTTTCTGCCAATATATTCATGTCCTACACCCGAAAGAGACAAGGTATTCTGACACCAAAAATGTAAAGTCTTTTTTTATTTCTTTCTTGTTATTCTTATTATTTGTCAGGCATGGAGAGCTAAGCTACATGGGTTCTTCCCTTGGCTCAGAGGATGAGATACAATAAAACATCCCTTACTCCAAGAGTTATTTATTGACAAACATTTCCTTGACAACAGTGCATTCAGCGGACTTCAACCGGTTTACTTTACTCGCTTGGTTCAGTGCTTCCGTAGCAACGCGGCGTAGTGGCCTCGGTGCTGGCGGCGGCGGGAGATGCTAAGGTAGACTGCAAGGAATGCCCCAGAAACAGCAGCTGACGCCGGCCGCACGTGGCGAGCGCTGCTTACGCGGCAAGACTGTGTGCCGGCGAGTGTACTGGCTTGCAAGTCCGGGCGGCTGGCCGGCCACTGCGATGACGAAAGTTGCCCCGTGCTACGAGCGAACCCGTGTTCTCAGATTCGGCGGCTCTGGGCGGCGTCCTTTGAACTGGAGTTCTTCCCAATTCACGGGTGACTTTACTGGTACGGCCGCATCCCTTCGTCCGAACCAGTCACCCGGGTTATTCACTATACGTCTTCCTTCGTTGCTAAGGTGAGACTTCGACTTTAATGACTTGACTCAGAACGAAGACTCGACTTCTGTGACTTACTGGCGAAGGGACGACATCTTCTTCTTTGTTCGTAAGTCGTGGTAACTAGACGCTGCTATCAGGTTCGATGCTGTCGTAGACGCTGCTATCAGGTTCGATGCTGTCCTATGACCTCCATAGCTGCCGCTTCTTCTTCATGCGTACCGTCGGGAGTACATCAGCACGCCCAGCAAACGTCACGAGGCTTCCGGAATATGACAAGCGTACTCCATAAGTTGACCAGCACTTCCAGCAGACTTCCAGCAGACTCCCAGCAGACTTCAGTAGAAGCTGCAACTTCGAGAGGGAGCTGCCTCTTGCCGCGGTATTTATTTCGTGTTCCTGCTGACGGCGTGACGTTTGTAGCACAGTGACTGACCTCTGTGGTTCGATGCTAGAAGGTTCCCTCGTGTATCGTACACGTGACTTATGCTGGCTCCTGATGCGTCTGCCCTGCTTTCCAGCGGGGCGGGCAATGTCGTCCGGACGACGCCCCCAGTAGACTGCTGACTGCTTGGTTCGCATACTCGATCGGACGATTACCTCTCCGCGGTCCTGCTCCACTTCTGTGTATCTGCTAGCGTGCTTGAGTCCCTGTAACTTCCTTCACCAAGTCTTTACTTAATTTTATAACTTATATTTACACGTACAATCACTACACCTATTACATAAACATCAATTTCATGCTAAAATTCACGGAACTCACACAAGTGTCTGTCTTACAATTTGTAAAGACACAACTATACCTGTGACATAATAATAGCCCAGTGAATGAAGACACTAGCACGGAAAATCATTCGTGTAGTGGCAAATTTTTGTACCTTTGTAGGAGGGAGTGCCATGAATAACAATAAAAATCCTGATCTGTGGTGGGTTACGTTTGGAAGCCACTTTTATGCTATTGTGTTGAATACCACGAGAACCACAGCCTCTAACGAAGACGAATCCTGGTATAAAAGTAAACTACATCACATTTCCTACAAAAAAAAAAAAAAAAAAAAATACTAAAATAAAGTCTCAGATGTTGAAAATCTTGAGCACCGTGCATGCGCTGTAACTTTGGTGATTCATGTAGCGCAGTCTGTGGCAGTTTTCCGGCTTGCTGGACCACAAGATGCTTTGGCTCGATTTTCCCTACAGCACTGACGTAAGCTGTAAATCATTATAGTGGTACGGTTTGTGCTATCTCGCGTTTCCGTTTTCGTTTGCTTGATACTTTCGCTTTGTTTCCATGGCTGCTTTCTTACAATACAAATTTTTCTGTTGATGTTCAAAATGTATCGCAATGTATGGTGAATGCTTACAAAGAACATAGGAAATAATATGATAATTGAAGCAAAGGCATTCCAGTCTTCATCTCACTTGGGTTGAATTTCACCGTAAGGTACATAGTTGAGAAATGAGGGCACCGGCACATTTACTGTTGATATAAGACGGTATACAACGCCCCAGTACGGTCCTAGATGGATAGGCCTATCAGCGGTCAGTCTGTCGGCCCCACGATCACCTGCTCTCAGGCTCCAGGGCAATTTGTTTCTGATGTCTTCTCAGAAGTGAAGTATAGAGTAGCACGTTGGTATAGTTGAAGCTGCGAATCTACAGCCATGTCAAGATTTACGAGTCGATGCGAGTTCGTTTCAAACCATTCGTAACTAACGGTAGCGGCGACTATAACATTGCAGAAATCGTCCTTTGAAAAGATACGGGTGTACACTGAATTCTAACATGTAATGAAGTAGTATTGTATTTCTTGGTATGGTAAGCCATGTCTGTAATTCGAGCTCAGTTAAATGGTGGCTTATTGAAAAGTTTACATTTTACGTACATTCCCATTTCCTGACTGAAAAACTTACACTACAAATGGATTCTAATTCTAGAAGTATAATCTCTACCTGTTAAGATTTTGATCAGAAACTTGAGATATTGTCCAGGTTCTGCAGCTTCTCTCGCAGGTGGTATTTAAAAGTACTGCTATAATCTCTACCTGTTAAGATTTTGATCAGAAACTTGAGATATTGTCCAGGTTCTGCAGCTTCTCTCGCAGGTAGTATTTAAAAGTACTGCTATTCACTTCCGATGGTAGCCAGATTTCATTCCTAATGCTGTTATTGTTGTGATCTTCAGTCTGAAGACTGGCTTTATGCAGCTCTCTATGTCTGTGACGTGCAAGGTCTCCTCATCTCTACGTGACTACTGAAACCTATGTCCTTTAGCAGCTTCCTACTGTACTCGAGCCGTGAACTTTTCATATAGCTTTTACCACCTTCAGTTCCCTCCATTGGCAAATCAAAGAGTCTTTGATGCCTGAAAGTGAGTCCCATCGCACGAGCTCATAGTCAGGTTACTTTTTTCCGAATACAGTACTGCACCTCCTCCTCGCCTATTCAAACACCCACGCAATCCTCAGCGATCTTTTGCAGCACTATACTTCTTAAAACTTACATTGTCTAGATGTATGAACTGCCTATCGTCCTCGTTTCACTTCCGTAGACGACTGCACTTCAGACGAACACCCATCCCAGAAAAAACTTCCTAAATTTAAACTTTTATTCGATGTTAGCAAAATTTCTCGTTTCCAGAAACGTTTTCGTTGCTATAACCGCTCTACATTTTATATCTTCTACTTCGACCAGCATCAGTCATTTTTACGCCACAATATGACGGTTTTCCACAAAGTTAGTTCCGATCGCTCGCTAAATGGAATCCACAGTGAAAATCAGAAACACTTTATTGGCAAGAGTTAGCTACACATTCCAGATACTTCTCTACATAGTTGCCGCTCCGACTTAGACATTTGTCAGAGCGTTATACCAAATTTCCAACACCATCGTCATAGAAAGCAGCCGCCTGTGTTTCCTGTTAATTCTCTACGCTCGTCTACAGCGCATAGCCTGCGCTCAACCGTCGTCTTCGTATCCAGTGTTTCATTTGAACAGAGATGATATTCAGAACGAGCCAATTAGGGCTGTGATGTGGGTGATCGAACACTTCCCATCGGAAAGGTTGCAGGAGCGTCTTCACTGTATCTGCAGTGTGCAGCTGAGAATTGCCATGAAGAAGGAAGCGCGTGCCAGCTGTGTTAGGTGGGCTGCATTCACTAAGGCGTAGCCTCTTGGAGGGCCCTCCTACTTGGCCAGAAACATTGTTGTTCTATGCACCTTTACTCGCTCACAGTGTGCTCACAACTGAGAAGAGCGTCTTCATGCGATCGACGGTCATACTAAAGACACTACCAAACACATCTGTGCAAAGCTTCATTGGGTTTTCACTGTGGTGTCCATTTCGCGACCAAGAATTTGAAACTATATGTTTGTCTCCTTTTCTTCTCATCAGTCTTCTAACTGGTTCAGTCCTATCCGCCACGAATTCCTCACTTACGTCAACCTCTTCCTGTGGGAGTAGCATTTACACCCAACATTCTCCGTTTTGTATACTATAACCTGTCTTGTCCTTTAGGTTTTACCCACAACAGTCTAATTTACTACCATGGAAGTCATCCTCTGTCGCCTTGTCACAAATCCTATCATATTCATCCTTCTTATTTTTTTCACATATTCCTCGCCCATTTTGTGAAGATCTTCCTCATTCTAGAATTAAATTTTCACTCTACAGAGAAGTGTGCGCTGATATGAAACTTCCTGGCACATTAAAACTTTGTGCCGGACCGAGACCCGGTCCGGCACACAGTTTTAACCAGCCAGGAAGTTTCAACTTCCACATTGCTTATCAGTACATCACCTGTTCAAAGTTCTCCTAGGCTAAAGCTCCAAAGAAACTGGTATAGGCATGTGTATTCAAATACAGAGATATACACTCCTGGAAATTGAAATAAGAACACGTGAATTCATTGTCCCAGGAAGGGGAAACTTTATTGACACATTCCTGGGGTCAGATACATCACATGAGCACACTGACAGAACCACACGCACATAGACACAGGCAACAGAGCATGCACAATGTCGGCACTAGTACAGTGTATATCCACCTTTCGCACCAATGCAGGCTGCTATTCTCCCATGGAGACGATCGTAGAGATGCTGGATGTAGTCCTGTGGAACGGCTTGCCATGCCATTTCCACCTGGCGCCTCAGTTGGACCAGCGTTCGTGCTGGACGTGCAGACCGCGTGAGACGACGCTTCATAAAGTCCCAAACATGCTCAATGGGAGACAGATCCGGAGATCTTGGTGGCCAGGGTAGTTGACTTACACCTTCTAGAGCACGTTGGGTGGCACGGGATACATGCGGACGTGCATTGTTCTGTTGGAACACCAAGTTCCCATGCAGGTCTAGGAATGGTAGAACGATGGGTTCGATGACGGTTTGGATGTACCGTGAAATATTCAGTGTCCCCTCGACGATCACCAGAGGCGTACGGCCAGTGTAGGAGATCGCTCCCCACACTATGATGCCGGGTGTTGGCCCTGTTTGCCTCGGTCGTATGCAGTCCTGATTGTGGCGCTCACCTGCACGGCGCCAAACACTCATACGACCATCATTGGCACCAAGGCAGAAGCGACTCTCATCGCTGAAGACGACACGCCTCCATTCGTCCTTCCACTCACGCCTGTCGCGACACCACTGGAGGTGGGCTGCACGATGTTGGGGCGTGAGCGGAAGACGGCCTAACGGTGTGCGGGACCGTAGCCCAGCTTCATGGAGACGGTTGCGAATGGTCCTCGCCGATACCCCAGGAGCAGCAGTGTCCCTAATTTGCTGGGAAGTGGCGGTGCGGTCCCCTACGGCACTGTGTAGGATCCTACGGTCTTGGCGTGCATCCGTGCGTCGCTGCGGTCCGGTCCCAGGTCGACGGGCACGTGCACCTTCCGCCGACCACTGGCGACAACATCGATGTACTGTGGAGACCTCACGCCCCACGTGTTGAGCAGTTCGGCGGTACGTCCACCCGGCCTCCCGCATGCCCACTATACGCCCTCGCTCAAAGTCCGTCAACTGCACATACGGTTCACGTCCACGCTGTCGCGGCATGCTACCAGTGTTAAAGACTGCGATGGAGCTCGGTATGCCACGGCAAACTGGCTGACACTGACGGCGGCGGTGCACAAATGATGTGCAGCTAGCGCCATTCGACGGCCAACACCGCGGTTCCTGGTGTGTCCGCTGTGCCGTGCGTGCGATAATTGCTTGTACAGCCCTCTCGCAGTGTCCGGAGCAAGTATGGTGGGTCTGACACAACGGTGTCAATGTGTTCATTTTTCCATTTCCAGGAGTGTATAAACTGGCAGAAGGTGGCGATATGGTCGGAAACGCGCATATGACGTCAAGTGTCTGGCGCAGTTGTTAGATCGGTTACTGCTGCTACAATGGCAGGTTATCAAGATTTAAGTAAGTTTGAACGTGGTGCTATACGCTTCCCCGTGCAACGGGACATAGCATCTCCGAGGTAGCGATCAAGTGGGGACTTACGACCACTTCACGAGAGTACTGTGAATGTCAGGAATCCGGTAAAACATCTAATCCCCGACATCGCTGCGACCGGGAAAAGAACCTGCAAAAAGGGAATCAACGATGCCTGCAGAAAATTGTTTCGGCGTGATAGAAGAGCAGTCCTTCAGAAATTGCTGAAAATTTCAATGCTACACCATCAGCAAGAGTCAGTGGGCGAACTATTCTGAGAAACATCAGCGATATGGGCTTTCGGAGCCGAAGGCCCCACATGTACCTGTGATGATTGCACGACACAAAGCTTTACGCCTCGCCTGGGCCCGTCAGCACCAACATAGGACTATTGATGACTGCAAAGATGTTGCCCTGTCGGGCTAGTCTCATTTCAAATTATATCGAGCGGATGGACGGGTACGGGTATGGACACAATCTTATGACTCTATGAACCATGTGTGTCAGCAGGGGACTGTTCAAGCTAGTGGAGGCTATGTAAGAGCGTGAGGCGTGTGTATTTGGAGCGATTGACACATACCACTCTGACAGGTGACACGTATGTAAGCATAATGTCTTAGCATCTGCATCCACTCATGTCCATTGTGCATTCCGACAGACTTGGACAATTCCAGCAGCACAATGTGACGTCCCACAAGTCCAGATTACTACAGAACGACTCCAGGGATATTCTTCAGAGTTGAAACACTTCCGCTGGCCACCAAACTCCTGGGATATGAACATCTGGGATGCTTTGCAAAGAGCTGTTCAAAAGAGGTCTCGACCCCCTCGTACTCTTACGGATTTATGGACAGCCCTGCAGGATTCATGGGGTCAATTGTCTCCAGCACTACTTCAGACATTTGTCGAATCCATGCCACGTCGTCTTGAGGTACTTCTGCGTGCTCGTGTGGGTCCTACATGATATTACCCAGGTGTACCAGTTTCTTTGGGTCTTCAGTGTACGAGGATCGTTCAATAAGTTATGCCCCACTTTTTTCCTCAGTATGTATTTATGGTTGAGGGTCAGAATTTCGTTACAATATACATTAACGTTTCTTGTCCCTGTCTTACTTTTCTACGTAGTTTCTATCACGTTCTATGGCCGTACGCCAACATTGGGGAAGAGCATATATTCGCTTCTGGTATAAGCTCTTGTTCTGTAGGCGTAGCCATGTTTTCACTGTATGGTTGACACTCTCGTCATCTTCACGGTGTGTTCCCCGCTCCAACAATTCAGATGAAATGGCCTTTCATTCAATCTTGTAGCCAGCCGTGAGCCTTCGTGAAACCAATCGTCAGTACCTCTTCGAATATCCGAGACTGTCGATCATTGCAGACACACTTCCAATGCTGACCGATAACTGTAGAGCCAATTGTCGAGTTGTGATGCGCCAGTCCACACGGATAATGGCATCCGCACGATTCAGCATGTAACCTCCCCACAAGATAATTTCCGTAACCTCCCAACAGTAAGAAATATAATTATTTATAGCATTCAGCGTAACCTCCCACAGATAAATTCCGTAACCTACCAACAATACAATGCGACTAATCTCTCAATCAAGTTGTCGCTCACTTATAACCTTTCAAAAATTGACAGTCAATTTAACCTGGTAAATTTTGGACGTCAGCAGTGCTGCGTCATGGCCCTGATACATCATTCTGAATAAACTGAAAAATCTTACCTTAATTAGATCGCCGGATAACGCGTATATATCTGCTCCTATAAGAAATTTTCCTGGCGCAGCTAAGTGCAATGCTGGCCGATAGATTTGTCTTATGTAAAAGGAAAGAACTGATTTTTCTTTTCAATAATCGGGATGGCCAAGGATTGGAGAAAGTAGTGAATTCTTTAAATTGAGATGAATGTCAAAAGTTACTTTTTATGAGAAAGATTATTATTAACAGATTTTTTTAAAACATTTACATGGGACTTGATGTAACAATACTACATATGCGCGAGGCTGCTTTTACCTTAACCTACAACGCTCAGGCTCCGCCATCGCTGCACACGACCGGCCCAGCGAACACGATACACCAGACACGACTGCTCGCTAGCAACTACTTACTGCTACTGCTACACAGTTCCTACTGCAGTCAACACTGCTCTTTGGTCTCAGATTCTCTTATAGCTTACATGTCACAGGCAGCGCGTGAGCAATACATCGAAATTACATCTGGTCGAGTGCGCTAGCAACATATTCTTTAGTCATGGACCTCTTACATAACCCTCCACTGGGGGGGGGGGGATTTGGCAGCGATGGTGAGTCAATGGGACTTGCCATGAGCAACAAATTTTTCTATAATGTATTTAGTTTACTAAGCCTACAGCACAGAGTATATACATTATTGATAAGTGCGGAACATATTAGGAAATTAAATAGAGTGCACATGCACTGAGTACAAAACATATTCAAAATGAGAAAGTATATACGCAATGAGTACAAAATATATTAACAAATGACATAAAGTTCACACGTACTATAAAAGTTTTTAACATTTTGTAAGTGCTGAATTCATTAAGAAAAGAAATAAAGTACACACATTATAAAAATCTTCAGCATATTTAGGACAACTGATCATTTTAACAAATGAAATGAAGTGCACACACACTGTATAAGTCTTTAGCATTTTTTACAAAAACTGAATACATTAACAAATGAAATAAAGTGCACACGTACTATTAAAGTTTTTAGCGTTTTGTAACTACTGAATTCAGTAAGAAAAGAAATAAAGTGCACACGCACGATAAAAATCTTCAGCATATTTAGGACAACTGATCATATTAACAAATGAAATGAAGTGCACACGCACTGTATAAGCCTTTAGCATTTTTTACAAAAACTGAATACATTAACAAATGAAATAAAGTACACATGCACTATAAAAGTTTTTAGCATTTTGTAACTACTGAATTCATTAAGAAAAGAAATAAAGTGCACACGCACAATAAAAATCTTCAGCATATTTAGAACAACTGATCATATTAACAAATGAAATTAAGTGCACACACACTGTGTAAGTCTTTAGCATTTTTTACAAAAACTGAATACATTAACAAATGAAATAAAGTGCACATGCACTATAAAAGGTTTTAGCATTTTGTAACTACTGAATTCATTAAGAAAAGAAATAAAGTGCACACGCACGATAAAAATCTTCAGCATATTTATGACAACTGATCATATTAACAAATGAAATGAAGCGCACACGCACTGTATAAGTCTTTAGCATTTTTTACAAAAACTGAATACATTAACAAATGAAATAAAGTGCACATGCGCTATAAAAATTTTTAGCATTTTGTAACTACTGAATTCATTAAGAAAAGAAATAAAGTGCACACGCACGATAAAAATCTTCAGCATATTTATGACAACTGATCATATTAACAAATGAAATGAAGTGCACATGCACTGTATAAGTCTTTAGCATTTTTTACAAAAACTGAATACACTAACAAATGAAATAAAGTGCACACGCACTATAAAAGTTTTTAGCATTTAGAACAACTGATCTTATTAACAAATGAAATGAAGTGCACAAGCACTATATACACTCCTGGAAATGGAAAAAAGAACACATTGACACCGGTGTGTCAGACCCACCATACTTGCTCCGGACACTGCGAGACGGCTGTACAATCAATGATCACACGCACGGCACAGCGGACACACCAGGAACTGCGGTGTTGGCCGTCGAATGGCGCTAGGTGCGCAGCATTTGTGCACCGCCGCCGTCAGTGTCAGCCACTTTGCCGTGGCATACGGAGCTCCATCGCAGTCTTTAACACTGGTAGCATGCCGCGACAGCGTGGACGTGAACCGTATGTGCAGTTGACGGACTTTGAGCGAGGGCGTATAGTGGGCATGCGGAAGGCCGGCTGGACGTACCGCCGAATTGCTCAACACGTGGGGCGTGAGGTCTCCACAGTACATCGATGTTGTCGCCAGTGGTTGGCGGAAGGTGCACGTGCCCGTCGACCTGGGACCGGACCGCAGGGAAGCACGGATGCACGCCAAGACCGTAGGATCCTACGCAGTGCCGTAGGGGACCGCACCGCCACTTCCCAGCAAATTAGGGACACTGTTACTCCTGGGGTATCGGCGAGGACCATTCGCAACCGTCTGCATGAAGCTGGGCTACGGTCCCGCACACCGTTAGGCCGTCTTCCGCTCACGCCCCAACATCGTGCAGCCCGCCTCCAGTGGTGTCGCGACAGGCGTAAATGGAGGGACGAATGGAGACGTGTCGTCTTCAGCGATGAGAGTCGCGTCTGCCTTGGTGCCAATGATGGTCGTATGCGTGTTTGGCGCCGTGCAGGTGAGCGCCACAATCAGGACTGCATACTACCGAGGCACACAGGGCCAACACCCGGCATCATGGTGTAGGGAGCGATCTCCTACACTGGCCGTACACCTCTGGTGATCGTCGAGGGGACACTGAATAGTGCACGGTACATCCAAACCGTCATCGAACCCATCGTTCTACCATTCCTAGACCGGCCAGGGAACTTGGTGTTCCAACAGGACAATGCACGTCCGCATGTATCCCGTGCCACCCAACGTGCTCTAGAAGATGTAAGTCAACTACCCTGGCCAGCAAGATCTCCGGATCTCTCCCGCATTGAGCATGTTTGGGACTGGATGAAGCGTCGTCTCACGCGGTCTGCACGTCCAGCACGAACGCTGGTCCAACTGAGGCGCCAGGTGGAAATGGCATGGCAAGCCGTTCCACAGGACTACATCCAGCATCTCTACGATCGTCTCCATGGGAGAATAGCTGTCTGCATTGCTGCGAAAGGTGGATATACACTGTACTAGTGCCGACATTGTGCATGCTCTGTTGCCTGTGTCTATGTGCCTGTGGTTCTGTCAGTGTGCTCATGTGATGTATCTGACCCCAGGAATGTGTCAATAAAGTTTCCCCTTCCTTGGACAATGAATTCACGGTGTTCTTATTTCAATTTCCAGGAGTGTATGTCTTTATTATTTTACAAGAATTTAAATGCACTGTATAAGTCTTTACCATATTACAGGAACTAGGAAAGGAATGGGAAGGATTGCATCATGGTTGTAGCAGAGTAGGTTGCACATAGCTGCACTGAAAGTCCATATCTTTCTACAGAAGCGCAACACCCAGTGAGACCATCTGAAGTTCTCTTCCCTGAAGTATTTATTAGTGTAGCCAAGATACTGAAATGTTGTATTAATATTCAGTGTTATCATTTTGGTAGTACATTAGGTACACCAAACAGTAGGACCATAATAACATCTCCATCGTTCAAGGTGGTGGACAGCTTGATATGTCAACACCATATTCTTCTAGAATCCATACTCTTACAGCAACGTAGAATTAGTGCAAAAACCAATATAATGCTCCATGATCATGAGGATGGACAGGACATACAGATATTGCAGTAATTGCTGGTAATTAGATCAGAAGGTGAAGGACATTAACTCTTATGCTAGTCATCATAGAATTACACTAGTGTATCAACCGATATGAATAATTATTGGCATTCATTGGCTATTTACACAGCATTTAAGTAGTATGTTTGGAGAATTATAGAACATTATTCATAAGTCATCTAATTACAGTAATCAGTGGTATTCATAAGACAATTCATGACAGTGAGTATTGACATTCATTGGCTAGTTACAAAGTACTCATATAGTGTTACAAAACATTATTCAGTGTTATTCACAAGTCATCATTTAAAACAGGAGCTACTGAGTGTAGCATCAAGTTACTGGTGTTTATATACAATATCATGTAAGTGACATAAGACATATTTAAAATGTAAGACACTGGAACTGTTACTCGAGGTCGGTAGTCCAATAATACATAGACATAATGGAATCAATAGACAGAAAATTTGCATTATCTTTAGCATAAAATATATATCTTAACCTGGTAGCATTATTTAGTTGTATACTGGTAATAGTTGGGACTGGTAATTTTTTTTTGTGCTAGCAATGCATTGCATTGGGATCCATAGTTGCTGGGGCATGAAAATACTTGCTTTTGACTTATTGCTGGAAATAAGGATTAATAACATCATTTGTCATGAGTCAGCTGTAGCAAGGTTATGAAACAAGTACAGTATATGTGATCACATTCATAAATGATAGACACAACTGGGTAAAACAAATGCAAGTACTAGAACAGGTTTAATAACTAACTACTTACAGCATATTATGTCATGAAAAGCTTCTCCTCGAAAAAATACAAAATGGATTATTGAGCTGAAAGAAGAAATGCATATTATGCTGAAAAATAGTGTAATTCGAATTAACAGGTAATGAAATGTGTACTTAATATGTATGTACTCTGTCTTTACCAAAACATTCAGTCATTATACTATGCGACATAAGACATACTGTCAAAAGGAACTGCAACAAATACTTAAATAACTACATATCATTTATTAACTAACAGTAAACATATAAATGTCATCATTATCACCATCTGCAAAGAAAAACTTCATTATTCATATTACCATAATTTCATCACTATCATCACGAGCAAAGAAAAACTTCATTACTCATATTAGCATATTCTTCATATAACTATTCATCATCATTTATTATCATGTGCAAAAAATAGACACTTCATTATGCATATCCATATTACCATTTACAACATACAACTATTCATTATCATTCATTACTTCATATAGTATAGAGTTTCTTACTTCTAGCATATTTCATCACTAAAATTAACATCTGTCTGACAGTCTGCATCAATCGCCTTGTATTCTGAAAGAAAAAATAATTAGTCAAGACTGCTATCATACGATGTGTACAGTATATTCTCGTTAATGCTTGTTAATTCTGATCCATTTACTCTTTATGACAAGATATTGCATTTTCTCTCCTTCATTCTGACGGTAAAATTTCCATTTCATAGTAAACCACTATGGTTGTTTAATTCATTTCTTTTACACGGTATTGCTCTCTGAAAAATGATGAATAACGATTAATATCTTGCATTTAATCACATACTCATTAAATGAAAACTTGTTTCTAAGTGATATAATTAAGCATACAGCGAGGCATGACACAAAACATATTAGGTCAAAAACATAGACAGTTTTTAAGTGCATAAAATGTACACACAGTATCATAATGTAGTAGCAAAAAATGTAGAATAGTCAAGATGTTGAGATATCATAATGCAAGATGTCAATGTCAACTGGTGTTTGTTACATCTTAAACATTTCATAGTGCATACCGACAAAAATTCTACTTTCGAAAGGAAAACAAGCATACATACACAAAAAATCGAAAATGTGCACGGTCTGATGTATAACGACAATAAAAGCGACCTGCTAACCTTACCTTGCCGGGCACTTGCCAGGAAAAAATATGATAATCATCAGTAAGTGTTCATATCAATAACCGGAAAAGGCATTAAAATGTGATAAATCATAAAGTATGTTCATTCAATAAAGGGTTTAATATTGGAGATATGGTGATTGCCCTTCCTTTTTCTGGTTCTCAAAGTTTCAACATGTACCACATTGGGATGAGGAATGCTGCGAATTCTGTATGGACCTGCGTATAGAAGTTCAAATTTACTGCATCTACTCTTTCTCTGTTGTATAAATAGTTTGTGCGTACTAATATCTTCTGTCCAACGTGAAAGTCACGGCGTGTACAAACCTATTTTTGCTGTCTTCTCCGGCGCTCTGCGGCACGTTTGATGTTGTTGAGCGCAATCTCAATTATTTCATCGTGGCGTAGTCGACGAGATGTAGCAAATAATTCTTTAATTTTGTTAGGTGGTTCAACATTTTTCAATATGACAGTCGGAGATAGCATAGTAGATTCATTTGGTATGGAGTTAATTACATCCTGGAATGAGAGTATGTGTGTATCCCAATCAATATGTCTTTTGTGGCAGTACTTTCTACACAGTTTACCAATTTCTTTCATCAGTCGTTCACAAGGGTTCGAAGAAGCGTGATACTTGGATATATAGATCAGAGAAATGTTTCTAGCTCGTAACATACGTGTCCATATCGCAGATCGAAATTGTGGTCCATTGTCAGAAATTACTTTCAATACATGCCCTACATGAAATAAAAAATGTTTTACAAATGTCTTCGAAACAGATTTAGCAGTAGCTTTGCGTAACCGAGTGAAGGTAACAAATTTCGAAGTGAGTTCAACATCGACAAAGATGTAGCAAAAACCTCTATTAGTTCTGGGAATCGGTCCAAAAATGTCTACAGCGGCCATGTGTCTCAATTTAACAGGTACTGTGGGATGTAACGGAGGAATATGTGAAGTCGTGTCTGATTTAGCTTTCTGGCAGATTTTACATGACGCTAAAACTCGTCGAGTACGTTTCACCATGTTGGCAAAATAACAGTTCTGTCTCAGTATCAGAAAACATTTTCTGGCTCCATAATGTGCGTAACTCAAATGAGTATACCAAATTAATTTGTTAACAAGTTCTTCTGGAATGCATAATAACCAGTTCTTGCCATCATGGTGAGAGCGGCGGAACAGAATGTTATTGCGTACCGTGTAATGGTTTCTAATGGTAACGTTATTCTTATCTTGCCAAAGGTGCTTAATTTCTTTCCATACTTTGTCTTTACTCTGCTCTTGTGCTATGTCTCGTAATGACGATGAAATGAAATTTTCAAATGCGACATGTTGAATATACATGACGCTAGAATTTGCTTGGTAGAAGCTGGTTGCGATGTTTTGCTGATTGTTGCAGAGAGAACGGGATAGTGCGTCTGCTACAATATTTTGTGTACCGGAAATGTGAACAATTGTAAAATTAAACTCCTGTAAATAAAGTTTCCATCTGCTTAATCTGTCACTTGTAAATTTAGTGGAAAGTAAAAACTGGATAGCTCTGTGGTCTGTGTAAACGGTAGTATGTCTTCCATAAAGAAAATGCCTAAATCGGGTAAATGCCCATACAACACATAATGTTTCAAGTTCTGTAACAGAATAATTGCGTTCAGCAGGTGACAGAATGCGGCTTGCAAAGGCGATGTTTTTAATTACTGTATTACCGTCTTCTTCAATTTTCTGAAAAATGTGTACGCCTAAAGCTGTGTTAGAACTGTCGGTGACAATGGAAAAATTTCTGGTGAGATCTGGGTGTGATAAAAGTGGTGCGTTCAACAAAGCATGTTTCAAATTAACAAATTCAGAATGTCCTTGGCTATCCCAGGACCAAATAGCGTTTTTACTCGTCAGTTGGCACAATGTAGGGGCGTCTAAAGCACAGTAATGAATAAATTTACGGAAAAAGTTAATTAAACCCAAAAAGCTGCGTAATTGTTTCTTCGTCATTGGAACAGTGATGTCACGTAAAGCTTGAAGTTTTTCCAGGTCAGGCGCAATGCCTTCTGCTGGAATTATATGTCCAAGAAATTTTATGGAAGTTCTGCCAAAGTGCGATTTGTTAAGATTAACTGTGACTCCTTGTGCACGAAAAGTTTGCAACAGTGGTTCCCGAATCAGATTATGTTCCGACCAGTTAGCTTCTGCAATAAGAATGTCGTCTACATACATTGTGATTCTGTCTTTTAATTCTGTCGGAAGTATAGTATTCAAACCGCGAATAAATGCTGCTGAAGAAATTGTTAAACCGAACGGTAATTTGCAAAATTGATAACAGTCACCAAAACAGAGAAATGCTGTGTACTTTCTGCAGTTCGGGTGGAGCTGAATTTGCCAAAATCCCTATTTCAAATCTAATGTGGAATAAACAGCAGTACCATGAAATTTACTTATAAGTTCTTCTAGTGTTTGAGGGCGATCTGTTTCATTAATAATATTGTCATTGATGTGACGCGAATCAAGTACGAGCCGAAGTGATCCATCCTTTTTCTTAACAATATGGAGCGGCTTTATGTACCGACTAATTGCCGGTTCAATAATACCTTGGTAAAGCATAGCTTGCAATTCTTTCTTAACTTGTTCTCTGTGAATATATGGAACGGGATAATGTTTGGCTTTAAACGTGTCGTTCTGTTTAACTTGAAATTCATATATAAAACCGGACATAGTACCAGGGATGTTGTCAAAAACTGGAGCTTGCTGTAAAAGAATTTTGCGTAGCTCTGTGCGTTCGTCGTCTGTATTTGTACTGCTTTGCTTTACTTTTTCAGAAAACATTTGCATAATGTCATAGTCGGCTTCGTCTGGTGTATTGTAGTTGTGTACGAACGTATCTGTGAACAATGTGGAATGACAGTCTATGTTACGTGATTCAAAAATGACCTCTGTCCGATTAATTGTTTGTTCTTCTGCAGATAAAGAGTGCTGAAATTCTAATGCCAGTTGTACATTTTCATCCTTTAACATTGAATAGGAATTCTGAAAGTCAATAATTGCGTCGTGTTGTACCAAAAAATTCGTACCTAAAATAACGTCTGTTGTCAGTAAGGGAACAATCCAAAAAATTGAGTGGAACTTATGACCTGCAATACAAAATGATAAGTGTGTCTGTAATTTTACATCTACTCCTGTCTGAAAGTCTACTGTGTGTGTGTCTGTTTTTGTTTTAAGATCGGAGATTTCATCATGCAATTCGGTGTTCAACTGTTTAATAGTATTGATTTCGTCTGATACTGTAGCAATGTTATTGTCTACGTATATTTTTGCTTTCGTAAATAATTTACGCTTATCTTCCTGTCTCTGTGCAGTAATTGATTCCATGACTTGTTTCGTTACTTTGTTCTGTTCCTGCATGAATTTACGGTAACGCGTTTCACTGTTTTGTAGGTGGTGATTAAAACGTTCGTCAATTAGGCTGTTCTGTTGTTCGAATTTCTTGTCTATTTTCGCATCCAGTGTGCGTGAAAGTTCTGCTGACATTAATTTAAACTCGTCGCGAAACTGTGTTGCGTTTTCAGAACATTGTTCAGCGACTGCACTAATTTCATCTCTAAGTAATTTGGTTGTAGCTGCATGTGTATTACTTAATTCTTATGCCATAGATCTAATTTCTTCACTACTGTTCCTAGCACAAGCCTCAATTTCCTCACGTAATTGTTCTTTAGTATCATGACATTCCACGGCAACGGCTGCAATCTGTTCATTAATCTGTTTAATGTTCTCATTAATTTGTTTGATCGACCTGTCGTGTTTTTCATTCAACTGCTTGAAACTTTCATTAAGTTGTTTGTTCGATTCATTAAGTCGTTTTAAATTGTCGTCTTGTTCTTTCTTCGACTGTTCGAGATTTTCATTAAGTTGTAGCAATACTGACATAACTTGATCCACGCCAAAATTAGCGACTCTATTTTCTATGCTGTGTTTTGGTGTATCTGCATTTGTCCCGTTTTGTGTAACAATTAGGTCATTGTCTGATTCAGGAAGAGGTTTGCAAATCGGATGTGCTCTGTTGGTCACTACATCGGTATCAAATAAATCTGGCGTACTTTGAGTGCATTGTTCACCTTCGTTAGAAACAATTATCTGTTCGCTACGTAAATTTTGCAAATCAGCCGTGTCAAACTGGACAGCGTTCGTTGTAACGCAAAGTGACGCGCCATCAATTGTTAAATTTACAGTGGACACAATTGAATTTGTTCGCTCATCATTTAGATTAGAATCATTACTAGTGATCGGCACGCACTGATTATCTGTAATTAGAGGATTATCACTATTACACTGAGGGTCGCTTGTATTATCGGTCAAATTATTTGAATCGGCTTTTTCACTCATTGCACATCACGATGAACTGTTAGCAGTTTTTCGCGGCATTTTCACAAATCAAAGCTAAGCACAAAATCAAACAAAGACAAAGCAAAATGGAACAAATACAATTACAACAAAGAGCAATAAATTGCCGGTGATCTGTGAAAGAAAAAGTGACAAATTAGTAAATGCGTTGCGCCAGATGCAAACTACTTTTAATATTAGGTAAATAAGAGCAGATATATAACTGACTACTTCTCAGAAATTCACAAAAATACGATCCTGGCCGGTTGTCGACAAGTGTAACTCCCCACAAGATACCAAGTGTAACCTCCCCACAAAATAATTTCCGCAACCTCCCAGCAAAATAAAATAATATGAATAATATTCTCATTTAGTGTAACCTCCCCACAAGATAATTTCCGTAACCTCCCAACAGTAAGAAATATAATTATTTATAGCATTCAGCGTAACCTCCCACAGATAAATTCCGTAACCTACCAATAATACAATGCGACTAATCTCTCAATCAAACTGTCGCTCACTTATAACCTTTCAATAATTGACAGTCAATTTAACCTGGTAAATTTTGGACGTCAGCAGTGCTGCGTCATGGCCCTGATACATCATTCTGAATAAACTGAAAAATCTTACCTTAATTAGATCGCCGGATAACGCGTATATATCTGCTCCTATAAGAAATTTTCCTGGCGCAGCTAAGTGCAATGCTGGCCGATAGATTTGTCTTATGTAAAAGGAAAGAACTGATTTTTCTTTTCAATAATCGGGATGGCCAAGGATTGGAGAAAGTAGTGAATTCTTTAAATTGAGATGAATGTCAAAAGTTACTTTTTATGAGAAAGATTATTATTAACAGATTTTTTTAAAACATTTACATGGGACTTGATGTAACAATACTACATATGCGCGAGGCTGCTTTTACCTTAACCTACAACGCTCAGGCTCCGCCATCGCTGCACACGACCGGCCCAGCGAACACGATATACCAGACACGACTGCTCACTAGCAACTACTTACTGCTACTGCTACATAGTTCCTACTGCAGTCAACACTGCTCTTTGGTCTCAGATTCTCTTATAGCTTACATATCGCAGGCAGCGCGTGAGCAATACATCGAAATTACATCTGGTCGAGTGCGCTAGCAACATATTCTTTAATCATGGACCTGTTACAAGCATGTCTGGAGCAGTGGCTGTGACAGGACGTCCCGAGCATGGCTCATCATGAAGCTCTGCTTCTGTATTTCGTGAGGCTGTAACTTTTTTTACCCATCGCCCAACTGTACCATCAACTGCAGCATCGTCATACACTGCACACAAACGTTGTAGGATGTTCACCAAGGTTTCTTTTACTGCACACAAGAATTCAATAACAGCACGCTGCTTCTAATGCATGTAGACGCCATTTGGACGCTCTACTACGTCTCTGCTATCTGCCAGAATGGTTCTATACATCACCGGCGCACAGAACAAATATCAAATGTGAAGCACGAACAAGGAAGTTTGTCTATGTATATTAACGGCTTTTTTTAAAAAAATGTGGGGTATTACTTACTGAATGACCCTCGTTTATCACCACATTCCAAATCTTCGATTGTCTTCCTGTCTGGTTCCACAAAGCCTAGGATTCACTTCCGTGTAATGCTATGCTCCAGACGTACGCTCTCAGAAATTTCTTTCTTATATTAGGGCCAGTGTTGGATATCAGTAGACTTCTTTTGACTACGAATGTCATTTTTGCTTGGACTGGTCTACTTTTTATGGCCTCAATGATTGTCTAAATAGATTTTTTTACTACAAAATGCCTTCCATATCTGAATCGTATAGTTCATATAAATGTTAAAGACATAGATTAGTAGCTGCAGCCTGCGACCTTACCCGTGGTTAAACAGTTGTTCATAAAGAAATTTGCTGTTGAAAATCATTATCCACGCATATGCGCCATCACAAAAGTTATCTCTTGGATGTATTCCGGCGCAAGGCACATGCGGTCCATCAAACTGCAAGACATTGGAAAGAAGACCACCAGATTTTGAGACGATAAGAGATGCCCACAGAATACTTGACGCTCACGACTCACTCGTTTGTTTTTATTTCTGAATTTGGCCAAAGAACGTAAGACTTCTTGCCTTTTCTTCTACTGTCCCCCCAGAACCTCTTCATGCTTCAAATCTTTTTTCTTCCTCTATCCTCTTCGGAGCTGGTCCACTTGGGCATCTTGTTTGGTGGTTTCTTTTGAAATGTATGTACACTCTTAACTTCGACTCTGAACTCTCTTATTTTGAACCATCTGAGGTGTAATTCCACTTTCCGCTGCAACACTCTTCACCTCGTCTATTCATTCTGATGTGGCCTTTAACCGCACGATTTAGTTGAAGATCCTTTTGGTCAGTCTGCATTCATCCATTCTTAGTAGGTGTCTGAAGAACTTCAACCTCCGTCTCCTCATGGTATCCGTTTTGTTTTCAGTGTACTTGTAGCGATTTGCGTTTTTCCTTTTCTTCCATATCCCATGAGTAGTCTTCAGTGGTCCGACTGTATTCTTCAGAGGCTTCGTTTCGTTTTTCTTCGATTTCTTGAAGATCCTCCCTTTTTATTTAAAATAAGACACTCCGAAGCCTAAAATCCTTCACGTTGTACTACCGAGTCATCGTGTCTGAATTTGGCCTTGTATGATAACGTCCGTTTGTTGTATTTGTTCTACGCTAGCTGTGTCACCCATTTTCATAAGGAATTTTTTTTGCGAAACCGAATAGCGAACTACAAAATGTACCAGGTAAGGGAATAAATAATTTCACGACAGTTTGAGACACGTCCACCGCGGAAAAGACAGCAATTGTGTTGGTACGTGTGATGTGAGAAATCTACTGCAATACATCTCTGTAACCGACGTTCCAAGGGTCCTTGTTCTCTGTGTACATAGGTAGAGATTTATGGATCTCGATACACTCAGGCAACAAACGTAGATCTGTCCGTGTATAATATTGAGGGTGAAAAGAGGAAATTAATGTTTTTAATATGATAATATTAAACTTGCTGTTACTGAACTACTGTGCGTAGTGTCTACGTCATTTCGTATACGTAGTCAAGTTAACTGTCTAGTGGAGAAGCAGCTGTCGACACTGACGGTCACCTGTAAAATTCTTTAAATATAAGAGAAAGAAAACTTCTATAAGATCTTCTCGAATTGGGATACTACCATTCGTATTCGGTCATTTGATTATTGTCTGCGAGTGAAATGAGTTCTTTTTGGTAGAGGAAACTTTCTCTATGCTTTTGACCGTGTTATTGAAGCAGATTCTACAGTAAACATCGACCAACAAATGTTGGAAGACCAATGCAAGCTTGTCGTACATTACAGTTCATCACAGAATACTTTTGATCAAAAATAAGTACTCGAAATTACCTTTGAAATGCACCAGACTGTATTATGGCTGTCACTAAACACCACATTAACGTTACATATCGCTTGTGAATCACAAAAAAACACAAATTATACTATATGTCGGTTAACAATGAATGTTTAATGCACACACTTCATTCACGTCCTCTCGTTATCCTGTTTCGCATCGAAGTCCTGTCAGATAGTGATTTTCTTACATGCAATACTTAGTTAAGGAATAAATATTGCACTCATGGAGGCGAGACGCACGTATATTAACTTTGAACCAATAATAATAGGAAGGTCGCTGAACTGATCACCTTATCGATTACGAATCCTAAGCGCTAGTACGGGCCAAGGGATACTATGGTGTGCCCAGATGAATACGCACTGATTGAGAAGACCACGTTCAAAGTGAATTGAAGCGTTTGAACTATACAGGCACGTTCGATGGGATCGTAGCAATTCGTGGCATCAATAATTTCGTTTGTCAAAACAGATGCAAACCACTGTCAGCGCTAAGCTTCTTGCATTCATTTGATGGTTAACTTTCATGGATGATTTTTTAGTCACGTTAGTCATTCCACAGGAACATTAGTCACGTTGACCATCCCTCGGAAACAGAGGTTTTTCGGAACAGAAGGTGACCTATGTGTTAATTCAGGGTTTACGCTATATCTATTCCAAAATTCATCTAAACACGTCCATGCGCTTCAGCGTGAAGGAGTTTCAAACACAGTCACACCCTAACTCCTCCTCCTCCACATCATCATCATTTAAGACTGATTATGCCTTTCAGCGTTCAGCCTGGAGCATAGCCCCCTTATAAAATTCCTCCATGATCCCCTAACTTCAATATATATATACATATGGAATAAGCTTAACCCTTGTCTGACAACATAGCTTCTTGTGAAAGAATTTGTCGTATTGACTCCTACTCTACAAAGGCCTTCATTAAATGAAATGGATAGCGTCTCCTTCTCGTAATACCTCCGAGATTTTCCTCTGCCAACACATCATTCAGAGAGAAATTTGTGTGGTATTTAAACTGTTCTGTTGTTGTATCGGGAGCTCTACGACCGAGGGACAGTGGCTCGTCCATCGCGCACGCGTGTAGACACTGCCGCCAATCAGTCGGCCATCAGACGCATCACGTGGAGCCGCCTACCTAATATCTATTGCCGAGGCTGCCGGCGTAATGTCATGCATTAGTGGGGTGATCGACTATAATGCAGTCGCGGGCGCGGATTACGTTTGCCTCTCCCCCCTCCCACTTCCTCCTCTCCCCTCCCTCCCCCCTCAACACACCTCACTCCTCTCTATCCTGTGGCGCCCTCCGATCCCTTCACGGCGGCTCGTTCTGCCTCCTAATGGCTAGCCATATGACCAGCAGCAAACTGGATGAAGCGGTAATTCCGATGCTTTTTACACCTAAATGGACATTCCTGGGAAATAATGAATCGGTCGAGGTCGGATGACTTCGGGCCGGCACAGAAAGTTCCCACTCGCTGAAACTTTAACTGTTAGACAATAGAAAACGCCGTAGAACTGTAGTAGAAAATGAGAATTCATTGTTGATTCCAGTGTGCTTCCGAAGCTGCTACTACCTACCACTACCAATAGTTTCCTTTTGTTGATATTCGTCATACACTGCTGGAAATGGAAAAAAGAACACATTGACACCGGTGTGTCAGACCCACCATACTTGCTCCGGACACTGCGAGAGGGCTGTACAAGCAATGATCACACGCACGGCACAGCGGACACACCAGGAACCGCGGTGTTGGCCGTCGAATGGCGCTAGGTGCGCAGCATTTGTGCACCGCCGCCGTCAGTGTCAGCCAGTTTGCCGTGGCATACGGAGCTCCATCGCAGTCTTTAACACTGGTAGCATGCCGCGACAGCGTGGACGTGAACCGTATGTGCAGTTGACGGACTTTTAGCGAGGGCGTGTAGTGGGCATGCGGGAGGCCGGGTGGACGTACCGCCGAATTGCTCAACACGTGGGGCGTGAGGTCTCCACAGTACATCGATGTTGTCGCCAGTGGTCGGCGGAAGGTGCACGTGCCCGTCGACCTGGGACCGGACCGCAGCGACGCACGGATGCACGCCAAGACCGTAGGATCCTACGCAGTGCCGTAGGGGACCGCACCGCCACTTCCCAGCAAATTAGGGACACTGATGCTCCTGGGGTATCGGCGAGGACCATTCGCAACCGTCTCCATGAAGCTGGGCTACGGTCCCGCACACCGTTAGGCCGTCTTCCGCTCACGCCCCAACATCGTGCAGCCCGCCTCCAGTGGTGTCGCGACAGGCGTGAATGGAGGGACGAATGGAGACGTGTCGTCTTCAGCGATGAGAGTCGCTTCTGCCTTGGTGCGAATGATGGTCGAATGCGTGTTTGGCGCCGTGCAGGTGAGCGCCACAATCAGGACTGCATACGACCTAGGCACACAGGGCCAACACCCGGCATCATGGTGTGGGGAGCGATCTCCTACACTGGCCGTACACCTCTGGTGATCGTCGAGAGCACACTGAATAGTGCACGGTACATCCAAACCGTCATCGAACCCATCGTTCTACCATTCCTAGACCGGCAAGGGAACTTGCTGTTCCAACAGGACAATGCATGTCCGCATGTATCCCGTGCCACCCAACGTGCTCTAGAAGGTGTAACTCAACTACCCTGGCCAGCAAGATCTCCGGATCTGTCCCCCATTGAGCATGTTTGGGACTGGATGAAGCGTCGTCTCACGCGGTCAGCACGTCCAGCAAGAACGCTGGTCCAACTGAGGTGACAGGTGGAAATGGCATGGCAAGCCGTTCCACAGGACTACATCCAGCATCTCTACGATCGTCTCCATGGGAGAATAGCAGCCTGCATGGCTGCGAAAGGTGGATATACACTGTACTAGTGCCGACATTTTGCATGCTCTGTTGCCTGTGTCTATGTGCCTGTGGTTCTGTCAGTGTGATCATGTGATGTATCTGACCCCAGGAATGTGTCAATAAAGTGTCCCCTTCCTGGGACAATGAATTCACGGTGTTCTTATTTCAATTTCCAGGAGCGTATAATCTTTTTTCAAGACCGTGTCCATCCCGTTCCTTTTCTCTTGATCGTCCCTGGCCGTGCCAGGCACAATTAGATTGTCATCTGCAAACCTCAAATATTTTATTTGTTCTCCCTGAACTTTCATTCACTTTCAAACAATTTCCCTGGTTTCGTCTGTTGCCTGCCTAATGTACAGATGGAATAGCATGGAGCATAGATCACAATCCTGTCTCAATTTCTCAGCCACTGCTTTCCTTTCATCTCCTTAGACACTTCTAACTGCAATATGGTCTTTGTAAAAGTGGCAGACAACTTTTCGCTACCCTTGCTATCTTCAAAATTCCGAAGAGTGTGTTCCAGTTAAAACTGTTAAACGCTTTATCTAAATCTACAAGTGTTATGAAGGTATACCTTTCTTCAGTCCTTCTTCGAAGTAAGTCGTAATGCAAGTATAATCTCACATTTTCCCACATTTTTCACCTGTCCAAGTGGATTTTCCCTCAGATAGGCTTCTACCAGTTTATCCTTTCTTACATATACAGTTAGTGTCAATATACCGATACAGCTGTCAGCACCTGCTATCTTTGGAACGGTAATTGTATCTTGCATACCAGATGGAGTAGTTTGAACATACCTGGCTCTTCCAAAGATCTCAGTAATTATGAGGAAATACCGTTAACTCCAGGAGACGTGTTTCGACTTAGTTCTTTGGAGTTCTCATCAAATCTTGTTCAACTGTTCAAATGTGTGTGAAATCTTATGGAACTTAATTGATAAGGTCATCAGTCCCTAAGCTTACACACTACTTATCCCAAATTATCGTAAGGACAAACACACACACCTATGCCCGAGGGAGGACTCGAACCTCAGTCGGGACCAGCCGCACACATCAAATCTCCTCATTTTCTTCTTCTCTTCCTTTAATATTGTCATGATGTTGGTTTCCTTATATATTCCCTCTATACATTGATTCCAGCTTTCAGCCGTCTCCTGTTTGCTCTGTACGCGTTTATTATCTGAGCTTATTCAAGTACGTCCACTTACTCCAGGCAACAGCCTTGCCGCAGTGGATACACCGGTTCCGGTCAGATCACCGTAGTTAAGCGCTGTGGGGCGTGGGCGGCGCTTGGATGGGTGACCATCCGGGCCGCCATGCGCCGTTGCCATTTTTAGGGGTGCACTCAGCCTCGTGATGCCAATGGAGGAGCTACTCGACCGAATAGTAGCGGCTCCGGTCAAAGAAAACCATCATAACGACCGGAAGAGCGGTGTGCTGGCCACATGCCCCTTCTATCCGCATCCTCGTCTGAGGATGACATGGCGGTTGGATGGTCCCGGTGGGCCACTTGTGGCCTGAAGACGGAGTGCTACTTACTCTAAAGGTCTCTTCAATTTTCCTACATGCAGCATCAATCTTTACCATAGCAATCCTCGCATCTACTGCCCAGTATTGTTCTTCTGGATAGTCTTGTTTTGCCGGTTAGCACTTCCTATGAGCCACATTTTTTAGGCGACTGTGTTCCATTTTACCTGTTACATTTGCGATTTGTACACTGGTGTCCAAAATTAAAGCAACAAACTGTTATTTCCCTGTCTTGCGTCTAATTCGTGATATAATCATACAAACTGTCAACAGATGCCAGTTCGAGCGTGTTCCACAAGGAAAATAGCCTTCCGGTCAACGGACAACCACGCTAACGATACCGTCAGAGTACCTATCAAGCCTCGGGTTCCCGGGTTCGATTCCCGGCGGGGTCAGGGATTTTCTCTGCCTCGTGATGACTGGGTGTTGTGTGCTGTCCTTCTAGCAAGTTCTAGGGGACTGATGACCATAGATTTTAAGTCTCATAGTGCTCAGAGCCTATTGAACCTATATTGAACCTATCAAACGGAGTAGTGTTTGCCGAATAGTGCCGCATCCAAAATCGCTGTCTACACAGGCAGAGACAGTGCAATATGGCACAGAGAAGACACCTAACAGACACTCTGCGGTGGAGGGCCATAGGGAGAATGGAAGCAGAACAGTCGCACAATTATATGGTCCGATGGCTTAATGTGAATCGTTTTGTTGTTCCTCGGAAGTGGCAACAGTTTATAGAGACCGAAACTGTATCCCAAAGACAAGGACAGATCCGTCCACGTGTGACGTCAGAAAGACAGGACCGTTATTTGCTTTTGAGGGCACGGTGGTACTGCCTTAACACTGCACGCCAACTGGCATCTGACCTCACAGCATCCACTGAACATGTTGTATGGAGGCAAACGGTGTACAGAAGGTTTCGACAGAGTGGCCATTACTGTCGGAGACCTGCTGTATGCTTGCCTCTGACGCTTCTTTATAGAAGGGAACGTCTAGAGTGGAGTCATCAAAATGCTACCTGGATGGTCGGTCAGGGGACTAATCTGTTTTTCATAGATGAGCCCCAGTTTGGTCTGGAGAATGATTCTCAACGGATTCACGTCTGGAGGGAACGTCGAACGGAATTTCGGGAACAAAACATAATGTAAGAGTCCGATAACCTGGAGGATTCGTAACAGTTTGGGCAGTATGGGTGAATCAGCAAGGTGTAACTGTTGCCAGATATCATGACAAGATACTTGGTCCTCATGTGCGGTTCTTGTGAGGTCTATTGGCCCACATTTCGTATTCATGGACGATAATGCCCGACCTCCTAGAGGACGGGTGGTTGGTGTTCACTGAGAACACTATCACGATTTGAATTTCGTAGAGCATGTCTGGGATGCACTAGGGATACTGGTTACATCACGTCAGCATCCACCAGCCACTCTGCAAGACTTGCGAGCATCTCTGCAGGAAGACTGGGCCTTATTGCTTCAACTTGTCCCATCATTGTCAGGCCTGTATTGGTGCCAGAAGTGGTCACACCCCATACTGAGAATATTAGCCAGTTGTCAGAATGTGTGTGCAAATCCGTTAAGTTGAAAAAAAACGAAGAATTTCTTTGTCTACCGTTGTGCATGTTTAAATTGTTTACGTTCTGTATTCTTTGCATTGTTTCTTCTTTACAATCATCTGTCTGTGCTGTTTCGTGGCAAAATACACGAAACTTTGCAAACCGCTTCTTGCTTTAATTTCGGACACCAGTGCATGTTTTACCCTTTCGTCAATCAGTGCAATATCTCGTATAGAAATTAGGGACGTGGAATCGTCAAGTGGTATGGCCAAATATGGTGGCTTGAATTTTATCTGGATTAATTTGACTTTTTTTAGTCGTCGCACCACTCTTCTAGAAGATTGGGGCGAAGTTAAAGAGAGTCACGGAAGGGGGTTAAGTGTGCGGTGATAGCTGCGTTGTCGTGAGAGTAATTGTGCAGGCGTCCATGGCACTCACGGTCAGAGGTGTTCGGTACCAGCGATGTGTACAGAGCTGTAAAGAATCTGAAATGGGATTCTTATAACTAGCTGACGAACAGAGCTATCGGTCTGATGTTCTGAGCATTCTGAAATATAGAAGCGTACTATACCTTATGTGGACACATGTGGGATTGTATCGGTAATAATTACCACGACTTTCCAACACCAGTGTTGTATTTACAACTCTGAAGCGTAGGGAGCACAGCACCGGTAACGAGGGAAGACTGCAGGACGAGCTCACGTACGATAAATAAGTGACAGTCAAATAAAAACAAAACACCCTACACCATGGAATGTTTCCATTCAAAAGTAATCACCATACATGTTAAGACATTTACCCCACTGGGAGACAAGGCGATCAGTTCCTCTTTCGTAAAACGCCGTCGGTCACTGATGGACCCATAACCGCAGCCAGTGTTTCACCTCCTCGTCCGACTGAAACCGACGTCTGCTCATGTCTTTCTTCATCTCGCCAGAGATGTGAAAATCACACTGTGAAAGATCCGGGCTGTACGGATGTTGTTGCTGTCGTTGACCACAAAATCGCTGAACCGTAGCCTTTCTTCTGATTGGCAGTGTGAGGGTTGGCGTTATTAAGTAACTTGACGGAACTTGAGCTATGGATCTGTTTGGTGGAGGAGAAGTGGGATGTTTCCACTGCTGACTTTGCCGTTTGCACTCGGGCTCCAAGTGGCAGCAACACTTGAGGACGCGACGACCTTCTTCTTCGATTACAGATGCCCTCTGCGTGGGACCACAATCAGTGCGCAGATCTATGAAGACCCTCTGAGCAAACTACGACGGTCCATAAAGTCAAACGATCAGGAATGCAGTCGGACGGAGTCATCCTGCCGCATGGTAACGCCTGCCCCCACCTTCCAACCTGACGGAGTCTACCTTCAGCGGTCTGGACATCCTCCATATATCTACATCTGCATGGTTATTCTGCAGCGGTCTGGACATCCTCCATATATCTACATCTGCATGGTTATTCTGCAATTCACGCTTAAGTGCCTGACAGAGGGTTCATCGAACCATTTTCATACTACTTCCCTACCTTTCCACTCTCGAATGGGACGTGGGAAAAAGGAACACCTAAATATTGCCCTTCGAGCTATTATTTCTCTTATTTTATTATGATGATCATTTCTCCTTACGTAAGTGTGTGTCAACAAAATATGTACGCATTCGGAAGAGAAAGTTGATCTTGGAAATTTCGTAAATAGATCTCGTCGCACAGAAAACCGCCTTTGTTTAAGTGACTGCCACCCCAACTTTCGTATCATATCAATGACGCTATCACCCCTGTAGAGCGATAACACGAAAAGAGTTGCCCTTCTTTGGACTTTTTCGACGTCCTCCGTCAATTCTACCTGCTAAGGATCCCATACCCTGCAGGAACATTCTAGCAGTGGACGGACAAGTGTAATGTTGGCTGTCTCTTTAGTGGGTTTGTCGCATCTTCTATGTGTTCTCCCAACAAAAGCGTAGTCTTTGTTTCACCTTCCCCACAATATTATCTATTTCCTCTTTCCAATTTAAGTTGCTCGTAATTGTAATTCCTAGGTATTTAGTGGAATTGACAACCCTTAAATTTGCGAGATTTATCGTATACCCAAAATGTATCGGATTTTTAATACCCATGTGGATGACCTCGCAATTTTTTCTGTGTAGTGTCAATTTCCACTTCTCACACCATACAGAAATTCTCTCAAGATCATTTTGTAACTGGAATTGATCGTTTGATGGTTTTACTAGACGCTAAGTTACGGCGTCATCTTCAAAGAATCTGAGAGGCTGCTCAGATTAGCACCTAGATCATTTAAATAAATCAGGAACAGCAGAGGGCCTATGACACTACCTTACGGAACGCCAGATATCACTTCTGTTCTACCCGATTATTTTCCGTCCATCACTACGTACTGTGACCTCTCTGAGAGGAAATCACGAATCCATTCACACGACTGAGACGATACTCCACATGCAGGCAATTTGATTAATATTCGCTTGTGAGGAACGGTATCAAAAGCCTTCTGGAAATCTAGGAATGTGGAATCGATCTGAGCTGCGTTGTTGGCAGCACTACTTCATGGGAATAAAGAGCTGGCTGTGTTGCACAAGAACGATATTTTCAGAATCCGTGTTGGTTATGTACCAATCTGACGGAATCTACGCTTCAGTGGTCTGGACATCCTCCACACAACCCGGATCTTTCACCGTGTGATTGTCACGTCTTTGGCGGACTGAGGAAAGAGATGTGTGGGCGTCGGTTTCAGTCGCATGAGGAGCTGCAAGAGAGAGAGAGGTTCTGGTGGATCCGTCGGCAGCCAACCGCCTCCTATGCAACACGACTTGTTCACCTCGTCTCCCAGTGGGATAAATGTCTTAATGCGTGTCTATAACTCTACCACCACTATCGTAATTAGTATGCTTTTACCTAAGTAACAGAAAACCCTGTCCTTATGTTGTCACGTATAACCCTCTTACTAAATTTAGTTTAGTTTCCAAATAATGTACACTATAGGAGGACAGCCCTGTTAATAGGAAAAGCTAACCAATAAAGTTACCCTTTTTACAGGATTTGACCGTCTGTTGTGTCCAATGAGTAAGTAAATCAGACTATTCAATTCTTTTCCTAAGATCTTACACAATGGTTAGAAAGAAACGCAGTACTAGTAGTATTATATTGATGCTAGGACAACTCAGTTTCAAGTTCCTTCAGTGGTTTAAAATATGTACTAACGGTCACCAGCCTATCCAGGCAATGAAACAGCGAAGCATTGGAAAAGCAGAAGTATGAATTTTGCCTACTCTCTTACTACTGTCTAAGTTGCTCTTCAAATATACAATGTTGATGAAGACACTGGATTTATTTGACTACTGAACCCTTATACATTACGTTTTTAAAAGAGAAAAAGTCCAGTAGATAACTTCAAGGAACCTAAAAAAAATTTGGCCAATGCGACGTTTACAAAAGCACTTTCCATAACCAACAAACTTAGATACTAGAGTACTTAGATACTAAAGCACACACTTTTGATAATGGACATTTCACTTAAAGAAAACCTCTTTATTACTAGAGTTTACTTTCAAAGGCTATTATTACTTTTAGAACTAAGGTTGTACAGTCATTTAACAGATTCTAGTAGCTTTGGCTGACTTTGACTGCAACACTTTGCAATAGTTAAGAAAACTTTTAAAACATGAATAGTTTAACTTTATTTCTCTGTAATTTACTAAAGCATGGACGTGTTATTACTGTAACTAAAATTTCCATTACGCCTTTCATTGAAACAATTAAGACAACTTTCCTTTAACTATTGCTCAAGATGAAAACATTTATGAACTCTTTAGTTTTATGGTCCAAAATTTCATTTAAATTCATCCTAATCAGTTTCCACTCTTCCACTATTGAGACGTAATTTCATTACTACATGATTTAGTCCGTCCCACATATATCTCATTATTTACACAAAAACAATTTAAATGGTGCCTCTTTATACTAACTTCGCTCTTCATAAGCCTGTAAAACTGCATACTCGGATGAACACCAGGAAGGAACACTATAAAGGTGTATGATTAGGATAAAATAAGAGGGTAAACCAGTTTTTAAATTAATGGTTGACCTGTACAAAAGTAAAATACAACAAACATCTTATGCGGTTGCTGTAGGCTTGAGTGTGGCAAACATTTATGACGGCTACACTACCCACAGTGTAGCCTGCAAGTATCTTGCTGTATGGGCTCAATTTCTCTTCATGGCGTTGTTCGATTTTACTTACACCAGCCCAACAACTCGCAGCTATGACGTAAGCTGTTTGCTGTCTTCATTCGAGCCATTTTTGTGCAAATTACCAGGCAAAGATTCTCCTGCTCCACAAGGGTGTTGCCTCAGTCACTGCTGCCTACAGACTGTGTGACTTACTTCCCGTGCTTACTCTAGGTAGCGCACCAATTTGCCCTTGCCACCTTTTCCAGTCCCCAGAGACACTTTCATTTCTAACAAAACCACACAGGCTATTACATAACACCTACTTCTTATATTGTTCCAAAGCGTGACCATTTCTTATAACTGTCAAATTTACATAAACATGAACAGTTTATACACACGAATATTTTTAAATACAAAATGTTATCAGAAAATTATTTAACGTAATAAACAATTTACATATTGTTTTCCATACATTCTCACATACAATGTAAACAACTTCAACCTTAAGTATAGTACACTTTACTTTACATATACAGAAGATATACACTCCTGGAAATGTAAAAAAGAACACATTGACACCGGTGTGTCAGACCCACTATACTTGCTCCGGACACTGCGAGAGGGCTGTACAAGCAATGATCACACGCACGGCACAGCGGACACACCAGGAACCGCGGTGTTGGCCGTCGAATGGCGCTAGGTGCGCAGCATTTGTGCACCGCCGCCGTCAGTGTCAGCCAGTTTGCCGTGGCATACGGAGCTCCATCGCAGTCTTTAACACTGGTAGCATGCCGCGACAGCGTGGACGTGAACCGTATGTGCAGTTGACGGACTTTGAGCGAGGGCGTATAGTGGGCATGCGGGAGGCCGGGTGGACATACCGCCGAATTGCTCAACACGTGGGGCGAGAGGTCTCCACAGTACATCGATGTTGTCGCCAGTGGTCAGCGGAAGGTGCACGTGCCCGTCGATCTGGGACCGGACCGCAGCGACGCACGGATGCACGCCAAGACCGTAGGATTCTATGCAGTGCCGTAGGGGACCGCACCGCCACTTCCCAGCAAATTAGGGACACTGTTGCTCCTGTGGTATCGGCGAGGACCATTCGCAACCGCCTCCATGAAGCTGGGCTACGGTCCCGCACACCGTTAGGCCGTCTTCCGCTCACGCCCCAACATCGTGCAGCCCGCCTCCAGTGGTGTCGCGACAGGCGTGAATGGAGGGACGAATGGAGACGTGTCGTCTTCAGCGATGAGAGTCATTTCTGCCTTGGTGCGAATGATGCTCGTATGCGTGTTTGGCGCCGTGCAGGTGAGCGCCACAATCAGGACTGCATACGACCGAGGCACACAGGGCCAACACCCGGCATCATGGTGTGGGGAGCGATCTCCTACACTGGCCGTACACCTCTGGTGATCGTCGAGGGCACACTAAATAGTGCACGGTACATCCAAACCGTCATCGAACCCATCGTTCTACCATTCCTAGACCGGCAAGGGAACTTGCTGTTCCAACAGGACAATGCATGTCCGCATGTATCCCGTGCCACCCAACGTGCTCTAGAAGGTGTAACTCAACTACCCTGGCCAGAAAGATCTCCGGATCTGTCCCCCATTGAGCATGTTTGGGACTGGATGAAGCGTCGTCTCACGCGGTCTGCACGCCCAGCACGAACGCTGGTCCAACTGAGGCGCCAGGTGGAAATGTCATGGCAAGCCGTTCCACAGGACTACATCCAGCATCTCTACGATCGTCTCCGTGGGAGAATAGCAGCCTGCATTGCTGCGAAATGTGGATACACACTGTACTAGTGCCGACATTGTGCATGCTCTGTTGCCTGTGTCTATGTGCCTGTGGTTCTGTCAGTGTGATCATGTGATGTATCTGACCCCAGGAATGTGTCAATAAAGTTTCCCCTTCCTGGGACAATGAATTCACGGTGTTCTTATTTCAATTTCCAGGAGTGTAGTTCCAATATGCGAAAATCTTAAACCAAAAAAATAAAAAAAAATTAGAGGAGCCATGAACAAAAGGTGTTATATGTGGTGGTTGCTCTTGGATCGAACCACTCCATGGCCCCGTTGTGACGGGTGTTCAGTTTTCATTAGACTTCCCCTCAGAATCTTAGGCGAAGCTACTGAATAAGGAGGATGATGTAGAGAGGTCTTTCCTCAAAGGTAGGCCAGATCCCCACCGAGGACAAAGTCCCAGTGATCTTCCGCGCTGTACTGAAGACGGTAGAGGTTCATGGGTCCATAAAAACGTTTTTAATGATCAAATATCCTGGCGTTCACTAGGTCCCCGCGAATGCGAAACTCGCAGCTCTCACTACCCAGTACACGCACTTTGGCAGAGCACTGACACCAGTACGCGGTGTCTGAAACTGTTGAAAAGTCAGTGTTGACTTTAGTCTTCTGCGACACAGTTGTGGTAGAAGAGCAATGGGAAGGATTTATTTAATGATGATTGTGGTTTCAGCACGAGAAATCTCAGAAATTCGGCCCTTGTTTTGACAAGAGACGCTGCTTAAATCACGTGAACCTGGCGTTTAATTTGGGCGTATTCCTACCCGTCTCATACCACCTGCGTCCAACCTCCTAACTCTTCCTAATGCTCCTCCTCCACCCATTTCCTATTTGATCGCTCAAGGTACAAACGAAAGCGACGACTAGAGGGCAGTGAAACAAGAAAATAATAACAGTAAACGTAGCTCCAGACGCCAAAGGCTGCTCCTGTGTGACGCACGCATAAATGCAGCCATGGCAATGTTATAACACCGTTAATGTCTGAGGCTACTTTTGTGCTGCTGCTGAGGTAAGTACATGATGGTGCACCGGCACACTTTCATGTCGCTGCTCGGGAATACGCAGTACGAATAATCGACGACTTGCGTGTCGGTCGTGGCTTGGCAACTGAGTGTCATTGAACTCCAGGAACTCATTCTGCATAATTATCAATGCATTCGGAGTACGAATGGCATCTTAGAACGTGTACCGGAACGATGAGGATACGAGCTGTAGCCTGTACGCACACGAACGGTGGCCATCATCAACGTCGATATGCAGTAGGATTTTCGAACATATATTGTGTTCAAACATTATGAATTACCTTGAAGAGAACGGCTTATTGGCACACAGTCAATACGGATTTACAAAAACATCGTTCTGGTGAAACCCGAATAGCTCCTTACACACACGAAGTGCTGAGTGCTACTGACATAGGATTTCAAATTGACGTGGGATTTCAAATTGTTTCTCCATTTCTAGATTTCCAGAAGGTTTTTGACACTGAACACAGCAGAGGCTTGTAGTGAAATAGCGTGCATGTGGCATGCCGTCTCAGCTGTTTGACTGGATTCGTGATTTCCTGTCAGAGAGGTCACAGTTGTCAATAATGGACGGAAAGTCGTCGAGTAAAACAGAAGTGATTCCTGGCATCCCTAAGGTATTGTTACAGGTCCTTTGCTGTTAGGAGGCAATCTGAGAAGCCGTCATAGGTTGTTTTCAGATGATACTGTCCCTTATCGTCTGGTAAACTCATCAGAAGATCAAAAGAAATTGAAAAACGATTTAGAAAAGATATTTATACGATGCGGACATTGACAATTGACCCTAAATGACGACAAGTGTGAGGTCATCGACATGAGTGAGTCTGTTAAACATCGGTTACGTGATAAATCAGTCAAACCTAAAGATCTTAAATTCAACTGATTACGCAGGAATTACTTCAATTGGAAAGAACACACAGAATATGTTATGGGGAAGGTATACCAAAGACTGCCTTTTATTGGCAGGACTCTTAGGAAATGTAACAGATCTACAGAAGAGACTGCCCACATTACTCTTGTCAGTCCTTTTTTGGAGTACTGCTGCGCGGTGTGGGATCCTTATTAGACAGGTAAGATAGTACATGGAGAAAGTTGAAAGAAAGGCAGCACGTTTTCTGTTATCGAGAAAAAGATGAGAGAGTGTCACGTACATGATGCATGATTGGATTGGACACCATTGAAACAAAGGCGCTTTCTTTTATGGCGGCATCTTCTCACGAAATTTGAATCACCAACTTTCTCCTCCGAATGTGAAAATATTTTTCACGCCAATTTACGTAGGGAGAGACCATCACCATAGTAAAATAAGGGAAATCAGAGCTCGCAAGACGTAATTGTTCAGTTTTCTGCCCGCTGTTTTAGACTGGAAAAATAGAGAACTGCTGTGATGGTGGTTCAATGACCCCTGTTCCAGACACTCAAGTGTGATTTGCAGAGTATCTCTTTGGATGCAGAATTGGAGATCTTGCGATAATGTATTTGTCCTTAGGTACATGTCTGCAGTTAAGATACTCTGGTACTCTGTTATCAGGTGTTCACATACTCAGTCGCAAAACATCGTATCGGGGAAACAATTGCTTTCTGGACCTATATTTATCAAGATGATTTGCTTGTTTCGTTGTCTTTTTGTTTGTTCCATCCGTTTGTTCTTGTAATAGCCAAACAGCCTACAACCGTTGAAATGAAATTCTTGATGATGGGAAAGGAATTAATGTAGATGTGATGTTATAAAAATATAACAGCCATGACCTGTCAGAAATGCAAAGTCAGAAACGTTAAGCCTATGTTGCGTCTAATAAAAAACTTAGTCGGACAGGGACTCGAACCCAGAGAGTCCGATCCACCTTTGGTGCTTTTTTCCCTGTCATATTGTAGAATTCCCCCGGCGGCGGCAAAACGCAATTACACTTAAGTTCTGCTATACGTTTATTTCTTTTCGTTTCATATATTTTGCAATCGACTAAGCGCTCTCGTGAGCGAACCATATTTCTGTTATAGAGTAATTTTCACTTACCACCCACGAAGAACGACAGAGAAAGGGGACTAGAAATCTCAAACTGCCATCCTGTGTCAGAGCTACAGAGCGGACAAATTTTAGAAGCGCATTCGTAGTGGGAACGGATTGTGAAATACTGGCAAGTTTTTTATCGTATTTCCTTTGCCTACATTATTTAAACAACCAGTCGCTCAAATCCTTAGTGAAAAATATAGTACCTAGAGCATAGTGTACCTAAGAACACATGTTTTTAGTCCTGTACTTCAGTCTAGCGATTAATTTTAGAACCACACGAAGAAATCCGCACTGGAGACCGCCATAATCAATTTCGGCCATTTTCTGCAGTTTTTGTTGTTGCTAGACACGATGCTGTGTTTTGTGCAGCATTTGTAAATCTTTAACATTGTAGAAATTTAAATTCTATATAAATATTAAAGTTATTTGAAATTGTTGTTCATTCTTTAGCTGCAGAATTTTATGGAAAATAAAATTCTATGAACTTTTAAAATTAGTTTTATTACTTGTTCGTCGGTTGCCATCTTGTGCCTAGAAACAGCAGGATGTCTTTTGCTATGGAACATGGGATACTCGTCAATGAATTGAGTTTCGTTATTTTAATAATTCGCCTGTCTTCAAAATGGAAATTTGTGTTAGTTCTCAATAAAGTAACCTGAGCGAGGGAAGCATTGTGCGCCACGGGTCTGTGAATCGTGTAAACGTAAACTGTGTTCTGTAAGTGATCGCATATTAACTGCTTGTGTACAGTATTCTCTGAGGCGAAATGTGGGGTCAAGTGCACCATTTGCCTACAGAGCGTGGGAAACAGCCTGAGAACCACACTAAGTCTGGCCGGTTAATAAGCCGCGTGGTAGTTAGTTAAATGTGTGGAATGCGAAATATTTACAAGTGCCCCGTAAAATAAATCCTCAATAAAAACCGTATAAAATGTCTGCTTACAGCGGTCTGTGGTGGGTATTTCTTCATGTGGTTCTAAGCTAAGTCATTACACTACAGCATCGACAAAAAAATCATTTTGTGCTCCTGGGTAAACAACTCCCTTCGTACATCACTTTTCCCTACGAGATGGGATAAAAATAGGGAATAATATAGTAGGAGAAGCAATGTGATGTTTTTATACTTGGAAGGATCAGAAACCTTTTGGCCCACAACCAATAACATGCTCTAACAGAGTGGTGAGTTTCTCCGTAAGTGAAAGTTCTATCAGCTTTTTCGACTTCTTTTATACACCGTGAACCACTGGACAGCCCAACGAGATAACCCCTTTGAGTGCAGAACTGTACCTGAGTTACGTGTTTGCTTGCATTTGGTGTAGAAGGGCAAACATTAGTGGCTCTTGAATGAGATTTTCACTCTGCAGCGGAGTTTGGAAGGTAGTAGGTGAGATACTGGCAGAAGTAAAGCTGTGAGTACCGGGCGTGAGTCGTGCTTCGGTAGCTTAGATGGTAGAGCACTTGCCCGGGAAAGGCAAAGGTCCCGAGTTCGAGGCTCGGTCGGGCACACGGTTTTAATCTGACAGGAAGTTTTATTAGCGGCTCTTTCTCCATTTTGCGTGACAGTTTTTGCGGCCCATTTATCTTGTTGCTTTTGATGACATTCCACACAAGTCCTTTTCGATAAAGAGGAACAGTTCATAATTATATAAAAAAGGGTTCATAATATAAATCATACTTACTCTTTTACTATGGTACTATCGAAAATATTTTAAAAATGTGTTGCAATTACGTTTCCTCTATTCCTATTTCGTTCTTCAGCCGTAGAATCTTTTAAGAGTTTACACACTTTTATGTCTTCTGTCTCTAAAAAGAGTTTGAATGTTTGTTGGTAAAGCACTACCAGAGGATATCCGACACTGAATTAATTTCGTAGCTTGTTAATATGCTCTGTCGCAGCTGAGAAAATGTGGTTAAAATCTTCCTGGTTGCCACAATCTCATGAAGTAGATGTGACCATGTTGAGACGGAAAAGACGTTGCCGAAATCTCTCCAGATGGTATCGAAATCATGTCATTCCCACCATAAAGTTTATGCTGTGTCTCAAATTTCGATTCCAAGGACGTGGTGGGAGATGACATACCTCTGCTGCGTAGTGTCTCCATTTAATTTCATAAGACCGATGGAGGTTTCCATAAGGGCACTGTGAAACTCAGCTTGCCCTTTTCTCACACAATATACTGAGAACTATGGATAACGGACAACAGGCAGATTCCATGTTTCTAGATTTCAAGAAAGCATTTGACACGATACCCCATTGCAGGCTGTTAATGAAGGTACAAGCATATGCGACAAGATGACTGACATGTGAGTCGCTCCAAGACATCTTAAATAATGGAACCCAGTTCGTTGTACCCGACGACGAGTGTTCATCAGAGACCGTCAGAAGTGCCCCAGGGAAGTGTGATGGAACCACTGTTGTTCCCTATACTCATAAATGATTTGCCAGACAGGTGGACAGCAACTGCTGTTGTTTGCTCGTGATGCCGTGCTGTATGGTAAGGTATCGAATTTGAGTAACTGTACAAAACGACCTACACAGAATTTCCAGTTGGTGTGACGAATGGTAGCTAGCCCTAAATGAGGGAATCCAACTGGAATCTACGTATAAATGAGACTGGTCACTGCCAGTCTAGGCAAGCACACTCTGCTGTATCGTTCCACTGATTGGTCTCTGATGTCAAAATGTAATTAAGCTTGCAATGGACAATGGGAATGACTACTGCGAATACAAGGCTGCTATGAAAAAAGATGTTAGTGAAAACTATTGATAGGCTTCTGAATTTGCCGTAGCTGTTCAACGTTACCGATATAGCCGGTGAAAGACGAGATGCTGTCGTCTGCGTGCTTGTGCTGCTGAAGCTGCTAGGTTCGGTGCCACGTCATACAGCTGGAGGTGACCCCATGACCTCCGGTGAATGTTTCACGTCCGCAAAAGTATAAAGTTTCAACCGGGTGTCCTGACGTATTTGCAACTAACTGCTCTCTCCATAGAAGTGGAAGAGCTCCAGCGACTGTACTTTGCGATGGTCGAGAAGCAAGTCCAAGCCTCTCTTGTTGCTCAAAACCTTCCAAAAAATAGCAGTTTCCCCTGATGCTCCTGAGTAAGTCTATCATGGCCCAGCATTGGTTACTGTGTGAATCATGTTTTCCAACAAGGAGATTCGATCTTCCTCTACCAATCACTGCAGTGCAGTACAGATTCTGTTCTCTAAAAGAACATTACACAATACCTGGATGTCCTGCTGCCAAACCCCCGGTGCATTTCACAAGATGAGGAACGCTTCCCAGCGAAAACAAGCTCCGTCTTGTCCACAAAACGATTTCGTGGGCGCTGTTTTGGAGAGGCGTGGTTGCATCTAAGAAACGAAACATCTGGAAAAATCAGTCGTGCCGTCTCACAAGGTACGCTGTACTTGTAATAAACACATTAGATGGAGGCCAGCTCGACTCCGCTTTACCTAGACCAAGACACGGGATAAGGAGACCAGGCTCCCACACCACGTCCACTCACTAACAAAACAGTTAGGGCGGTGCCAGGATTCCCGGCGCCACCGGTTTCTAAAGGAGTGTCATTTCTCATTCAGGCACGGCGTTCCCACTTTCTTGCTTGGCCGATAGTGAAACAAGGCCGTCCGCCAGAATGACGGCCCATAAACCACTGCCCTGCAGGGCCCACGGGCAGTTTCGGTTACTCAGAGGATTCTGCTAACTAGCCTTCTGATTGGGGATAGTTGTAAAACTACCCCTAATGCAAGTCAACTCCAGAGTCCAAAAATATGTCTCTATAGCCGAGTTTAATTATACTACTGCTACTCAAGTCATGCCAGTACTGTGAGATCAACCAGTGGTTTACCCTAACCCTAATAGTCCATCAGATTAATTTCAATCAGGGAAAATTTAGATACAGCAAATGCGAATGAAATTGTATGATAATCACCAAAACAAATTGAAAGGGAAAGTGTATGACAGGTATTACCACTGCAGTGGCCTGCCCAGAAAGCACTGCTATCTTTCACAGTCAAGTCGCTCAAACAACTGGGCGTAACGTTGAAAAGCAATATGAGATGGAGAGAGCATGTGGGAACTGTGGTAGGGAAGGCGAATGGTTGGCTTCGGTTTATTGGGAGAATTTTAGAGAAAGGTGGTTCACCTGTAAAGGAGACCACATATAAGACTCTGGTGCGACGTGATCTTGAGTACTGCTCGAGTGTTTAGTATCCATTCCTGGTCGAATTGAAGGAAGACATATAAGCAATTCAGAGACGGGCTGTTAGTTTTGTTACTAGTAGGTTCGACCAACACATGTTAAGGAGGTTCATTGGAAACTAAAATGTGAGTCCCTACAGGGAAGGTGACGTTCTATCTGAGAAACTCTGCTGAGAAAATTTAGACAACAGGTATTTGTAGCTGACTGCCAAACGATTCTACTGCGACAACGTACATCCTGCGTAAACACGACGAAGATAAGACACACGGAGGCATACAGACAGTGGTTTATCCCTCGCCCTGTCTGAGATTGGAACATAGCTCTGTTTTAGATTGGAACAGAAGGGTAAATGACGAGTATTGGTGCAGAGTACCCTCCACCAGGCACCGAACGGTGGCTTGCGAAGTGTCTATGGAGATCTAGATGTAGATGTAGTTATCTTGCCATGCAGGCGATCGTCACATCGCTGTTTGTCACAGTTCACTCAAGCAGTGTACACGACTTCCTTGGTAACAGTGTGAACTTGATCGCCCTTCATTTCGCTGCGCGACTTTAACCTAAACAAGGTGATAGTCTTCTTTACGCGGGAAAGCTACTGAGCGGTTTCTAGAGTGTAGTAAAGTAGATAATATTTGGTGTTGTTGACTCCACAGCATTTTAATAGCGCCAGTGCAGTGCCAGAGTCTGATAAAATGATGGTCTCTTGTCGAATTTGCTTTACGTATTGAAGTTCGTAGCTGGCAGTTCTGTGGTGAGTATAGGCGCTGCTTGAGAGAGGCCACGCAAACTGCGGCTGTTGTTGAACAGCCGACTGTGTAAGCTGGCCAGTGGAGCGAGCGTTGCCTCGTGGCCACAGACGCTCCAGGCCGTGGGTGGCTGCGAGTGAAGGCGGTGGTAAAGACTGAGGAGGACCGCCCAACCGTCAGTGGAAGGGCCGCCCGCGGGGGTGCGTAGGAGGGCGGGCGTGGCTTCTGGAGTCGAGGCGAGCTCGTGTGCCGCGGCCGTCGTACTTGCTGGTGTGTATTGCATTGTGCGTAATATCTGGCGCTGGCAGCCGCGCCGCCTGCTTATTTGTCTCAACAAACAGCCGCATCCAGAGTTGCGAGCGGCGCCGCGCGATAACACCGCGGTCTGCGCTAGCGACTCTCAGGCGACCTGGCGGAACTAAAGTAGGGGTCGCGGAGCATGGGGGCAGCGGGATACTGCTGCACCCGTCCGATTCTCTGCTGTAGTCCACTGTGCGTTGCTCATTTACACGTCAGTTGGAACAAAGAAGTAAAATGTGTTGAGTAAACAGCTACCATGTAAGTGTTTTATGATTAAAACATTTTTTCGTATATTAAGACTTAGCACAACAACTGCCACTATTAAATAATACGAATTACAGACAACAGACAATCCACCCCTAGCTATATACAGGATGGAGAAAAACTCTTCAAATGGTTCAAAAGGCTCTGAGCACTATGGGACTTAACATCTGAGGTCAACAGTCCCCTAGAGCTTAGAACTACTTAAACCTAACTAACCTAAGGACATCACACACATCCATGCCCGAGGCAGGATTCGAACCCGCGACCGTAGCAGTCACGCGGCTCCGGACTGAAGCGCCTAGAACCGCTCGGCCACACCGGCAGGCAAAAATTCTGTCACGTCATGTGTTCCTAGACAGTAATGAACTGCAACAGAAGTGTATTGTATCTCGACAACGATTGATTCGTGGACCCATGTTTGTTGGAGCTTTTTAGCTACTTTTGGCCAGTACTTTCCATGTGTGAATTATTGATCATCACTTCTGAAACGAACTCTACATGGAGGAGAAAAATTGTGTCACGAAAATTTAACCCTAGGTAGCTGAGGTCAGGAGGAACCATTGTACTAAACTTGTGTAGGTCGACAACTCACCATTTTTGAACTGCAGAAACTTGGTGCCACGTGCTCCATAGGCCATGGGATTGCCCTGTTACCGTTCGTCGGTAGATGGGCAGTGCTATGGTTGTCGAATCACACTGCCCCCAACGTGATACGCAAGCGTGTCGAATAGGAAGTACCTACGACCTACGACTAGTACTTGGAGGGTTGGACACAACATGGGCGTCACTCATCGGTTAGTTTGGGAGGTTTTGACGTATGACGGTCAGCATCCATTTAGTTTCCACCCCATCGAACACCTAAATCCTGTGGCGGGGTACTGGGCAAGGGGAAATCCTCACGTCCACGGACACCAGGGACGATTTTTCACTTAACATTTAGGCGAGCATTGTGGATGACCATCTAATTGGGCCGGTCCGTCTACCTCCTCGACTTGCCGGAGCAAATTATCTTCACTTTTTGCAAGAAACTCTACCTGGCCTGCTGGAAGATGTTCCCCAGGACATACAGCTACGAATGTGGTTGCAGTATGATGTAGCGCCCTCACGTAGTAGTTGTGCTCTGCGCGGCCATTTAAATGAACTCTTCGACGGCCGGGTAATTGGCAGAGGTGATCGTAGTACATGGCCCCCGCGATCGCCAGACCACAAGCCATCGGATTCTTCAAGTTTCTGGTTCACCCACCCAGACACGAACCACCTAGAAACGAAGAGGAATTAATGGATCGCATTCAACATGTGGCCAATCACATCAGGGCAATGCCCGGAATCTTTGAAAGGGTTCGGCAAAACACTGTTCCCAAGCCTGTGTCGCGTCACAGCGTCGCCAGTTCGAGCACCTGTTTCAAGTAAACAATGTCCTAGCTACAATAAAGGTCCTGTTCAGGGTCGATACAATTTGTGAAAGACTTTCTGTGCTCCAACTAACAGCTGTTGATACATTTGTTCCCGGTATGTCTTATCATGAAACTGCAATGAATGGGTCGGGACCCTGGCGAATTCGGCCCCAGGCTCCCAGAGTAGAAGGCTGGCGCGGTACCCACCGAGCATGTGGATTGCCTACGATACAACGCGATCTCAGGCAGCCAAAGTATTCGCTGTCATCCGTTGTCCACATCATCCAGCAACAGCCAATCGGAGTGCGTAGCTCCAAGTTTCCGTAGTTTAAAAATTGTGCATTGTCGACCAACAAAACATTAGTAGTTTGGTTTCTTACTTGCATCAGCTATCGAGGATTAAATTTTCGTGACAAAATTTTTCTCCAGCCTGTAGAGCATGTTTCAGAAATGATGGTCAGTAATTCATACATGGAAAGTACAGGCAAAAAGCATATAAAATGCTGCAACAAACATGGGTCCACAAATCAATCGTTGTCGAGATACAATACACTTCTGTTGCAGTTCATTACTGTCTAGGAACACGTGGCATATCTAAACGTTAAAGTAGGTGTTCGAAATGTTGTCCGTGCGTCTCAATGCATCATTGAACTTGTCTCTGAAATGAGTTGCTAATCCTCTCAGGCAGCCCTGGGGAATTCCTGAAATACTGCTTCAGTTCGCTAGCATAATTCCTCAAGAGAGTTGACCTCCATAACGTATATCAGGGTTTCTGTCATGGTTCCACACAAAAATCTATAGGACTTAAATCCAGAGACCTTTGAGGCCATGGAACAGGCTCTCCTTACCTATCTTAATTAGGAGCCGGCGCACACGTAAATGAAAATGTGCTGGATCATCGTGGTGCATGAACCACACGTTCAGACGTTGGTTCCGTGGGAGATCATCACATACATCTGGAAGTACAGTCCCCAGAAACAGCATGTACTGCTGTCTAGTTAGTCTCTGTGGTAGGACGTGTGGTCCAGTTATGCAATCTCCGGTCAGTCCTGCTCAGTCGTTTAAATTCAGCCTCATCCGTGAACCGAATACTGCTTACAAACAGGGGATCCAGTATACACTGTTGTTGCACCCACTGGCATAAATTCTCTCTAGGAGGGAAGCCTGCATTTTTGAGGGCTTGGACTCACTCGAGATTATATGGATAAACTACTTGCGAAATGTAAAATCCGCCACACAGTGCTACGACTCAGGAGACGCTCTTGGGTAGCAATCCTCCTTGTTGGAGTACTAAGACATTCATGCACAATGCGTAATATCCTTTCCTCAACATCGGGTGTTGTGGATGTGTGTCGAACTTCTCCTACATGGTGTGTGAATCTCCCAGTTTCTCTATGATGCTGATATAACCGGCTAAATGTACGTCTTTCGGGCCGCCTGCAGAGAGGAAAAGCTTCTTTATACAGACGTGCTGCCTCAAGGGCACTGCCATTCGCTTTGGCGTACATGAAGTGCATGTCAGCGTGCTCTTCACTAGTGTAACCTCTGTCCATTGTACCTTGATGTTTGTAACTGATTGTAAGGCCGATATGGCACAATGCATCGATGAGGAAAGGAAAGTAGTCGTGCAAGCTAAACAAACAGATAGTCAGTCCCAAACGTTAAGGTACCAAGATAAATACCGCAGTATCCACGGGGGCTTACAGTTGGTCCCCAACTCAAATTAATGCAATATTTCGGCAACCGTTGAAGCTTTTTAGCTACTTTTGGCCTGTACCTTCCATTTGTGAACTATTGACCATCACTTCCAAACACCCTCTATAATAAAAGGGACCATAATGATGAACAATCATCACAAAGGATAAACAATAGTCCTATACCCATAAAACATTTTTCATTAAGTTACCTTAATTACAAGATTGCATTCAGTCATAATCAATTGAGTTCAGACCAAAGTTGGAGAAATCTTCTCAGGTTAACAGTCGAATCATATCCTTTTGTCACGACATTTCGACGAGTTTCTCCTCGACATCTTCAGCGAAGTAATGACTTCATGTCCAGTTCCCTCCTTTATAGCTGATAGATAGCAGACTCCTCTGCCGAGGGTCCATTACCTGGGCCACCCATGTACCACTGGATCAGACACCTCTACCAGTGGTGGTAAGGCCCTCAGCAAGATGGAGCCGGTTTCAGCCGCAGATCCCCAGTTCTACCGGTCTATGCCGCCAGCTGCCTCCACTAGAGGTGGACAGAACCATTCTTTACAAGGATCAGATCGCAACTGTTCAATCACAGGAGTCGACTAGCTCTTCTCCATGATTCTCTCTTGTCAGTTACTAAAATCAGTGAAAACATGGAACCCTGCCTTTTTAATTCAAAGCCACAGAACCTGTATTTTTACCCTTTTACCTGTTGTGAAAGAACATAGAAAGACATTAAAAATTTTTTGTTGCATTTCTTGTACTTTTAAGGTTTTCGTAAACCTATAAATCTCATATTCAGTAACGAGTCCACAGCCAGAAAAGCAATAAAAGAAACTTCGACAGAAATCGAAAGCATTAGTATAAGGACTTATGAGCTTAAAGAGAAATGGAAGTGCACTGGAAATGTAGTTTAGAACATGATTTATAAATAAAATGAAATTTTATAACGTTGGAAGAAATGTGATAAGTTGCTTACATTTTGTTATTATACCCAAAAATACTCCATTTTTGGTGAGAAAACCTGACGTCATAAAAAATGGATTGCTTTTCTGAGATCAGAGCTGAAAAGTACATAAGTCAGTTATCAAATATCAAACAACTTTCAAAAAATATTTTTTGCAGACCTGCGTTATCGTAACCGTCAAAGTCCGAGGGGGGAAGCACCCGAACTTCCTGTAACAGTAGTATGTCTAAATCTGCAGCCTTTATCATGTCACTGAAAATCTCATTTTTAGACGCGTCCCAATGCTACTGATGTTAACAGACCTCATCCAATAAGCTTGTTGCATGGCTGTCGACGTAGTAGGGCACTTTACAGTCGCTAATTCTTCCGTACACAGGGTGCTTTCTTTTTAACGTCCCCCTCCGTCCCCTCATATAATCTGCCGTTATTCAGTGCATTCTTCAGGTCTTATACGGAGAAAAGTGTGTGGGAGCAGATCCTCCAGCATCATCTGCTCCCCATGGTGGTGGGTCTTCTGACCAATCCATTGAGACCCATCGCTGTCGTGAGTCAGAGTGGCCGTAGCCTCCTCAGTAGCCTGTTGTCGTCGATCGAACGCCTACGCTGTTTCTGGTGCATCGTCAGCGGAAGGTCGTGTCGCCGTCCCACTGGCTTCCCCTGCATCCACGTTAGGCAGTTTTTCTGTATATATTGTCGTCTGCTCTCTACCTGAACATGTCTCAGGGTTGTCTGCTGGATGTATTTGGTCGTTTTCCACCGTGAGGTGGCGTTTCATACGGAGTTTTGGTGATCTCTGGTTTCGTTGCCGAGCTTAGGAATCAGAGAACAGCACGGCCTCTGGATGTTATTGGGGGACGCAGGAATCGCGCGCCGTCGGATTATCGACGTCTGTAAGTGTCTTATCCGAAGGGGCCGCAAGCGGCAGAGAAGAGAAGGCGTCCCGTGACTGCTGCAGGGGGTCGAGGGCAACGTCGTCCTTCCGTGGCTCGCCACGATCTGCCTCCGCCAGTACGTATCGGTACGTTTCTGTCGCGCGGCCTACGTCATCGCGTAATGCGGAGACATAGGTCATAAGGAGCATAGTTGGATGCGGAGTGAGTAACGGATCATCCCGTGGCAGCTGTAACAACCTTCGTTGAGTACACTCAGAACGTACGTGTCCCTGCTTCCCCCAACCAGACCACGTCCTTGGTTGTCCGTCGTAGACAAAAAAAACCCTACAACCAGCGATTTACAAGTATGACGGAACATGTTTCCGGAATTCGATCCGTATTAGTCTGACGCCATTAGGGACCAGATATGTTTTGAAACTCGCCCATTTTTCAGCCACATGGGATATGACCGTTCCTCAAGGACGCAGGGTGTCTGTCACCAATTCTTCTGGCACTTCGAATGGAGGCTCAAACACGCTCATCGTTCGTAGTCCCATGCCGGCGTGTTCAACTATAACCGCCCTAACAATCTCGTCTGAATGACAGTAACGAAGTCCTTGTCGGTGTCCGAGTATTACTTCATCACATCATTGATGAGCTTGAAAGAGATCACGGTTATGACTATAGATAAGTAGGCTATATCCCAAATAGAACGATCGTTTCTATTCAAAATATACATAAATGACTTCGTGGATGACATCGGAAGTTCACTGCGGCTTTTTGCAGATGATGCTGTGGTGTATCGAGAGGTTGTAACAAAGGAAAATTGTACTGAAATGCAGGAGGATCTGCAGCGAATTGACGCATGGTGCTGGGAATGGCAATTCAATCTCAATGTAGACAAGTGTAATGTGCTGCGAATACATAGAAAGATTGATCCCTTATCATTTACCTATAAAATAGCAGGTCAGCAACTGGAAGCAGTTAATTCCTTAAATTATCTGGGAGTACGCATTACGAGTGATTTAAAATGGAATGATAATATAAAGTTGATCGTCGGTAGAGCAGATACCAGACTGAGATTCATTGGAAGAATGCTAAGGAAATGCAATCCGAAAACAAAGGAAGTAGGTTACAGTACACTTGTTCGCCCACTGCTTGAATACTGCTTAGCAGTGTGGGATGCGTACCAGGTAGGCTTGATGGAAGAGATAGACAAGATCCAACGGAGAGCAGCGCGCTTCGTTACAGGATCATTTAGTAATAGCGAAAGCGTTACGGAGATGATAGGTAAACTCCAGTGGAAGACTGCAGGAGAGACGCTCAGAAGCTCGGTACGGGCTTTTGTTAAAGTTTCGAGAACATACCTTCACCGAAGAGTCAAGCAGTATATTGCTCCCTCCTACGTATATCTCGCGAAGAGACCATGAGGATAAAATCAGAGAGATTAGAGCCCACACAGAAGCATACCGACAATCCTTTTTTCCACGAACAATACGAGACTGGAATAGAAGGGAGAACCGATAGAGGTACTCAGGGTACTCTCTGCCACACACCGTCAGGTGGCTTGCGGAGTATGGATGTAGATGTAGACGTAGGAATAACATTCTATCCTGTAAGCCTTCGGTCGAGCATATTCGTTAACAAAACTAAATTTAATTGTCTATTTGCGGAACGACAAGGCTCTGATTCCTTGCATGTATTACCGCTGCACGCCGTTACGCACCTCCGTCCACACGTGCGGCACGGACGTAAACACTGTCCGAACCGCTGCGCCGCTGAAGGCTGACTGAACTCAGTTATCCAAGCACGACCCACAACCCGTCCTCACAGCTTCAATTCTGCCAGTACCTTCCAAAGGTAGGAGACGAGGTACTCGCGGAGCTGAAGCTGTGAGGACGGGTCGTGAGTTGTGCTAGTGCTAGGGTAGCTCAGTTGGTAGAACACTTGCCCGCGAAAGGCAAAGGTCCCGAGTTCGAGTGTCGGTCCGGTACACAGTTTTAATCAGCTAGGAAGTTTCGTAGACGCATTTCGGCTGCCACAGCTATGCGTACACCCATCATACGAGCAGCGACAATTTCACCAGTTTGGAAATGACTTGGCTCCGATGTAATTCACTCGCAGCTACACAGAACACTTTTCTGACCACGACTGACTTTTGCAACGTATTGAGGGCGTTGCACAGGTGCCTTTAGCGGTCAAATACAACAAGCTTACAAAGCATCTGTATTTATGTTGAAGCAGGTATTTATCGTGGCGTTTCCCTATTTTTCTCCAATCCATGGACAGCGTACTGGTGCTTCTTACAACGATAGTTTTCATTCACGTATCATAAATTTTCAATACCGCCGTCCATCAGACGCACGAAAATCATCTAGACGACAGTCAAACTCCCATACGTTTGCTAGCGTTACTAGACTTAATGTCATTGCTACTGCTGTTGCTAAGCGACATTAACTGTTCACCCAAAAGTGTCGGAAGACGAGGCACATAGGCGGGGCGTGCAAACTCCGACACTCCTTCCCAGAAGGTCATATAGCGTGAGATGAGGCAACTTTGGAAGCCAATGGAGCATCGAGAGATCCGTACACCCCTTACGGTTGTAGGGGACATTCTGCTTCAAAATTGGTTCAAATGGCTTTGAGCACTATGCGACTTAACCTCTGAGGTCATCAGTCGCCTAGAACTTAGAACTAATTAAACCTAACTAACCTATGGACATCACATACATCCATGCCTGAGGCAGGGTTCGAACCTCCGACCGTAGCGGTCGCTCGGTTCGAGACTGTAGCGCCTAGAACTACACGGCCACTCCGGCCGGCAGACATACTGGTTTAGGCCTAAACAGGTAACTTCGGCACGCATGCAGACGAGATACCGAGCATCACTACTCTCAGTGCCGTCGACAAGGGGGCGAGAGGGTTAACATGATTTGCTTTCTGAACCCTCTTCAGCGAAAGTACCCAAAGTGGTACGCAAGGAGGCAAATGCTCCAAACAGAGACAAATGGGAAGTAAGCAAACACACCTTGTAGCACTCAACTAAGATCCGTTCGTGTGTGTGCACTACATAAATCAAGGTAAGGTACATTGGTGACTCATCCACATTCACAGATGCGTGATATATTTAAAGGATATACGAATTTACCCCAATATAACCTAGGTAGAAAAAAAATCAGAAAATGATATTTACATAAAAACATATATTCTAACTGTTTAAAAATTTTAGTGAATGAACTTTCAGTATCGAAACTTCTAGGCTTTAAATTCTTTAATTGTTTCCTTATGGGAACTTATAGTAGATCAGGAATTAAAATTACACTTAAACGTATCATCTGGTCATACATGACCTGAAATAAACCTTTATAAACTAAGACATATGAGTAAAGCTACTCTATAACTACTCCTTCCATGTTTTACAACGGTGCTTGTGCACTGAATATATTTTGTTGATTGCAATCTCTGAACAGTGGTTGTTATTGCAAATATTTCGGGAGGTCTCGATGATAATAGAGTCCCTTTATACTTTCAGTATTGACTTCTTGCAGGAAATAGCAACCGTCATGAGGAATTGAAACAACCTTGAATGGTCCTTCATATAGTAGATGACACTTTTTATTTGTTTTCTTTTCCTTCATCAGTGATGGCTCAGGACGCGTTCTAAGCAGTACTAGTTATATGTCTCATTACCTCATTCTTCTTCGTCGAAGGGACCGAACAGAAAGACTTACAATAGGTCTTGTGCGATACACTTTCATATCATAAATATAACCTTTTGTAACATCTGGGTGATCTATGAATAATTTTTCATAGTTAGACCATAGATTTACTAATTGCCTAGCTTGGATTTGGTCAATGCATGAAGCTCCCTTCACTTCCTCCTTAATCAAGGCAGAGATGTCGCTCACATTGTTGTGCTAGTATGCCACTCTTTCGGGTGATCACACTGTAATATGAGCAATTTTTGTTCGCTGACCACTACATTTACAGGTCTAGTCAGCTGAAGGCTTGCCTCGATTTTCCGATGTAGCTGTAAGGTTATTTTTCGCTTCAGGTACTTCAGTTCACAGACTCCTAGGGCGAGATCTATTATTGCTTCTCTATCCCAGAGAAATTCGAAGCACAAAATCATTGGTACAGAAAGGTTTCCCATAACTAGGAACGTGCACCTGAGGCTGTCATTTCCGAAGGAAAGCTCTATCTTTGTTTGGATCTTCACCGTCAGTGACTTCTTTCCCAAAGCTCCTATAACTTTACAGTTGCTCACTGTCAGAACTGGTAATCGCTTTACTTGCATAACCCTCATGAAAAATTGCACACTTATCACTGAAATACTTGCTCCAGTATCAAGGAGTACTGAGATAATAATCCCTTTTACGGATGCATTAATTGTTGCTTGTATATATTTTGCTTTATCACGGTCAGAGATAGTATCTTCTTGATATAATTCGTCCTCTAATATTATTCCGTCCTGATATTTAATCATATTAATTCTGGTGGGAATAGCCGTTTCCTTCATTTGTAGTCCGGTCTCCTGAAGAAGACCTACAAGGAACGAATCTAGCTTGTCGTTTTCTTTGCTGCTCGTTTCGCATCCGTTGATACGTCCACAATGCTCATATTCTCGGTATTATTAGTTGGAGGTGGTCTCTTTGGATCCCACGACTGTGAAAATGGGCAGTTTGGTACAGGTACAGTCTCTATTTAATTTACAGGCTGCCCTTGGTTTGCAAAACTGTAGTGGGGTTGCCAATGACTCGACCCTGGCTGTTGCCAGTACTGATTGTCATTACGGATATTTTTCGATCTATCCTTGTATGGACTTTCCGATTTGCTATCGTTTCTCTTTTTTTTCTTATTTTGATGTGTATTGTTTTTTTTTCACATTCGAGTACTGCCTCTTATTATCATTCGTATGTTGATACTCTCGGTTTTCCTGGTAATTATGATTACTGTGATTGTCCTGTTTCTGATAATAATTATCTTTTCCATTGTAATTGACACTACCATTAAATTTATTTTTATTCTTCTTCGGACTATTTTCGCCCCTATTACCGTTGCTCCCATTCCAAGGGCTTTTTCCATTAGAGTAGTTGGTATTAGAATTACCTGTATCTGAAATTTCTCGACCATGTCTAATGAGTCAATTACGGAGAGAAATTCTTTAAGGCCAGAGTCCGTAACATTGAACAACTTTTCCATTATGTTAATCGGTTACCTTGCTTTTAATACTCTCAATAGACCTTGCCTAGTTAAAGGCTCGTCCCAATACCGAACCATATTGATGTACTTTTCAAAGTATTTTCGCTGAGACCCAGTCTCAGGATTATATACTTCTGCACTGTACACAATTTTTCTTTCTTGTATCGAAGCTGACCAAAACTGATCAAGAAATGCCTTCTCAAAATCACTGAAAGTTTTCCAAGTCTCCGCAGCATTTAATGCCCAAAGCGAAGCATCCCCTGCAGTATATGATACAAGGAATTGTGTCTTCTGTTCTTCCGTCCAAGATTTAGAAAGAACACTTCTGAAGTTTTGTGTAAAAACGATTGGGTGAATATTCTTTTTTCTCTTTACTGAAAATGTGAAACTGACAGTTTTTAATGAAACTTTCTTCATACATCAATGTACTCAAATGCATGGATCGGCTCTCGTTAGCAGGCGGTGTACTCGTTTTGCAACAGGTACAGTCCGCTTCTAGTTTTGAATTTCTTGTCTGTACCAGGGGCTGTGGTAATAAAGGTTGGCTATCATGGCTTGACTTATCATAAATTGCAACAGGAGTTACTGGCAAACTTTGTGTATTACTCTGATTTATAACATGACTAGTGGGCAAATGTTGTGGTGTAGTCTGCACTGCTACATTAGCAGTCGGCAAATGTTCAAATTTAGTTTCCCCGTCAGCACCAGATTCTTCATAACTCGACTCTGACATTACCTCTAAGTTTCGTTTGTCTAAATTAAAAACTCTGGATACCTGCGTTTTACCCACAATTCTGTCTACGGGTGTAGTCAGCGTTTTAAAACTAGTTTCTAAGTTACTGATTTCAGTCTGCATATCATTTACTTTAGTGGGAATGTTTTAAAACGGTTTTATCGTGTCTTTATCTGCATTTATCTCCGCATTAAAGTGTGCTGACAATGCTTTATCCTTGTTGATTATCACTTGGTTAATATTTTGAACAATTTCTTTGTTCCGCCGGATAATGATGGATTTGTTCTAAGAAATTTCTTACTCTTTCCTGTTCTTTTAATTCGCGTTGCTCTGCTTTTGAAGCGTTTGCTTCTAAACGTTGCTGCTGTTTAAGAGCTTCTTCTGATGTAATATGGCTAATATATTACAATCTGGCAATGGCGTAACTTCAGAATTAGTAATTTCTGGTCCCTGCTCGGTGAAACTGCCATCATTTGCTTCTAAAGTTTTCACAACTGGAGTGTCAGTCAACAGTCTCAACTTCTCATTTTATATATCACTTCACATATCTGGTAAAATAATATTATCATCAACAGTTAAGCTGTCTAGCTCCTGCACCGAAGTGTGCGGAATTTGGCTCACTTGAGCATCTGACACCAAATCTGTATCAGCCTGTTAATTCGTTTTAGAATGTTTCTTAGGCCTAACCATTTTTATCAGGAAATATTTCACACTCTAAAGCAATTATAACAAATTCAAATCTCCAAAAATGTTCTATAACACAAGAAATAATCACTAAAACTAAATGTATGTTTGTGTACACAATAATTCACTACACACAAGAAAATATTTGGAAATGTAGCCCTTGGTCAAATGTTATAAGCGCGCTTGTGATATACAAGTGCGTACGTTCATACCTTCAGCCAACCGACAACACCATTGATGAAACAATTACACACAGCTCACAACGTCCCATACAAGATCATACGCGCTTGTGCTTTCAGCTGGTACATGAGAAGGCAATGGTAATAAGCGTTTATTCTTAGAAATAAAAATTTATTCTTAACAGCGGCAATCTATATATAAAAAGAAATACACTGATTACAATTTTTGTACTCGAACCCCACGTGACAGGTCGCCAAAATAATGGGTAATGGGACTCTATTTAATGTTGTGGTGGTGTGTACATGTTATTGTAAAACGTATGAAAATGTTTCAGCAAGAATAACAGTATTATTTGAAAGAAAGAAATAATCTGTGATAATTCTTATTTATGTGCTGCTGACAACGACTATAGTTTCAATAATTCTTTACTTGACATTAAAATGTACACACCAAATAATTAATATATCACACCATAACCTCTACCTATAACAACACTGGTGTCGTAAATTCTTTTATTTAAAGTCACTGATAAATTACTCTGAGAAAAATTAATACTGCGCACCAGCCATAAAATTTACGTGAAGGAAGAGTGCTCTACTCAATGTTATTTTCACTTTTACCATAGAAAATGATAAATTCCTGTGTTTTCTTGTCCTCGGAGTTCAAATATTGTAATAACGATCGAAGAATTAGTGTCTGATTATTTCTTCAGTTTAAAATTAGCACTCGATACGCTTACGTAATGGCGGCATACAAAGCACCGTCTGGACTGCTGCGGACACAAAACTTAAGACAATCATAGTTGGTTAACTAGTTACGAATAAAAGTCTGTATACTAGAATTGCATTTACTAACTTGTACGTTATATTTTCCTTTTGATCAGTTATGACTACCTTTTACCATTTTTAAAAGAACAGACCTCAGCTTATCTTGAGTCTCATCCACTTCATGCATCAAAGGAAGAACAGAAGAAGGAAAAATTCCACAGACAATACATACTTTTAGTGGTATTATCTTTTGTTATATGATTATTTCTTGTAGAGAACTAGTAATAAAAGTAATAGAGCATATCGTTCTTGGATATTTCATAATACAATAAGTCACAATATGATAATAAGTCTTTTCTAAGTTAAAAGTCATTTCTGGAAAAATATTTGTTGATTCATAAGTCTCGAGCACTGTCCCATACACTGGCGACACAAAATATTGGCGTTGCCATTACACACATCACACTACTTCGAAGAAGCTCTTTGATGATTCTGTGCCTATGGATCCTTTCAGGCAGCCGAATGTTTAGTGACGCTGCTGATTATGTGTACACCAGGTATGGAGGACCGTGCTGCCTCCCAATCGCAAACAACCTCACGTTTCACGTAAAAGTATCAAGTGTCATGACTACCATTTGTGATGCGGCAAACATCCCACCGGTAATCAATCTCTTTCCACAATAGTAACTGCAAATCGGTCGTAACTTGAGCAACACCAGGATAGATTCGATTTTTCAGGCCAGCTAAATCGTTTGGTAGGGGTCTTTAATAAAACCCCAGAGAAAAAACTCCAGTTGTGTCAAGTCTAGAGAGCGTTGTGGCCCTTCATGGAAAATCCAGTTACCTTCGAAGTAATTACCGAGGAACACGCCTCAACAAAATTTTTGAGTCAAGAGTGAAATGTAGGCTGGCTTGGAACCTTCCGAGCGTGCTCAGTGCGAAATTTAAGCTGAAAATTTATTGCACATGTCGTTTTATGAAACCAAAACACACAGACAGCACGCTCCATATCAGTGGAAGTACCCTTTTTATCTGTGCACTATGCTGATGATCCTGAAGGCTGAATGGGGTACTGATGCATTACTGTGAATCAAACTGAAGGTTACTTGCTATAAAATGATACATCTGACGTTTCTGTAAGCTATCTCAGCAAATTTTTATATCATTCCAAAGTTTTGACATCCTTTTTGATACACACACACACGTATATGTACCCATAAGAACTATGGACCTTACCATCGCTGAGGTAGCTTGCGTACCTGAGCGATACACACAACCGTACCGTAGGTGCAACTGCGACGGAGGGAGCCGGCCAGTGTGGCCGAGCTGTTCCAGGCGCTTCAGTCCGGAACCACGAGACCACTGCGGTCGCAGGTTCGAATCCTGCCTCGGGCATGGATGTTGTGATGTTCTTCGGTTAGTTAGGTCTAAGTAGTTCTAAGTTCTAAGGGACTGATGACCTCAGATATTAAGTCCCTTAGTGCTCAGAGCCATTTAAACGACGGAGGGGTATTTGTCGAGAAGTTCCTGAAGAGGGCCAGCAGCCTTTTCAGTATTTGCAGGGGCCACAGTCCACACGAATGACTATCTGCCTTGTAACACCAACCAAAACGGTCTTGCTGTGCTCGTGCTGCGAACCGCTAAAAGCTGGGTGGAGGGGGGAGGGGGGGGGGTACAACAGCGATAAGTTTCCCAGGGGCATGCCGCTCTACTGTATAGCTAAATGTTGATGACATCCTCTTAGCTAAAATATTCCGGAGGTAAAATAGTCACTCATTCGGATCTCCGGGCGGGGACTGCTCAATAGGAGGTCGTTATCAGGAGGAACAAAACTGGCGTTCTATGGATTGGACTTCCCCCAACTCAGAAAGTGATGAAGCGTGTACCATGTAAGCCACTTCTTCCGAGCTTTAATTATAAATAACTTTATCTTCCATCTTGAAATCTCCTTCGTTGACATCTAGCTCCACGTGGCTGTGAGAAAAAAACATAGCGATTCGGGCATGTACAGAGCCATCGTTTTTGTTGTGGTCTTCAGCCCCGAGACTGGTTTGATGCAGCTCTCCATGCTACCCTATCCTGTTCAAGCTTCTTCGTCTCCCAGTACCTACTGCAACGTACATCCTTCTCAATCTGTTTAGTGTATTCATCTCTTGGTTTCCCTCTACGATTTTTACCCTCCGCACTGCCCTCCAATACTAAATTGGTGATCCCTTAATGGCTCAGAATATTCCCTACCAATCGATCCCTTCTTCTAGTCAAGTTGTGCCACAAATTTCTCTTCTCTCCAATTCTATTCAGTACCTCCTCATTAGTTATGTGATCTACCCATCTAATCTTCAGCATCCTTCTGTAGCACCACGCTTCTATTCTCCTTTCTCTAAATTATTTATCGTCCACGTTTCACTTCCATACATGGCTACACTCATACAAATACCTTCAGAAAAGATATTATGACGCCTAAATCTACACTCGATCTTAACAAATTTCTCTTCTTCAGCAACGTCTTCCTTGCCATTGCCAGTCTACATTTTATATCCTCTCTACTTCGACCATCATCAGTTATTTTGCTTAAGGTCTTTTAATACGGGTGTTAATCAGCGACTTTTGTATAATACAAAATTTTGAAAAACACAGCCCTCAATCGCGAACACAATTAACCCTCAGCATCACCCGACTTAATTCGACTACATTCCATTATCCTCATTTTGCTTTTGTTATTGTTTATCTTATATCCTCCTTTCAAGACACTGTTCATTCCGTTCGGGTCCTTTGCTGTCTCTGACAGAATTACAATGTCATCGGCGAACCTCAAAGTTTTAATTTCTTCTCAGTGAATTTTAATTCCTACTCCAAATTTTTCTTGTGTTTCCTTTACTGCTTGCACAATATATAGATTGAATAACACCGGGGATGGGCTACAACCCTCTCCCACTCCCTTCCCAACCACTGCTACCCTTTCGTGCCCGTCGTCTCATAACTGACATCTGGCTTCTGTACAAGTTGTAAATAGCCTTTCGCTACCTGTATTTTACCCCTGCCACCTTCAGAATTTGAAAGAGAGTATTCCAGTCAACATTGCCAAAAGCTTTCTCTAAGTCTACAAATGCTAGAAACGTGGGTTCGCCTTTCATTAATCGATATTCTAAGAGCCGTAGAAACCGTGATTTCTCCCTCGATCAATACTCAAATGGGAGAGACCAGAAACTTAACCGCGTTGGTAGGATGTGATGCACCATTCAGTGGCTCGCAGAATATATATTTCAATGTAGCTGTAGAACTCGTTGCGCGGTGATCATACCCGGATACGGAGAGTAGTGTACACGGTGTTGTTTCCTTTTCTTTTTTTATCATCCTCCGCATGCGAGACACTCGCGTGGTTAGCAGGTGTTGGCCCGGGGAAAACTTGAGGGGCGTGGCGGCGGTGGGCCAGATAAAGGGCGTGGGTGTTTACGGACGCCTAACACGTATGGGAAACTTTACGGCCCGCGGCGGGGGAGCGCCCACAGGGTGTGGAGGAGCAGCCAGGCCGGGGCGCCGAAGGGATTTTTCCAGATTAGCGGCGCGCACGTGGTCGTTGATTAACAAACAAGCAACAACGGGGTCGAAAGCGGCCGCACGGGGCGCCGTAAAAAACTGTCGCTCGCTGCGTGTTGCCGTCCGGGCGGAATTCCTCGGTCCGTGTTCAGCGGGTTCCTAATAGAGTGTACGCGCCGGAGGAAACTGCGAATAAATCAGGATTAGCTGGAAATCCTACATCGGAAAGCAGCTTAATGTGTTAGCAAAAAGTGAATTGCATAGCACTCGGACGATGCTAAATGTTTGGAAAAAGTTGTCACGACTACCAGGCGCTGCTGTGAGAGACAGTAAAATATGAAGCAGCGCATACGGGCATCCCTCACTGCTGTAAGCGTTGTCCGATCGTTTAGCCAGTGGAACAAACGTTGTTGTGTGGAAAGATCTCTTACTATATTTCTGTAACAAACGCAGCCAGCAGAAGATAACGTCACACATGATACTGTGTGCCGAAACGTCCCACAATCACAGATTTGCTTGGACATAAGGCCTAGTCACATTGTAATGTGTTGGAAGACGTTGATGATTTATAAAGGTGAACCTGATAACGAAATTTGTTATTTTGAAATTGGCAGTGCTCTGAAACCAGAATGAATAAAATAAAACGTGTTGTAAGGAACCTAAGTTACCCATATTAAAGATTTTGCATCTGTGACTGCAGCTATCCAATTTCAATGAAATGGGGAAGGCTACGAGAACAGTATGTAATTTAGTGTACTTGCATTTACAACGCGTTAGTATGAACTAATATCAAGCGCCTAATAATTAGTAGTCACAAGGAGATCGAACCAAGCTGCTCTTGTGCAATTTAGCTATTACAGGGCTCAAAATAAATAATTTCTCATTAAAAGAAAATCGTACTAGATAGCACATTTAACTATAAGCTAATCTTGTAAAGGATTGCTTTAGCGGAGAGGAACTTGGTGACTGTTAGGGCAATGTTAGCGAGGTACGTGCTTTAGAAACATAACTTCTACTTTACATTAATACAATTCCACACGAATAGATCAGGCTTACAGAACCGGCTAGACCATGGCTCTGAGTAAATCTGCTCTGCTAGTATCTTGAAGACTCTCACATCACCATTACATCTGTGACAGTACTAGATTGTCGGTTAGATCGTCAGTGACAGAGACGTTCGAGTTCCTACTGCTAATAAGGCTAGAACACCGTCCGTTTAATACATATTTTTACGTTTAAAATAGGAGCAACTTCAGTAACGGATTGGAACTGATTGCTGTGTACAGATGCTAGCTGAGTTGGTGTCCCTTTGCTCACAGCTCCAGTCAGTGCTGGCTTCCGTCACACAGCTCGAGGCTGCTGCGAAGGGGCATCACTGTGGGGGTTCGGACGCGTGGGTGCGAGGGACTTCGAGGACGTCCCACGTGTCTCTCGATCGGTCCACTGCTGTTGCCACCCGGGGTACTGTTTGCACTGACGTTGACGCCTCACCTGTGGTCGAATGGGAGATCATTCCAAAGTCTGGCATGGAGCGAAAGACTTTCCGAGGGGTTGATCGTAGAGCCTCCCCATTTCGTTTGACCAACAGGTATCGGACGTCATCTGCGGATGATGAAGTCTCTAACCTGGATGCAATCGTGCACCCTGTTCCAGAGGAAGCTTCTCGGTCTGCAAGTTCTGGGCGTTCACAGACGGTGGGTTTGCTGGTAGTTTGCACTTCATCGTTAGGCTCGTAATGGCGTCCCTTAGGAATATGGCTGCCAAGAAGGGGAAGAAAGCCACTGTGCACTGCGTGTGTATACCGGGGGGTATCATTCCAGTTGAGGAACGGGTGCTTCCGGATGCCATGAAGAGTACAGGGTGCAGCCAACTGCCAGAGATGGCCCATGGCGGTACCAGTGACGTGTGTCGCTTTGGATCGGAGAAGATTCTCTCTAGTTTCGGCCGGTTAGCGGAAATGGTAAAGACTGACAGTCTCACTTCCGAGATTAAGGTGAAGCTCACCAACTTCAGGCATCTTTGGCAGAACTGACTGTGGTCCTTTGGTGTAGAGCCGAGTGGAGGGTCGGAATCAGAGTCTCATGAGGTTCTGTGACCGTGTAGGCTGTATATTGCTTGACTTGCGCCATCTGGTGGTGGGTTTGTGGGTTCCGCTTAGGGTAAGGAGTCCACTACACAAAGGAGGCGGCTACACGGGTTGCAGGGGCTGTGTGGAAGGAACTGAGCGGCTATTTAGGTTCTGTCTAAAAGGAGCAGGTGAAACGCAGTAACGTAGTTGTAGAAACGCTCGGTACTGTAGTTGTAAATTGTCGTAGCTGTGTTGGGAAAGGACCAGAGCTCCAAGTCATAACTGAAAGCAATGAAGTTCAAATAGTTAAAGGTACAGAATGCTGTTTGAAGCCGGAGATAAGTTCAGCCGAAATTTTTCCGAATGATCTAACAGTGTTTATAAAGGATAGATTAAATACAGTTGGCAGTGGAGTATTTACTTCTGTCAGAAGTAGTTAACCTTGTAGTGAAATTGAATTAGATAGTTCCAGCGAAATAGTAAGAGTAGAGGTTATACTTCACAACTAGACTAAACTATTAACAGGATCGTTTTATCGACCTCCCCGACTCAGAAGATATAGTTGCGGAACAGTTCAAAGAGAACTTAAGTCTCAGTTCAAATAAGTACCCCACACTCATACAATTATAGTCAGTGGTGACTGCAATCTACCCTCGATATGCAGGAAAAGCCGGCGGCAGGCATAAAACGTCATCCGAAATTGTACTGAATACTTTCTGAGTAAATTACTTTGAACAAATCGTTCATGAGCCGACGAGAAGCGTAAATGGTTGGGAAAGAATACTTGACCTCTTAGCAAAAGTAATCCTGGACAAATAGAGATAATCGTGACGACTGCAGGCATTAGTGACTACAAGGCAGTTGCTGCTAGGTTGAATACCGTGAGACCCACAACCATCAAAAAGAAACGCAAAGTACATCTATTTTAAAAAGCTGATAAAAATGCTCTTAATGCCTCTTTAAGAGACAGTCCCCATTCCTTCCGATCTCATCACCTAAGCGTAGAAAAGATGTGGAATGATTCCAGAGAGTTAGTTTCGACGGCAAATGAGAGATACACAGGATCTTACAAAAAGGTAACGCCAAACTTTCAGGAAACATTTCTCACATACAAACAAGGAAAATATGTTATGTGGGCATGTGTCTGGAAACGCTTAATTTCAATGTTAGAGCTCATTTTAGTTTCGTCAGTATGTACTGTACTTCCTCGATTCACCGCCAGTTGGCTCAACTGAAGGAAGGTAATGTTGACCTTGGTGCTTGTGTTGACATGCGACTCATCGCTCTACAGCACTAGCATCAAGCACATCAGTACGTAGCATCAACAGGTTAATGTTCATCACGAACGTGGTTTTGCAGTCAGTGCAATGTTTACAAATGCGGAGTTGGTATATGCCCATTTGATGTATAGATTAGCACTGGGCAATAGCCGTGGTGCGGTACGTATGTATCGAGACAGATTTCCAGAAGGAAGGTGTCCCGACAGGAAGGCGTTCGAAGCAATTGATCGGCGTCTTACGGAGCACGGAACATTCCAGCCGATGACTCGCGACTGGGGAAGACCTAGAACGACGAGACACCTGCAATGGACGAGGCAATTCTTCGTACAGTTGACGATAACCCTAATGTCAGCGTCAGAGAAGTTGCTGCTGTACAAGGTAACGTTGACCACCGCACTGTATGAAGAGTGCTACGGGAGAACCAGTTGTTTTCGTACCATGTACAGCGTCTGCAGGCACTATCAGCAGCTGATTGGCCTCCACGGGTACACTTCTGCGAATGGTTCATCCAACAATGTGTCAATCCTCATTTCAGTGCAAATGTTCTCTTTACGGATGAGGCTTCATTCCAACGTGATCAAATTGTAAATTTTCACAATCAACATGTGTCGACTGACGAGAATCCGCACGCATTTGTGCAATCGCTTCATCAACACAGATTTTCTGTGAACGTTTGGGCAGGCACTGTTGATGATGCCTTGATTGGGCCCCATGTTCTTCCACCTACGCCCAATGGAGCACGTTATCATGATTTCATACGGGATACTCCACCTGTGCTGCTAGAATATGTGCCTTTACAAGTACGACACAACATGTGGTTCATTCACGATGGAGCTCCTGCACATTTCAGTCAAAGTATTCGTACGCTTCTCAACAACAAATTCGATGACCGATGGATTGGTAGAGGCGGACTAATTCCATGGCCTCCACGCTCTCCTGACCTCAACCCTCTTGACTTTCATTTATGGGGGCATTTGAAAGCTCTTGTCTACGCAACCCCGGTACCAAATGTAGATACTCTTCGAGCTCGTATTGTGGACGGCTGTGATACAATACGCCATTCTCCAGGGCTGTATCAGCGTACCAGGTATTCCATAAGACGGAGTGTGGATGGATGTATCCTCGCTAACGGGGGACATTTTGAACATTTCCTGTAACAAAGTGTTTGAAGTCACTCTGGTACGTTCTGTTGCTGTGCGTTTCCGTTACATGATTAATGTGATATGAAGGGAAGTTATAAAATGAGCTCTAACATGGAAAGTAAGCGTTACCGGACACATGTCCACATAACATACTTTCTTTCTTTGTGTGTGAGGAATGTTTCCTGAAAGTTTTGCCATACATATTTGTAACACCCTGTATACCACATAAATTAATAAGTGGTGGTACTGATTCCCCATGGTTCACAAAACAGGTCAGACCGCGGTTGCTGAAGCAAGGAAAAAAATATTGCCAAATTTAAAAGAACGCAAGATCCCCAAAATTGGCAAAGTTTTGCAGCAGTTCGAAATATAGCACGTGCTTCAATGCGAGATGCTTTTGATAATTTACACATTTCCTTAACCTGGCAGAAAACCCAAAGAGATTCAGTTAATACATGAAGCACACCAGTGGCAAGACGCAATCAATACCTTCACTGCACGATAACAATGGTGAAGTCACTGGAGACCGTGTCACTAAAGCAGAGTTATTAAACACGGTTTTCCAAAATTCCTTCACGAAAGAAGACGAAGAAAATATTCCGAGATTCCAATCAAGAACAACTGCCAAGGTGAGAATCATAAAAGTAAATATCGTCGGTGTAGAAAAACAGCTTAAATCACTTAATAATAGCGAGGCTTTTGGTCTGATCGTGTACCAGTCAGGCTCCTCTCAGAGTATGCTGACACAATAGCTCCATATTTAGCAATTATATTCAACCGCTCGCTCACAGAAAGTTTCGTACCACAGACTGGAAACTTGTTCGAGTCACACCAATACACAAAAGGGCAAATGGGGTAATCAGTTGAATTACAGGCCCGTATCACTGACGTCGATTTGCAGTAGGATTTTGGAATATATAGTATGTTCGAACATTTTGAGTGACCTCTAAGGAAACAATTTATAGACACATTGACAACATGGATTCAGAAAACATCGTTATTCTGAAACACAACTAGCTCTTTACACTCATGAACCAATGAGTGCTATCGACAGGGGATGTCAAATTGACTCCACATCTTTAGATTTCCAGAAGGCTTCCGACATCGTTCCCCAAAAGGGACTTCTAACCAAACTGCGTGCCTACGGAATATCGCCTCAGTTGTGCTACTGGATTCGTGATATCCTCTCAGAGAGGTCACACTTCGTAGTAATAGGCGGAAAGTCATCGAGTAAAACAGAAGCAATATCCGGCGTTCCCCAAGGAAGTGTTATAGGCTCTCTATTGCTTCGGATCTATATTAACGACACAGGAGACCATCTGAGTAGTGTCTTAGATTGTTTGCAGATGACGCTGTCATTTGCCGTCTTGTAAATTCATCAGATGACCAAAACGAATTGCAAAATGATTTAGATAAGATGTTTAGTGTATTCATCTCTTGGTCTCCCTCTGCGATTTTTACCCTCCACGCTGCGCTCCAATACTAAATTGGTGATCCACTCCGGAATGCTTTACCCAGGAGGACGCCATCATCATTTAACCATAGAGTAAAGCTGCATGCCCTCGGGACCTTGCCGTTGGTGGGGAGGCTTGCGTGCCTCAGCGATACAGATAGCCGTACCGTAGGTGCAACCACAACGGAGGGGTATCTGTTGAGAGGCCAGACAAACGTGTGGTTCCTGAAGAGGGGCAGCAGCCTTTTCAATAGTTGCAGGGGCAACAGTCTGGATGATTGACTGATCTGGCCTTGTAACACTAACCAAAACGTCCTTGGTGTGCTGGTACTGCGAACGGCTGAAAGCAAGGGGAAACTACAGCCGTAATTTTTCCCGAGGGCATGCAGCTTTACTGTGTGGTTAAATGATGATAGCGTCCTCCTGAGTAAAACATTCCGGAGTGGATCACCAATTTAGTATTGGAGGGCAGCGTGGAGGGTAAAAATCGTAGAGGGAGACCAAGAGATGAATAAACTAAACAGATACAGAACTATGTAGGTTGCAGTAGGTACTGGGAGATGAAGAAGCTTGCACAGGATAGAGTAGCTCAAACCAGTCTCAGGATTGAAGACCACAACAACAACAACAACAACTGTGTGGTGAGAAAAGTGGCAACTGACCCTGAATAAAGAAAGGTGTGAAGTTATTTACATGAGCACTAAAAGAAATCCGCTGAATTTCGATTACGCGATAAGTCACACAAATGTAAAGGCTGTAAATTCAGCTAAATACTTAGGACTTGCAACTGCAAATAACCTAAAATGGAACGATCACACAGATAATGTTGTGGGCGGAGCAAACCAAAGACTGCGATTCATTAGCAGAACACTCAGAAGATGCAACAGGTCTACTAAAGAGACTGCTTTCACCACGCTTGTCCGCCCTGTTCTGGAGTATTGCTGTGCGGTGTGGGATCCGCATCAGGTGGGACTGGCGGATGACATCAAAAAAGTTCGAAGAAGGCCAGCTCGTTTTGCATTATCCGAAATAGGGAAGATAGTGTCACATACATGATACGTGCCACAAAACACTATAACCAGGTAATAGTAAAGTAGAAACAAAGCAAAGAATACACAGCGTAAACAACTGCAATATGCATAATGGTAGTCAAAATTGTTCCAACTTCTGCCTGACAGCATGCGCGATTTGTCTCCCACCGTATCTGCTCCTGTTGAATACTTCCTTGAGGGGACCGAACTTTCCTTGTAGGCTTCCTTCTTCGGATATTGCACAGAACCTGCGAACCCATATACACAGCACACCCTCATGCTGTGAAGCATTGTGGCAAATGGAGGCGTGGATATACAAACCAGTGTGGCTGGCCTTCCTGTGCGAACTGTGTGCCATAGTACCGTCCGCTTTGCGCCTGACTAAGGCGCCCGGAAAGGGGAGTTCGTAATTTTCTTCCACCTCATGCTTGAATGAAGAGCGTTCAGATGTTAGAGATACTCCTGAAGCCATTCACTGCAATGTGATGACACCACAAAGTCATCAACATATCTGAATATATTGTCAGACAGAACAGACACAATTTAGATACAGCAGATATTGACTGAAATCAATGGACAAAGTTGAAAATTTTGTGCCAGACCACTGCGTCTAGATGCCTCAGTGCTCAGAGTATCTGCCTAGTAAGCAGGATATCAACGTGCGTATCCCGGTCTGCCACAAATTTTCAGCTTTCCCCACCAATTTCAACCAGCGGCCACTCACAACCAGCGTCTGTAATTCCTTTGTGTCTTATACCTGAAAAAGCATGTGGACTTTTTGGCAGTTTTCTCCAGTGCTTTCTCTTCGGAATCATCCGTGAAAAAGTTTGCCACTAGCGGAAACAGGGGACATCCCCTGATAATGCCGTCTGTTTGCTCACAGCAGTCGCCACTAAGCAGAAACGTGAAACGTCCCCTTAGAAAAATTAGTCAATTACTGTGCTGGTAAACACCTTACGTTATGTGTCCATCAGAGACAGTAAATTTGTAAGACTGGATGTCATGAACTGATATATATATATATATATATATATATATATATATATATATATATATATTATGACTTTTGAACGCTATTAAGCTAAATACATTGTTTGCTCTTTATCAGTTCTTTCATTTTCTAATTCTGCCTATTAGTAGTTAGTCCCTTCATTAGTTAGAATCTTTTATTTAGCTGGCAGTAGTGGCGCTCGCTGTATTGCAGTAGTTCAAGTAATGAAGATTTTTGTGAGGTAAGTGAGTTGTGAAAGGTATAGGTTAATGTTAGTCAGGGCCATTCTTTTGTAGGGATTTTTGAAAGTCAGATTGCGTTGCGCTAAAAATATTGTGTGTCAGTTTAGTTTTGATCAGAATAAGTAAAGAGCGAAATGTCTGAGTACTTACGTTATTTGATTTTCAAACAGCTGAGCAAAACTGAACCTACTCAGACATTTCGCTCTTTATTTATTCTGATCAACACTAAACTGACACACAATATTTTTAGCGCAAAGCAATATGTCTTTCAAAAATCCCTACAAGAGAATGGCCCTCAGTAACATTAACCTATACCTTTCACAAATCACTTACCTCACAAAAAATCTTCGTTACTCGAACTACTGCAATACAGCGAGCGTCACTACTGCCAGCTAAATAAAAGATTCCAACTACTGAAGTCACTAACTACTGATAGGCACAGTTAGCAAATGAAAAATTTTGATAAAGAACAAACAATGTATTTTGCCTTAATAGCGTTCAAAAGTCATACTATATATATATATATATATATATATATATATATATATATATATATATATATATATATATATATATATATATATATACTCCTGGAAATTGAAATAAGAACACCGTGAATTCATTGTCCCAGGAAGGGGAAACCTTATTGACACATTCCTGGGGTCAGATACATCACATGATCACACTGACACAACCTCAGGCACATAGACACAGGCAACAGGGCATGCACAATGTCGGCACTAGTACAGTGTATATCCACCTTTCGCAGCAATGCAGGCTGCTATTCTCCCATGGAGACGATCGTAGAGATGCTGGATGTAGTCCTGTGGAACGGCTTGCCATGCCTTTTCCACCTGGCGGCTCAGTTGGACCAGCGTTCATGCTGGACGTGCAGACCGCGTGAGACGACGCTTCATCCAGTCCCAAACATGCTCAATGGGGGACAGATCCGGAGATCTTGCTGGCCAGGGTAGTTGACTTAAACCTTCTAGAGCACGTTGGGTGGCACGGGATACATGCGGACGTGCATTGTCCTGTTGGAACAGCAAGTTACCTTGCCGGTCTAGGAATGGTAGAACGATGGGTTCGATGACGGTTTGGATGTACCGTGAACTATTCAGTGTCCCCTCGACGATCACCAGAGGTGTACGGCCAGTGTAGGAGATCGCTCCCCACACCATGATGCCGGGTGTTGGCCCTGTGTGCCTCGGTCGTATGCAGTCCTGATTGTGGCGCTCACCTGCACGGCGCCAAAAACGCATACGACCATCATTGGCACCAAGGCAGAAGCGACTCTCATCGTTGAAGACGACACGTCTCCATTCGTCCCTCCATTCACGCCTGTCGCGACACCACTGGAGGCGGGCTGCACGATGTTGGGGCGTGAGCGGAAGACGGCCTAACGGTGTGCGGGACCGTAGCCCAGCTTCATGGAGACGGTTGCGAATGGTCCTCGCCGATACCCCAGGAGCAACAGTGTCCCTAATTTGCTGGGAAGTGGCGGTGCGGTCCCCTACGGCACTGTGTAGGATCCTACGGTCTTGGCGTGCATCCGTGCGTTGCTGCGGTCCGGTCCCAGGTCGACAGGCACGTGCACCTTCCGCCGACCACTGGCGACAACATCGATGTACTGTGGAGACCTCAGGCCCCACGTGTTGAGCAATTCGGCGGTACGTCCACCCGGCCTCCTGCATGTCTACTATACGCCCTCGCTCAAAGTCCGTCAACTGCACATACGGTTCACGTCCACGCTGTCGCGGCATGCTACCAGTGTTAAAGACTGCGATGGAGCTCCGTATGCCACGGCAAACTGGCTGACACTGACGGCGGCGGTGCACAAATGCTGCGCAGCTAGCGCCATTCGACGGCCAACACCTCGGTTCCTGGCGTGTCCGCTGTGCCGTGCGTGTGATCATTGCTTGTACAGCCCTCTCGCAGTGTCCGGAGCAAGTATGGTGGGTCTGAGACACGGGTGTCAATGTGTTCTTTTTTCCATTTCCAGGAGTGTATATATATATATATCAGTTCATGACATCAGTCTTACAAATTTACTGTCTCTGATGGACACACGTCCAGGTCATCCGCTCTCAAAACTCTGCCATCTCTCTTCCCACATCCACCACTGCTAGCGGCTCACCTCCAACTGCGCAACGCTACGCGCTGTTAACAGCCAACTGCCCAACACCCCAAGAGCAAATTCCAACAATGCCATCCAGCCACAGACTGGAAACAGCACAGCCAGTGATTTTCATACAGAGCGCTACGTGGCGGTAGCGTTACCAATATGAGAACCTAAACAGCCTACTTACAAAAGTAAAGGCGTGATGAGAAATTACAAGTGAGGTTTAATTTCTCCATGATCAGCTTAACAAAATCTGTAAGCGGTGCATTGGTGAAGAGGGAGACCACATGAAAGGTCAGTTTCATATCCTGGTTATGATGGGGCAGTTCTTGCGGTAACTGCACGAAATGCACGTTGTATTTTATGTGGTGATGACATTTACTGACTTGTTGTTGTTGTTGTTGTGGTCTTCAGTCCAGAGACTAGTTTGATGCAGTTCTCTACGCTACTCTATTTTGTGCAAACTTCTTCATCTCCGAGTAACTACTGCAATCTACATCTTCTGAATCTGCTTAGTACATTCATCCCTTGATCTCCCTCTATGATTTTTACTCTCCACGCTTCCCTCCAATACTAAGTTGATGATCCCCTGATGCCTCAGGACGTGTCCTACTAACCGATCCCTTCGTTTAGTCAGTTTGTGTCACAAATTCCTCTTCTCCCCAGTCCTATTCAGTGCTTCCGCGTTAGTTACGTCATCTGTCTATCTAATCTTCAGCATTTTTTCTGTAGCATCACATTTCGAAAGCTTCTATTCTCTTCTTGTCTAAACTATTTATCGTCCATGTTTCATTTCTATACATGGCTAGACTCCATACAAATACTTTCAGAAAAGACTACCTGACACTTAAATCTACACTCGATGTAAACAAATTTCTATTTTACAGGTACGCTTTCCTTTCGATTGCCAGTCTACATTTTATATCCTCTCTACTTCGATCATCATCAGTCATTTTGCGCTACAGATAGCAAAACTCATCTACTGTTTTAAGTGTCTCATATCCTAATCTTATTCCCGCAGCATCACCTGCTTTAATTCGACTACATACCATTATCTTCGTTTTGCTTCTGTTGGTATTCATCTTATGTCCTCCTTTCAAGACACTGTCCATTCCGTGCACCTGCTCTTCCAGATCCTTTGTTGTGTCTGACAGAATTACTATGTCATCGACAAACCCCGAAGGTCTTTTCTCTTCTCCATGGCTTTTAATTCCTACTCCAAATTTTTCTTTTGTTTCCTTTAGCGCTTGCTCAATATAAATATTGAATAACATCAGGGGTAGCCTACAACCCTGTCTCAGTCCCTTCTGTACCACTGCTTCCCTTTCGCGCCCATCTACTCTTATAACTGCCATAAGGATTTGATATGGAAGTTAGATATTTCGCCAGCCGGTATAAAGGGTGATACTTAATAAAACCGACAAACTACAGGTACGGATTCCTTACTGGAAATGGAGGAAGGAAGGTCATCTGAACATGTGTTCGGTAATGCATCATTGCTACGGCAGATGGCGTTGGTGAATGAGATTTTCTCTCGCCACGTGCCGTGTGTTCCTTGTGTACTGCAGGCAGTGCGATTGAAGCAGCGTACTTTAATCGTCATAATAGTCTGCTATTCAAGTCGGGAGCAAGCCGAGATAATGTTTGTGTATGGCCGAGCAGATACAAACGGTCGACAGGCAGCACGGCTATACCAAAACAAGTGCCCGCACGTACGACATCACACAACATTTCATGCCTTGTTTGGGCGATAGTGGCCATGGATCATTTCAGACAGAAGATCGTGCAGGGGGACGGCGGATTGTACGTGCACCGAAACAGAGGATGACACGCGTAAAGCTGAAATACTAAACACCTTTTTCCAAAGCTGTTTCACAAAGCAATACCGCGCTGCAGTTCCTTCTCTAAATCGTCGCACGAACGAAAAACTGGCTGACATCGAAATAAGTGTCAAAGGAAAAGAAAAGCAACTGACACCACTCAACAGCGGAAATTCCACTGGACCTGACGGGATACCAATTCGATTCTACACAGAGTACGCGAAAGAACTTGCCCCCTTCTAACAGCCGTGTACCGCAAGTCTCTAGGGGAACGGAAGGTTCCAAATGAATGGAAAAGAGCACAGGTAGCCACAGTCTTCAAAAAGGGTCGTCGAGAAGATGTGCAAAACTATACACCTATATCATCAGGGATGATGCTGTAGTATACAGAGAAGTTGTACCATTAGAAAATTGGAGCGAAATGCAGGAATATCTGTAGTGGATAGGTATTTCGTGCAGGAAGTGGCAACTGACCCTTAACATAGACAAATGTAATGTATTGCGAACACATAGAAAGAAGGATCCTTTATTGTATGATTACATGATAGCGGAACAAACACTGGTAGCAGTTACTTCCCTAAAATATCTGGGAGTATGCATGCGGAACGATTTTTAGTCGAATGATCATATAAAATAATTATTGGTAAGGCGGGTACCAGGTTGAGATTCATTGGGAGAGTCCTTAGAAAATGCAGTCCATCAACAAAGGAGGTGGCTTACAAAACATTCGTTCGACCTATACTTGAGCATTGCTCATCAGTTTGGGATCCGTACCAGGTCGGGTTGACGGAGGAGATAGAGAAGATCCAAAGAAGAGCGGCGCGTTTCGTCACAGGCTTATTTGGTAAGTGTGTTAGCGTTACAGAGATGTTCAGCAAACTCAAGTGGCAGACTCTGCAAGAGAGGCGCTCTGCATCGCGGTGTAACTTGCTGTCGAGGTTTCGAGACGGTGCGTTTCTGGATGAGGTATCGAATATATTGCTTCCCCCCTATTTATAGCCGGCCGGAGTGGCCTTGCGGTTCTAGGCGCTGCAGTCTGGAACCGCGAGACCGTTACGGTCGCAGGTTCGAATCCTGCCTCGGGCATGGATGTGTGTGATGCCCTTAGGTTAGTTAGGTTTAAGTAGTTCTAAGTCTAGGGGACTAATGACCTCAGAAGTTGAGTCCCATAGTGCTCAGAGCCATTTTTTCAACCCTATTTATACCTCCCGAGGAGATTACGAATGTAAAATTAGAGAGATTCGAGCGCGCACGGATGCTTTCCGGCAGTTGTTCTTCCCGCGAACCATACGCGACTGGAACAGGAGAGGGAGGTAATGACAGTGGCACGTAAAGTTCCCTCCGCCACACACCGTTGGGTGGCTCGCGGAGTATGAATGTAGATATAGTTGTAGATGGAGCTTTGGAGGTCTGGGTTCTATAGGACACTGAGACGAACCCTAGTACAAGCTCCAGGCAAGTAGCATTCCGCCATGCTATAAGCCGGAGTACGGTTGTGTACACTGCATGACGAGCGCTACTACATGCAACGTGTACAAGGATTATCGGCAGCGGATTTCCCTCTATAAGAATGATTTTGTCGCTGGATTTTGGACCAGACCATCACAGTTATTGCATTTCTGTCATGAGACCTCTTTACCAACTAAGCCACCTTTACCACACCTGGCTTCATAAATCTGCGTAATCGTCATCTGTGAACTAAGACGACACATGGGCAGAGAACTTTCATTCGTCAGCGCCATCTAGCGTGGTAACGATGCATTTCCGGACACATGATCACTGGACGTTTTTCCCTCTATTTTCAGGCAGGCATCCGTCCCTGCAGTTTATCTGTTTTATTAATGTTCACCCCATATCAGTGCATCTGTGTTGCTTACAATAGGTCGACCGAGCGAGGTGGCGCAGTGGTTAGCACACTGGACTCGCATTCGGGAGGACGACGGTTCAATCCCGCTTCCGGCCATCCTGATTTAGGTTTTCTGTGATTTCCCTAAATCGCTCCAGGCAGATGCCGGGATGGTTCCTTTGAAAGGGCACGGCCGACTTCCTTCCCCGTCCTTCCCTAAACCTTTGAGACCGATGACCTCGCAGTTTGGTCTCTTCCTCCAGAACAACCAACCACCCAACAATAGGTCGTAGGGGAACGGCTTGTTTGTGATTGTTTGGAAAGCTATTGAACATTGGCGGAGCACGAATTTCCTGTATGCTGGATCCTACAGTAATCTGTACTTTTTTCTATTGCGCACTGACAGCTAAAATAGTATAGCGGGAATATCTTTGTCCGTAAGTAAAAAAAAAAAAAATTCAGGATCATTCCGCAGTTATTGCATGCCATCTCCTTCCACTTTCAGAATATTTTCCTTTGTCTCTGGTGAGCACACAGCACGTTTCCCGACTTATCTGTTCCGTATCATCTGTGAGTATGATGGAGAATAGTTGTTTTATATCTCTGGTGAAATCTTCAATATATATATATATATATAGTCGATGCTGGTGCAAAATCGTGTCCCCTCCCCTGAATTGATTTCAGAACGACGTCGATCTGTTTGCCTGCGAGATTCATTGTGGTTCATCGTAGCTGTCCATGCGGCTATTCTTCTCTCTGACAGACATTAGAACCTGTACACTTGTTTGGTTGTAGCACTGCTTCGAGGTCCGTACGTCTTAGGCCAAGAGGCAACATCAGACACTCCTTTCTAATGAGGCCAGAATATAAAAGCCCCCTCTAAGTTGAGTACGAGCAATTCCTTAGACGTTGTGCCCACTCGCCGACATGTGAGCCGGATTCCTTCCCTTACAAGTGACAGACATACTCTTCTTGTGATCTGGAGGGGCGGCCGCTTTATTAAGTACGTATTCAAGAACAACGGGTACCGTAGGAGACAAATACGATTTGCTTTCAGACAGAACGTACAGTGCAGCAAACAGAACACGACGAGGAGGGTAAGACAATGGCGTATCTGCCGTACGGCAGCAAGTTAGCGGACAAATTCAGCAGAATCTTGGCTCGACGCAACAATACATAAATGTTCTATGCACCTACGAAAACGCGTACACTACTAGGTATGAGGAAAGATGGCTTCAGGCTCCATAAATCATGTACCTATAGAAGGGCATGCAAAATATTTGGAGCATAATCATGGCAGAACGTGCGGACGGTCGAATAAATGTGCTAGGAGCGGTGGAGATACGCCAAACACAAGCAACCAACAAAATCTGTTGCACGAAAATAAACACTTACAAGCTATAAACGTACTGTCATATCGCTGTATTAGTTGTGGAATATCTTTGCGGGCAACCGCGTCTGCAGTGTCGAGCACGTGACTCGGAACTGTTGTGTTTTGGGTAGCTCTGCATGTGAGAGGTATGGTTATTATGGAAGTTCGAGTGTTGCTGCAAGTGCTATTACAGTAGAGTGATGAAATATGGAGGCGATTCAGAGGAAGTTGCATAACGATGTAATTAAAAATGAGCAGTACCGCCGATAAAGTATTTGTGTATCCTCTCGTTGCGTGTCGCACAGCATCAGTCATCCGCGCCTTGTTCAGTCTCTCAGATGAACTAATGTGAATCAGTAATACTATTTACCACAAAATAGAGTATTTAAGTGCCAGTGTCTTGTAGCGAGCGAGAGAACGTGCGTTCGGTCATCGCGTTTCCGCATATCAACAATCAACCGTGCCGCGACGGTTACGTGCACGCTCGTACAGTTGAGAGCTGTGAACTGTAAATTTAACTTTGTGAACATTGTAAAATTTGTTACTAGCGTCAAGGAGGACTGGTACCAAATATCTGTGTATGTGTCACGAGCGTAAGAACTTTCGTGCGATCATTCGGCTTCCGCATCATCAACAATCACCCGTCGGTGTCGGTTACGCGTACGCTCGTGAGAGTGATATTGTGTACTGGTAAACATCCATTAATTGGGATAAACAATTATAAATTAGAATGTAAATAATGCAACCATCGATTTTCTTTTATCGTCTCAGAATATAATTTTCATACCAGACGTAAAACAGAATTGTGTTTTAATGTTGAGTGGCTCCCCTAAACCCGCTTGCATATTCCTGTAGATAATTTTAGGCAAGCCAGCAGCAGTGTGGAGCAGAACAATACGATCTCCGCGGGAGTATCAGGTACGTGGTGTGGACAGAGCGCACTGTCTGAAGTGACAAACAGTTTAAGGGCCCCCCGCCATTAGTACCCCCGGTCGTGTTACAAAGCGTCATAATATTGTCATTCATTGCGTACTACCAGTTTCACTGCATGATCCTCAGGCCTTAGTTGAAGCTGAATGTATTATCAAGATCCATATACACGATGCATCAGTGGCCAACAACTGGTTTTGCAGACTGTAACTGTGATGTCATCTCTCCAACCGTCATACTTAGTCTGCATAAACTAGCTGTTGACCAGTGAAGCATAGAATACGTGGATCGTGATACTCTACTCAGCATCAACTAAGGCCAGAAGATGGCGCATTGAAGCGCCGAAACTGGGCGCTACAGAATAAATGACAACATAAATATACACTCCGTGAAATTGAAATAAGAACACCGTGAATTCATTGTCCCAGGAAGGGGAAACTTTATTGACACATTCCTGGGGTCAGATACATCACATGATCACACTGACAGAACCACAGGCACATAGACACAGGCAACAGAGCATGCACAATGTACAGTGTATATCCACCTTTCCCAACAATGCAGGCTGCTATTCTCCCATGGAGACGATCGTAGAGATGCTGGATGTAGTCCTGTGGAGCGGCTTGCCATGCCATTTCCACCTGGCGCCTCAGTTGGACCAGCGTTCGTGCTGGACGTGCAGACCGCGTGAGACGACGCTTCATCCAGTTCCAAACATGCTCAATGGGGGACAGATCCGGAGATCCTGCTGGCCAGGGTAGTTGACTTACTCCTTCTAGAGCACGTTGATTGGCACGGGATACATGCGGACGTGCATTGTCCTGTTGGAACAGCAAGTTCCCTTGCCGGTCTAGGAATGGTAGAACGATGGGTTCGATGACGGTTTGGATGTACCGTGCTCTATTCAGTGTCCCCTCGACGATCACCAGAGGTGTACGGCCAGTGTAGGAGATCGCTTCCCACACCATGATGCCGGGTGTTGACCCTGTGTGCCTCGGTCGTATGCAGTCCTGATTGTGGTGCTCACCTGCACGGCGCCAAACACGCATACGACCATCATTGGCACCAAGGCAGAAGCGACTCTCATCGCTGAAGACGACACGTCTCCATTCGTCCCTCCATTCACGCCTGTCGCGACACCACTGGAGGCGGACTGCACGATGTTGGGGCGTGAGCGGAAGACGGCCTAACGGTGTGCGGGACCGTAGCCCAGCTTCATGGAGACGGTTGCGAATGGTCCTCGCCATTACCCCAGGAGCATCAGTGTCCCTAATTTTGCTGGGAAGTGGCGGTGCGGTCCCCTACGGCACTGCGTAGGATCCTACGGTCTTGGCGTGCATCCGTGCGTCGCTGCGGTCCGGTCCCAGGTCGACGGGCACGTGCACCCTCCGCCGACCACTGGCGACAACATCGATGTACTGTGGAGACCTCACGCCCCACGTGTTGAGCAATTCGGCGGTACGTCCACCCGGCCTCCCGCATGCCCACTATACGCCCTCGCTCAAAGTCCGTCAACTGCACATACGGTTCACGTCCACGCTGTCGCGGCATGCTACCAGTGTTAAAGACTGCGATGGAGCTCCGTATGCCACGGCAAACTGGCTGACACTGACGGCGGCGGTGCACAAATGCTGCGCAGCTAGCGCCATTCGACGGCCAACACTGCGGTTCCTGGTGTGTCCGCTGTGCCGTGCGTATGATCATTGCTTGTACAGCCCTCTCGCAGTGTCCGGAGCAAGTATGGTGGGTCTGACACACCGGTGTCAATGTGTTCTTTTTTCCATTTCCAGGACTGTAGCTGTAGGTGTTTATTCTCCTACAATAGTGAACGTCTGTAGTCCCTCCAAACCTCCTGTCACAATGATGTGCAAACAAAAACCAAATCTGTGGTTACAGAACACTGCGCTGCTGCAGGGAACTAAATGAAACAAGAACAAATGGAAGTGATAAGAGTCACTCGTCGTTTTGGGAATGCATTGTAAAGGAGGTTACTGAAATACGAGTGGCCGACGAGCTGACAAATAGAGACAGTGGCCTGAATGTCAGTAAAACATGGGATCCAGCGCTCAGCCAACTGCAGTCGCGTCTTTGGCCGAAAGCGAGTTCCACCCCCGCCGAGAGCGTCAGAACTAATGAAGAGTCAGAGCTTATGCCCAGTATTTGGCCATTGCGTCCGCCCATCACTCCAACCGAGACGGCGTGCGCCTGGGTAGTGAGGAAAGGGGTGCACTGCGCCACCCGTTAGATACCGCTAACCAATAGGAGATTCGGTGTATGAACAGGCTCTAAGAGGAATGCAATATGAAGGTGAAAAGCAACGATGGACAATGTGGCTCACTCTCGTAATACTACAGTAAGTTGTACTGATAAGACCTTGCCTACAATCAACTAGGTAATCTGTGTGTCTTGAAATAATAGTCTGTACTAACACAATGACGTCACGTAAGATTTGATACTCAGATTCTCACGCTATGAATCACACTAGAGCTCGCTACGATATCACTATGTAAAAAACGATGGACAAAATAACACTTTTCGTGGCATAACGAGGTCAGTGGTACCTATCTGGATATTAATTACAACAACGCATCTGACTATTGAAGTTCTCTAGGTTCGAAAGATAAATTACGACCAAAGCTAGTATCAGTCACCAGAAAAATACTAAATACGAGAGTGTACGGGGAGTAGGAATGATGTACTGTATTTACCAATAACAGCAACCTATAGAGAAGCTTACCCCGTGTACTCTTACAACACAACTAAACACTTCCTCAACATCGCAGGTAACAGAAACGATAGCTTTCGTATATAACTGATGAATGCGTCATAAAGATTCCTTGTCTCTTGCAGCTGCTCCTCTTTTAAAGGTTCAACGAATAATGGCATATACAGCCAATCAGCGTGAACGTGTAAACTTTTACGTACATTGGAGAATACGTTCACAGGGCAAATATATAATTTAATATTGTTTATCTTTCGTTGTTATCAACGATAACTCTATAATTAGAGCCTTGATGTAACAATATCCTTGACTCTATAGAAATTTTATCGTAATAAGCTACTTCGTTAATATCAGCCTTTCAGAATTAAGTGGAATAACTTTTCATACACAATTAAATACTTTCCAATGAAACGTAAACTTGCATGGCATTACATCGTGTAAGTACAGATATTCCTATCATTGCTGGCTTAACATGCACCCACTTCAGTACGTCAATTGTTTTTTCTCAGCATCGAACAGTATTTCAGCAAACACGTCACATAACTTACTACCTGATATTTTCCGAGTGGACTACACCTGTCAGTATTGACCAAAACTTTTGCATCAACGTGTCAACATTTCAGGACGTGACCTACTGTCCAGAGCAAAATAAGCATTACTAGCTTGCTCTTGCCACATGTACTTGGAGGTACTACCCATCTTCAAAACATACTACTCCCAACAGCTATAATTATTAGTCTGTAAATGTACAAAATAATGATGCAATGTTGAATTACGTTAGACAGTCGTCTAATATAAGTTGTTTCTCAACCAAGCCTCACGATTACGCCTTAGTTGCTTGATATCTTACATCACTAATCTTTGTTTATGTTATATTTTAAAAATTTTGCTACGTTGTTTGCATAACTTATTGTGTAGTATGATTGAGACACATCCTATGCATAGAGCGTGTGCAAGTTACTCTTGCCAAAGACAGGATGAATGCAACTTTTGATAGAAAACTTATTTCGAGGGTGACAACAGCGTTTCTGACCATTGATCATAAACCGTTCCGAGGGGATAATTTTATCCAGCTCAGGCTAGTTTCAGTAGGTTTTCTTTTAGTTGTTACAGCAAAAAAGTAGGTTCATACAAGTGCCCTAAATAACATACCCATGATTTACTGTAATGAGTACTGCGGGCCCTGGAGCCGTGAGAACTCTGCAGAGTTCAACGAGATAGTCGGTGTATCATAAAAACCTCCTGATGAACTAGGGAAGGCAATACAGTGAAGATTCCTTGCACTGTAAGGAAGAGAGACGCAGGTACGCTTACTCGATGATGCAGTCCTACAACATCTGAGCCGTAGGGAAGTACTCAGAGAAATATTCAAAAACATACATCAGGAATAAGGAGTATGCAGTGTAGTGAGTGATGCAAGAGTGTACGGGAAGAGCCTAGGTAGTCACCTTTCGCGTTTTTCATCGAGCGGGTGCCATTTGAAATGTGAAGGTCTACTAAAAGTAGAGATCCTGGAAGTCCGAAGAAGCGATTTGTACTGGAACAGGCTAATTACCCTATTTTTTCACAAATGTGAGTTTAGTGAAGTTATTCAGAAACAAAGACAAAAATGTTTTTGTTGCGTGTCCACATGTGTTTTAGTGCGCCTGTGTGATGACAACTGCATTTTCTGTCCTATACCAGTATTACAGTATATTAGTTGTCCAGTACGCTAAATATGAACTTTATAACTTTTGATTACACGCGATATTTGAAATGACTACACATCGAACAATTGTCTGAAGCGAAAATTATACGAAATGCCAATTTAGTCCTAAAAGTTTCGAGATTGGAGTAATATAAAAACAAAGAACCGTTAAGATGGTGTTTTCAACGATTGACGTGTTCTACACAGTCTCCCCTACTTGAGTAAAATTCAAGGAATATATAGACAACTATGTGAAACTGTCATACGTCTTTCTTTTAGATGTTGTACAACTAGCGCATCATTAGGACCGTCTTTGCCCTTTGCGGACCATCAGAGACCCATTTTGCTCTTTGTCGTTTTGTGTTAGTGTCGTTTTAATAGTTTTAATAACACCAAGTCTCCTCATCAGTGACGATTTTTTCCAGACAAGAAGTATCCACTTTTTTATTTGAGTCAGGTCACGGCAGGCGTGCAAGCCTCGTTATTTCTGTTAGGGGGTCAAGGTGGGCGTGACAAACTTTGCACCAGTGGTAGGTAGATGCATATGGGGGGGGGGGGGGGGGGAGGCGGTAGTTATGCTTCCCTATATAGCACGAGCGTCCTCGTCATTGTATTTTATACGTTTCTGTCTGGCAAATAGATAGCTAAAACATACCTGCGAGAAAAGTCGCGGATGTTCTAGTGATCTCGTTAAGTTATTCCGTCTGGTATTTGTTCGAGAAAAGTAGCGAATATTCACTGTTTTTCGTACATAGAACCTTCGATACGTAGCACTATAAATACGGACTATTCACCGAATAGGACCCTAGTTTATATTCAGAAGCAGAAATATTAAGAGTGAAGAATGAATAAGTAAAAATTCCTAGTTTTAGCAAGTGCAAATGTGAAGATTAGTCCAGAGTGAGAATGATCAATTGATTGTGATGTATTAATAATAATAATTCATGGTAATTTGTCAGTAAAATATTGTTAAGAGACTCGTAACAATATTTTTACTAATAACGTAACAATAGTTTCCCACACCTAACTTGTAATACGAGAAACTATTGGTGTGTAGATCTCCGGTAATAGTGACTTTCGAGAAGATTCCTCGAAACGCATTGTTATTATATAGGCTTTCTATAGAATGCACTAGAAAGGAACGGAATCGACATTTAAAAGTTCCAAGCACGTAAATTGCCGGATGACGCCATCACTGGAAACTCGCCCTTATATTATGCGTTGTACGGCACATATTGGCTTGTCGCTTTCACAGTAGGTATTTGATTACACTCCATAAAAGTCTGGAATCGAACATTCTTGCATGGAATGTTCTCGAAACAACCGAGCCACATATGTATGGGAAGCAGAGGTGCTATCTGGTAGTCAGTTTGAAAGCTACAATCGTCACGATAACTTGAATGTGATTAAAAAAAGTGAACAACAGCGATTATTGGCCATTACCACGGACTCCAGTCAGTGTTGTGCTTAGTGATACTAGAAATACACGGAGTGTGACCGTGTGTTTTTTACTGCTAATGTACGATTGTTGCGTTTGTATACGTGTATATTGTAAAGGAACTGAAACTATTGTGATTTAATCGCAGAGGTGCTGAAAAATTGTTCCAGTGACACACCAGAGAAATATCTGGTAAACTTTTTATCTTTGAGAGACATAGGAACAATTTCGCCCTTCGTTTTTTATTTCTTGTATGAACGACTACTTTTTGTTCTGATGGGCTGGTGGGATGCCGTACTGTCTAATTACTAGTGTGTGTGTGTGTGGTAAATGAATGAGTTAAAAGACGCAAGATGTGTTTTATATTATTTTCATCCCACAACAAGCCTTATTCCCATGCCTACGGAGTATTTATGTTAAGCAGAGAAGGCGAGTTTTATATGGAACCGAAGATCTTCAAAACGGCGCTGCTCAACAATAGAGGTACGTGATTGTGCTCTCTACTTTCCTTTCGTGGCCGCTAAAATTACTTCCGATTCGTTTTGCCGAGACATTCAGAACCTGCAATCTTCTTTTTCTTATAAAAATACTAGTCCGATGCAAAAGAAATACTCTTAGATTTAAATAATTGAAATTCTTTTACCCAGGCCACGGGGAATGATAGAACGTACGTGCCTCTACTCTGAATGTACGTTCGCAATCTCCGAGTGTGTTACGACGAAATTATTTCACAATGAAAATTTCTCATCAGACCGCAACCACTCGCACGCGAATGTACGTACCCTCTGAATGTATCTAGTCAGTCACGCGCGTTGTTCAAAAGCTTTAATTTTAATATTCAGTGGATTACATTTCCGAAATTAATTTTTGTTTATGCTGCAAATCGTACTTCACGCGAAGTATTTATTACGAAAGTTTCAGGCTCAATTTAATAAAAAAAAAAGATTCCGAATAATAGAAATAAAGAATAACAATCAAACAAATCAAACCTAAATAAACAGAAAGAGGGAACGTTACAATATTCAATTTAAATAAAACTTTCTTAAACTTTGCAAGTGACTTAACTTTTTTTACGCTAAAAGTAAAGGTAGCTAACCTGCCCGGCTAGCCGTGTGGTCTAACGCGCTGCTTCCCGAGCGGAAAGGCGTGCCGGTCCCCAGCACGAATCCGCCCAGTGGTTAGGGGTGAGGTCCGGTTTGCTGGCCAGCCTGTGGACGGTTTTTAAGACGGTTTTCCATCTGTCTCGGCGAATGCGGGCTGGTTCCCCTTATTCCGCTTCAGTTTCACTACGTTGGCGATTGCTGCGCAATCACTGTCTCCACGTACGCGTACACAATAATTACTCTTCCAAGCAAACACTGGTGTTACACTCGTCTAGAATGAATCGTTCCCTGGATGAGGAGGTGGGGGGGGAGGGGGGAGGGAAGGGGGCTTCTCTGGGGCCGAACCGGACAATAACCTTGGGTTTGGTGTGGGGCGGCTGTGAGGTGTGTGGACTGCTTGGCCTGCTGTGGGGTTATGAACCATTGATAGCTACGGCGCGACGAAGCCTCTTCGTCGTTTCTAGGTCTCTGTTAAATACACAAAGGTAGTTCCAGATATATTTTGCGCTCCCTCCTTGAGGTTTTTCTGTAATCACCAGTGCTTTACACACACTTTTCTCTGCTTCAAAACATTCTGGAGACAGTCTGAACACTTTATTCACCGATGTTCAGTTCGTTGCTCCACTGCAATTTGTGATACAACTTTGCACACTACAGCCGCACATCCACCACTCAACACTGTCTGGCTCGAATGCACACCTGTTGTTTACAGTTTCTAGTCAGTAGATATTGCTCTGCCGTCGCCTATACGCCAGGAAGAACATCAGTCTCGGACCTTTTACGATAGTTGGTTGGTTGATTTGGGTGAGGGGATAAAACAACTAGGTCATCGGTTCCATCGGATTAGGAAAGGGTGTGGAAGGAAATCGACCGTGCCCTCTCAAAGGCACCATCCCGGCCTTAACCTGCAGCGATTAAAAGAAATCACGGGAAACCTAAATCAGGACGGCTGGATGTAGGTTTTCAATGGTTGTCCTCCCGAATGCGAGACCAGTGTGCTAACCAAAGCGCCACCTCGCTAGTTTCTAGGACAGATGGTGCAATTTTCGTGAAGCAGCGTATATCTCCTAAAGATGTTACAGCTTAATTGGAAGGTAATCAGTAAATAGTGATGTAGAACATTTGAGAATACAGTGTCGGAATATTCCGTTAGCGTGATGAGAGAGAGACAGAGAGAGAGAGAGAGAGAGAGAGAGATCTAGTAACGTGGTCCAGCAATCCACTCGATCGAACGGAATTTTGAAATTACTGCGTGGGCCACCGAGTGTGCATCAGGATGAATTGCTGCCATTCTTTTATTTCTGCGAAATAATTAAATTTTTGCTGGGAAATTATTTGTAAATAGCAGTGCGTGCTGTCTTTATTCCCGCGACTGCTCCCCTCGTATTCGCTGCTGTTTCTGCTTGCAGCGTAGGCTTTGCGACTGTTAAAGCTATAAGTTTGACGTTCGCAAATAGATCGGAACTAGTTCCGTCTCACTTTACGATCTACATATCACGATTAATTTACTCCCATGGCAAGTTATTTTGTGTCTATTTGAAATGATCATTCCGTAAAATAGTTTTAATGGCGATCTTATCTCAAAACAAAGTTCCAAAATTTTAAAATGATATTCCTGGTAAAAAATAAAGTATCATTTATTTTATGTATGTCTTTGTGCTTTTACACTGTAAAACAGAATCTGGCTTCAGTGTCTAAACATTAAACAAAAAGTAATGTCGCGGAGTGGAAACTGAAGTGACGAATGAGATCACCAAACTCCAGCAATGATAAGTCCCGTCGACATCCAGATCATTCGAGGAGGTGCAGTCACTTGGGAATTAAGTTTCAGTCCTCTCATAACCTCTTCGTCAGTATTACCTAAGTATAAATTTTCACGTTTCCTATTTTTTATGCATCTTTCCTGAGGCAATCAAGCTTTGAAAACCACATATAGCTACGTTTTCCCACGTTCTGTATTCTCCTTAATGTGTAAAAGGAATAGCCGCGCGGGATTAGCCGAGCGGTCTGCGGCGCTGCAGTCATGTACTGAGCGGCTGGTCCCGGCGGATGTTCGAGTTCTCCCTCGGGCATAGGTGTGTGCGTTTGCCCTTATGATAATTTAGGTTAAGTAGTGTGTAAGCTTAGGGACTGATGACCTTAGCAGTTAAGTCCCATAAGATTTCACATACATTTGAACATTTTTTTGTAAATGGAATAGGTGACGATTCCTACAGCCGATTCTTTCTTTTATCAGACTTTTGCTTCATCGTTTGCCCCGTCCGACATACCCTAGCTCGTAATAAGAAACGGGACACCAATTAATGGATATTAGCCCTCTAAATGCCGCGTGCGTCACAATCTCATTACATCCCGCCCGCGGACATGGGAACCGCGTTTGCAAAATGACACCATCCGTACATTTTTGTGTTTATTATCACTTGTATCCCCCCATGAACCATGGACCTTGCCGTTGGTGGGGAGGCTTGCGTGCCTCAGCGATACAGATGGCCGTACCGTAGGTGCAACCACAACGGAGGGGTATCTGTTGAGAGGCCAGACAAACGTGTGGTTCCTGAAGAGGGGCAGCAGCCTTTTCAGTAGTTGCAGGGGCAACAGTCTGGATGATTGACTGATCTGGCCTTGCAACATTAACCAAAACGGCGTTGCTGTGCTGGTACTGCGAACGGCTGAAAGCAAGGGGAAACTACAGCCGTAATTTTTCCCGAGGACATGCAGCTTTACTGTATGATTAAATGATGATGGCATCCTCTTGGATAAAATATTCCGGAGGTAAAATAGTCCCCCATTCGGATCTCCGGGCGGGGACTACTCAGGAGGATGTCGTTATCAGGAGAAAGAAAACTGGCGTTCTACGGATCGGAGCGTGGAATGTCAGATCCCTTAATCGAGCAGGTAGGTTAGAAAATTTAAAAAGGGAAATGGATAGGTTAAAGTTAGATATAGTGGGAATTAGTGAAGTTCGGTGGCAGGAGGAACAAGACTTCTGGTCAGGTGATTACAGGGTTATAAACACAAAATCAAATAGGGGTAATGCAGGAGTAGGTTTAATAATGAATAGGAAAATAGGAATGCGGGTAAGCTACTACAAACAGCATAGTGAACGCATTATTGTGGCCAAGATAGATACGAAGCCCACACCTACTACAGTAGTACAAGTTTATATGCCAACTAGCTCTGCAGATGACGAAGAAATTGAAGAAATGTACGATGAAATAAAAGAAATTATTCAGATAGTGAAGGGAGACGAAAATTTAATAGTAATGGGTGACTGGAATTCGAGTGTAGGAAAAGGGAGAGAAGGAAACATAGTAGGTGAATATGGATTGGGGCTAAGAAATGAAAGAGGAAGCCGCCTAGTAGAATTTGGTACAGAGCACAACTTAGTCATAGGTAACACTTGGTTTAAGAATCATGAAAGAAGGTTGTATACGTGGAAGAACCCTGGAGATACTAAAAGGTATCAGATAGATTATATAATGGTAAGACAGAGATTTAGGAACCAGGTTTTAAGTTGTAAGACATTTCCAGGGGCAGATGTGGACTCTGACCACAATCTATTGGTTATGACCTGTAGATTAAAACTGAAGAAACTGCAAAAATGTGGGAAATTAAGGAGATGGGACCTGGATAAACTGAAAGAACCAGAGGTTGTACAGAGTTTCAGGGAGAGCATAAGGGAACAATTGACAGGAATAGGGGAAAGAAATACAGTAGAAGAAGAATGGGTAGCTCTGAGGGATGAAGTAGTGAAGGCAGCAGAGAATAAAGTAGGTAAAAAGACGAGGGCTGCTAGAAATCCTTGGGTAACAGAAGAAATATTGAATTTAATTGATGAAAGGAGAAAATATAAAAATGCAGTAAATGAAGCAGGCAAAAAGGAATACAAACGTCTCAAAAATGAGATCGAGAGGAAGTGCAAAATGGCTAAACAGGGATGGCTAGAGGATAAATGTAAGGATGTAGAGGCTTATCTCACTAGGGGTAAGATAGATACTGCCTACAGGAAAATTAGAGAGACCTTTGGAGAGAAGAGAACCACGTGTATGAATATCAAGAGCTCAGATGGCAACCCAGTTCTAAGCAAAGAAGGGAAGGCAGAAAGGTGGAAGGAGTATATAGAAGGTTTATACAAGGGTGATGTACTTGAGGACAATATTATGGAAATGGAAGAGGATGTAGATGAAGACGAAATGGGTGATACGATATTGCGTGAAGAGTTTGACAGAGCACTGAAAGACCTGAGTCGGAACAAGGCCCCCGGAGTAGACAACATTCCATTAGAACTACTGACGGCCTTGGGAGAGCCAGTCATGACAAAACTCTACCAGCTGGTGAGCAAGATGTATGAGACAGGCGAAATACCCTCAGACTTCAAGAAGAATATAATAATTCCAATCCCAAAGAAAGCAGGTGCTGACAGATGCGAAAATTACCGAACTATCAGTTTAATAAGTCACAGCTGCAAAATACTAACGCGAATTCTTTACAGACGAATGGAAAAACTGGTAGATGCGGACCTCGGGGAGGATCAGTTTGGATTCCGTCGAAATGTTGGAACACGTGAGGCAATATTGACCTTACGACTTATCTTAGAAGAAAGATTAAGAAAAGGCAAACCTACGTTTCTAGCATTTGTAGACTTAGAGAAAGCTTTTGACAATGTTGACTGGAATACTCTTTTTCAAATTCTAAAGGTGGCAGGGGTAAAATACAGGGAGCGAAAGGCTATTTACAATTTGTACAGAAACCAGATGGCAGTCATAAGAGTCGAGGGGCATGAAAGGGAAGCGGTGGTTGGCAAAAGAGTGAGACAGGGTTGTAGCCTCTCCCCGATGTTATTCAATCTGTATATTGAGCAAGCAGTAAAGGAAACAAACGAAAAATTTGGAGTAGGTATTAAAATTCATGGAGACGAAGTAAAAACTTTGAGGTTCGCCGATGACATTGTAATTCTGTCAGAGACGGCAAAGGACTTGGAAGAGCAGTTGAACGGAATGGACAGTGTCTTGAAAGGAGGATATAAGATGAACATCAACAAAAGCAAAACGAGGATAATGGAATGTAGTCAAATTAAATCGGGTGATGCTGAGGGAATTAGATTAGGAAATGAGACACTTAAAGTAGTAAAGGAGTTTTGCTATTTGGGAAGTAAAATAACTGATGATGGTCGAAGTAGAGAGGATATGAAATGTAGACTGGCAATGGCAAGGAAAGCGTTTCTGAAGAAGAGAAATTTGTTAACATCGAATATAGATTTAAGTGTCAGGAAGTCATTTCTGAAAATATTTGTTTGGAGTGTAGCCATGTATGGAAGTGAAACATGGACGATAACTAGTTTGGACAAGAAGAGAATAGAAGCTTTCGAAATGTGGTGCTACATAAGAATACTGAAGATAAGGTGGATAGATCACGTAACTAATGAGGAGGTATTGAATAGGATTGGGGAGAAGAGAAGTTTGTGGCACAACTTGACTAGAAGAAGGGATCGGTTGGTAGGACATGTTTTGAGGCATCAAGGGATCACAAATTTAGCATTGGAGGGCAGTGTGGAGGGTAAAAATCGTAGAGGGAGACCGAGAGATGAGTACACTAAGCAGATTCAGAAGGATGTAGGTTGCAGTAGGTACTGGGAGATGAAGAAGCTTGCACAGGATAGAGTAGCATGGAGAGCTGCATCAAACCAGTCTCAGGACTGAAGACAACAACAACATCACTTGTATGATGTCAGTACAACATAAGCACATTAAACGTCACACAAAAATAATATTTATTTTAACTTCGGTACCAGTTTAGGGGATGAATACGCAACTATCATTTACATTATAATACCAATAGTTTTGCTTTCAGTAATATATAATATTGAATAATTACTGTATAAATCATATACATATACCTGTATTTCTCATTACAACTGAAACTTATTGTATTAGAACACATATAAATATGAAAACACTAAATATAAAAGGCTCTGCACTTCTATTTCCCCATCTTCTCTTCGACGACGGCAATTTCAAACTACTTGGCGTATTGAGTGATTCTCACATACAAAATATTTGCATGTTGAACAAGGTACGGCAGCCTTGTTCTTCTTATGTCGACCAAATTTCCGGCACGGATCTACTCTTTTTTCATTCGATTGTCTCCTGGATTCGCTGCTAGTTGGTTCCGGTAGTCTGAAGGCATTATATCCACTGGAGAGCCAAAGAAACTGGTGCGCTTGCCTAATATCGTGAAGGGGCCTCGAGAGCACGCAGAAGTGCTGCAACACGACGTGGCATGGACTTGGATAATGTCTGAAATAGTGCTGGAGGTGACACCATAAATCCTGCAGGGTTAACAGTAAGTGTGCAGGAGTACCAGGGGGTGGAGATTTCTTCTGAAGAGCACGTTGCAAGATATCCCAGATATGCTCCACAATGTTCGCGTCTGGAGAGTTTGGTGATCATCGGAAGTGCTTAAACTCAAAAGAGTGATCCTGGAGCGACTCTGTAGCAATTCTGGATGTGAGGGGTGTCGCATTGCCCTGTTGGGAATGCTCAAGTCTGTGGGAATGCACAATGGACATGAATGGATGCAGGTAATCACACAGAATGCCTACTTTGGTGGCCAGTGGAAGTGTTTAAACACACACTGCACTGCTGGAATTGCCCACGTCTGTCGGAATGCATAATGGACATGAACGGATGCAGGTCATCAGACAGAATGCTTAAGTACGTGTCACCTGTCAGAGTCGTATCTAGACGTGTAATGGGTCCCATATCACTCCAACTACAGACGCCACACACCATTACAGAGCCTGCTTCATGGCGTTGTCTCCATCCCCATACAAGTGCATCCGCTCGATAGAATTTGAATTTAGGCTCGTCCGACATGTTTCCAGAGAGCAACACGCCAGTGTCGGTGTTGACGGGCCCAGGCGAAGCGTAAAAGTTTGTGTCGTACAGTCATCAAGGGTACACGAGTGGGCCTTCGGCTCCGAAAACGCATTTCCATGCTGTTTCGTTGAACAGTTCGCACAATGACCCTTGTTGATAGCCCAGCATTGAAATCTGGAGCATTTTGCGGAAGGATTGCACTTATGTCACGTTCAACGATTCTCTTCAGTCATCGATGGTCTCGTTCTTGCAGGATCTTTTTCAGGCGGCAGCGATGTTGGAGATTGATGTTTTACCGGATTCCTGATAATCACGGTACACTCATGAAATGATCGTACGGAAAAATCTTCTCTTCATCGCTACCTTGGAGATGCTATGTCCTGTCCCTCGTAAACCGTCTATAACGCCACGTTCAAACTCACTCAGATCTTGATAACCTACCAATGTAGCGGCAGTAACCGATCTAACAACTGCTCCAGGCACTTGTTGTCTTATATAGGCGTTGCCGACCCCAGCGCATATTCTGCCTGTTTACATATCCCTGTTTTTGAAGACGCATGTCTATATCTGTTTTTTTTTTTTTTTTTTTTTTTTTGGCGTTTCAGTGTATACATCCTTTGGCAAATTCTTAAGTTTTCCACGGTCTTTGTTGTGTTTTTTAAGGAGCACCAAAGCCATATTTTCCCAGGAAGTCCTGTCTATTACGTGTTTGGTCTATATTAGTCCACATCCACAATATCTGTAATTTTATTCCAAAAAATTTGAAGAATATTGCCAGTGGCCACCTATTCGCTTTTCTTGAAGGCGAATAAAGCGAACACATTTAGACAACTGTATCCACGCCCCCTTAGTATGGCTGTAGTCCGTTACTGGTGTATGTTTTCACGTTTCTCTGTCTATTTCCTTGCAGTCATGCCTTGTACATAACAGGAGGACACCTTTTTTCTTCTTTGACATATAGGATACCAGGGTGCCAGGGTGTAATGGTCCTGAAATCCAAACAGTGAAGAACTCATTTTTCGGGATATCAGATCCAGAAAGTCTGAGGGGATTTCGTTTTTATTCTTTTTCATTGTACCGAGAAATGTTACACCGTTTTCCAGAAGAAACTGCACCAGTGGATAGCTAGTGTAGTAGTTGTCGATTGTCACAATTCTGTGAGCACCTAAGATGGGCTGTACCAGTCGCTTGACTATGTCGAAGTTTTTGTTCCAGGTAAAGTAAGGGCTTTCACTTTGTTTCTTTATTTGCAGCAGTATGTGTCAAAACTGTGCACATAAAACGCTCTACTGTTTCACGCCGTACTTTGCCGGCTAGGAAGGCAGATATTAGATGAAACTACACGGACATTGTAAGGGAAGCAGAATTTTATCAATGGTCACAAATTCTGAAAGGGAGTAAGTATTTTTACTGTTATTTGTCGTATATCTCCCTAATGGCTGCTCGTTTATCATACTTTTCTCGTATTCCCCTGCTCCCCCTCTCATCCGACCTGATGTTTCCCAGTAGGAACGTATATCTGCGATAGGAAAACGCTGCTCGGCAAGCCATCATCCTTGTACCATTACATTTCCAAGCTCTTCGGGCACTGGCGAGGCTAGTTTTGTTGAGATTGTTCGAGAATAGAGCTTCACAAAGAGATTTCATTTCCGAAGATGAAGTAAACCTAGAATCTCTTTCTGTCGTGTACTGAACTGTACATCTCCGCACTGAAATATATTGGTTTGTGAAACTACGAAATTTGTCAATCATAGCCGGCCGCTGTGACCGAGCGATTCTAGGCGCTTCAGTCCGGAACCGCGCTGCTGCTACGGTCGTAGGTTCGAATACTGCCTCGAGCATGGATGTGTGTGATGTCCTGAGGTTAACTAGGTTTAAGTAGTTCTACGTTCTAGGGGACTGACCTCAGATGTTAAGTCCCATACTGATTAGAGCCTTTTGAATTTGTCAGTCATGTTTGTAGGAACGAGTATCATAAACGCATCCAATCCAGACGAAGTATCTCTGCCCTCACGGGTCGGGCCTGCCAATAATGTTATTTTGATATCGTTTTATTCGACAGACATAAGGAACTGCTGATGAAAAGTATTTCCCGATCTCTTCCGACGTAAACACGGTAAACATTGCCTTGAATATCGTCTAAGGGATTGAAATGTTCGTCCCCGGATTGTTCCAAGCGATCACGCTTTCTTCCTCCCTTTCACTTTCATCGGAGAAATCTCATGGAGGCTCTACCCCTCCATCATCGTTCTCTGTCAGCCCACTAAGTACTTGAGGTATAACTTCAACATGTACATTGTCCCTATTCCTAGAAAAGCAGAAGCGTGCAAAAAGGTAAGTTTATGTATTATACTTACCGCAATCTGCAGCGACGATTAGCACAAACAACGGTAAAAGCAAAGGGAGATAGGACAAAGTAAATACGTACGTGACTGACCGCGAACACTATGGAGCGCCGCCTGTGCGACGTTTTCTCAATGTCTATGCAAGAAATCTGGAGGCATATCCGTGCAATACTCGGGGGAAGGGCGAACATGGGAATTCCTATAAACAGAAGTTGAGGTCTAACACGTCGTGGTACTCTCTGCCGCCGCGTGTTGTTTGGACGTTTAATACGGAATATAGTCACCTTTCTGCTTCATGACGCCTTTAGCTGTGTTAGGGACAGGTTCGGTGACGGTCCGAATTTCAGTGGAGAACTGGCAACCGATTCTTCTTCAAGTGCAGGAACTTGAGAAACTAGTGATGTTGGACGCTGCTGTCTGGAATGAAGCTGACGTTCTAACATGTGCCAAAGATGTTGTACCCAATTCAGGTCAGGACTATGGGTAGTACAGTGCATTTCACGAATGTTACCGTCCACAAATCGTTGCCTTAGACACGTTGCTTTATGACCGGGTTTAAAAAAAAATGGTTCAAATGGCTCTGAGCATTGTCATCAGTCTCCTAGAACTGAGAACTACTTAAATCTAACTAACCTGAGGACATCACTCACATCCATGCCCGAGGCAGGATTCGAACCTGCGGCCGTAGCAGTCCCACGGTTCCGGACTGAAGCGCCTAGAACCGCACGGCCACAGGGGCCGGCTATGACCGGGTTCACTGTTATGCTGATACAAACGATTATCACCTCGAACTGTTCCCCTGCTGTACGCAGTACACAGCGCCGTAGAAGTTGTCCATCTCTTTCGACAGTTACCCTTCTCACAAATGCAACAAGGATATTGCGCAGTAACCACGAGAGCCGGCCGCGGTGGTCTCGCGGTTCAGGCGCTTAGTCCGGAACCGTGCGACCGCTACGGTCGCAGGTTCTAATCCTGCCTCGGGCATGGATGTGTGTAATGTCCATAGGATAGTTAGGTTTAAGTAGTTCTAAGTTCTAGGGGACTGATGACCACAGATGTTAAGTCCCATAGTGCTAAGAGCCATTTGAACCAGTAACCACGAGAATACACCCATACGGTCACACAACTTTCTCCCTAATTGACTGTGGGCGCATCGACCAGCTCGTGTCAATAGACCGCAACAGCGCTTTGCAGCAGATTACGTAATCACTGAGTTCACAGAAATTCCTAGAGGACAGGCCGCAGTATGCGGAGAATCTGATCCAATTCTGGCTTAGGCACCAGTTTTTGGAGCATAGCACTCAACATCGTTGAGCAGGGCGCTCTGTAGCACTGTAGAACCTGCAACAACAGTAACTTGGTGACCTCATTAACGGCCTTAAATGTTACGGTTTTATTCGTATGATTAGTTTTTTGTATTTAGAGAGTTAACTCAGTATCTGATATTTTTATAATTTTTGCATTTTTTCAGAAAAGACTGAAATTGATAGGGTTCTTGGCAATAGTTTGTTATACAACATTCATTCTTGTTATACTATGCTATTGAAAAGTACTCTTTTTCCGTTAGCCCAGTTTTCATCACTGGAACGAATTCTGTTAATGCTACAACAGTAACTAATTAATATTGTGTATGTGTACAGTCTTTCGTCAGACATTCTGACTTTCAACAGTAATTAACGGCTTACCCACGTGTTTCGCATGCATCTTCAAGACCATTTTTTATATTTAAATTATATGTGGATCGTGGTTAATGGCTTTAAACGGGTTAGAAACATGGACTCTGAGAAAGCAGGACGACAGAAAAAATGAAGCTTGCGAAATTTGGATATGGGGCAGAATAGAGAAGATCAACGGAGCTGATAAAGTCAGGAATTAGGTACTGAGAAGAGCTGTAGGGGTTCGTAGGATGTTACTCACAGCGGAGAATAAGAAGCTGAAGTGGATGGGACATAGTTGGAAGCGAGACTGCCTTCTAGTAGAGGCAACTGACGGTTTCATTCCGAGGAAGAGAGGGAAGGGCGAGGAAGATACCAGATGCTGGATGAAGTCAGTAGACCGTAACAAGGGTACCAAAGAATGAACAGGAAAGCAGAGGACCGAGAAAAATGGAGGGCTATGAAGTCTAAACCTGCCACCGAGCGAGATGGTGCAGTGGTTAGCACAATGGACTCTCATTCGGGAGGACGACCGTTCAAACACGTCTCCGGCCATCCTGATTTCCCCAAATCATTTCAGGCAAATGCCAGGTTGGTTCCTTTCGAAGGGCACTGCCGGTTTCCTTCCCCATCCTTCCCTAATCCCAGCTTGTGATCGGTCGACGGGACGTTAAACACTAATCTCCTCTTTCCCCTAAACCTGCCGCAAGGCAGGTAACCAAATAATATCTCTCTCATGTTTTCTGTTATTTTCTAAGCAGCAGTCAAGCCACCTTGCATCAGCAATAAAAACGTAAATACTATACATATGTCACTCACGGCTGTTCGTTTCTTATGAGTATACTAAAATTACACGCCCGTCTAGCCGCGCGGTCTAACGCGCTGCTTCCCGAGCGGGAAGGTGTGCCGATCACCGGCACCAACCCACCCATGTCATTTGTGCCTTGTCCGGTGTGCCGGCCAGCCAGTGGATGGTTTTTAAAGCGGTTTTCCATCTACCTCGGCGAATGCGGTCTGGTTCCCGTTATTCCGCCTCAGTTACACTATATCGGCGATTGCTGCGCAAACACTCTCTCCACGTAAGCCATCATTACCCTAGCACGCAAACATTTGGGGTTACACTCGTCTGGTATGAGACGTTCCTGGGGTGTGCACTGGGGGCCGAAGCGCACAATAACCCTGGGTTCGATGTGGGGCGGAGATGAGGTGGGTGGGCTGCTGGAGCCTTTAGTGGGGTTGTGAACCACTAAGGGCTACGGCGGGACGAAGCATCTCTGTCGTTTCTAGCCCGACTGTTTAATACACAATACACACACACAATACTAGAATTACATTAAAACTAATTCCACCCTTCAAGGGCTTAGACAATTTCAGCTTATTTCCAAATATAAAAACTAAACAATAAAAATGAAGAAATTCAGAACCCTCACAAAAGATATAAGTATACAACAATTTGTAAAGGTAGAACTATAGGGAGCCTATATAATATTTTTTCTTTATTATTTTGTTTTATTCATTGCATTTTGTAGTAGATGGGAATACAATCTAATAATATATATATCTGTCCACTAAACTTTCAGTTGATTTTTCTATATGCTTGACCTTGGGTTTTGCGCCTTTGACAAAAGGTGCGTCCTACTGCTTGATTGTTTTGAGCTGCAGTGTAAATCTGATTTCATTCTTTCATTCCTTCAGCCTGTATGGGACAAATCAATGATGTTAACGGGGAGAGCTGTTATAAAACGATGTTAATGGTGTAAGCTATTATAAACCGCTATAACCGAGATATACTGCTTGCGATAAAATTCGAAAGTTTATTTAATTCAATATCACTAATGCCTAGTGCTTGCTTGTGAGCTTCTACTGGTTACAGACTCGTTACAGAGTGAAACATGTAGAGAGAGGCATTTAAGACATCAAGAGCTGTCATGTTGATAGTCCATGTTGTAACATGTATTTTGAACAGATTCAAATGCCTTTGCAGCAATTTCTTCTGGTGAAATAAAATGACCCCATTGATTCGATGTCGTTCATAGCCTTGCGTACCAGCTTCAATACTTCAGTTCCTCTTTTCTCGTTGCATCCCATTCCGCATCACCTGTTTGGCGGCAAATATGAGAGAATGTTAGTCGGGACGTCCGCAGTAGTAGCCACGAATGCTGTCAGCCCACGGAAGATGCCAAACATGAATATACAATCTTCGTACATCTATAGTTGAAATGGAGGACAGGGGGACGTCAGATGGTATAGATTTATATTAAAAATGAAGAAACTCCTCCAGCTGTATTTAAGGTGTCGATTTTATTTTGGCAACTAGTCTCAACGTTGTGACAACGTGATCTTCAGACCTATACACTTGTTGACGTCACTTGGTTAGTAACCACCTTCCACAAAGAGCACGTCCGTATCTCACCACTGACTTCTAGTATCAGCTGCACACAATTGACGTCAACCAGTGTATGGGACTCAAGATGACGTTGTTACAACGTTGAAACTAGTTGCCAAAATAAAATCGACACCTAAAATACAGCAGGAGAAATTTCTTCATTTTTAATATAAATGTAATATACAAGTACCACACATCATGTTGTTCACTCAAAACCTTGTTCAGAAGTACCTATGGTCGCGGTGCTACAACTCTGCTGCTCTCTCGCGGCGGTTCGCAGAAACGTCTCGCGGCTGCTTGCTGCGCCTTGCAAATGATTTCGTGCGTCAATCAAACGCCATGGCGGGCCGGAAATTTCATTTGGTCTCTGAAAGAAAGTGTCGTTCCATGCATTTTCCTCTGAAAAGCTGCACAAGAAGTTCGGAAATTTAGTTTGCGCCGCCCGGCGGAAATTTGTCTAAGCGAGTTTTCGATTACGTCGATAAGTTCGTTTGACGTCGAGAGAACTGCGGGCTGCCGCCCTCGTATTGAGACCGACAACTTTTTCTCCTGCCCCACCACTGGCGTCTGCGAGAGTGCTGGAAATGAAGCGAAAACGCCAAGGGCGAATTACAAAATTACTTTCGGCATTTTGTTTTAAGAGTTTTCATAAGTCTGTGGTGGAAAAGCAAGTGAGCCGTTACACAGATCCAGAGTCCAGAAGACGAAAGTTTATTCCGTGTATCCATCAAACAGGTAATACGCAGATGCTAAATAACACTTCCCATTTCGACCCAGGCTCTTCTAGTGCAAGCGCTACTATTCCATTCCGGAACAGCAACACGTATATACTTTGCAGGGCAGTAAATTTGTAGTCAAGTGACGTTCAATGTAATTACAAAATTGTTGCCATTAGCAGTATTCGATATTATGTTCATTAGGAACTTCTCACTGAACTCAACATAATTTACAAAGATCAGTACATACACACATCAAAAGAAGTTTTGAATGACCCCGGTTCCAGGAACTCCTGAAGACGTTGACTGTGGATATTGTATCAGAGACACAGTCCCTTTCACTGTTCAGAGATGTCACTAAACCCTTCCAAAGATGTAAATAACCATGCAAGAGTAGCGCCTATTGGACGGAGGGGGTCCTACAGCCTATCAGTTAGTGTTGTCTGTAGTTCAACCGTGCATAGACCGTCAATATCGCGGTTCGTCCACGTCCGAATAGTTGCTTTCTGCCAGGTAGGGCTCTTAACAAGGGAAGTGTCCAGACCTCTCGGAGTGAACCAAATCGATGTTGTTCGGGCATGGAGGAGATACATAGAGACAGGAACTGTCAATGACATGCCTCGCTCAGGCCGCCCAAGGGCTACTGCTGCAGTGGATAACCGCTACCTACGGAGAATGGCTCGGAAGAACCCTGACAGCAACGCCACCTTGTGGAACAATACTTTTCGTGCAGCCACAGGACGTCGTGTTACGACTCAAACTGTGCGCAATAGGCTGCATGATGCGCAGCTCCAACGTCAATGGCGAGGTCCACCTTTCCCATCATAACACCATGCAGAGCGGTACAGTTGGGCCCAACAAAATGCCGAATGGACCGCTCAGGATTGGCATCACGATCTCGTCACAGATGAGCGTCGTATATACCTTCAGTCAGACAACCATCTGGAGGCAATCCAATCAGGCTGAACGCCTTAGACACACTGTCCAGCGAGCGCAGCAAGGTGGAGGATCTCTGCTGTTTTGGGGTGGCATTATGTGAGACCGACGTACGGCACTGGTGGTCATGGAAGGCGCCGTAAGGGCTGTACGATACGTGAATACCATCCTCCGACCGATAGTGCAACCGTATCGGCAGCATATTGGCGAAGCATTCGTCTTCATGGACGACAGTTCGCGCCCCCATCTTCCACATCTTGTGAATGACTTCCTTCAGGATAACGCCATCGCTCGACTAGAGTGGCCAGCATGTTCTCCGGACATGAACCCTAGCGAAAATGCCTGGGATAGATTGAAAAGGGCTGTTTATGGACGACATGGCCCACCAACCACTCTGAGCGATCTACGGCGAATCGCCGTGAGGAGTGGGACAATCTGGACCAACAGTGCCTTGGTGAACTTGTGGATAGTATGGCGCGACGAATACAGGCATACATCAGTGCAAAAGGACGTGCTGCTGGGTATTAGATTTACCGGTGTGTACAGCAATCTGTGCCATCACCTCTGAACGCCTCGCTGTATGGTGGTACAACATGAAATGTGTGGTTTTCATGAGCAATAAAAAGTTCGGAAATGATGTTTCTGTCGATCTCTATTCCAATTTTCTTTACAGGTTCCGGAACATGCGGAACAGAGGCGATGACAAACTTCTTTTGATGTGTGTTATTGATCCAATACGCAGTATATAACGACTTAAGTATATCTGCAAATAAGAAAAAGTTAATTGCTATGAAACCAAAGATCGAAAATAGTAGTAAATGAGAATCTTTTAGAACAAGTATCCCGCTTCAGTTACCTCGGATGTGATTTTAGTTGCAACTACAAGGAAGACATTCAGAAGAAAGTTATAAATATCACGCTATCTGTGGAACAATTGAAAGAACTTTGGGGAGAAAAGCAAGAAAGGAAAAACAAATGAAATTCTGGAAGGTTATGGTCTACCTACTCTTGTATATGTTTCTTAACCATGGACAGTAAAAAAAAAAAAAAGAAAGAAAGAAAATCACGTATACAAGCAGCAGAAGTGAAGTTAATTAGACATGATACGGGTTGTAATAGAATGGTTGGAATGAAACAATAAGAACAGATTTAAAAATCTTTTCACTTAATGATAAGACAGAAGACAGAAAAGAATAGAATGGAATGTTGATAGAATGACGGACTGCAGATTGCCAAAACTGATAATGACTTATCGGCTGACTGCAAAGAGAAAACTAGATAGACCTCATAAGTGGTGGATGGATGGATGATGGAGAGCTGAACAGATGATTACAACAGTTAATCCGTAGAAGGAATTAATAATGATGATGTACTTCTAAGTTTCTAATGAAAGGTAAGAAGATCACATAATTTTTTATTCTTTTCTTTAATTTCGTAACCCAGTTCGAAAGAACCAAGAACACAGCCTCTGGTATAAATCTTATTATTTCGGTGACAGCCGCTTTCAGTATTCCAAAGGGAGCATCATCAGGTCCAATAAGACAAACGTGGGAAGCAAGCTGCAGTATATTTACCTAAATCACGCTAATTAGACGTACATCACGACATATAAAAAACTATAGCGCAGTTGGTGGGGAGTAGTTTGGAGGCTGGGATTTTTGATGAGGGGGGGGGGGGGCGATGCTGAAGGGAGAGAGAGAGAGACATGAGGGCTGAAGATGAAGCAGGGGTGTGAGGACAGCGTCTGTGTGGAAGTTGCGATTGGCAGATTTGTTGAGGGAGTCTTTGAGGGAGATGATCTAGGTGACAGGAATGTGGGGTGGGGGGGGGGGGGGCATACTTTCTGATTTCAACGGTAAGGGATTTGGCATTTAGTAAATGAGGATGAGGATGGCCCAGAAGATTCAAGCCAGTAGTGACCCGTGGCGAAGAATCGACCTCGCTGGGTCGTGGTCGATCCATAGTTTCTCGGCTCTGTTTCAGAGACACGAGCTAAGCAGCTGGTCTGTGTAATCGATATCTGAGTGTTGTAGAGGGGGCAGCGGTGTGAGATGAACTGGAGAGTGGAGTTGCAGACAGAGCAGCGAGCATCAGCGTCGCGTGGCCGTCTGCAAGTAACACTGGTCACGAAGAGAGGTCACCCCTAGCCGGGCACTGACACACGCTGGAAGGAGGGTGCTGTACTCGGGAGCTGGTGACGAGGCGGAAAGTATGGGGCAAAAGCTGTAACCGTCAGCTGTTTTTCGACTATCCTATCTCTCTGTGCGTGGATTGTCAAGGCATCAGAGGGAGAAAGGAAGGAGCAGCTGATGTTGTACTACATGGTAAGACAGACGGCACGTGAATCTGGGCAAACGGCAGATTTAATAAAGAATGATGCGACGTTTTTGATATATGCTAGCGATCATAATTAAAGTGTATTGCAGTTCTTCTCAGCTGTAGAATATGACGGTCAGGGAAGTTGGACTCTCGCCCTCATTTAGCTGTCGCCAGGTAATTTGATACTCTGTGTCCAATTTTGTTGTCTTGTTTGTGTATAGTCAGAGAAAAACAGTGCCGTTGTCTGGCGTTTTGAAAAACATTAACTAACGCCAGGTAATTTGATAAACTGTGTCCAATTTTGTTGTCTTGTTTGTGTATAGTCAGAGAAAAACAGGGCCGTTGTCTGACGTTTTGAGAAACAGGTCGTGTAAAGGGTTGAGAAGTGCTTAGGAAGTGAATTGCTTTTAATTATCGCGTTTAAGTTACGAGTTTAATGTACACTACGTGATCAAAAGTATCCGGACACCTGGCTGAAAGTTCGTGGCGTCCTCCATCGGTAATGCTGGAATTCAGTATTGTGTTAGCCAAGCCTTAGCCTTGATGACAGCTTCCACTCTCGCAGAAGTACGTTCAACCAGGTGATAGAAAGTTTCTTGGGGAATGGCAGCGTGCACACGTTCGACGATTCAGTAGGTTTTTGTAGATGAAGGTCTCGCTGGGTGACGTACACCTTTAACGTGTTGTCGACCTTCCAAAAATAATTTGTGCCAGTGAAAACCTTGGACTCTTATTGAGAAATTTACCCCATAGCGCTCTTACAACTTTTCAAAGGTCATACTCAATTATTCCCCAAGTTTGACACAAAACTTGGTGGTATAATGTTGCTCTGAATCCTTCTGTTCCGAAACCACAGCTTCACTGACGGCGCTCTCCAAATTCACGTGATGGCTCTTCGGAGTTGAAAGAAGGACTGAGCATCTGGAAGGAACCAACACGCCGGTCTGCACAAGTAGGAAAACACAGCTCGGAGTATTGTAAGTCTCATTACTTTTCTCACACACGTCGTGTAAGCACAGCAGAGACGAATGGTAAACCATTCTAGTGACGATACCGGGTACATACGGGAAAATCCACAGACAAAAGAGACTATGAGAAAGGGGAGAGTATGATGTCGTCTGGTCGATTGTTTGCTATCTACTGGCGTGAGATTCTGTGGAATGTGGTTGAAGGGCGGTGAAAGCATGAGTAGACGAGAAAGTGCCCGACGTCGACTCCTCCAGACGCTCGTACACTCTGTAAAGTAAGATACATGGTGACTTTTGACAGATTTATAGACAGAGAACAGTGCTGGAGTAGGCTAAAACGTTTCGCAGACACCGATATGCACTCACTGTTGAAAGTGGCGTTCCGCAGCATGTGCTGACGATTGTAGTCATCACAGGATAATCGATAATGGCCTGTCGATCAATGGAAACTTGTCGCTGGTCAAATGAATCACGTTCCTTGCGTCAAATCGATAGTCGTGTATGGATACGCCGTCATCCAAGTGAACGGCTGCTCTGAGCGCGTACCACGCCACAGATGCATGCAGTCTGTTTACATTTGTATGACTGTTTTCAAACTGTTCATGGTTTCAACATTACTTCTTACATCCTCCCTTTAACATCCCCTTTTAAAATAATTTTAAATTCATTGTAAACATGTTTCCTTGTTTTGTGTTTTTGTGTTTAGCTTCAAAGCCAGAGGATAAATGGTACTGGATGAAGAGTGGTTTGGCTTACCGCTACCATAAACCCCCCCTCCTCTCCCACATGACACAGGGGGCGTTGGTGGATGAGACATCGATCTAGAGGGGAAAAAACCTAGGGGCCTGTAAGCATATAATGACGAGTCAAAATACTATGAACACCTACTTAACAGCATTTTGGTCCATCTCTGGAAAGCAATACAGCAGCGATTCTGCATCGCATGAGCTCAGCAAGTCTTAGTTGGGTTTGTGGAGGCATGTAGTAAGAAAAGACTCAATTAATTTAAATAAAGGCCCAGTGTTTCGTAGGGGCGTCAGCTAGGAGTCAAGGATGGACTGTAGTACCTGTGCATTCATGGACAGTATATAATTAGTACTCAACGTTAGGCTCATCAGGGATGGAAAAGATGTCAGAGAGATTGGATGCAAAGTGATAGGCTTTGCACATGTCGTTATGTAACGGATGATTGTTGTGAAAGACTGGGTAGTGAGGAATGGGATAGGTGCCAATAAGTCGGTAAATGTACTGGGAGTGCAGCATCGAATTTAGTGTGTGTCTGGTGCCACTCCTGCCTTTATTTTACATTGAGTAAATTTCGAATGTGTCACTGTGTTTGCTGGTGGCACGTGAGTTTATCCCAGCCACAAGTCCACAGGAACAGGTGATACAAACGGAAGAATTCACAGAGAAGGAGTATGGCTCATGGGGTAGGGAAGTAAGGATATATGGCATTAACAGGGATACAGACAGAGATATGATTTGAGAAGACCTGCTGCAGGAAGGCTGTGGCATAGGAGAAATCATCAGGTTGTTGGAAGGTAGGGTGGCTTTCTAACTGGGTGTCTATGGACTGCCAGTTGACACGAGAGTAGTCATGGCCAATTTCTTGGAAGGAGAAAGGAATGGGATATATGGGGATATAGTGTGTAGGATATGGTGAGGTGGACAGGTAGGTGATACTTCCAGTTAGGTTACAGACTTCAGCAGTGAGATGTCCAAGGAGGTTGTGAGATCCTAGGATAATATCTTGGGTGGTATCCCTTTCAGGACAGGTGTGCTGTGAGATGGGGCAGTACAATGCTGGAGAGAGTCTATAAACGGACTGGGATCTTGCAAGGGGCAAGAATGTAGGTGGAAAAGGTATGATCACTGTGGGTGAGGTATTCATAGAGTATGCGATTATTAGGTTTAAGGCAGATGGTAGTGCTTTGAAGAATAGGCTAAGGGATTACTAAGGATTGTGGCTCAATGGGGATGTTCCTACAATGGCCAATTGTTATGGTAGCTCTGGCCAAGGGAAAGGGTTTATCAGTGTGGTGGAGGATATAGGGAGAGGTATGGATGGTGTGGTGTGGTGTGGTTGGAGGAAAGTTTAATCGATGATGAAGCTATTAATGTTGTGTTGTGACAGGGTATGTGCGAAAATGATATGTTGGTCGGTGTGGAGGAGATGTTGCTATACAGAATGCTTTAGTGCTGTAGCACCATCATGAAAGGCTCGGGAGAGGGCTGCACGGTTTGGAGACAGAGAGGTTTCTATAACAATGTCAAGATGGGTGAAGACAAAGTGCACATGGTTTTGGGAGTATGTGGCATTGATATAGATGTATCATAAGAGGCAAGAAGAGAGATTTGCGGCATGGTGTGTAGTCACTGGATTGGGTGGATATTTAAGACGACAATAGTATGGAAACAAATAATGTTGTCAGGGATAGGAGTGGGTGTAGGAGTTGTTGGGATGGATAAGATGGTCAGTACAATGGACAGGCACACTTAATCTAGGTCTGAAGGGTGGGGGTTTGGTCTTGCACTTCGCAGAGTAGGTAGGTTGAGCATCATTGTATGTAGGGGATGAGTCTTAGGTTGGACATGGCTCAAAAAAGTGGGATTGTGTTTGATGGGGTCAGATGAGGGGATTCTTACAATCATAAGCGAGGAGGCATTTTGGCATATGTTGTATTCGGGGGGGGGGGGGGGCAGATATCGTGGTTTGACTTTGGGGGAGGGATGTGGTGGGTCTCACTTTGTGACAGTGGCTGTAGATGAGAAGGTGATGCAAGAGGAAGGCGGGACTGGAGTCATTGAGGATACAGCAGGTAGTGGTAGATTTTTATGGAGGGACTGTAACTTAGTTCAACGATAACCTCTTTTGAAGTGGTCTCAGGACCATGATTTGTCAGCGTGGCAATGAAGGTGGGGAGTATTCGAAAGGTGGGTTTTTGATGAGGTGGTGTGATGTTGTAGGGAGAGAGAGAGGCATAAGGACTGAAGGTAAAGCAGCGGTTTGAGGACAAGGTCTGTATGGAAGTTGGGAATGGCTGACTTGATAAGGACAGACCCTTTAAGGGAGCTGATTTCGGTGATAGGAATGTGGCGGTGGTGGACATAATTTCTGGTTTCAAGGGTAAGGGATTTGGTATTTAGGAATTGAGGGTGAGTGTGGGACAGGAGGAGGATGTGGAAAGCCAGAGGACAAGGTGTACAAGGGGGTGGGGAGGTGGTAATCTCTATCTATTTGTTCAGTGGGATCTGGCTTGGTCTGAGGCGTTTTGGTGGTGTGTCCTGGCTGTGGTGTCTGGTTGGCTCATGTTTGGCGTTTTTGGTGACTACAGAGTACGGTTGGGTTTGAAGAATTGGACAAGTACGGGATATGGCACTGGGTGGTCCTCCCATTGGGCTGGAGTCAGTGCAGGAAGGTGCTATGGAGTCTGTTGGAGCGACAGTATCACAGTGTGACGTATTGCACAGGTGTCACAGGGGCAGTGGCAGGTGTGGAGGATAGGCAAATGAATCGCTCTAGTGCAAATTAGTGAATGCCGTTCTAAGGTTTTGTTCTTTAGCTCCGGCGATTTACTATCAACGAATTACGGCGATTAAATTCTCGTCTTTAATACGTTACGGAGCCGGCTATTGAGGCCCACGGCAGTTTCAAATAGTAGATGGATATGAAAATCATTGCTAAACTCACGCGTCATGATACACTGTTGAAAAGACTGAAATCATATATCGGGAAACACTTATGCGGACAGGCTCCTAATCACTCCGAACTACAAATCTTTTTACCACTGGCATTCGTTATCAATAGTCAAAGGATTTTTATCGTAAACAAACGGTCGGACCAAAATCGAGTGGTACTTCTCCACACAATATGATTTTAGGGTAGAGCACTTCTACTGAGTAAGGTGGCGTAGTGGTTGGCACAAGAAGGACGAGTGGAGTTTCAATTAGGTCCATCTATCCGTAAGGCGAATGCTTCCTTTAAAAAGGATACGGCTTCCACTTTGTACCGTTTTGTAATGACCTCTTCGTCGACTTACTGTTAAACCTTAAGTGTCACTACTTGCTTTAAGCGAGTACACTGGGCTACAATGCGGACAGAGGTCTAGCTCCCCGCCATAAATATTGGCACAAATGAATCTGAGCACTATGGGACTCAACATCTGACGTCATCAGTACCCTGGAACTTAGAATTCCCTAAACCTAACTAACCTAAGGACATCACACACATCCATGCCCGAGGCAGGATTCGAACCTGTGACCGTAGCAGTCACGCCATAAATAGTATCAAAGGACTCTGTAGCGACATTGAAAAGTTAATATGAAACTAAACACTAGAAACAGTTGTCTACGGGAGTCACATTTTTCGTAAATACCTTCATGTGCTACAAACATGAGTGTGTGGTAGGCATATTGTGTGTGCAGCGTACTGGAAGCGTTTCAAAAAAACACATAGGCTGTTTGTCTTCACGCAAAAGCACGTAAAACCTCCCTGGTGCACAGTTATTACAGTGCACTGATATTAGACTAGGTTCAATTTTTTAAAAATTTGTTCTAACAGTAGCAGTAATTTTTGTCAAGTCTTCTAGAACTACCGTCGCATCCCATCTTCAATTTTTTCTTTGCGACAATCTCTACATCTCAAAGTAGCACTTTTACCTTATGATCTCAGTTAATTGTTGAATGTATTCAGATTCATGTCTGTCCCCACAATTTTTGCCTTCCACGGTTCCCTCATGTACCAAGGAAGCTATTCTCTGACACCTTGAAACATGTCCTATCATAGTTCCTCTCCTTCTTTCACGGTTCTCCATATCTTCCTCTTTTCGCTGATTCTGTGGAGAACCTCCTCATTCCTTATGTTATCAGTTCACATAATATCCAACATCCTTCCATAGCAGCATATCTTTAGCGCTTCGATACCCTCCTGTTCCGATTTTCCTATGTTTCATTTACATCATCATACAATGCTGTTCTCCAAAGCGTATGTTGTTAGAAATGTCTTCCAGAATCCCACCGTGCCCTAATTTTGCCTTCTAATGTCGATGGCCAGTCCTGAAGGGACAAATTTCGAAATTAATCCTGTTCGTTAAACCTGAAACACTCAAAGAATTTATCTTTAAATAAAAATACTTTCAGCTTCTAGTATACGAATAAAACTGATAAGATCCTTAAAGAATCCGTTTTTTATCAATTACTTACTGAAACGTTTCAAATAAAAATGAAGTTATTTATTCTTTTGGATTGAATTTACATCAGTCTTGAGAAACTATGCAAAGTAATTCGATCCAATACTGTTACGATGCATCGAAGGTGCGTGTGTCCACTTTCTTACCTGAACGGATGAAACAAAAATGACATTAAATGCAACTGCTGTTGCAAGTAACAAATTATAATTTCAAGATACGAAGCGAAATAATCTAAGGTACATGGAACATGGAGGTAACACATCTGAAAATTGACTAATACTGTATTAATCCGAAAACACAGTCACTACAGTTTTTGTGAACAAAAGACTGGTTTTCCTGTTACATCATTAATTACGAAATAAACTGTCAGAAGCTTAATTTGTCAGAGGCAGTGCTTTTAAAGATATTGTTCAAATTAGCCTCCATAGTATGTTCATGTGTCTTATTATTTAGATATATCAAACTTGCCATCTTATCTACCTCTGGAAACCATTCTTGAAGTAAGGTGGTGCAGTTCTTGCAGTGCCGTAATCTTACCTGGAGATATCTTGCATCCACAGCTATAACTTACATGTGGCAACTTGCTACTGCACAAGTGGACACTCCCACACTGTCAAGTTTGTTTCGTCTATGCTGCAGAAGCTCTTGCATGTTTTCCATACGGTCCCGACCTCTCCCCATGCGATTTCCAAAATATTGCAGCCCGGGAGAAATGAATTCGTGGCAGTCGATTTACTTCGGACAAAAAAATGCACGCCTGGGTAGAATCGTGGTTCCCTAGGCAACAGCGGACATTTTCCCAAGAAGACATATACCGTCTTTTCTGACAGGGAATATATATATTAACAGTTATTGAGATTACTTTTGAAATAATAAACAGTTTACTTACTTCTTCCATTTGTCTGTTTTTCATCTGTCAGTTTTTCATCTGATTGACCCTTGTAGATGTCTCTCTGACGCTTGTCGTGTCTCGTGGAGTCAGGAGATCCTTAGCGCAAAAACAGAAGGTCGAACTACGGTACGAAGCCATTTGCACTAAGGTTTTCTTAGAGAATTTATTTGTGAACTATTTCTTGAAACTTTTCAGCCAGAGAGCCCCGTCGTTTTACACGGTGATCACGGCGAGCGTTGGCTTCTGAAGCTATTTTCAAATGGTTCAAATGGCTCTAAGCACTATATGACTGAGGTCATCAGTCCACTAGACTTAGAACTACTTAAACCTAACTAACCTAAGGGCATCACACAAATCCATGCCCGAGGCAGGATTCGAGCCTGCGACCGCAGCAGCCGCGTGGTTCCAGACTGAAGCGCCCAGAACCGCTCGGCCACCGTGGCCGGCAAAAGCTATTTACACCTTCATTAAGACTTTCCTGGCTTTAAGGACTATGGCATCATATTGTCACACTTGTCAACTTTTGACAACTGCTGCAACTGGCCTCCTTCAAGCTGGTGTAACTCCTCATATTACGAATTGTTAAGTTCATGCAGCTTTCAGTGGCACGCGAAAGTAACGTAATCTTGTAGGCTATGAAATTAAAGAAAACAGTTGAATAACAATAGTGTCATGATAATCGCCCACCTCTGCCTTGTGATACTCTAGCTTTTTTAATGTCCCTTTGATGACGAATTTATTAAAGAAAGATCATATATCCCAAAAACTATTATGTAACAAAACAATATAGAGAAATAGACTTCGATAGTTTGAGCTTAAAGTTATTATCTTTTTGTTCCCTACAGAACGCAAAACGGCCAGATCTACCAAGCGAGGAGTACTACGTAACGCACTAAATATTTGCTGTCTATTCACTTCCAATATTATCCTTGCCTGAATCAGCTGCACTGACGTAAATACGGAGAGATTCTGGTAAACCATCCACAGATTGATGTTGAGTGTTTGTTAAACCGGCTGTCAGACCCCTGCCTGAATTTGATATCGACGGGCCAAAACATAGCTTTTTGCTCACATTGCCATGTAATCAGAGACATCGCTTTGTCAACAGCTACACACAACGTGCATCCACTGAAGATCACGCAATTGCCAAAGCATGGTTGTGGCTGAAATACAGTATGCAGAAATAAGTTTGTTTCGCTATGCCAAACCGACACCAATGTACCAATTATTAATCCCTTCCATGTTCCGCTCTCACGTGTACTGCAGATGAAGAGTGTTACACCGGACGCTACTCACAACTTTTTCCAATGCATCTATAATCGTGGTTCTATATGTTCCTCACACACATGTTTTTACAACTTGATTCTTATAGAATTAAAAAAAGTGCTGCTTATGAATCTGGTATACAGTTTGTAATCGATGGGGCTGAATTTCACCAACATCGTTCCGTTTTTCGCCTTGTAGGAAAGCGCTTTTTCTTTCGTTGGACTTAGTTTCTTGGGCTTTCACCTTACTTTTGTAAAGCAGCACTCAAAGGAGTTTTACTGTAAACTCACCTTTTTCGCATCCAGTTCTGTGACTTTGTGTGTAAATTTGTTTTTCGTTAGTGTTTGGCTTAATGCCAACATTAAGAATAGATGTTCGTATTCATTTGTATTTGACTGTGTGTGTGTAAAGTGAAGAACTTGTACTAAAAGTTGCATCAGAGATGTGAAGTGGTGTGTGTTGGCTGGAGGAACGATGGGTGTGGATAATGGAGAAGGGTTGCGGGGATGGACGGGTGAGGGATGGAGCGGCTGCAGTGGAAGGTTGGGGGGGGGGGGAGGGGGAGATGGGAGGGAGCGGGGAACGAGGACTGGAGAAGGAGATACGACAAGGGGAGAAGCAGCATCCTCTGTGTATATTTAATAGTACAGTGAGCATTGTTTAAATTTCAGACGCTGTATGAAAATTTGTATCGGACCGGGACTCGAACCCAGATTTCCTGCTTATCGGGAGCAGTCGCCTTTTAACCACTTCTGCTATCCGAGCACGCCTCCAGGATAGATCCAAACTTTCCTATGTCACGAAGTCATCATCGTTGTCCTTGAACAATTCGTGATGCCAGCACAGGGAGACAAATATTAGATTGTTATTTTAGCCCATCGAGGAGTGAACACATTATCATTGATGGTTACAATGTTTATGATTACACAGTGTCTGTATCATCACAATACAATGTTCTTCAGACATCCATGCATGTCTGAAGGACATTGTACTGTTAAGATGAAAAGATATTGTTAACCATCAATGATGAATTTGTGATCTGTTTCTTTCCTGTTATTGTTTTATATACAAATGTAGGAGATGTCTTGTACAGTGGTAGCATATGTGTAGCTGCTTATCGTGATGATTTCCATGTTTGTGTCTCTTGTACTAATTTTATGATGGTACGAGGTGTAATCAAGTTCTAAGGCCTCCGCTTTCTTTTCGGCGGACTGGAAAGAGATAGAAACATACGCATTGTTTTAAAATGAGGCCGCGTTCATTGTTAATACGTCCCAGAGATGGCAGCACCGTACGGCAGATGGATTTTTGCCGCCAGCGGCGAGAATGAGAACTATTTTAAATACTTAAAATGGCGACGTTTTCCTTACTTGAACAGCGTGCAATCATTCGTTTTCTCAATTTGCGTGGTGTGAAACTAATTGAAATTCATCGACAGTTGAAGGAGACATTTGGTGATGGAGTTATGGAAGTGTCGAAAGTGCGTTCGTGGGTGCGACAGTTTAATGAAGGCAGAACATCGTGTGACAACAAACCGAAACAACCTCGGGCTCGCACAAGCCGGTCTGACGACATGATCGAAAAAGTGGAGAGAATTGTTCTGGGGGATCGCCGAATGACTGTTGAACAGATCGCTTCCAGAGTTGGCATTTCTGTGCACACAATCCTGCATGACGACCTAAAAATGCGAAAAGTGTCATCCAGGTGAGTGCCACGAATGCTGACAGACGACCACATGGCTGCCCCTATGGCATGTTGCCAAGCAATGTTGACGCGCAACGACAGCATGAATGGGACTTTCTTTCCGTCGGTTGTGACAATGGATGAGACGTGGATGCTATTTTCCAATCCAGAAACAAAGTGCCAGTCAGCTTTATGGAAGCACACACATTCACCACCACCAAAAAAATTTCGGGTAACCGCCAGTGCTGAAAAAATGATGGTGTCCATGTTCTGGGACAGCGAGGGCGTAGTCCTTACCCATTGCGTTCCAAAGGGCACTACGGTAACAGGTGCATCCTACGAAAATGTTTTGAAGAACAAATTCCTTCCTGCACTGCAACAAAAACGTCCGGGAAGGGCTGCGCGTGTGCTGTTTCACCAAGACAACGCACCCGCAAATCGAGCTAACGTTACGCAACAGTTTCTTCGTGATAACAACTTTGAAGTGATTCCTCATGCTCCCTACTCACCTGAGCTGGCTCCTAGTGACTTTTCGCTTTTTCCAACAATGAAAGACACTCTCCGTGGCCGCACATTCACCAGCCGTGCTGCTATTGCCTTAGCGATTTTCCAGTGGTCATAACAGACTCCTAAAGAAGCCTTCGCCGCTGCCAAGGAACCATGGCGTCAGCGTTGTGAAAAATGTGTACGTCTGCAGGGCGATTACGTCGAGAAGTAACGCCACTTTCATCGATTTCGGGTGAGTAATTAATTAGAAAAAAAATCGGAGGCCTTAGAACTTGAATGCACCTCGTACTGGTGTAAGTGATAAGTAAAAGTTGAGTGGTTTGTTCTATGCTTCAATGCTCTTACATACTCTTTGTATCTGGTGTCAAATGTTCCGCTAGTTTGTCCCAAGTGCTTTTCACCAAATACAATGCCTGAGAAAAAAGTGAAGCACGTCGAAGCGGAGGCGGTAACGAAATGAAACTTCACAGATTGAGAGATTATTTGATGTTACTGCAGTGTTTACAAAATTGAGTCAAATTTAAGAGAACTGGGCAACATAAGCCCTCTTATCCATATGACGTTGCCCCCCTTCTGACTTGGATGCGTACACTGATCCGATTGCAAATGGTGTCATAAGGCCTTTGTATCCTCTCATTAGACAAGCTGGCGCATAGTATCGTAATTGGTCCTTGTTATCACGGTTAATGGCCCTGGGACGGAGATGGAGTCTGGGACGGTCCTGCACGTGTCCTCAATAATGAGAAGTGTCTTCTGCCTGCAAGCAATTAGAGTTCTACGATGAGTCAAGAGGCGGACAATGAAACTGAAAACAGCCGCAATATGTTCTTATACTTTAGTCATCCGGTTCACAGGTCATCATGGCGTCATTTTTAGGGTCATTTAGCGGTATATTTAAGAATTAAAACACGAAAAGGACCCCATGCACTAGTGATGGATCACAGCGATCCGGCGCATGGGCGAAAGATCGGTCCGTAGATCGTACGTGTGTGGGTAAATAGCAGCGATCGATCACTGATCGCTGAACGCATGGATTCCAGGCAATGTGGTGGATCGATTGCGAGTCGTGCTTGCAATATGGCTACCTGGCTGTTAGCGACGATGTGTGACAATTTTGCTGCAACCTGTTTCTGCTAATATTAAATGTGGTTGTGTAGTTTTGTTTCGCTTCGCTTTATCCGCCTGATTAAGAAATTTCGTTGGAATATTCTAGATATCCGGCAAGGACTAAACACTTTGGGAAGTGGTGCTGAGGTCGGATTTGCTATTTAAATTAAGAGACAGTACAAAATACACCCACCGGTTTAGCAGTGATTAGCATTTTAAAGCTTGTACTGCAGAAGTAGAATTGATGGGAAATTCATAGGAATAATCGTGATACAATGGACTCCATCTGACGATTTTGAGTTATTTATGAAATAATTACACTCATTGTTAAAGTTTTTAACTTCTCAGCAGATTTACATAGTACTGCAATGGTAGGAGGAAATCTGAATTTAAATGTACAGGGTAAATCTATTATACAGCTACAATCAAGCTTCTTGCATTTCGGATAATCTAAGTCTCCTTCAATCTATTTATAACAAGAGTTATGGCAGTCAGCACTGCTGCTGTTAACATTTCCACGGACACACCGAGACTGCAAACAAATTGTGTGAAGTACAATACTAATGAATAAAAAAGGAAATGACGGCTTATGAATGAAAAACGGATTGTATTATGACATGGAGGTCTTATAAACGAAAAACTAATTGTATTATGATATGGGAAGATGTGCACAACCCACTTGATGTCGGTGAAAGATGTAATACATTCTGTATAGTAACCTACAATTCCCAACGAAAGCGTTTCAAGACAAGTTTAATAAATTAAAATTTTCGTTGATTTTAAATGTACTCGTATTTTTGCAAGTACTCTTGGGAATAAGGCAACAACTTATCGACACAGTGGCGTTTCTATCACTGACAAGAACTGTTTGTCAAATCGCTCGTTTGCAGGGAGCCGAGGCGAGCGACCGACTGGGGGTAATAACGTATGCGACGGATGACACGAGAAACTGGTATGGGTACATCGATTACTAAGATTCTGAGCCTCATGAAATATTCATATTTTAATGACGTAAGGACTAGCAAATTATCTTATCCCAGATCAGTTAGCTCACATGAAAAAAAATTCTAGTCATGAATTATTCATATTTTAATGATATAAGGACTAAGAAGTTATCTTATCCCGGGTAATTTCTGTTAGCACATATGAAAAAGTTTCTAGCGTCCCAAAAGAAATAGCAAATAACGGTACGTAATGACTTACTTCTCCTGAGCAATTATGAATATACAGGGTTTTGCAAGAAAAAGTGTCACATATTCCTACAGGTCGTAGTACACCTGTCTCATTCAGAAATACATTAATCAAATGCTTCTGTAACTTGACACCGAAGCGATATTCATACTCATTTCCATGACTGCTCGAGGATTTGCAAATGTTCACACTTACTCGTATTATGGTTATTTATTGTGCCTTGTCTTGAGAATCCTATCTCACCTGTATGTACACTAAAGCACCAAAGAAACTGATAGAGGAATGCATATTCAAGCACCAAAGAAACTGGTATAGGAATGCACATTCAAATACAGAGTTATGTAAACAATCAAAATACGGCTCTGCAGTCAGCAACACCTATGTAAGACAACAAGTGTCTGGCGCAGTTGTTAGAACGGATACTGCTGCTTCAATGGCACGTTATCAAGATTTAAAAATGGTTCAAATGGCTCTGAGCACTATGGGACTTAACATCTGAGGTCATCAGTCCCCTAGAACTTACAATTACTTAAACCTGACTAACCTAAGGACGTCACACACATCCATGCACGAGGCAGGATTGGAAACTGCGACCGTAGCGGTCGCGCGGTTCAAGACTGAAGCGCCTAGAATCACTAGGCCACAACGGCCTACTATCAAGATTTAAGTGAGTCTGAACGTGATGTTATAGTCAGCGCACGGGTGATGGGCCACAGCAGCTCCGAGGTAGCGATGAAGTGGAAATTTTCTCGTACGACCAATTCACGAGTGTATCGTGAGTAACACGACTCCGGTAAAAACATCAGATCTCCGACATCACTGCGGCCGGAAAAAGATCCAGCAAAAACAGGGCCAACGAAGACTGACGAGAATCGTTCAGTGTGACAGAAATGCAACCCCTCCGCAAGTTGCCACAGATTTCTGTGCTGGGCCATGAGCAAGTATCAGCGTGCGAACCACTCAACGAAACATCGTAGATATGGGCTTTCCGTGCCGAAGGCTCACTTGTGCAGCCTTGATGAATGCACAACACAAAGCTTTATATATTGCCTGGGGCCGTCAACACCGACATTTGACTGTTCATGACTCGAAACACGTTGCCCTGTCGGACGAGTCTCGTTTCAAATTGTGTCGAGAGTATGGAGGTGTACGGGTGTGGAGCCAACCTCTTGAATCCATGGACCCTGCATGTGAGTTGGAAACTGTTAAAGTTGGTAGAGGCTCTGTAAAGGTGTGGAGGCTGCGCATATGGAGTGATATGGAACCCCTATTATGTCTAGATACGATTCTGACTGGTGAAGCATTCGTATTCATACTGCCTGATCACCTGCATCCATTCATGTCCATTGTGTATTCCGACAGACTGGGGCAATTCCAGCAGGACAATACCACATCCGACACGTCCAGAGTTGCTACAGAGTACCTCCAGGAATACGCTTCTGAGTTTAAACACTTCTGCTGCCCACCAGGATCCCCAAACCATTAACATTATCCAGCATATCTGGGATGCCTTCCAAAATTGCTGTTCAGAAGAGATCTCCACCCCATTGTACTCTTACAAATTTATGGACAGCCCTGCAGGTTTTGTGGTGTCAGTTTCTTCCAGCACTACTTCAGACTTTAGTCGAGTCCATGCCACATCGTGTTGCGGCACTTCTGAGTGGTCATTGGGGCACTATGCGACATTAGACCGCGTAAATTGTTTCCAGGAAAGGCAGTACTTGTAAACGAAACTGTCACCACCTTTTTTTACATGTATATCTACCCGTCACAATTGCTCATAATGTATGGGATAGGTTACTATTTTTCTTACATATTCGTTTAGTTTCCAATAATCGATAGCGCTCGGAATTAATTACGAGGTCAAATATATCAGTGCGGACTTGTCTACGATACTATTGTCTTCCTGATAATTCTGTTCCTCTCGCTAGATTCCATAAATCGCTCTACGAAAGTGCCGCTCTTATCGTTTCCGCTGACAGCCATAAGAGACTGTTTAGGACCTTGTCTAAACATTTCATCCGCTCTGCTATTGCTGACATACCCGCTTCAAGCAGTTAAACCAGATGAACAGAAGTACACCCTGTGCCTGTACCGGCTAATGCAGAGTGTCCACGAATTTTAGCATTTCCTGGAGCCGATGGGATTTCATTGCTTTAATTTCAATAAACTGACGCGTTTCTATTTCGATCCTTTTGCCGAAACACAGAAGTTTCCGAGGAATGTCTTATTGGAATTGCGAGTGTTTGCGAAATGAAGTTCAATGAACGAGGCGGGCTTATGAAATTCGACTGTTCCCGGAACTGCATCCAAGACGGTTTAATTAAAATTCCAGCAGAGTACCCCGCTGCTGCAACTTTGTCGTCGGTCGCATGCTGGTGCTCTTTCATGCATCATCACAGGAATGCGAGCAATGTGAGTACATAATAACTGCTGCATGCACAGCACGTTCCCGGTAAATGGTGCCGGCGTTGTAAATACTGCGCTGAAAGGTGTGTGTTGCTCCAAGGACAGACTTATTAGCAAGAACGGCTCGCATTAATTGTACTGTTACGAAAAATATTATATTGTCTGTATAAAATGAAATTCAAGAGGTCGACAGTGTGTTGTGTGTTCTTCTGAAGGACGTAATTTTGTATTATACACAGTGACTTGCGCTTTAAATTAGTCCTCTCGTCGATGTTACCAGAGAGACTACCGCAATGACCCGATCTCGAATAAAGTATTACATTCTCGAAAATACCACCTTCAAAACGACACAGTTGCTATGCTAACGCAGGCGAAGTTACATATCTTACTACATACCTTTTTTATCGCAAACTTATTTCCATTCCTATTATCTGTGAATTTCGCGTTATTGTATCAGGCCACTTAAAGTGGGCACAATGCAAGTTTATGCAATTCGTATAATATTTATAAAAATGTGTCTCTGTTGCAACGTTTTTATCTTATGTGTTCTGTGGTTTGAATAGCTTGTAAACGAGATGGAAACAGCCAAACAATTACTCTCTGAACAGGCCACTGACAATTTCTCTGAAGTCTCATACACTGAGCGGAGTTCATTTTTCACATAAGGCACCAAATGTAAATTGTTACTACAAATTGCATCCATATTCAGGAGTACTATACATAATATCAGAACAGCAGTTGGGAAATCAGATTATAGTTTCAAAAGAGAACAGGCTCATAAAGGACGCTAAGTTGCAGAAGATGGAACATTAGAGTACTTACGAATGCGTGCTACTCTCGGCTGTGATCTACGTTTGTGAATAGTACAAAGGTTTTTCGAACAAGCACAATAGCAGGAAGTCATAAGATAGGAAAATCATATTAAGTAATGATACGTCGTGGCAGATTAAAACTGTGTGCAGGCCGAGACTCGATACACGGACCTTTGATTTTTGCGGGCAAGTGCTCTAAAATGGTAAGAGTAGAAATGAGTGTTTTTAACTGAATACCGTATGATAGAGTCGTTACTGGAACAAGAGTTTGACATGTTATAAATGTTTCGCTGTTAATTCAGCGTGATGCTCCTGTAAGTTCTCGAAACAAAAGTGAAGTGGAGCAGCTCCAATGGCAGAAGTCCCGATTTGGGGCCACAGATCGTCACAAGGCTTTTATCTACCATGAAATTTCATTTTCGCACACACTCCACGACAGAACGAAAATTGCATTGTAGCATATTAAGTATTAATAGCATAGACCTTACTTTCTGATTCCTGTTTCGAACAACGACTGATGAAGAGAGTTTAGACTCTTATACTCGCTAAAAGAGAGAGAGCGGGGTGGTGGTAGAGGATAAATAAGGTGAAAAAAGAAGAGAAAGACAAGAGGAGGAAAAGAAGAGAGTGGCAAGAAATGAGCATAGAGTAGACGGTAGGTAGGGATAAGAGAAAAATAAGCGAGAGAGTGCGCCTCATTGAGAGAGATTTGTGTAACACTTCTGAAGATAGAATATTCATAGAGAAAGGCATATTCTGTCGGAAAGTTAGTGTCATTAAGCCTTACAAACAAAGCTACTGCCCATCAGTTGCCAATCGATGTTGCTCCGCTATTGTTGAGAACTTGAATTAATCCTCGCTATTTACTGGACGAAAAAGTCGTGTTTATTTTGATACAGTGGTCTAAGATAGTTCATTGACAGTAGTGACGTTCGGCGGCTACAAAATTTACCCAGTTTTCGGGTAACTAATGAATTCGCGCCAAAAAATTCACCTTCACTTGAGGCGATCGGCTCAGGGTGCCAGATTTGAGATCATTAAAAAGAATTATTGTCCAGAAAGACCACGCTGCGTGGATCGAAACAAAGGTAGTCAAGAGGGCTCTGTTTGGAGAATACGGTGGTTTGTCTAAGACATTCCCGTGAAGTGCATTCAGGACTTCCTTCCTTCAGTTTGCAACGCGTGGTTTTGCACCGACAGGAAGCAGAACGACTTTGTCGTGTCTCTGAGGATATTGCGGGCGTTTGGCCCTAAGCTTTAAATTCTTAGACCCGGCTGTAGCAGCTCGTGGTACACAATACCGGTCAGGACACAACTTGTCACTCAGATCAAAATTGTCGTTTTAGAATCTTCAAAACGAATCTGCGTGCGTTGATTCCGACAGATGATGTCCTCCATTCGCTTCCTGTAGCAAACGAGGACTTCGCCGCAGCGGATTTCTTGAGATGAAAGCAGAAGAGTAACACTTTCCGCAGTTGCTGTTCTATAGGTGCAAAATGCGACACGTTCAGAATACTCAGTAGGTTCCTTTTGACTCCAATCGGAATCGAGAGCTGTAAGCCTAACACATCCACTGTCAAACAGGTCTCGTGTCGCTGTCCGCTGTGCTGCCCTATGAAGTACAACTACGGGCGACGCTTCGTCAACAATTAGTACATATCACTATACAGTCACAAAAGTCCTAGAGATCTACATAAGTCATCGGAGGACAAGGTATATATTTTTTGGCCTGCTGCAGAAATGGACGGGTAACAACAACTTTTGTTGCCCATATATTGCAAAGGTACATTCTGAGGAATGACATAATTCAAGAGCCTACTTAATCATTGGAGCAATTTTGTTAGTACAACTTGTTAGAATGATCGTGTTCTAAGAGTTTCATGCCGGCCGTGGTGGCCGAGCGGTTCTAAGCGCTTCAGTCTGGAACCGCGCGACCGCTACGGTCGCAGGTTCGAATCCTGCCTCGGGCATGGGTGTGTGTGATGTCCTTAGGTTATTTAGGTTTAAGTAGTTCTAAGTTCTAGGGGACTGATGACCTCAGATGTTAAGTCCCATAGTGCTCAGAGACATTTGAACCTATGAGTTTCATTTAATTCAGCTGTGAAGCTTAATAAAACCACAAAAAGGTTGAGGCAGTAACCTTAATTTCCAGCAGTTATAAACTGACTGCTGAACTCAGGCGTTGTTGGCCGTCTTTTAAAGATGACGAAACTGAGGATCCGCAAAACTGGAATCAAATTAAAACATCTAGAAAATGCGCAATATGGTATTAAACGATAGATTAAACATGTATAAAATGCACGCATCAAAAAAAGTTTTGCATCACCTCGGTTCCGAGTGTTTAGGAACCCGTACAGAAAATTGGAGTAGAGATCAACATAAACATGATTTCCCTCTTTTTTATAGCTCATGAAAACCACACATTGCATGTTGCACCACAATACACCGAGGCCTTCAGAGGTGGTGGTGCTGATTACTGTACACAATGGTACCTCTAATACCCAGGAGCACATCCTCTTGCATTGGTGCATGCCTGTATTCTGTCGTGCCATACCATCCACAAGTCATCAAGGCAGTGTTGGTCCAGGCACAATAAGCCAGCAACAAACACCACTTACATTCTAATTTATCCTAATTTTAGCTTGCTGATGCTAATAGGCATTGTTCCATTTAAAGAATGGTATGTTTGGAAAAAAATATACTTTATAGGTATTATTAGAATCTGTTGACTGGGAAAATATACGAGCCCCTGACTACCAATCCATTGTGTGAAAACCGCACGTAAATAGCACTTTACAAATACGCAGCATCTGCTGTGCAAGTTTTAGGTGATACGCCCTATATACACTATGTGATCAAAAGTATCCGGCCACCCCCAAAAACATACGTCATTCATATCAGCGATCTCGGTAGTCATTATCCACCGTGGGGGAGCAGAATGGGGCTCACCGTGGAAATCAGGGACTTCGAACGTGGTCAGGTGATTGGGTGTTGTCGCTTGTGTCATACGTCTGTACGCGATATTTCCACACTCCTCAACATCCCTAGGTCCAATGTTTCCAATGTGATAGTGAAGTGAAAACGTTACGGGATACGTACAGAACAAAAGCGTACAGGCCGACCTCGTCTGTTGACTGACAGAGACCGCCGACAGTAGAAGAGGGTCGTAATGTGTAATAGGCAGACATCTATCCAGTCCATCACACAGGAATTTCAAACTGCATCAGGATCCACTGCAACTACTATGACAGTTAGGCGGGAGGTGAGAAACTTGGATTTCGTGGTCGGGCTGCTCCTAAGCCACGCATTACGCCGGTAAATGCCAAACGACGCCTCGCTTGGTGTAAGGAGCGTAAACATTGGACGATTGAAGAGTGTAAAAGCGTTGTGTGGAGTGACGAATCACAGTACACAACGTGGCGATCGATGGCAGGATGTGGGTATGGCGAACGCCCGGTGAACGTTACCTGCCATCGTGTGTAGCGCCAACAGTAAAGTTCGGAGGCGTTGGTGTTACGGTGTGTTCGTGTTTTTCATGAAGGGGGCTTGCAGCCCTTGTTGTTTTGCGTGGCATTATCACAGCACAGGCGTACATTAATGTTTTAAGCACCTTCTTGCTACCCACTGTTCAAATGGCTCTGAGCACTATGGGACTTAACATCTGAGGTCATCAGTCCCCTAGAATTTAGAACTACTTAAACGTAACCAACGTAAGGACATCACACACATCCATGCCCGAGGCAGGATTCGAACCTGCGACCGTAGCGGTCGCGCGGATCCACACTGAATCGTCTAGAACCACTCGGCCACGCCGGCCGACAGCAATTCGGGGATGGCGATTGCATCTTTCAACACGATCGAGCACCTGTTGTGCGACTGGATTCGTGATTTCCTGTCAAGGAGACCGCAGTTCGTAGTAATAGACGGCAAATCATGGAGTGAAATTGAAGTGATATCAAGTGTTCCCCCAGGAAGTGTCCTGACACCTCTGCTGTTCCTGACCTATATAAATGACTTTAGGTTGTTCGCAGATGATGCTGTAATTTATCGTCTTTAGCAGGTGACGCTAAATAACGAAAAGTGTGAGGTGGACCAAATGAGTTCCAAAAGAAATCCGTTGGAATTCGATTACTCGACATATAGTACAACTTCAATTCTGTGAATTCAACTAAGTACCTGGGTGTTAAAATTACGAACAACTTCAGTAGAAAAGACCACATAGATAATATTGTGGGGAAGGCGAGCAAAAGGTTACGTTTCATTGGCAGGACACTTAGAGAAGATGTAAGAAGTCCACTAAAGAGACAGCTTACACTACACTCGTTCGTCCTCTGTTAGAATATTGCTGCGCGCTACGGGATCCTTACCAGGTGAGATTGACGGAGAACATCTAAAGGGTGCAAAAAGGGCAGCTCATTGTGTATTATCACGTAATAGGGGAGAGAGTGTGGCAGATACAATACGCGAGTTGGGTAGGAAGTCATTAAAGCAAAGACGTTTTCCGTCGCGGCGAGATCTATTTACGAAATTTCAGTCACCAACTTTGTCTTCCGAATGCAAAAATATTTTGTTGAACCCAACCTTCATAGGTAGGAATGATCATCAAAATAAAATAACAGAAATCAGAGCTCGAACAGAAAGGTTTAGGTGTTCTTTTTTCCCGCGCGCTGTTCGGGAGTGAAATGATAGATAGTATGATTGTAGTTCGATGAACCCTCTGCCAAGCACTTAAATTTGAATTGGAGAGTAATCATGTAGATGCAGATGCACGGCCTGTGGCGGAGTGCTTACACGGCAATAACATACCTGTAAAGGACTGGCCTGCACAGGGTCCCGACCTGAATCCCCTACAGACCGGCGCCGTGTCTTACCCTTCGCGAGCACAGTAGTGGTGAACATCGCGTCCCGTCGGGTCGCCGCGACGCCCGCACTGCGGCATTCAACAAAACGCCGCGCGACACTTCCTGATTACCACTTTATGTCCGCCCGGCCTCGGCTGCCGCTCGAGAATTTTTATCTTTTTAGCTCTCCCTCCAAACTACTTTATGTCCGGAGACGCTGTTATTTTGCTCGCGCTGTCGAGGAAGTGATTTCGAAGTTTCTTCATTGTAACTTTGAGCGGCTGTGCTATATATATAGCCGGCCAGACGCGTGCCGAGAAAGGACTGGATCTGCGGTTTCACTCCGTCTTCCCTCCCTCCGCCCTTTTCCTGCGCCCGCTTTCTCTCGCCCTCGCCTAATTTTGCTTCGCCTTTCTTTCCCACGGCGCGGGCCTCCCTCCTCCGCGTCCGCGGTCGCTTATACGGTATAAAGTCTTCCGCAGACCGCCTGCCAGCTCCCGGGCGCCGCCGGTAATCTGTCTCATTGTGGGCGGCCAGGCGGGGATTCGATTTGGGAGCGGCCGCGCCGCTTACATTTTCATTCATCCCTGTTTCGCCTCGTACGGCTTCCGAGGAAAATCCCTACGTGTGATCAGTCGCCCCAGGGAAGTGTTCGGACGATCAGCGTCTGTACCGCCGTAGCGCCTTACATTTTAGCGGAGTGGTGTTTCTGATTTGTTCGATATCATTTTCTCTTTTCTGAAGACTCACGTGTACGTCAACACGATCTGTATCACGAGGAATCTCAATGGCCCTTCGCTGTCAGCTAAAAGTGTCAGCTTTACGAATCTGTGTATATATCCCAGTTCCAAAGAAAGCACGTGCTGACAGGTGTGAAAATTACTGAACTATCAGTTTCATAAGCCACGGCTGCAATACTACCACGAATCCTTTACAGAGGAACGCAAAACTACTGGAAACCGATCTCGGGGGAGATCAGTTTGGATTCCGGAGAAATGTAGGAATACGCGAGGCAATACTTAACCTACCACTTCTAATAGAAGATAGGTTAAGGAAAGGCTGCAAAATACTAACACGAATCATTTACAGAGGAACGCAAAACTACTGGAAACCGATCTCTGGGGGGGGATCAGTTTGGATTCTGGAGAAATGTAGGAATACGCGGGCAATACTTACCCTACCACTTCTAATAGAATATAGGTTAAGGAAAGGCAGACCTACTTTTATAGCATTTGTAGACTTACAGATAGCTTTTGACGATGTTGACTGGAATATTATCTTACAAATTCTGAAGGTCAAATACAGGGAGCGAAAGCCTATTTACAATTTGTACAGAAACCAGATGGCAGTTAAAAGGGTCGATTGACATGAAAGGGAAGCAGTGGTTGGGAAGGGAGTGAAACAGGGTTGTGGCCTATCCCCGATGTTATTCAATCTGTATATTGAGCAAGCAGTAAAGGAAACAAAAGAAAAATTCGGAGTAGGTATTAAAATTCATGGAGAAGATTGAAAAACTTTGAGGTTTGCCGATGACATTGTAGTTCTATCAGCAAAGGACCTGGAAGAGCAGTTGAACGGAATGGACAGTGTCTTGATAGGAGGATATAAGATGAACATCAACAAAAGCAAAACGAGGGTAATGGAAAGTAGTCGAATTAAATCAGGCGACGCTGAAGGAAGTAGATTAGAAAATGAGGCACTTAAGGTGGTGTATGAGTTTTGCTATTTGGGAAGCAAGATAACGGATTGTGATCGGAATAGGGAGGATATAAAATGTAGACTGACAATAGCAAGAAAAGCATTCTTCAAGCAGAGCAATTTGTTAACATGGAATATAGATTTAAGTGTCAACAAGTCCTTTCTGAAAGTATTTGTATGTATTGTAGCCATGTATGGAAGTGAAACATGAACGATAAACAATTTAGAAAAGAAGAGAATAGCTTTTGAAATGTGATGCCACAGAAGAATGTTCAAGATTGGATGGATCGATCACGAAATTAACGAAGAGGTACTGAATGAAATTGGGGAGAAGAGAAATTTGTGGTACAACCTGACTAAATGCAGGGGTCGGTAGGTAGGACTCATTCGGAGGCATCAAGATATCATTACGTTTGTACTGGAGGAAAGCATAGGGGGTAAAAATCGTAGAGGGGGACCAAGAGATGGATACAACAAGTATATTCAGAGGGATCTAGGATGCAGTAGTTATCAGGAGATGAAGAGGATTCGCAGGATAGAGTAACATGGAGACGTGCATCAAACCACTCTTTGGACTGAAGACCGCAACAACAATGAGCTACAAGCGGTTCACAGAAATATAGGAACACAAAAAAGCAACACGTTACCCAGCCTAGAATGGTGTAGAAAAACCTTTGGCATTCCAAACAGCCTCCTGTCGTACAGGGGTTAGATAATCATAGGACCTGAAAGATTCTGAAACGAATCTTTTACCATGAATTCTGCAAAATAGCGACCATCTCATTTAGCGATGGTCAAGATGGAATAGATAAGCCACCACCTCTCCAAAGTAGACCTCTAAGATCCAATAATATTGAGATCTGGTGACTTTTAAGGCCAGTGAAGATGTAGCAATTCATCTCTCTGCTCACAAAACCATCTTGGACGATGCGATCACAAAGATTCAATCATTATGAGATCTAGTTACCGTGCTGGCCAGGGAAGATGTGACAATTCATACTCGCGCTCACAAATGCACTCCTGGACGACGCAGGCTGTATTGATAGCACCCCTGTCGTCGTGGTACCCAACATCGCCATTGGGAAACAAGCATTGTACCACGGGATGGACTTCTTCAGCCAGAATGTCACAGAGTTGTAGGCAATAACGCTAACTCAACCACGGGGCCAGCAATTACACGATATGGCTGCCCAGGTGTTTACCGAAATCACGCAATCTTTCGGTCTTGGGTAGCAAAACTAGGCCAGTAATTGAAAGCAGTAAACAGCAAGACTCATCCGACCAGACAAGATTCTTCCATTGGTTAACAGACCAGGTATTATGACTTCGACATCATGTTTTCGTGTTACGGGCATGTGAATGACATAAAGCGTTTTTGGAATTCCAGCTCGACTTGATTTCCCTGATAATAGACGTAAGTTCGTGTTATTTATTTCCCATGACAGAGTTCGCAAGTGCCATACTCCGTTTTTCAGTGATTTTTGCAGCTGTCGTCGCAATATTTTTCGTTACAATCGGTTTTAATGAGTCACCGTGACGATCAGTCTACACATCCTTCAGATCGCGGCGTGATTAAGCAGTTGATGTTTTAATATTTTTGAAAACATTATCAGCGATCTTATATAATATAATTAAATACATATAATTAAAAACAGTCTTGGTCGCAATTTCTTTTAATTCGAGTGACCGATTTCAATCCTTAAGGACCATCTTCAGACTCCAGAACGGCAGGTGGGCTTCCATGGAGCATCAGTTCAGCGGCGTGGGTCGGCGCAGCTTGCTCCATGGAAATCCACCGGCCAATCTTGAGTCTGAAGATGATCCTAAAGGTTTGAAACCGGTCACTCCAATTAAAAGAAATCTGCAATCAAAACTGTTTCCAATTGTATATATTTAATTATGGATGATGTTTTTCCTGTTTCCAAATGGTTCAAATGGCTCTGAGCACTATGGGACCTACTTCTGAGGTCATCAGTCCCCTAGAACTTAGAACTTCTTAAACCTAACTACCCTAAGGACATCACACACATCCATGCCCGAGGCAGAATTCGAACCTGTGACCGTAGCGGTCGCGCGGTTCCAGACTGTACCGCCTAGAACCGCTCGGCCACTCTTGCCGGCTCCTGTTTCCCTTTATGCCGTATAGAAGAAGTGGATGCTGCAACACCGAAGCAGTTCAGCTACACTTATTACCAGAAGTACCCACAACACGAGCACCTACAATTTTCTTTCGTTCGAATTCACTTTTTTTATGAGTCATCACACAACGAATTCCTCTCCTCTGCCAAACTCTTCATCTCAGAGTAGCACATGCAGCCTACGTGCTCAATTATCTTCTGGATTTATTCCCGTCTCTGTCTTTCTCTACATTTTGTGCCCTCCACAGCTCCCTCTACTACCATGGAACTAATTCCCTCTTGTCTTAACAGATGTCCAATAATCCTGACCCTCCTACTTGTGAGCGTTTTCCACATATTGCTTTCCTTTCCGATTCTGCGCAGTACCTTCTAACTCCATACCTTATCAGTCCACGTAATTTTCTACATTCTACTGTAGCACCACAGCTCAAATACTTTTTCCCTACTGTTCCGGATTTCCCACAGTCCATGTTTCACTACCATGCAATGCTGTGCTCCAAACGTACATTCTCAGAAACTTCTCCCTCAAATTAAGACCTATGTTGGACAGTAGTAGACGTCTCTTGGCCAGGAATGCCCTTTTTGTCAGTGCTAGTCTGCTTTTGATGTCCTTGTTGCTCCGTCCGCCTTTGGTTATTTTGCTGCCTCGGTAGCAGAATTCCTTAACTTCATCTGCTTCGTAACCATCAATCCTGATGTTAAGTTTCTCGCTGTTCTCATTTCAGCTGCTTTTCATTACCTTCGCCTTTCTTCGATTTACTCTTAATCCATACTCTGTACTCATCAGACTTTTGATTCCATTCAGCAGATCATGTAATTCTTCTTCTCTTTCACCAATATCATCAACGAGTCGTTCATAGATAACCTTTCACCTTGAATTTTAAATCCACTCCTGAACTTTTCTTTTATTTCCATCATTGCTTCTTCGATGTTCAGATTGGACCCCTTTTTGATCCGAACACTTAGTTCTTGGTCAGTCACTCTTATTATTCCTTTGTAGCTCTTGTACGTATTGTATATTGCCCGTCTCTGCCTACAGCTTATCTACTTTGCGTTGTCGAACGTCTTTTCCAGGTCAACAAATCCTATGAAAGTGTGTTGCTTTTTCTTTAGTCTCGCTTCCATTATCAAACACAACGTCGGAATTGCCTCTCTGATGCCTTTGCCTTTCCTGAAGCCAAACTCATCGTCAACTAATACATCCTCAACTTTACCATTCTACTATATATTATTGTTGCCACCACCTTCGATGCATGAGCTGTTAAACTGACTGCGCATCAATTCTCGCACTTGTCAGTTTCAGTCTTCGGAACTGTGTGAGTGATATTTTTCCGAAAGTCAGATGATATGTCGCCAGACTCATACATTCTACAAACCAGCTTGAATAGTCGTTTTGCTGCCACTTCTTTCAATGATTTTAGAAATTCTGATGGAATGTTATCTATCCCTGCAGCCTTATGTGGTCTAGACCTTCAAAGCTCTCTTAAATTATGATTTTAATACTGGATCCACCATCACTTCTCAATCGACTCTTGTTTCTGTTTCTACCATATCAGACAAATCTTCCCCCTCATAGAGGCCATAATGTACTCTTTCCGCCTATCCGGCCTCTCCTCTGCGTTTGACAGTGGAATTCCCGTTGCACTCTTAATGTTACCACCCTTGCTTTTAATTTCACCGGAGGTTGTTCTGGCTTCCCTATATTCTGACTCAGTCCATTCGACAATCATCTCTTTTTCGATTTCTGTACTTTTTTCATGAAGCCGTTTCCATGCACTTCCCATTTATATCATTCCTCAGCGACTTGTATTTTCTGTATTCCTGAATTTCGCCGAAAATTTTCATTCTTCTTTCGTCGCTCAACGAAAGTATTTCTTCTGTTGCCCATGGTTCCATCGCAGTTACCTTCTTTGTACCTATGTTTTTCTTTCCATCATATAGTCTCTTATTAATTCACTCGCGAAGAGAGACAGAAAATAATGACATATTATAGGACTCCGTGAGTGCTGCTATTACACTCCTGGAAATTGAAATAAGAACACCGTGAATTCATTGTCCCAGGAAGGGGAAACTTTATTGACACATTCCTGGGGTCAGATCCATCACATGATCACACTGACAGAACCCCAGGCACATAGACACAGGCAACAGAGCATGCACAATGTCGGCACTAGTACAGTGTATATCCACCTTTCGCAGCAATGCAGGCTGCTATTCTCCCATGGAGACGATCGTAGAGATGCTGGATGAAGTCCTGTGGAACGGCTTGCCAAGCCATTTCCACCTGGCGCCTCAGTTGGACCAGCGTTCGTGCTGGACGTGCAGACCGCGTGAGACGACGCTTCATCCAGTCCCAAACATGCTCAATGGGAGACAGATCCGGAGATCTTGCTGGCCAGGGTAGTTGACTTACACCTTCTAGAGCACGTTGGGTGGCACGGGATACATGCGGACGTGCATTGTCCTGTTGGAACAGCAAGTTCCCTTGCCGGTCTAGGAATGGTAGAACGATGGGTTCGATGACGGTTTGGATGTACCGTGCACTATTCAGTGTTTCCTCGACGATCACCAGAGGTGTACGGCCAGTGTAGGAGATCGCTCCCCACACCATGATGCCGGGTGTTGGCCCTGTGTGCCTCGGTCGTATGCAGTCCTGATTGTGGCGCTCACCTGCACGGCGCCAAACACGCATACGACCATCATTGGCACCAAGGCAGAAGCGACTCTCATCGCTGAAGACGACACGTCTCCATTCGTCCCTCCATTCACGCCTGTCGGGACACCACTGGAGGCGGGCTGCACGATGTTGGGGCGTGAGCGGAATACTGCCTAATGGTGTGCGGGACCGTAGGCCAGCTTCATGGATACGGTTGCGAATGGTCCTCGCCGATATCCCAGGAGCAACAGTGTCCCTAATTTGCTGGGAAGTGGCGGTGCAGTCCCCTACGGCACTGCGTAGGATCCTACGGTCTTGGCGTGCATCCTTGCGTCGCTGCGGTCCGGTCCCAGGTCGACGGGCACGTGCACCTTCCGCCGACCACTGGTGACAACATCGATGTACTGTGGAGACCTCACGCCCCACGTGTTGAGCAATTCGGCGGTACGTCCACCCTGCCACCCGCATGTCCACTATACGCCCTCGCTCAAAGTCCGTCAACTGTACATACGGTTCACGTCCACGCTGTCGCGGCATGCTACCAGTGTTAAAGACTGCGATGGAGCTCCGTATGCCACGGCAAACTGGCTGACACTGACGGCGGCGGTGCACAAATGCTGCGCAGCTAGCGCCTTCGACGGCCAACACCGCGGTTCCTGGTGTGTCCGCTGTGCCGTGCGTGTGATCATTGCTTGTACAGCCCTCTCGCAGTGTCCGGAGCAAGTATGGTGGGTCTGACACACCGGTGTCAATGTGTTCTTTTTTCCATTTCCAGGAGTGTAGTTTCAGTTCTACGAAATCTATACTGTATCATATTAATGGGTTTTTCACTTAAAACTGGCTCTTGAAACTAAAGAACTTTCGCAATACAGATGTCGTCTGCCCGCAAAAACATCCGATTCTGGAATTTCAGCGGCCGTAGCCACTTGAAATTTTTTTGCTCCCCGTGTTTGTATACAGGCTATTTCCTTATTATAGCTACAAACGAAAGGGAGCAGTAGAAGATAACCAAAAAGCTAATAATACTACTAAATATCGGCCCGGGAAGCCAAGGTGGATCCGATACGACATATTACGATTTATTATAAGAACATCTTGTAACAGAGTCCCCAGGGATGCAGAATGCACAGAGATTCTTGAGTTCAAACACTGTAGAACAAGTGTTGCACGTGGCCGGCGCCCACGTGGAGACGGCCTTCAGCACCTCCCCTCATCCATGCCAGTACTCGTTCAAAAATCCCATGCGCGTTCCTGATTCTTTACCGGACATCCACCACAATGCATTCCCCGTGTCCATCGACTCTATCAACACCGCTAGAATACATTAATGTATTTCCACATACAAAAAAAAACGACGCATTCAAGTCGAGGTACTCGGCCGACCTCGAAATTGTCAAAGACTCGTATTACGTACTCCAGAACAGCGACATGAAAGTGTGCCAGTGCACCAGCATACGTATACCGCATATGCATCCTCTGACCATCCACACAGGTATGAAAAGTGTTGTGACATTGTCATAACTACACCTGTGCATGCCATTTCAGAGAAGCCATCAATTTCCGGACCTGTGTTTGTTATAATTATTTCCTAGTTTGATTGTCCTTTATTAGCTCATTTCGTGTGTACCTATAATAGTAAAAACTACAGAACACTGTATCTGCAGTTAGCTCTGTTAGCTATGGTGTGTTCTAATAGTGAACCGAGTTCTGCCAAGTCCTTTACCAATTACTGAGCCTATGCAATCTTTCCAGATTATGATCTTTTGTCTGTTGGCAGCTCATTCACCAAAAGTAACATAACGAATCAATTAATCTCTGAATTCCAACCACACGCTGAGTTACGTACGTGATGTTACCGTGCGAGGTGGGCATCTGTTAGCACACTGAACCACGCATTCTGGAAGACGACGGTCTAAATCAGCGTCCGACCATCCAGATTTAGATTCTCCTTGATTTCTCTAGATGGCGTAATGCAAGTGCCGGATGTTTGTGCCCGTCCTCAAACAAGCGATCACTGTTTGTACTCCGTTTCTGAGAACCACAATCTCGACGTGATGTTAACCGCTATCTTCCGTCTTACCTCCATGGATCTGGTTCACAAAAACTCTCGTTGAAGTTACATCGACTGCTGTCGGAAGCTACTTACCGATACCAAAATCGTGATTACAGTACATGGTCAGCTCCCTCGGGCCTCCGAGATCGGAGGTTTCCTAGTGATAGAACAAATATAAATGTTTCATTTAACACCATTGGCGGCCTTAATTTATACCGCTGAGGTAAATGTTGAGTTAACTTTTACACTTCCACTCATCAGATTTGGGTCAAGGATGATTACTCTGACTTTACAAGCGGCTTCAAAGAGCCACCTATCAGGCATTTACAGTAGTGATAGAAGCTCCCCATTATCCCAGCTTGCTCAACAACTTGCACGTAAGTCTCATGCAAGGCCTCGTACCTAGTAAGATATTCATTTCTGACTGTTGGTTCTTGTGTGAAAACTGTATGAGTCTTCATAATTGGTATAATTTTGAGCCTAGAGGTTATTTACTTATTTATTTACACGTCAACTTACGTAGGACCAAACTGAGGAGCAAATCTCCAAGGTCATGAAACGTGTCAGTACATGAAATTACAACACAAAAGTAATAACAGAGAACAGATAAAAATAAATGTTTATGAACCCGAAAAATATCATTCAATAAGTTTAAATAAACTCAATCAACAATACAATAAGAATCAGCTTAATTTTTCAAGGAACTCCTCGACAGAATAGAAGGAGTAACCCATGCGGAAACTCTTCAGTTTCGATCTGAAAGCGCGTGGATTACTACTAAGATTTTTGTATTCGAGTGGTAGCTTATTGAAAATGGATGCAGCAGTATACTCCACATCTTTCTGCACAAGAGTTAAGGAAGTCCTATGCAAATGCAGGTTTGATTTCTGCCGAGTATTAATCGAGTGAAAGCTACTTATTCTTGGGAATAACGAGAAATAACAGTAAGGAATATATACATCGAGAGGCCAATGTCAAAATACCCAAACTCGTGAACAGGGGTCGACAAGAGGTTCATGAACTCACACCACTTATTTCCCGAACTGCCCGTTTCTGAGCCAAAAATATCCTTCTAGAATGGGAAGAGCTACCCCAAATTATAATACTGTACGACATAAGCGAATGAAAATAAGCAAAGTAAATTTTCGTGTCGAACGATCACTCACTTCTGATACCGTTCGAATAGTAAAAATTGCAGTATTAAGTCTGTGAACAACATCCTGAACGTCGGCTTTCCAGGACAGATTACTATCTATCTGAACACCTAAAAGTTTGGACTGTTCAGTTTCACTAATCATATGCCCATTCTGTGAAATTAAAAGGTCAGGTTTTATTGAACTGTGTGTTAGAAACTGTGAAAAATAAGTCTTACTGTGATTTAGCGTTAGTCTATTTTCTACAAGCCATGAACTTAGATATGTACTGCACTGTTTGAAACCGAGCGAATGTTGCACACAGCATCCTTTACTACCAAGCTAGTGTCATCAGCAAACAGAAATATTTTAGAGTTACCTGTAATACTAGAGGGCATGAACACGAGTGGCCCAAACACTGATCCCTGGGGCACCCCCCACTTGAAAGTACCCCATTCAGATCCCGCATCACAGCCGTTATCATCATTGTTAATAACGACCTTTTGCTGCCTGTTGCTAAAGTAAAAGGTGAACCAATTTTGAGTTACTCCTCATATTCCGTAATGGTCCAGCTTATGGAGCAATATTTTGTGATCAACATAATCAAATCCAAATCCAAAAATATGCCAAGCGTTCGAAACCTTTTGTTTAACCAATCCAGTACTCGCAGAGAAAAAAGAATATAGCATTTTCAGTTGTTAAATGAAATGTACATTTGATAGCAAATCGTGAGATATAAAACGATTAATTATCCATACATACACAACCTTTGCAATAATATTTGTAAATACTGATGGCATAGAAATAGGTCTAAAATTATCTACTTTATCCCTATCTCCCTTTTTATAAAGTGACTTTACTACTGAGTACTTTAACACTCAGGAAACTGACCATTCCTAAAGGAAAGATAACAAATATGGCTAAATACAGGGCTAACATGTGCAGCACAGTACTTTAATATTCTACTAGACACTCCATCATAACCATGAGAGTCCTTAGTCTTCAGTGATTTAATTATTGACTCAATCTCCCTGTTGTCTGTGTCACAGAGGAAAATTTCAGACATTAATCTCGGAAAGGCATTTGCCAAGAAAGTTATATGATTTCCAGTAGAAACTAAATTTTTATTTAATTCACTAGCAATGCTCAGAAAATGATTGTTAAATACTGTACATATATCAAATTTATCAGTAACAGAAATAGTATTACTGCGAACTGACTTTATATCGTCGACCCTGTGCTGCTGACCAGACACTTCCTTCACAGCTGACCATGTGGTTTTAATTTTATCCTGTAAATTAGCTATTCTATTTGCATACTACATACTCTTTACCTTCCTAATATCACTTTTTCAGCACCTTACAGTGCTGTTTGTAAAGGGCTACTGTAGCTTGATTGTGACTACTTCTACCATTTTGCTATAATTACCGCTTTTTTTCTACAAGATATCCTTATCCCACTAATCAGCCACCTGGCCTGCCTATTGCTGCTAGTACCCCGCTTAGAACGTTCTAATGGAAAACAACTCTCAAAGAGAGTGAGAAACGTGAAGGAAAGCATTGTATTTATCATCTTTGTTACCGGCACTATAAACATCCTCCCACTCTTGTTCCTTGGCATGGTTTATATAACCCTGGGAACATTTCATATTTCATGAGGGATAGAGGCTATACTGAAATGAAAAAGACCTCTCAAGTTTCTTGTTTAAGTGAGGAACAATTACCAAACCTTTCTAATGAGTAGAAAATACGGGTTGGAAGTAAACTAAAGAAAGACGGGAGTAGTAAGAAGTAGGAGAAATGAGATTAGCCACAAAATTTGCCTGAAAATTACGGCCATGTGGTGGACGACATTTAGGAATTCTAATATATAGACAGTAAAATAACCCTTTATGGACGGTGCAAGCCGGATTAACAAGCAGACTTAAGAATGCATTTCTAAGAGTGTTCATTCGGCTACGGCGTTTTATGGAGGTGAAAAACGGACTTTGGGATAGCAGGAACAGAAGAGAGGATTTTGAGATATAATTCTAGGGATGATGCTGAAATTAAAAGCTGCTAAGAAGAGAAATGAAGACTTTCTTTGGAAAGACAGCGTAGAAAGGATTATCGAGTTTCAATAAAGACTGCAGAGTAACTGGCGGTGTCGATTTGCGGTCTAAATTCAAAAGCGCTTTCAGTCGCAGCGCGTTCTTATAGCTTGTTAAGTATCTCTCCGTGCTGGAAAGCAGTTCTTGAGTAAAGGTTTCAGTTTATGGAAATAATCAGCTTCTCACAAAACAATCTTAGTACCGATATCGAAATCGTTGCGAACCTGGAACTGGAGTGTGTAAGTAGGGGTTTGTTTCGAGAGTGATATGCAGTACAGCAGGCAGTTACTGCCCCGAGTTATGCATTTTAGCTGCACCATCACAATACATATATGCGCCAATGAAATTCGTCGTAAATAATCCGTCACAATTTGAGAAGAATAGTGATGTCCAACCCTATGACAGTATACGACTCTATTACCTTTATTACCCATTACTAAAACTGTCAGTGGCTCAGACACAGGTTCAATATGCAGGAACAAAATTTTTTGATCATTTGCCCAATAACATAACATGTCAGACAGGAAGCAAGGCACATTTTCAAACTAACCTAAAACATTTCTCCTGCGATAATCCTTTAATTCCATCGAAAAACCTTATTTAAAAACTTATAATCTAAAAGGATTAGTTTTAAGTGTAGCTGCATGAGTAGGACTAAAGATAATAAATTAACACTAATGTTAAAAAATAATCAATTAACGTTAAAGTTAAGACTAATCACGTATGCATACCTTGTAAACCGACTTGTTCCACATCATTTCGATAAAGATATCGTTCAGCTGACCTATGGACAATATAACCAAGTAACAAACTAACCAGGCATACTTCGTCTGCACGTCTTCCTACATTTCGCTACAGCCTTTCGTGGGGAGGTAACATTTTTATAGCCAACAGCGTCGACGAATAGCTTCATGGAGATTTGGATGCTGCAGTTAACAGTATTTCTTTCTCTTGCACTTATGCACAATGTAATATGTTTTTACCTCGTTTTACTTAAGGAGCATTATTTCAGTTTAATTTTCAGGACGGAGAATTCGTCATTCCAGCTGCAACAACAGGTACCCTGAATCGAGCTTGCTAACTGACCGATAGCCAGATAATTTGGTGAAGTCATTAGGCAAAATTTTATGTTCAGCTACTACACCACTTATTAGAAGAAGGGTCGGGATGGTAGGACATGGAATAAATTACATCGTACTAGAGCGATCTGACGAAGGCAACATCTGTGGGGAATTTAGCAGCGGAATATAAACCGTACACAAGAAGTTTCCACTTACTTATTCAGTGTTGTTAAGTCACAGGTATGTCATGACGTACAAAATGTATAACATATAGTACAATGTCGTACAAACACAGTATGCTGAATACTTTAGCTAAAATAAAGAAATGAAAATATTTCAATAGTTCGTATATAATATGTGGATACAGGAAAATGGCGAAAGAGGCTTTATCAGCTGATCAAACATTCAGTCTTTATAATACATCCAAATGAAGGCAACTTGCTGTTCTGCAGGCTATTTTGAAAGGACTCTTTGAAGTTTCGCAGGTACAACCAGCTCAATGTTGAGGCTGGGATGTAATTTACACAAATATATATATAGCTTTCAAAACCCACCAAATTTAGGATTATTATATCAAACAGTAAACACAAAGATATATTTAGTAACTTGAAGATCACCGAATGAGCTACATCAGTAATGGCAGTTTTAGAAGTTACTTCCTCTTGGATAAATTTCTACAGGCGTCCATCTGTGTCAATCGTTCGGGAAACGGATTATACTAGAAATCTACCATAGAAGCACACCTCCGCGTTCTGGTCTTGATGAGCCCAGCCAGAGGCGGCATTAGATGCTTCTCCTCACTCAAGTAGTTTCTCAACTGGCATGGCGAGGCTGAGTGCATTCTGTTCCAGCCCATCTAGTAAGGAAAAATCCGTAGCCGTGACGGGAATCGAACACAGATCCGCCGCATTGTAGCCAGACACACCGAGTACTGAATAGCCGGGCGGAAACAGCATTATTGGACAGGTCACAATTTAGATGTATGAAAATTACTTAGCGAGCTGGACTCCAACTCGAATATTTTAACGCTTCACATTACCCATTGAACTAACTTGGCAGCAGACGTAGACAAAACTGAAACAACATACCAGTCGTACATGTGGTCACAGTGTTACTAAAGTGACTATTTTCAACGCCCACTTTCTACTTAAAATTTCGAGTGGGCGAAATTTTGTTACATCTATATCTACATGATTACTCTGCTATTCGCAGTAAAGTGACTGGCAGAACGTTCAACGAACTACCTTCACGCTGTATCTCTATCGTTCCACTCTCGAATGCCGCGCGGGATAAACGAGCACTTCATTTTTTTCTGTACGAGCCCTGATTTCTCTTATTTTATCGTGGCCTATGTAGGTGGATGCCAACAGAATGTTTTCGCAGTCGGAGGAGAAAACTGAGGATTGAAATTTCATAAGATCCCGTCGCAGGGAAAAACGCCTTTGTTTCAATGATTGCCACTCCAATCCAATTATCATGTCTGTGGCACTATCTTCCCTATTTCTCAATAATACAAAACGAGCTGCCCTTCTTTGAACTTTTTCGATGTCATCCGTCAGTCCCACCTGATGCGGATCCCACACCGCACAGCAGTACTCCTGAGTAGGATGGACAAGCGTGGGGTAAGCAGTCTCTTTAGTAGACCTGTTGCACGTTCTAAGTGTTCTGTCAATGAATCGTAGTCGTTGGTTTGCTCTTCCCGTAACATCGTCTATGTGGTCTTTGAAATGTACATTATTTGTAATTGTAGTTCCTAAGTATTTATCTGAATTTACAGCCTTCAGATTTATGTGACTTATCGCGTAATCGAAATTTAGCGAATTTCTTTTAGTACTCGTGTCAATGACTTCACATTTTTCGTTATTCAGAGTCAGTTGCCACTTTTTACACAATACAGTTATCTTATCTAAATCATTTTGCAATTCGTCATCTGATGACATTACAAGACGGTAAATGATAGCATCATCTGCAAACAATCTAAGAGGGCTACTCAGAGTGTCTCCTTTGTTGTTAATGTAGATCAGGAACAATAAGGGGCCTATAAAACTTCTTGGGGAACGCCGGATATTACTTGTGTTTTACGCCATGACTTTCCGTCTATTACTACGAACTGTGACCTTGAAGACAGGAAATCACGGACCCAGGCGCACAACTGAGACGATATTCCATAGGCACGCAGTTTGATTAGAAGACGCTTCTGAGGAACGCTTTCTGGAAATCTTCATAATGTTACAACACAGGGTATGTTCCAAAACCCTACTGCAAATCGAAGTTAGTCATACGGGGCAGTAATTCAGCTGATTACTCCGAGTTCATTTTCTGAGTGTCGGTGACTTGAGCAATTTTTCCGTCTTTAGGTACTGATCTTTCTGTGGGCGAGCGGTTGTATATAATTGTTCAAATGTTCAAATGTGTGTGAAATCTCATAGGACTTAACTGCTTAGGTCATCAGTCCCTAAGCTTACACACTAGTTAACCTAAATTATGCTAAGGACAAACGCACACACCCATGCCCGAGGGAGGATTCGAACCTCCGCCGGGAGCAGGCGCCTGAGACCTCTCGGCTAATTCCGCGCGGCTGTATATATTGCCAAATTTGGAGGTATTGTATCAGCATACTCTGAAAGGAACATGACTGGTTTACAACATGAGCCGGAGGCCTTGCCTTTATTAAGTGATTTAAGGTGCTTTGCTACACCGAGAATATCTACTCTACTTCGGCAGTTGTTCTTGATTGAAATTAAGGAATGTGACTTCACTGTTGTTATTGCGCAGTGAAGGTACTGATTGCGTCTTGCCACTGGTATGTTTTATGTATGATCAGAATCTCTTTGAGTTTTATACCAGATTCCGAGACAGAGTTTAGTTGTGGACATTACTGAAAACATTTCGGATTGAAGTAAGCGCTACATTTCGAACTTCTGTAAAACTATGCCAGTCTTAGGGATTTTACACTCGTTTAAATATGGCATTATTTTTTCGTTGCGTTAGGGACATTTTTGTACTGTTTTCACACCGTGGTATCCAGGTGCTGTAGTTTCGGTTCACCCTGTATACACTTACACCATGATATCTACTACATCTACATCTACATACATATTCCACAATTCACCATACGGTGCGTGGCGGAGGGTACCTCGTACCACAACTAGCATCTTCCCTCCGTGTTCCACTCCCAAACAGAACGAGGGAAAAATGACTGCCTAAATGCCTCTGTACGAGCACTAATCCCTCTTATCTTATGTTTGTGGTCTTTCCACGAAATATAAGTTGGCGGCAGTAAAATTGTACTAAAGTCAGCCTCAAATGCTGGTTCTCTAAATTTCTTCAGTAGCTATTCACGAAAAGAACGCCTCCTTTCCTCCAGAGACTCCCACCCGAGTTCCTGAAGCATTTCCGTAACACTCGCGTGATGATCAAGCCTACCAGTAACAAATCTATCAGCCCGCCTCTGGTCCTCCCTCAATCCGACCTGATAGGGATCCCAAACGCTCGAGCAGTACTCAAGAATAGGTCGTGTTAGTGTTTTATAAGCGGTCTCCTTTACAGATGAACCACATCTTCCCAAAATTCTACCAATGAACCGAAAACGGCTATTCGCCTTCCCCACAACTGCCATTACATGATTGTCCCACTTCATATCGCTGTGCAATGTTACGCCCAAATATTTAATCGACGTGACTGTGTCAAGCGCTACACTACTAATACAGTATTCAAACATTACGGGATTCTTTTTCCTATTCATCTGCATTAATTTTACATTTATCTATATTTACAGTTAGCTGCCATTCTTTACACCGAACACAAATCCTGTCCACGTCTTCTTGTATCCTCCTAAAGTCACTCAACGACGACACCTTCCCGTACACCACAGCATCATCAGCAAACAGCCGCACATTGCTATCCACCCTCCTCAAAAGATTATTTATGTAGATAGAAAACAACAGCGGACCTCCCACACTTCCCTGGGGCACTGCAGATGATACCCTCACCTCCGATGAACACTCACCATCGAGGATAACGTACTGGGTTCTATTACTTAAGAAGTCTTCGAGCCACTCACATATTTGGGAACCAATCCCATATGCTCGTACCTTAGTTAGGAGTCTGCAGTGGGGCACCGAGTCAAACGCTTTCCGGAGGTCAAGGAATATGGCATCCGTCTGATACCCTTCATCCATGGTTCGCAAGATATCATGTGAAAAAAGGGCGAGTTGCGTTTCACAGGAGCGATGCTTTCTAAAGCCGTGCAGATGCATGGACAGCAACTTCTCTGTGTCAAGGAAATTAACTATATTCGAACTGAGAATATATTCTAGAATCCTGCAAGAAACGGATGTTAATGGTATTGGTCTGTAATTTTGAGGATCCGTCCTTCTACCCTTCTTATATACAGGCGTCACCTGCGCTTTTCCTAGTCGCTCGGGACTTTACGTAGAACAGGAAAAGTAGAAGATATGCATACTACTGAATGGATAAAAACTTCTGCTCCCCCATAATCTTTGTTATTACTACCATGAGGATCGTGTCAATGATACGATACATTTGCCTTCATGTACTCATCAGTAGTGGAGAAAGCACTGGAGATGTCATGTGATGTCGCCCGGCAAGAATCGCACAGCGAAGTACAGACGGGGAGGTGGCGGCACCAAATGTGCGCACTGCTGAGTTGCACCCTCCCTCGGCGGATGCCTCATTCACTGCCCCTAACTAGACACGCACGAGCTGGCCCCTCGCAGTAACGTGTGCGACCTGCAGGAGAGTACAGTGCGGCTGCCCGTAGCTGTCCTCCCTGTTTCGCGGCGCCCGATGCCTGCCGCCCGCAGTGGCTGTCGCCCCGACCACAGCTCCACCACTGAGCAGTGCGCGGGCCGAGTCTATCAGGCGCGGCCGGCGGCTGGGGCGGCCGTGCCGTCCGCGAACGCGGTTTAATTCGGGCGGCCGCCACCGCGCCGCTGCGAGCGCGATCCGGGCCTTTGTGGGGAACCCCCGACCCGGCCGGCCTGGCGCGACGCGTCACGTGCGCGCGTAGGTGGACGTGTGTGCCTGACCGGAGAGCGCGCCGTGTTTGCTCGGCCGGCGCGCCTATCTGTATGCGTGAGCCCCGCGCCCGCAGTGTGTTCACGGAAGCGAGAGCCCGCCAGCGCACACGTGCGTACGTGCGTGCGTCTGTCTCGGCGCGGGGTATCCCATTCGGAGCGCTGATCCCACGCCGATATTTATTGTGCCGGCAGTGCACAGTCGGCTGAGCCAATAACGTAACGCGATCCCAAACGGCGTCATCACGTAACACCTCATCGGAGGCTGAAGGCCGGAGATACACAAGGTTAACGATACAATGAACTGGGTGCGCCGCCAGAGCAACTAATCAACCAAATTAGTCCGAGCTACACTGCCGCGAAGAATTAGTTTAACGTTAGACCCATAATTCTGTGGGGACAGTTAACTTGCCAAGACTAATATTTTATTAAGAACAAAGAACAATCGCCTTCAGCCAGAAGTCGTGATTTTATTGTAATGCACGAGGCGTTTCGAGGCCTGGGAGTCCATCTTCAGATGCTTTGAGAGTCTACATCAGCTTTCGCTTACTTCTGGGGCAGACAGTATCAAAATTTTATATTAAAAAATCCTACATCATAAAATATAAGTTTATAAAAGAAAGAAATCGAAAAGTAACTTACGGTTTCTAGTAGTAGGTGTATGGCTCTGGATAATATTTATACTCACTATTAAACAACATATTTGCAGAAACGTTTTGACACAGCACATTTTCGAATACAATTCAAAACATTTCAAAGAATTTCGACCCTCAAGATGCATTTTTACAAACACACGGACATTATTTCAAACGTGTTACATTATTATTTACAAAGTTGTCATTAATATTACAAATATTTGTGAAAGCGCTAAATGTGACTGTATTTTAGGAAATGGTTACATTATTAAATACATGTTTCTGCAGGAAAAAATTGTGCCTTCTGAACTCTGTTTGCTCAGTCAACAAATTTTCAGAATCCTTTTCTCTATTTAAAACTATCTCTAATTGCTCTAGCACATCAAGCCTTTTACCATTGTTGTCTATGTAGAGTACAGCTACGCTGTTTGGATGTGACGTAGTTTTTTAAAAAATGTTCAAATGTGTGTGATATCTTATGGGACTTAACTGCTGAGGTCATCAGTCCTTAAGCTTACACACTACTTAACCTAAATTATCCTAAGGACAAACACACACACACCCATGCCCGAGGGAGGACTCGAACCTCCGCCGGGACCAGCCGCACAGTCCATGACTGGAGCGCCCGAGACCGCTCTGCTAATCCCGCGTGGCGATGCCACTTAGTCTGTGTCTATTAAGATACATGCTTGTAGCTATTCCAGAATCGTCAAAGCGATAATTCTAAAGGCATCATTGTGTTCATTACAGCATGCACAGAAAGTTATTCCTGTTTTGTCTATGGAAGATGCAGGGCAGCTGTTACAAAGTAATTTACACTATTGGTCATTAAAATTGCTACACCAAGAAGAAATGCAGATGATAAACGGGTATTCATTGCACAAATATATTATACTAGAACTGATATGTGATTACATTTTCACCCAATTTGGGTGCACAGATCCTGAGAAATCAGTACCCAGGACAACCACCTCTGGCCGTAATAACGGCCTTGATACGCCTGGGCATTGAGTCAAACAGACCTTGGATGACGTGAACAGGTACAGCTGCCCATGCAGCTTCAACACGATGCCACAGTTCATCAAGAGTAGTGGCTGGCGTATTGTGACGAGCCAGTTGCTCGCCCACCATTGACCAGACGTTTTCAATTGGTGAGAGATCTGGAGAATTTGGTGGTTAGGGCCGCAGTCGAACATTTTCTGTATCCAGGACCTGCAACATGCGGTCGTGCATCATCCTCCTGAAATGCAGGGTTTCGCAGGGATCGAATGAAGGGTAGAGCCACGGGTAGTAACACATTTGAAATCTAACGACCACCCTTCAGAGTGCCGTCAATGCCAACAAGAGGTGACCGAGACGTGTAACCAATGGCACCCAATATCATCACGCTGGGTGATACGCCAGTATGGCGATGACGTATACATGCTTCCAATGTGCGTTCCCCGCGATGTCGGCAAATACGGATGAGACCATCATCATTCTGTAAACAGAACCTGGATTCATCCGGAAAAATGAAGTTTTGCCATTCGTGCACCCTGGTTCGTCGTTGATTACACCATCACAGGCGCTCTTGTCTGTGATGCAGCATCAAGGGTAACCGCAGCCATTGTCTCCGACCTGATAGTCCATGCTGCTGCAAACATCGTCGAACTGTTCGTGAAGATGGTTGTTGTCTTGCAAGCGTCCACATCTGTTGACTCAGGGATCGAGACGTGGTTGCACGATCCGTTACTGCTATGCGTATAGGATGCCTGTCATCTCGACTGCTAGTGATACGAGGCCGTTGGGATCCAGCACGGCGTTCCATATTACCCTCCCCTAACCTACCGATTCCATATTCTGCTAACAGTCATTGGATCACCACCAACGCGAGCAGCAATGTCGCGATACGATAAACCGCAATCGCGCTAGGCTACAATCCGACTTTGATCAAAGTCGGAAACGTGATGGTACGCATTTCTCCTCCTTACTCGAGGCATCACAACAACGTTTCAACAGGCCATGCCGGTCAACTGCTGTTTTTGTATGAGAAATCGGTTGGAAACTTACCTAATGTCAGCACGTTGTAGATGTCGCCACCGGCGCCAACCTTGTGTGAATACTCTGAAAAGCTAATCATTTGCATATCACAGCATCTTCTTCCTCTCAGTTAAATTTCTTGTCTATAGCACGTCATCTTCGTGGTGTAGCAATTTTAATGGCCAGAAGTGTATGCACTCTACTTTGTTCTGTTATTGGAGCATTTATGTTGACTGTGTGAGTTAAGTAGTGTCCCAGTTTGTTGTTAGTGGAGACAGAAATTTTAAAACTTGTGTTTCTAAGTAAGTCAGCAATTTTTTGTGATACTGCGTCTAAATAGGGAATCCTGTGAATATACTGGGTGATCAAAAAGTCACTATAAATTTGAAAACTTAATAAACCATGGAATAATGTAGATAGAGATGTAAAAATTGACACACATACTTGGAATGACATGGGGTCTTATTAGAAAAAAAAAAAAAAAAAAAAAAAAACAAAGCATCGCTAGACACGTGAAAGATCTCTGGCGCTCGTCGTTTGGTGATGATCGTGTGCTCAGCCACCACTTTCGTCATGCTTGGCCTCCCAGGTCCCCAGATCTCAGTCCGTGCGATTACTGGCTTTGGGGTTACCTGAAGTCGCTAGTGTATCGTGATCGACCGACATCTCTAGGGGTGCTGAAAGACAACATCCGACGCCTATGCCTCACCATAACTCCGGACATGCTTTACGGTGCTGTTCACAACATTATTCCTCGACTACAGCTATTGTTGAGGAGTGATGGTGGACATATTGAGCATTTCCTGTAAAGAAAATCATCTTTGCTTTATCTTACTTTGTTATGCTAATTATTGCTATTTTGATCAGATGAAGCGCCATCTGTCGGGCATTTTTGAACGTTTGATTTTTTTGGTTCCAATAAAACCACATGTCATTCCAAGCATGTGTGTAAATTTGTACCTCTCTATCTACAACATTCCAACATTCAATGATTTATTCAATTTTCAAATTTATACTGACTTTTTGATTACCCCGTATGTGCAGTGTCAGACGTTTTTCCTGTAGTGTTTCTGTTACTGAGGTTGGCCTGTATTTTGTTTGATAGGTTGTCAAATGAAACAAGAATTTTATAATGTAGAAATTTCATAAAATATAGGCACATTTGCCACAGTCACAAATATTTGTGTTATTAAGGAGAACTATGTAAATAAAAATGTAACACCTTGTAAATAATATCGGCGTATTTGTAAAAGTGAGGCATCTTCATTGCCGAAATATTTTGACTTGTTTTGAATTGTGTCCGAAAATGTGCTGTGTCAAAGTGTTTCTGCAAATGTGCTGTTTAAGAGAAAGTGGGTATTTGTACATACGTATTCTCCAGAATCATAAATCTACTACTAGAAACAGTAAGTTATTTTTCGATTTATCATAGTATTACAAACTTATATTTCATAATGTGGCATTTTGTCATATAAAAATGTGATATAGCCAGGCCCAGAATTAAACGAGACGTAGACATGTCAAAGGACCTGAAACGAGCCCCCAGGGCTCGAAATACATCGTGCAGTTCAAGAAAATCACCATGTGTGGCTGAAGGCGATTGTTCTGTATTATTACGAAAGTAATACAGTCACGGAAGAAACACTGCAAACAATGGATACATTTAAGTAGCACTTTATTGACACTCACTCTATGTCTGTTCCTGGTTTTAATCCATTATTAAGTAACCTCGCTGCTTGCATGACGCTGGATTTTGCGGACTTCTGTCGTAAGTTACTGACGTTTGAAACACACAGGCTACTTTAATGCTAATTTTACATCCAACTGTGTTTACTGTTTATATGCAATCGCTTTCGAAACCTTTAATGTCTTCGTCTTCAAGCAATAAGCTGCAGTTATAGAAATGAAATACACCTGCTAGTTTACATGTTGCTCATTATTACAGAAAACTTTGCTGGTTGTACAACGTTTGGTACCCTAAATCATGGAATGAGGGTTATCTTGAGCCCAAAAAGAAAATGCATCGTCGGTCGTGAGAGGAAACATGGATCCATGAGACTGCTAGTACATACTATGATTTTCCACAAGGCAGAAGCAGTATATGTAGTGTAGACAGATTTGTTAGCTCTTGAGGTTAACTGAGGTTCTGTTCTGGCTCATTTGTCACAGCGAAATATTATTGTTTCGGTTACTCGTCAAACTTTCGTCTACACCCTTTTCAAAAGTTACAGGTCGTTGAAAAGTGATTTTTTTTTCTAACTGCATATAATATGTCCATCGTTAGTTAACGTTTTTCTCATGAAGAAAAGCATATAAACAGGTTGACTGAAAAATGTGTCGATCACTTATTTTTTATTCGTGCGGTTGACACGCAGTTTAATATTACAGGTATATAACATTTGTAATACCATATGTGGCAGGAATATGAAAATATTGAACTACATTGTCAATCAGTAAAAGAGGATAACTTAATCTTATTGTTTCTCTCATGTTACTTGAGCTAAAGAAGATCTGCATCACATCTGCACCCTTCAAATGCGATATCAATGTGGGCTGAAAATACCATAAAGAGAAATTCCTTAGCAATACAACCTTTACCTTTGTAAAATACAGATTACTAAAGAGCGTGTGATTGCACTGAGGTGACGATATGCACAAATACAGATTGCGGTGGTAATGTGGGCACAAAGTACAGTATAAAACGGCAGTGCATTGGCGGAGCTGCCATTTGTATCAAGGTGATTCATGTGAAAAGATTTCTGAGGTGAATTGGCCGCACGACGGAAATTAATGAACTTAGAACGCGGAATGGTAATTTGAGCTACATGCATGGGACTTTGCAGTTCGGAAATCGTTAGGGAATTCCATATTCACATATCTACAGTGTTAAGAGCACGCCGACAGTATCACATTGCAGCCATTCCCTCTCACCACGGACAACGCAGTGGTCGGCGGTCTTCACTTAACGAACGAGACCAGCTACGACTACATAGAGTTGTCAATAAGACAAGCAATACTGCGTGAAATAACTGCAAAAATCAATGAGGGACGTAAGACGAACGTCTGCCTGAGGATAATGTGGCAAAATTCGGCGTTAGTGGGCTATGACAGCATACGAACGACGCCGGTGCCTTTGTTAAAAGTACGACATCGCCGACGTGCCTCTCCTGGGCTCGTAACCATATCTATTGGACGCTAAATGACTGAAAAACTGTGGTCTGGTCAGATGATTCACGAATTCAGTTGGTAAGAGCTTATAGGGATTCGAGTGTGTCGCAGACCCTTCGAAGCGATAGACCCAAGCTATCAACAGGGCACTGTGGTGGCTCCATGATTGTGTGGGCTGTGTTTACATGGAACAGATTGCGTCCTCCGGTGCAGCTGATCCGATAACTGAATGTAAGTGGCAATGTTCGGACACTTTGAGATTTCAGACCATTCGCAACCTAACAATAATGCTATCTTTTTGGATGGCAGTGCGCCATGATATTAGGAGATGTACCATGACTTTTGTCACTTCAGGTCCACTAATTCAAAGAAGTTGGGCCACAATAACATGTGATAACCTCCACTGTGCGTACATACAGATGACAGCGTATTGCTCTTTAAGGTAGCGTCGCCAAGGCCGACACCCAACAATTTTTTCTTACGAACATGAGTAGTTTCTTCTTTTTAGTTACTGTTCTTGTAGGATCACGAGTAGGTTCTTCAACCGGTACGTTTTCTTCTCCTCCTACTACCTCTTCACCCTTTCTTTTCCCCTCTCCTGCTCTTCTTGCGATATATTCTGTATCATCTTTACCTTTCTGATACACTTAAGACTGTTCTTTTCCTGTAAGCATCTCTGTCGTAGATGTCGAGCACATTGATCAGTGTCCAATATCTTCTCCAATTTTGGTCTCCTTCCAAATAGCTACCTAGTTACGACCCCTCCTGAGTTCAGCAACCCGCCTGGTTTCTGCTTTTCTTCTTGGTCTCCTCGTTATTTCTCTTACTTATTTCGTCATTCTGTTTACATTCACCGTAATAATACGCCTCGCAAATCTTGCCTATTTCAGTTTGAATTAATATTGATCTCTTTCTCAGGTAGAGTCCTTGTCTAGGTCTTTGCATCTCTTTGAGCAGCCAGAATTATCCTCAGTACCTATTTCTCTTCTTTCTCTTGTTTTCTAAACTGTGTATTCCCAGTATTGTCGTCTCAGCAGCATGCACACCCCGATCAAAAGCACCCGGACACCTGTTAGTGGACATTATGATGGGGTGTGTACACCTGTCAACCATACGACGGCTTGAACTCTACTAGGGATACTTTCAGTAAGGCTTCTCAGTGCAGGAGTAGCAGAAAGTAGGAAAGATATCGATGTTGGACGCTAGGGTCTCAAGCTGATGTTTTAACTCACCCCATAGCTATTCCAGTGAGTTGAAGCCGGAACTTCGAAGACGCCAGTCCATTTCCGAAATGTTATTGTCCACAAACTATTGCCTCAAGGACGGAGATCTATGCACCTACATCTACATCTACGTGATTACTCTGCTATTCACAATAAAGCGCCTGGCAGAGGGTTCAATGTACCACCTTCATGCTGTCTCTCTACCGTTCCACTCTCGAACGGCACACGGGAAAAACGAGCACTTAAATTTTTCCGTGCGAGCCCTGATTTCTCTTGTTTTATCGTGATGATCATTTCTCCCTACGTAGGTGGGTGCCAACAGAATGTTTTCGTAAGCGGAGGAGAAAACTGGTGATTGAAATTTTATGAGAAGATCCCGTCGCAACGAAAAACGCCACTCCAATTCACGTATCATGTCTGTGACACTATCTCCCCTATTTTGCTATAATACAAAACGAGCTGCCCTTCTTTGCAATTTTTCGGTGTCATCCGTCAGTCCTACCTGATGCGGATCCTACACCGCACAGCAGTACTCCACAATAAGTCGGACAAGCGTAGTGTAAGCAGTCTCTTTGGTGGACCTGTTGCACCTTCTAAGTGTTCTGCCAATGAATCGCAATCTTTGGTTTGCTCTAACCACATGTGATCGTTCCAATTTAGGTTATTTGTCGTGCTAATACAATAGTCGCTCCCGAACTTTTCCTCGACTCTACACAGTACAAAATGCTGTAAAATGTCTTCATATCCACCCAAATTATCGTTCTTTTAAGTGCAATACGTGTACCGCAACCTAACCGCGTGAATCACTCCCCCACCATAACAGCACCTCCTCTGAGCTTCACAGTTGGCACTACACAGGATGGCAGGCATTCTCCAAACTGGAACCCTTCTATCGAACTGACACAAGGTACAGCGTGATTCATCAGTCTACATCACTCGTTTCCAGTCATCCAGTACATAGTGTCGCCCCTTACGCCACCTCAAGCGTCGTTTAGTACTGACTGTAGAACTGTGTGGATGTTCTGCTGGATGTTTTCGCCCCGAACTCCTTAACCCTCTAATCACAGTCATTGTGCTGGCTGGACTGCTGGCAGAGCTCTGCAACCCACAAGTGGTTCCTTCCACTGATTACGTACCGTTTTGTACACCCACTCTCCGCACTGTTGGACGGTCCCTGTAAGCCAGTACGTGAGTTCCCCGTGTTCTTGGTTTAACTTTGGTCGTTGCTTTGCGTTTCCACTTCACTACCCCGTCACCAAAAGGCGCCATGAGCATCTTTAGTAGGGTTCAATTGTTCGTGATGGATTTGTTACTCCAGCAATATCCGATGCCTTGTTCATGTTTGAAGCTACTGACCTCTGCTGACAGACCTATTCCGATGTTACCTCTTCTCTGCCCGCCTGCCCGCCGCATTTTCATACTGGCGGGTCTGTCCCACGTAACATCAAATCGTCGATTCCACATTACATAAGGATGTTCGGATATTTATGACCAAACGCTGTATAGAACCTCATTTCTAGCCGTTGCCTTGTACTGTCGGATCTTTGCGTCAGTAGATATTTCTCTTTAGTAATATCAATATGGTAGCTTTCTAAAAGTAGTGCTACAGAAGAATGCTGAAGATTAGACGGGTAGATCACGTAACTAATGAGGACGTACTGAATAGAATTGGGGAGGAGAGGAATTTGTGGAACAACCCGCCTAAAAGAAGGGGTCGGTTGGTAGGACACGTTCTGAGGCCTCAAGCGATCACCAATTTAGTATTGGAGGGAAGCGTGGAGCGCAAAAATTGTAGATGGAGACCAAGAGGTGAATACACATAGCAGATTCAAAAGAATGTAGGTTGCAGAACTTACTTGGAGAAGAAGAAGCTTGCACAGGATAGAGTAGAATGGAGAGCTGCATCAAAGCAGTTTCTGGACTGGAGACAACAACAACAACAACAACAGTATCAATATCTCGTGTCATAATAAAGGTCGACCTCTCCCTCTCTATTATTGCCACACTGCTTCTTCTTCATCCCGTTTTATACTTCACACAAATATTTAAATTTTTGCTCCTTCTGCACAGCACTTTATATTATGTCCTTACCCCCAGTGGAAGTTAATGGCTTTGTGAAGCTGTCGGCTATATTCAGTCTCACCTTTCTGGCCCTTTTGCTTAACTTTTCCAGTTGTTTATTCGCCTCTTCTTCTGCGTCGTGATCATTATATCATCCGAAAAAGCCATGCGGTCAAATGTATCCTCTTTCTCGTCCACGTGCTTATTTGGTATGCCTACTTGTCAGGAAGCCTTTTCTAAAAGTATTTATATGGAGTGTAGCCATGCATGGATGTGAAACAAGGACCATAACTAGTTTAGACAAGAAGAGAATAGAAGCTATCGAAATGTGGTACTACAGAAGAATGCTCAAGAATAAATGGGTAGATCACGAAACTAATGAGGAGGTATTGAATAGGATTGGGGAGAAGAGAAGTTTGTGGCACAACTTGACTAGAAGAAGGGATCGGTTGGTAGGACATGTTTTGAGGCATCAAGGCATCATCAATTTAGTATTGGAGGGAGGCGTGGGCGGTAAAAATCACAGAAGGAGACCAAGAGATGAATCCACTAAGCAGACTCTGAAGGATGTCGGTTGCAGTAGGTACTTGAAGATGAAGAAGCTAGCACAGGATGGAGTAGTCTGTGGACTGAAGACTACTACAACAACAACACTTGATCATACACTGCTTTTTACTATGTGATTATTTCGACTAGCGCTGCGTTGAACAAATCTGGTGACATTCCATCTCCCTGTTCGACACGGTGCTTGATATCAGATACTTCCGATGGCGCTCATCTGAATCTTATTATTTTTGTCAGTATTTACATTATCAGTTCTCATGTAGTGCCGCCTAGACCTATCTTCTTCGGGATTTCTCCAGGAGCCTAGACATCGATGGAACAATTTCCTTCGGGCGTCTCATAAATGTTGTTACATTCTATTTGGTCTTTAAGACCCTCTGTTTACTTTTGAGGGGAAAAACATGTTCCCTGCACCCTATTCCATTCCTAAATCCCCCTTGATAGTCTCCAAATGTGCTTTCATTTTTGTTCTCCAAACTTCACTCGTAGTTTCTACAGCATTTTGCAGCCGACCACTAGACGTCATATTCCTCTCTAGCCGTGCTTCATATGCATTATTCGCTCATGCCGTTTCACTATTTGAAGCATCGATTTCGCTGTATCGAAATATGTGTACTTCTACCATGATGTTTTGTATCAGCCTACAGAAGCCTAGAAATCACATTCAGTAGCGCACTGTCGATTTGTATCTATTGACAGCGCTGACTGACTTCAATTCTTTGTGAAGTGCAAAATCTACCGGTGTAACTGAGCGCTGATACCTAAAATCCAAAGGTGCACAGTATATAGGGTGAGTCATTAGCTATTGCCACCTAGAATAACTCCGAAAGTATGATAGGAGCTGAAACGTTTGTGGCACAAAAGTTGCATGGGACAGCGGGGGCCATAATATGAATAGGTCGTGTCGTGTCAGAGATACGAAGGTCAACTTAATTTTTTTTTGTTTTTTTTAATGGAGTGCTATAGTTTGGTACTTAATTTTCTGATTGGGGCTATCGAGACGAATCCAGTGATGTGTAATAGTAAGGGCTTTGAAGGTCAACGAAAGTCAAAAAGGTGGCATGAGCGTCCTTTAACAGCCGGCCGTTGCGACCGAGCGGTTCTAGGCGCTTCAGTTCGGAACCGTGCAACTGCTACCGTCGCAGGTTCTAATCCTGTCTGAGGCATGGATGTGTGTAGGTTAGTTAGGTTTAAGTAGCTCTAAGTCTAGGGGACTGATGACCTAAGATGTTAAGTCCTATAGTGCTCAGAGCCATTTGAACCATCGTCCTTTTACATAAGGTGTTCGAAGCGACGACCACTGGTATCAGTGCAGTGCTGCAATCTCCATATCATGGATTGAGTGGTTCCTTATCACTTCGGCACCTATCGAAGCTCATGCTCTGACAATTCTCTCTCGTATATTGTGTAAATAGTAAATATTCGCTGAATACGACGTATCCATCTAACGTGCAATTGACATCTAAACAGCATTCGACGGTTTCCAATACAATACTAATAGGAACGGTAAGACTAGTATCGTTGAATCAAGCGAATGTGAATGATGTATTCCCTCGAAGAACAAGTCGATATGCTTCTCATTTACGGAGAATGCCAATGAAATTAAGTGAGAGCTAGAGACTTATACGCTGAAAGATATCCTCAACATACTCACCCTACACGTCGTACACATAAATATGTGTATGATAAATTGAGAACAACTGGATCTTTAACGCATCGGAAACATATCTGGCAAAGGAAAGTTACTAACGAGGAAACGGAAATTGGTACTCTTGCCATTGTGGTTCGAGATCCCTGTGTTAGCTCGCGTCAAACCGCAAGGGAATCTGGTATGAACCAGAGAAGTGTTGTTCGTGTTCTGGGTTTCCATAAATATCATCCTTACCATACAAGTCTCCACCAAGAATTAACTGGTAAGGATTGTATGCGCCGCATTGAATTCTATCGATGGGCTCAACTTCAGATTCAGAGGGATGACACATTTATTAATTTGATTTTATTTACTAACGAGGCTACATTCACTAATCATTGAAATGTTAATTTGCATAACATGCATTATTGGGCAACTGAAAATACATGTTGGTTGCTGCAAGTTGCACACCAAAAACCGTGGTTGGTGAATGTAGGTGTTGGATTCTGGAGGACAGAATTACAGGCCCCGTGAATGTAATTGTGGGATTCTGGAGGACAGAATTATAGGCCCCTACTTCATCGAAGGTAATCTTGATGGTAGGAAGTTCACCGCATTCCTGCAAGAAATATTAGGTCTGTATTTGGAAGAAATACCTTTAGGAACAAGGAAAAGAATGTGCTTTCAATACGATGGGTCTCCCGCACTTTTTTCTCCGATGGGTAGAAATGAGTTGCAGAGAGAATTCCCAGATCGCTGGATTGGACTCGGAGGAGATGAGTCGTGGCCAACTCGTTCACCAGACTTAACGCCTCTGGATTTTTTCTTGCGAGGATTCGTAAAAGACATTGTTTATAAAGACGTTCGAACTACACCTGAAGATATGCGAGAGGGAATTGTCAGAGCGTGTGCTTCCATAAGTGCCGATGTGATAAGGAATATCCCTCAATCCATGATAAGAAGATTGTGGCACTGCATTGATACCGGTGGTCATCACTTCGAACACCTACTGTAAATGGACGTTCATGCCATCTGTATGATCTTCAATTACCTTCAAAGACCTTACTGTTACACGTCATTGGACTCATCTCGATAGCCGCTATCAGAAAATGAGTACCAAACTACAGCATCCCATTAAAAGAAAGTTGACCTTCATATCTCTGAAGCGACCCCACCTAGCAACAAAAAACCAAAGTCATATTATGGCCCCCATTGTCCCATGCAACTTTTGGCCCATAAACGTTTCAGGTCACTATCATACTTTAGGAGTTATTGGCTCTGAGCACTATGCGACTTCTCAGGTCATCAGTCGCCTAGAACTTAGAACTAATTAAACCTAACTAACCTAAGGACTTCACACACATCCATGCCCGAGGCAGGATTCGAATCTCGGACCGTAGCGGTCGCTCGGCTCCAGACAGTAGAGCCTAGAATCGCACGCCACTCCGGCCGGCTCGGAGTTATTCTTGGTGGTAATAGTTAGTGACTCACCCTGTACAGTCTCCGTCTACGGTACGCAATTTTCCGCCATGTCATTACTGAACCACAAATACTCAGGAATTCCTCACTTGAAGCTAACAATGTTCGTTGCGTGTGCCTCACCGTGTCGTTTGATTACAGTCAAGTAATACAGTATGTCTAAGAAGCGCCGTGTCCATATGTCAGAACCGTGTATAGTATACTGGAGTAGATGCATATGAAAACAATGTATCCAGTGGATCTGTATGTGCACCATCGTGACTTAGAAATAGATCTATGCACCTCCTCTCTGATACCTTACGAAACATCTCAAGAGCTATGCTCTGGAAGACTACCTAAACACTCTGCCATAGTTCTTCGTTAGTTCTGTACCGAGCTACAAGTAAGATGGGTATTCACGACAACGCAATGTCTGGTGAACTAAGGTCCGGGTTTCGTGGTCGTCATATTAGTGGGGCTTCAGATGTCGTGCAACTTAAACCAGTTCAGCGAGCTTGAAACTGTTTGTCGAGAAACTCGTGCATCTGAATAGGAGGGTGTGTTGGAGGTTCGTCCTGATGTAACAAAAGAGTATGCATAATTGTCTCGTCTTGGAGCTGAGATATTAACCACGTTTGCAAGGTATCGAAATGATAATCTCCATTTATCTGACCTTCAAAAAAATATAATCCGAACAGGATATTTCGGCACTTGTATAAAATTTTCCTGAGACTAGAAAGCCGTATTTTTCCTGCATGAACTGCGGCGCATTGCCAATCCATCAGATCATAACAGTCTTGGGTGAGACACGGCATTTACAACATGTGAAAATGAAGCACAGCACGCTGCAACTTGCTACTCTATGTCGTTGTCAGATAGTTCATTCACGAACATCGGCCTAGATGCTGTCATTTTCGGATCTTTGTTAGTGTGTCCATGCTTTGCTGCGATACTTGAAGGTGAGCTACTTTTTTGCGATTAGAGTCCACTGGAGATTTCTCGATAGACTCTCGCGTCCACTGCGCGGCTTATTTTTAACACTGCCTGAAACGAAAGCACGATTCTTGTATCACACTGGGTTACGTAAGCAGGTGATGTCTTGTCAAAGTGGTGTCTAGACACACTCATAATTTCCGTTATTGTTTGCTCTTGCTGTCTTCGTTTCTCCACCCACCAGCCCACCCACGTTTACACACACACACACACACACACACACACACACACACACAACTATAATCGCTCTTCAACGACGGAATTGCGTCCGCTGATATGTACCATAGCTTCACGGGTGAAACAATGCGATACTGAAACAAAACGATGAAAAACAGAAAACATTAGACTTCTTCAGCTTCAGAGCCGGTGTAAATTATATGTGCTCTCTTGGAAGTCAGATCTGGGAGCTTGAGAGATCTGTAGAGACTGAATAAGATTCTCTAACCGTCCTATCCACCAACCTGTCCTCTTATAAAGTTGTGTCCCCAGCGCAGGAGACAGCTCGTCGGTCGTAGGATTGTCTTCGCCGGAGGTTGCTACACTGTTAACTTAAACCTGGGATTGTGCTTTTTATGGGACACCACTCGTCCATTTTAGCCTCTGTATCTACAGAGGGCAAGATCTGTAGTACTGACAATAATGGTAGGCGACACTTCTCATTAATGTTTCCTGTTTGGTTGTTATTTAAATATCTACACGTTTTACACAGACTTTTACAACACTGTACACAGCTCTGTTAAATCCATTTTCGATATAGAGTCCGTCCGAAACAGAGCTACATGTCTGGGTGTGAAGAACGCCGAAAACTGTGATACACGTCCGGCTCAGAAGAACACACGAAACAGAGTGACTAGCACAGCCGAAGTACTTCGTCTCCCAGGCGCGCCAAAGCGACCCGAAGGTGTACGAAGTGCTTCGCCTGCAATATCGTTACCCTCGTGTTCCTCAAAACAAGTGAATCTAATAAATAAAAACGATAGACTCGTAGGATAGCCATGAGACACCGTCACACGAAAAACTGGGTAAAATACAGTGATAAGTATATGTAGTTGTTGTTCTTCAGTCCCGAGACTGGTTTCATGCAGCTCTCCATGCTACTCTATCCTGTACAAGCCTTTTCATCTCCCAGTACCTATAGCACCCTACATCCTTCTGAATCTGCTTAGTGTATTCATCTCTTGGTCTCCCTCTACGATTTTTCCCTCCAAGCTGCCGTCCAGTACTGAATTGGTGATCCCTTGATGCCTCACAACATGTCCTGCCAACGGATACCTTCTTCTAGTCATGTTGTGCCACAGGCTCCTCTTCGCCTCAGTTCTATTCGATACCTCCTCACTAGTTATGTGATCTACCCATCTAATCTCCAGCATTGTTCTGTAGCACCACATTTCGAAAGCTTCTATTCTCTTCTTGTCCAAACTATTTATCGTCCATGTTTCACTTCCATACATGGCTACACTAATACAAATACTTTCAGAAATGACTTCCTGACACTTAAAACTATACTCGATGTTAACAAATTTCTCTTCTTCAGAAACGATTTCCTTGCCATTGCCAGTCTACATTTTATATCCTCTCTACATCGATCATCATCAGTTATTTTGCTCCCCAAATAGCAAAACTCCTTTACTACTTTAAGTGTCTCATTTCCTAATCTAATGCCCTCAGCATCACCCGACTTAATTCGACTACATTCCAATATCCTCGTTTTGCTTTTGTTGATGTTCATCTTATGTCCTCCATTCAAGACACTGCCCATTCCATTCAACTGAACTTCCAAGCCCTTTGCTGTCTCTGACAGAATTAAAATGTAATCGGTGAATCTCAACGTTTTTATGTCTTCTCCATGGACTTTAATACCTACTCCGAATTTTTCGTTTCCTTTACTGCTTGCTCAATATACAGATTAAATAACATCGGGGATAGGCTACAACCCTGTCTCACTCCCTTCCCAAGCACTGCTTCCCTTTCATGTCAATAGACCCTTATAACTGCCATCTGGTTTCTGTACAAATGGTAAATAGCCTTTCGCTCCCTGTATTTTACCCCTGGTACCTTCATAATATGAAAGAGGGTATTCCATTGAACATTGTCAAAAGATTTCTCTAAGTCTACAAATGTTAGAAACGTAATGCTTCTTCACGTGTGTCACCCTGCATCAACGCGAGCTTCTAGTGAAATAAAATATTGGCGGCCACAGCAAGGAATATCACACTGGACGTCAAATAAGGCAGTTTGTTACATCGCAGACCGTACGAAATCAAGAAGGGTACGAGGACGTTTTCGACACCCTACGGGTAAAATCGGATGAGAAAGGAAGAAGATTAGGTTTTAACGCCCCTTCGCCGCGTGGTTGTCAAAGTAGGTTCAAGCTCAGATTGCGGAAAATTTGGGAAGGAATTCGGCCGTGTCCTTTAGAAAGCAACCATTCCGGCCCTGATATTCACCGATTTATTAGCACCACGGGGAAACGTAAGTCTGGATACCAGAAGGGGACATCAAACGCCGCCCTGTCGAGCAAGCGACAGTAAGCTGTATCCAGCACTACTGGCCCACCTCGCCCGCTAGCAGACAGGTGCTGAGTTGCTGCAGGCTGGCGGCGGATGAAGACGTTCGCCAATATCGGCAGCTGGGCAGCTGCGGGGAGTGTGGGGTCGTGGACACGGCGGGCTGTTTGCCCTTGGCCGTAATTACCAGCGAACACAGTTTGGGCAGGGCGCGCTCCACTGCCAGCGCACGGACAGCCTCTTCCTCGACAGCGCCTAGGCGAACCGCCGCCAGATGCTTGCCCGTCCAAAACAGCAGATGTAAGTGAACTACGCTTTTGTCTTTGCTACGGAGTACATGACAGTATGTATCCAGAAATATAGCCTCGACGAAATTCCATTATTTACATAGAGTTAAGAACCAAGAAATTTTTTACAGCACACTCTAATACTTCTTTCCTTTTCAAGGAATTAAGGAGGGTAGGACGTCACACGGGCCGACTTGGAGTAGGAGAGGCGCAACAGGACATTTTAACTTCCACTGTCTATACTTTTACACATAAATTCATGAAACTTTGTCAACATGACCAGGAAGGATTCGGAATTCACGCTCACAGCAGTGCAAGTTTTAAACGTAACAAAATAGTTTTTTTTACATGTGAAATTTCATGATTTTTTCACTTAGTGTTGGCTCTATTTGTTGCTATAGGTACACTTTTCTTCATAAGTAAGAGAGATTCTTCGACGAGTTTTGCATAGCATGCAAACAATACTTACAAGTGTATGAAACTCTAGAATTTTCCAGGTCTATTAAAAACTGTGGTAAAAACTGAGATAGTTAACTATAAAATTTGTGCTTTTTCTACACATGACGTTTAAAATGTAACAGCTTATCCATTTCTTCAAAAATTATATGAATTCTAGAGTTTTGTACGCTTCTAAGTAAGGCTTGTATGCTGTGCAAAATTCATCGAAGAATTTCTCTTACTTATGAAGAAAAGTGTACCTATAGCAACAAACGCAGCCAATAGTAAGTGAAAAAATGACGAAATTTCACATGTAAAAAAACATATTTTATTATTCTATTGAACTTCCACTGCTATGTGTGTCAATTCTGAATCCTTCATGGCCACGCTGCCAAAGTTTTAAGGTTTTTTTGTGAAACATATAGACAATGTAAATTAAAATGTCCTGTGGTGCCTCTCCTACTCCAAGTCGGCTCGTTTGACGACCTACCCTTTTGAGAGTGGTTGCTGATTACCTTCCTCAACGGAAAAAAATGGAGTACTCTAATGAACACTGAAGTGATTGTTTCATCGCAGTTCCTACTTGCAAGTTCATATACTGATTTCGCGAACGTATCAATAACCCACCTTAAAGGCGATTAATGACCATACCTGGCTCATTCTGATAAAGCAACTCTTCTCTGCTTAGAAATTTGAAACATCGACAGATTTAAAGGTAATATACGGATTAGCACAGGGAAGTGTGATAGGACCATTGCTGTTTACAATATACAGGGTGAGTCACCTAACGTTACCGCTGGATATATTTCGTAAACTACATCAAATACTGACGAATCGATTCCACAGAACGAACGTTAGGAGAGGGGCTAGTGTAATTGGTTAACACAAACCATTAAAAAAATGCACGGAATTCTTTTTTTAACACATATCTAAGTTTTTTAAATGGAACCCCGTTAGTATTGTTAGCACATGTGAACATATAAACAAATACGTAATCAGTGCCATTTGTTGCATTGTAAAATGTTAATTACTTCCGGAGATATTGTAACCTAAAGTTGACGCTTGAGTACCACTCCTCTGCTGTATGATCGTGTGTATCGGAGAGCACCGAATTACATAGGGATCCAAAGGGAACGGTCTTTTTCACTGACGCACATGTACATTACCATGAGGGGTGAGGTACACGTACACACGTGGTTTCCGTTTTCAATTACGGATTGGAATAGAGTGTGTCCCGACATGACAGGCCAGTAGATGTTCAAAATAGACTTGCTGCAATACGTCTCTCTCCAAAGCATCTCATATGTGCTCCATAGGATTTCAGTTGGAGGAACGGGTGGGGCAGTCCATTCACCGAATATCCCTTCCAGGAGCTCCTCTCCGTGCACAATTCGAAGCTGTAGAGCATTTTCATCCACAAAAACGAAGTGAGGGACAAATGAACTCCTGAAAAGTCTCACATCGGGAAGGACTACAGTGACACAATAACGTTCACCGATGAATGTACTGTGTTCAAAGATTTGGAGCCCATTACGCCAATGCACCGTTATATTTCCCCACCCTAGCATCTGGATCACTAAAATGATCTTGTTCGTCAGTGATGGACGTTCATATGGCTAGAGGTGGGAACGTGTAATGCACTGACGAACGTGGTCAAACATGAAAGTATTGCTGGTCCAGTTGTTACGGTGTGGAGAAGCAGAATGATGCAATGGAATACTGACCTCGAAATAGGGCCAACGTCACTGTGAGACTGCTCTGCTTCCCCTATGCGTTTTTTAAGAGGTGCATTCAGACCTGACTTTGTTTTTGTAGATGACAATGGACGACAGCACTGAACGGCGTAGATGGAGGAACTCCTGGAACAAGAAGATATTCGACGAACGATCTGGCCTGCCCATTCCCCGGGTTAAGTCCCATGTGGGATGCGTTGTGGAGACGTACTGCAGAACGCCTCCATGAACCGAAAACGGCCCAACAGTTAAACACGCTGGTGGAGGATTGGAACATCATACCACAATAACCCCTTACTAACCTTTTTTTCGCTCGTGTTACGGAGATGCTTCGAAAATTCAAATGAGGAAACCTCAAGGGAAGGCGATGTTCTTTCGAGATACACTATTGAGAAAATCTAGAGCACCAACATTTGAAGTTGACTGCTGAACGATTCTCCTGCTGCCAAATACATCTTGCTTGAGGACCACGAAGATAAGATGCGAGAAAGTAGATCTCATACAGAGGCGTGCAGACAGTCGTTTCACCCGCTCTATTTGCGAGTGGAACAGTAGATAAAATGACAAGTAGTGTTATAGGGTACCCTCCACCACAGCGCCGTACGGTGGTTTGCGAAGTATCTAAGTAGATGTAGATGTAGCATGACAGCTCGTTGAACAGCTTCCATTAGCGTACGTGATGATCACACACCGTATGAACAATCACGTGTCGCCATTTGTAATGTCAACGAGACCGTCATGATTCTAGATAACATCAGCATAATTACTATCTTTGAATAAAAGCGTCATTTCTGTTTGTATATTGCGAATATATTTCAGTTATCTTCTTTACTATACTGAAGTTCCTTCTAGGTGTGGACAAGTTTCTTCGAGCTCTGTTACTTTGCGTGACACCTCAAGTGAAGATTACTTTCATCCTTAAGATTTGCACGCAAGTGTACATCTAAAATGATTATATCGAACACGATGTGATAAAAAGCTGCAGCATAATCAGAATCTCTCCGCCGTCACTTACCTTCTACCCTGGAAGGCATGTAACGGATGGCAAAAGCGTTCAGCTGCCTGCAGCGTGTGGGATATACAGGTTGGAACAGTGGCTCAATTCAGTGGCTCACTTTGACTAGTGGTCCTGACTAAGGCAGACAGCTAACAAAAGTACAAGCTGTCCATCAATGTAGGTTGCAACCTGCTCTCAATGCCTCAAAACTAATAGAGTCCATAGACGTGAATTTATCATTGCCACAGGAATGTGAAATTCAAAACTATTTCGTCTGTAAACATAATCATTGATACAAAATTAACACAATTATTCATATGTCAAATATGTGGCATACTGTGCCAGCAAAAATGAAATAACTGAACAGCAAGATACTCTACGTACATTGGAAAATGCCGGAAACATTTAACTAACGAGAGAGTGATGATTTCCTCAAACCTGTTATTTTGGTGGATCAACTAGAAACCGATTCCCTACTATCTGCCTTCAAACTATCCACTTCACTGAACAACGACATTAAAGTCTGAACATAAGTAAATGCACGATAAAGATCGGGAAATGGTGCAAATTAATATACGTCAAGCAGCTGGACGCCAACCAGAATCTCACGGTAAATTTGTAAATCGTCGTGTGGCAACGGCCATATTGGGAGCAATTTCAAAGCAAGTTAGCACATCGCTCGTTCAAAGCAGGGCTGCAGTTGGTGAGCACGCAGAAACCGTGACCATTTCACTGTTTCGTGTGGTTCAAATTGGCATACGGGCAGGGAGCACTCGGTCGCGCTCGCTTCCCATTGGATACTCGCCAAAGTATACTGCTTCATACGTCCATTTGCAGTTTCTCAAAGATTATGATACTGTCAGTAACGGAGCATTCGGTACAGTATATATTTGTCAGTATGCTTGTGATCCATAAAATGCGAAAAAGTAACACCTTTGAAAGCAGACTCTGTGGGAACTGAATTTCACTCTTTAAAGGAAAAATGCAGCTTATAGTGTTATCAATAGTACCAACGGCCTTGCGTCACCGTTTCCGTCCGATCACCAAAGTTAAGCGTAGTCAGGCTTGGTCAACACTTGGATGGATGACAGTCCGCGTTTGTCATGCACTGTGGGCATGTGGGGTGCACTCAGCTTTTTGTGAGGCTAATTGAGGAGGTGCTTGATTAGGAAATGGCCGCTCCGGTCACTACAACTAACAACGGCTGGGAGAGCGGTGTGCTGAGTACATGCCCCTCCATACGCTCACAAACGAGCCACGAGCGGAGGATGGCACGGCGGTCGGTTGGTACCGTTCGGCCTTCCGAGGCGCGCTCGGGAATAGTTTACAATCACTAACAATATACATGGTTCAAGAGAAGTAGTTTTACATGTCTTGGAACGTCTGTAGTGTTAAAACTCGTTTGATGTACAGAGTATCAGTAGCCTTGCATCAGATACTGACTTATCAGTACATTCAACACCTGTGTCACACCCGACCCGCAAGCCTAGTTCTGTATTAAACAACCACTTCCAGCACACTTGTTGAAATTTAACTGGCATGGGGAATGAGTTTTGTCTCTCCATCTGAACGCACGCTGGTTTTTAACTTCCTGACAGATTACAACTGTGCGCTGGACAAAAACTTAAACTTAGGATCTTCGCGAGATACACCTTTCACATACCAGGAAGTTTTAAATAGGCGAACAATCGATTAAAGACTGGAAATTTGTTCTGGACATGACCCCTGAACAACGGATAAGCCATGCCTCTGCAGTGTCCTTTCTTTCACGTGTGCTAGTACCGCAAGGTTACAAGAGAAATTCTGTGAAGTCTGGAAAGTAGGATGCGAGATACTGGCCGAATTAAAGCTCTGAATACAAATCGCAAGTTGGATAGCACAGTCGGTTGAGGACTTGCCAGAGAAAGGCTATGGTCCCAAGTTCGGGTTCAAGTCCTGTGTTTACAAACGTACGATCATGTTAAAATACTGGTTCTGGACTTTAGGAGGGTCACTGGAACCGCAGTGGATGAGCACTAAGTAAAGGACATGTCGTTTTAAATTTTATTACTTATTTTATATTGACGTTTGGTTACATCAATACAGATGGTTCACTTTTCCAGAACTGCCTTACCCCTGAAAGCACCAATCTTTCTTCCCTAAAATTTTCTGAAAAATGCTTCATTTACACACACATCAAAAAACGTTTTGCATCACCTCGGTACAGAGACTTCCGGAACCTGTGCAGAAAATTGGAATAGAGATCAACATAAATACCACATCCACCCTTTCTATTGCTTATGAAAATCACACATTCCATGTTGTGCTCCCATACAGAGAGACTTCCAGAGGTGGTGGTCCAGACTGCTGTACACACCGGTACCTCTACTACCCAGTAGCACGTACCCTTGCATTGATGCACCCTTGTAATCATCGTGACATACTATCCACAACTTCATTAAGGCACTGTTGGTCCATATTGTCCCACTCCTGAACGGCGATTCGGCGTACATCCCTCAGAGTGGTTGTTGGGCCACGTCGTCAATAAAAAACCCCAGGCATGATCGACAGATTTCATGTCTGGAGAACATGCTGACTACTCTAGTCGAGCGATGTCGTTATCCTGAAGGAAGTCATTCACAAGATGTGCACGATGGGGGCGCTAAATGTCGTCCATAAGGACGAATGCCTCGCCAATATGCTGCCGATATGGTTGCACTATCGGTCGTCGGATGGCATTCACGTATCGCAGAGCCATTAAGGCGCCTTTCATGACCACCAGCGGCGTACGTCGGCCCCACATAACGCCACCTCAAAACAGCAGGGAACCTTCATCGCTGCACTCGCTGGGCAGTGTGTCTGAGACGTTCAGCCTGACCTGGTTGCCTCCAAACACGTCTCCAACGATGGTCTGATTGAAGGTATATGCGACACTCATCGGTGAATAGAGCACGGTGCCATTCCTGAGCGGTCCATTCGGCATGTTGTTGGACCCATCTGTACCGTGCTGCATGGTGTCGTGGTTTCAAACATGGACCTCCCCATGGACGTCAGGAGTTAAGTTGTGCATCATGTAGCCATTGCGCACAGTTTGAGTCGTAACACGACGTCCTGAGGCTGAACGAAAAGCTTTGTTCAACATGGTTTCGTTGGTGTCAGTGTTCCTCTGAGCCATAATTGGTAGGTAGCGGTTACCCTCTGCAGTAGTAGCCCTTGGGCGGCCTGAACGAGGCATCTCATCGACAGTTCCTGTCTGTCTGTATCTCCTCCATGTCCAAACAACATCGCTTTGGTTCACTCCGAGACGCATGGACACTTATCTTTCCTGGCACAAAGCAACAATGCGGACGGGATCGAGCCGCGGTATTGACTGTCTAGGCATGGTTGAACTACAGACAACACTAGCCGTGTATTTTCTTCCTGGTGGGATAACTGGAACTGATCGGCTCTCGGACCCCCTCCGTGTAATAGGAGCTGCTCATGCATGGTTGTTTACCTCATTGGGCGGGCTTAATGACATCTCTGAACAGTCAAAGGGGCTGCGTCTGTGATACAATATCAACAGTCAACGTCTACCTTAAGGAGTTCTGGGAACCAGGCTGAGGTCAATTTTTTTTTTATGTGTTTGGAGAACCCAACAATTAAAGACAGTGTCTCACACTAACAACTCCATTTCCTAAATGATGGTAAAATCTTCTGGATCTACAGGTCGCCTCATACTTATCTTCAAATTGTGTGTAATAAACACACGCAAACAGAAACACACACACACACAACATCGTTAATACATCTACAGATGCTAACGCCATGTAATTGGTTTGGCATCTGTCGTATCTGCTGTTTCCTTTCCACCATTGATACAAAGCACTAAATCAATACATCGGAATCAAATATTGTCTAGAGAAAGGCAGTCCTCAAAGCGCAAAACTGTTTTTACTTTAAGTATTTGATTCTTCAAATTTCTTATTAACTTGACAGAATGTGTTTCTCGAAAACCCTGGATGTAGTACCTATTCGCCGATACGTCAACTATTATGTCATGGGACACCAGAAAAATCTGTCTAGTAAGAGAAATTGTGTGTGTGCAGTGGACTAAAAGATGCTAAAAAAAAAAAAATAGCTTCTGAAAGAGGGACGGAGGGAAAGGGAGGGGAGCGAGAAAGAAAGAGAGAGAGAGAGAGAGAGAGAGAGAGAGAGCTCTGTTTATCAAAGAACTATTAGTCGTCATTGATTATAATTTAATGCCAAATTTTATCAACAACTGCAAGAGCAAACTATAAATTTTTATATTCACTGCTGTCAAAAGCAGCATTCGAGAAAACTTTTTGTTTCATTTTAACGAGCTCTAGAGGTAGCCAGTCTGATCCATTTCTGTATAGAGGACAGCAAGGGTGTATGTGATTGACGTCATGGATCTTATCACCATCGCTGTTGGTGCAGTATGACATTAATTCTATGGAGAAGCTGCCAGTTGCTGCCATTGATGATTATGAGTCCTGTAATAATCATTACGAACCGTCCCTTATCCCGTTTGCCAGGGGAGTTCAAAGATGAACAATGTGGTTGCCAAGTACTAACATGCTCTACATGTTACGTTAACCTATCGACGTACGACGTACATACTCGCTTCTCTCACAATCGATCGCCTCAGACTTGAGATGTATTAGCGATCTGAGCGGACACACGTGATCCGCTTCACTTTTGTCTGTAAGCCGAGATATGACGTCAGCTTCTGCGGATTGCACTTCATATGCTGAATGTGGTAACGATAACTTATATTATTACACGTTTATTCCCAAAGACCTGTATCCAAATCATCGTTTTACAGAAGAGCATAAATGTTGCAACCACTAACGACTGATTCTTGTTGTTTGCCATTAAGCATGTTGCGCTGTATTGCGAAAATGGTGCATGATTCATAGGCCCAGTATCTGCCGTGGTAGTCTTTGTTCCGTACGCTAAGTATCTTATTAACTAAAGCCACAATTTGGCACAATTATGGTTGGGAGATTGTAATAAATTGGTTTTCCGTTCCTGATCGTGTTCAACGACCGACTTGCAATTCAAAGCACTTGTAGTCTCATGTGGATATCCTTGGTTCTCGTGTTCCATCTTCTGGACACATGAGTTTGGTCGATGCTTTTGTGTTCATGACTGATGTATGACTTATTGTAAATTGTACCATAGTAGCACATTGAAAGCTACAGATTAGTCTCATAGCCCTGTCTTTTTCAGAATAGCTTAAATCCTCAGGTATACCGGAATTAGAAACTTTCTCAATAAGCACAACCTAATCATTGAAAATTAAAATGGATTCTTAAAATATATATCAACTAGCAAAGCAGCTGCTCAGTTAACTGATGAGGTAATAATTGGCATCAAGAACAAGCAACATGCTGCAGGTATATACCTCGACTTTGAGAAAGGTTTTGTCAATGTGAACGCTAGTATACTATTAGGTAAGCATCAGAGGCACTGCTCTTGACCTAATCAAATCTGACATGAGTTACCGAAAACAGTTTCTAGTGCTTAAAACTGAAAGTGGTGTTCACAAATCCAAAGTGAAAAATATAAAATCTGGGGTGGCCCAGGACCCGGTACTGAGTCCTGTTCTGTTTCTGATTTATGTAAAAATCGTTAAGTATTGCACTCAAAGCTCCGAAGTAATTCTGCAAGCGAATGGCACGTCCATCGTGCTTAAAAAAAAGAATCATTTAACGGACTAGAGACCTATTTTAATAATGTGACAAATGAAATTGTTCAGTACTTTAATAAAAGCCACTTAAATGCAAGCACCAGTAAAATACGTCTCGTGGAATTCAAAAACAGATGTAATGATAAAATTAAACTAAACATAGGCAATGAATAGTAAAAAAGAGTTTCCTCAATTTTACAATAATTCGAAGAAATCTAAAGTGGGACACATGCGTAGACACTGTAGCATGTAAGTTTTCTAAGGACATATTTGCAGTTAATATCATTAACAAGTTCTGCGAAGACACTTTGTAATAAGGACTGCACATTATGCCTTATTTTCCTCTTACCTGAATACCTGAATTACGTAATAGAAATTATGGGAGAAAAAACGAAAGGATATCTAAATAAGCTTTGATGCTACAAAAAAGAAGTGTAAGAATTATCTGTGTAGTAAAATACAATGAATCGTGCCCTGACTTGTTTCAAAAAACTGGTATGCTAATCATAGGAAACGTGTACTTTGTAAAACCCATGTTGCTTGTTAAAAGCATTTGTTCCAATCTGCATCGGTACAATTCCAGAAAGAAAGAAAAATTTTACAACAGCAGCCAAAGAACAGCAGTCTATGAAAAGGATCTACAGTACGCAGTTTAAAATTAGGCAATGAACCATCCAGTATAGTTATGACTCTTTACACAACGAAGCTTAAATTTCAGCTATAGTAATTGCTGTTGCGAAATCTCTTTTTCACACTAGAAGAATGTCATACTTATATACAGAATAAAAAGTGCTTTGAAAAAATATGTAAATAGAGTTAAGCAAAGCATTTTATTTCTAATCTAATCACTTTGTTGATCATTGACGTATTGAGAAGAATGTATTATTGTATTTGTATCTGGAATTGTAGCCTGCTATAATGATTCGAAGCTGAATAAGGCATTATTATTAATTATTTATATAAATTTTTTAGACCCATAGAGGATCACACAAAGCGAACTACGATCTGTGGTTGTTATTTTTCTTGTTCTTCCGGAATTGTTTCATATTCTCCATATGATTAGCTCGACATTCTTCCCTCCGTTTTCCCGTAGATCTTTTGGGAATTTCTTCTGGAGCAGCTTCCCAGCAGAGGATCATCTGTCTGAATATTTTCGACCTGCGATGTCTGCGGATGTGATGTTGACATTTTTGAGATCAGTTTGAACTTGTATGATCCAGACTGTTTTTAGTCACTGTGGGTACATTAGAATTTTCTTTGTTAATCTGTGATCATCCAGGCTCAAGATATGTAAATAGAAGTTCAGTCGTCGTTTGCGGAAGTCTGTTTCAATGTTGGAGTATTTTTTTGTTGTCGTGTTGAATGTAATCGATATCCTTCGGTTGTGACCTTTGGACTCAGGATTTTGCGAATGATTTTCCTTTCAACTTTTATGATATTGTCTAGATCGCCTTTGTAAGTGAGCTTTAGGGTCTCGGTTGCATACAGTGTTTCGGGTTTGATGCCAGTCACATAGTGTCGATTTTTTTTTATAGTCATGCACTTTTTGTTGTAGATGTTCGCAATCTTTCCGTATGCGTGATTTCCCTAAATCGTTCCAGGCAAATGCCGGGATGGTTCCTTTGAAAGGGCACGGCCGATTTCCTTCCCAATCCTTCCCTACCTCGAGCTTGCGCTCCGTCTCTAATGACCTCGTAGTCGACGGGACGTTAAACACTAACCACCATCACCACCACTTTCTGTATGCTTTTCGTATTTTCACTTCACGTGGGCTAATCTTTCTGTTCCTGTGGGTTCGATGATTTCACCGAAATATTTAATGTGATTGGCCCTGTTTATTATACCGTATTCTGTGACCAAATTTTCTGTTTTGACGTGTTTTGTGGCCATAAATTCAGTTTTTATGAAAGAAATTTTGAGACCGACTTTTTCGGCACATTCTTTGAGTACTTCGATCTGACGAACTGCTGTTTGTTCATCCTCCGAATGGATCGCGAGACCATCTGCGAAGGCTAAACATGTGACATTGATGTTATCCCCTTTTTTCCTAGCATGATGGGTCTCCAGCTGTTTTGCTTTTTCAGCTCCTTTTACCATTCTTTGGTGACCTTATCGAGAACGATGTTGAAGAGTAGTGGGGATAGTACGTCATCCTGTTCGGAGGCCGCTTTTGACGAGGAAAGATTGGGAGATTTCTCCGCTGAACTTGACTTTGGAAATTGTGTCGTTTAGGGTTTGTTGAATGAGTCGTCGTGTTTCCTAGTCAACATTTGCTTTTTTCGAGTATATTGAAGAGGGAGATTTCGTATGGCTCGAAGTTTTAGTGTGCATTTCAGGTTCAAAATTTGTTCAGTGCATGATCTGTGTTGTCGAACCCTGTCTGGTATTCACCAGTTAGGGGCTCGAGATGTTGTGGGCGTTGTAGGAGGCAGGTGGAGAGTATTTTGTTAGGGGCGGGGAGGAGGGAGATTTCTTTGCAGTAATTTACTTCGGATTTGTTTCCTTTTTTGTGGAGAGGGTGGGTGAGTGCACATTTCCAGTCCTCTGGGATTTTTTCACTTTAAGAGCTCTCTTGGATTATCTGTATGATTTTTGAAGTGATCGTGGCCCCAGATTTTTCAATAATTCCTCGACGATTCCATCTTCTGCTGATGCTTTTCCCTTCTTGAGTTACTTCTTGTGTTGGTGGCTCTGCATCGGGTTCTGTGTGCTCTGGGACTAGTTGTTGGAAACGCTCGGGTGGTTTGGGGCGGTTGAGGAGGTCGGAAGAGTACCGTGCCTGTTCTTCGCAGTTTTCTTGGTTGGTGAGTACAAGTTTTCCATCTCGTTTCTTGAAAGTCAGATTTTGCGGTGAGTAACCTGTAATTTTGCTCTCGAAATCTTGTAGAAATTCCTACTGTTGAAGTTCCTGAAGTTATCCTCTGTTGATTTGAGTTGTTCAGTAATTTAATGGCGTTTTGTTTTGCTAATGGTTCCGTTTGTCTGCTTGCGAATGTTGAGGAAGTGCTGTTGGGTTTCTGGTGATTTGTGGCGAGTCGGCGGCTAATGATGGCTTGATCACAAGTCAGAATTCCACCAGGCGTGTTTTACCTTCTTTTGTAGTAGGATAAGTTCTTTGACTTTCCTGGTTATTTTGTTACGGAAGTCAGTCCAATTATTGGCCGGTTCTTTCTCCCATGCTTCCGTGGTTTTTGTTTCCTGAATTTTCGATACATCAAACTTTTGGATGTGGGCTTTTTTGTGGAGAAGTCTCTCCAAGCTGTTGGATTGGAGATCGCCACTTTTTCTGCTTCCGTGCGGGTTTTCTAAAGTGGGTAGACATGATGTTGAGGTCAAATCGTTGGCAAATATCAACCAGTCGTGTGCCGTTCGTGTTTGTGTTTTGGTGTGCAGAATTCTTGCCAATCATTTTTCGATAGATATTTCCCATTAGGATTTTCAAGTCATCTTGATGAAATTTTCTCACGGTCTTTCCGAGCTGGTTCCAGAATTTTTCGACGATTTCGGGGTTCTTACCGCCGATGTTGGTGGGAGCATGTGCAATGATGAGGGTATACTTTTTGTTGGCGCTCTGGATGCACATTGTCATAATTCGACTGTTGACAGATGAGATATCCTTGACAGAGTTGATGGCAGATCTATGCACAAGAAAAGCCATGGCGAAGATTGTTTCTCCTTTCGCGACTTCCAGTTTTGTTTTGCTCTTGGAGATGCGGTAATTTCCATAGTTCATGGTTTCGTCGTCGGTCAGTCGTGTTTCCTGAAGAGCAAGGATGGGGATTCGTTGTTGATCGATTTCTTGATTTGAGGTTGTGTAGTTTTCCTGTTTCGACGGGTGTTTTGAGTTCAGTGTTCCGATGAATGTTTTCTGGCTTTAGGGAAGTGTACCAGAGATCTCCAACGTTCTCTGCTGTGCTTGCCTGGACTCCCCAAAATACGAAAGTCCAGTTGCCATCTCTTGATGGGTGGACTGTGTAACACCTGGGGTAAATTAGTGATGGGATGCATAGTTCATGTTCACTTGTATTTCAGTGGTTTGGCCTGTTTCATACCAGGACCAGCTAGGATCAGAGATTGTTGAATCCTCTGGAAAGTATTGTTTTCAGCTGAGCTCACTGAGCTAACAAACGCTGACCACAGTACCGGTGATTTTGATTCAGACTTGTCTGGATATCTAGGGTTCATGTTAGTATTTGGTCCACCCCGAGTATTTGATTTTCTCAGTACCACCCATATCTGGAAGGCTTTTCTCTATCCGCCACCTGGGGAGGCTCTTGATGGGGGTTCTACCTCACATAAGCATTATTATTATTATTATTATTATTATTATTATTATTATTATTATTATTACAATTACACATCGTAAACCATCAGACGTTTGGCCACGTATGAGAACATTAATACCTATACCATTGTCTTTACTGTTCTTTTGGATCCTAACACACACACGCAGACTCAATCACAGCTGTTGATAATGATTTTCTATACCCCGATCACAATTTGCCATACTTTCAGCCCTGTCGCTCCGAAAGTCACAATCTCGCTTTTATGTAAAGTTAATTTGGGTACATTGCACACAAGCTAGTGTAAATTGTCACTGCATATGGTCAAGAGATGCGGGACAGTTGCACAGGGCACATTCGTCGTGGATAATATCACCTATCAAAAATTCAGATCGTCTGTTTCAGGGCATAATTTGTAGTCATTTGGTGTTCAGTAGAGACTTAACTTAGAAGCACTGATTTCAATTTATGACAAAATTTTAATGTAAGTGCCGCAGTCACCACAGACGCCTACTGCAACTCCGCAGTCAGACCAGCGAGGGGGGTTGCTGTGTCTGTTGCAAAGTTTGACCGATGCAAGAGAGTTTACAAGCATGTACCACAGTCTATAACAAACACGTAGGTGCGGCCAGCGTCCATCAGAGGGCATGAACTAGGAGCAGATCAACGAACTATTTTCTGCCGATCACATTTGTGCAAATAATCCCGGAAATATGCTTCTGATGGGGACTAGATAAGCCGGCGCAGACGTCGCTTCCGTCGCGTTAGGCTATCTACCAGCTGCTAACAGCGGAGTTCGATATGGAACAGCTGTACGGGTAGAGAGTTGAAGGAAAATCTACCTATAGGAATTAGTTGTTATTTGCTTGATCCGAGAAGGGATCCTTATTGCTTTTTGGTTTTGAAGAGTGTCTCACAGTTCGTGATGTATTGTAGTTCCGTTAATACATAAGTTAGCAAAAGGTGTGTTTCTTGCTCTGTAGATTTAGCAGAAAGTGTCCCCAAATTAAGTTTCAATCTTAACCCTCAACTAGAGCACTTAGACTTGTCTGTACCAGGTGGCATTGTTCCACTCGCTTTTGGTCACGTCTTTGAATACAGAAATTAAATCAACCATAGGAATGCACCTCTTTTGTATTATGTTCTTTGCAGTAATCTTCGTCAGTTGACTGACCTTCTCGTTCCCCACAAGCGAGGTGCTCCGTTTGGCAAACGATAAGTTACAGGGAAGTAAATTAAGTTGGAGCTTCTACCAAGCGCCACTTAAATAAAAAGGGGAAATGTTTGAGCACTGCAAGTAAAGAACACAAATCAATATGTGAACTCAGACTGTGGCTCTAAAAGAACCCAGAGAACACATTTGCTGAGTACACAATTGTTTTAAAGAATCAAGTTCGTGCCTTTCGTGTCAGACCTCATACTGAGTACCTGATGATGCAGACCAACGTAAACTGCCCTGCACAGCCACTGATTTATCGAGCTTGATGAAACTTGTCACAGCGCAAAGACACAGCCAAATCGATGCACTCGTGTACACTGGAAATGAGTGTGTTGGAGCAGATGAAGGAATCCCAGATTGCAGCCTGTGACAAGGCCCTAGTGGAGGTGGTTTGCCGTCGTCTTCCCCCATACTGTTATGAGAAGAGTGTGAGTTAACAAGCATTTCACTCTCATTTAAATATATGGACCGGCCCGAGTGGCCGAGCGGTTTTACACGCTTCAGTCTGGAAGCGCGCGACCGCTACTGCCGCAGGTTCAAATCCTGCCTCAGGCATGGATGTGTGTGATGTTCTTAGATTAGTTAGGTTTAAGTAGTTCTAAGTTCTAGGGGACTGATGACCTCAGCTGTGAAGTCCCATAGTGCCCAGAGCCATTTGAACCATTTTAAATATATGGTCGAAAGAGTCAGCCTTGAGCGATGTGAAACGAGTCCTGTCGTTCAGGACCGTGTGAGACAAAGAACGCAGATTCGCCATGAGATGGGAAATTCACAGGTGTCTAATGTCTATCGAGGCCTAAGTCTGTAGTGTATGAGTGAGACAGACGGGAATGTACATCATAAGGGAATCCTGTAGAAGCCGTTTGTGGCCGGGGTGACGTAGCAGTGTTAAATATGGCGGACCTGAGACTGGTCGTAAAGGTAAACACTTGTGAAAATTTTTTAATTCTGTAGGAATTCAGGGAATAAAGCTACAGTAATTTTAATCTACCAATCTTCATAAATTTCTATCGTGATCCCAACAAAACTTTAATATTGATCATATCTGTAACAGTTTAGGATTAACTGCTAAAGCGAAATTAGCATGTTTTGTGACAAAGACCTGAATATTAAAATCTGAACGCTTTGGTCGATCTTAACGATCGACATTTCATATAGAAGCGCATCATCATAATGACAAATGTTGTAAATATCGACTATGTAACTATATTTATTCAAAAGATACAGCAAATTTAAATTATCAGTATTTTCAGGTAAGCGTCATATCATCATTTCCTCCACACAAAACACATTGAACGATGACAGCATGAGATCTTATTGAATCATTAGATAATAGAAAATATGTTGCCAACTTTAGTGCATAGTAGTTAATTTTGTCCTTTATTTATTTATCAGGGAGCACATTGGTGCAAGGCTACTGGCCGTGGCATTCAAAGCTAAGAAGGAAATTGTATTGGTTCTATGTAAAAGAATTTAACATTTATTACATAATGGATGTTATTGTTACTTTATTTAGAGCTTGAAAGTGGTCAAGCTTTGATTATTCAAAAATGTTAAAATGTAAAATAATGTAGAATAAGCTGTAGCCAATAAGATGGATGGCTTCAGGAAAGGTAACTGCCCTATCCAGTTGAGCGACGATGTTCGGCACACGGGGGACGCGACCGGAGACGGGTAGAGGGACAGTGCTGGTCTAGACACCAAAGGGTGCAGTTCGGATTGAGACAGTGCGCAGTCGGTCTTTAGGTAGCTTGGAAGTAAAACTACTTCGAAAACTTCACGTTGTGTGGTATCGCGGGACTTGGTCCCTGAGCGGTGAGCAGCCACGCGCGTGATGTGATCTCTCAACTTTTCGTGTAAATATCGAGGTGGGATATTGGACTTGTTTTTCGCTATGAGATTGTGAATGATCGCACTGTGTCAGATGGATATGCGCTCGAGTGTATTAGTAACTCTAAATACGACCACTTCTGCTATTAGTTTGCTTTCTGAATCAACATTATTCTAACCAAATCGCAACTGTGTGACATACATCATTTATGGGTCGTTAATTTAGCCCCCGATTTTATTATTGCTGTTGTTATATGTTATATTAACTTTAAATGGTTCATAAAATTTCTCAAACTTGCCATCAACCAGAGAATTTAACCAAAGGGTCACAAAGTCTAATTTAGGCCGTGTAATACGACACGTGCGGTTCACCTCCTAGACGTGTTTGAACCAAGAGATTTCGACATAGACGAACCGCATGTGAGCCCGAACATTTTTGGGATGTTGGCTCGCAAGAGTCACCTGTCTCTTGAATGCTTGTACAGTGTAGCGCTGACCTTGTGCTGGTATGTAGAAGCGAAGGGAGAGGCTAAAACGCGGTGCCCGCACACAGTCTACTGTTCTCGAACAGCACAAAAGGGACCTCCGGGCACAGGGCACATATCTGATGGTCGGATCACCACCAACGGTGTCACCAGCCTTCTCGTCACGACACAATGCGTAGAGATATAGAATAGAAACCAGGACCCTTTTGTAAAGGCTGGTGATCAGAAACACTACGCGTCCAATTGCCCTCTCTGTGCTGGCTAAACGCCAGCAGTGAAAATTTCCCACCACCACAATTCCGACCGATTGACCTCCGAGTCCACTGCCACTCCAAAAGCGCATGTTAGCAACTCATCTACGGAGGCGTCTCAGAGACACACTGCAAAGTGAAAAACAGAAGCACAACGTTGTCACAGCTTATAATCCTCCAGTAAAGTGGAATGTCTTTCACTTACTCAATCTTTCTGTGTCTCTCTTTGATACAATCTATTCATATTGGTTTGCAATTTCACATATAGGAGCATATTAGTATTGAACACAATTAATTTTTTCTCGACATGCTGTAGTCGATGTAAGTTTGCACCTAGGGCCATATACTTCGCTTTCCCAGCTTTTTTTTTCTTTCTCTTTCCTTCTATTCCTTGCCATCATCATTTACGTTTCACTAAATATGGTATTAGAATTGACACCTTCAAGAGATAGATTCGTACAAATTATGCAGAATTATATTCATGTGTCTGCTTTATGGACAATTCTTATCTAGATCCGGAGCTTCTGATTTCCTGAGGAGCTTCACGCCGGTGGTTAAACGGCTGAAACGTCTCTGTTAGATTCGTTTCATACTATTTAGTTTGTATTTCATGCTTTCACGTTCAGTTGTTTGTTTGTTTCTGTACTTGGTGTTCGTTGCTATTCCGTGATATACAACTACAAAAGCACCCAATCCTATCTACATTACCTAAATTTTGTGCTCCCAAATTTTCTCTCTATTATCTGTATGAATGACTGAATAAGTGTGTATGTTAAATTTGTCTTTGGCTGTCTGCAGCGGTTGCAACAGTGTACCCAACCTAGCTTTCTAATTCAAGACAAAGAGTTTTGTACCCTTCCGGTAGTCTTTCGACAGTAGTTAAGTTGGTGGCGGAAAGAACCCCTCTGGTCTCTTCCCAGCTACGTGAGGGAAGTTCGGTGCAGGGAGAGCGTTCACTCGGCACTGTGATCTGGACCTCTGGTGAGTGAAGACGGCACTCTTAAGAGCGACCTGGTGTGTATGTTAATATGTGATGGTGTATACCTACTCCAACTGAAGAACACGTCTGATCTGCCAGTTGATTTTTAAGTTTGGTAGTCAAATTTTTACATTGTTAAGAGTATATTTTTCTGCATGTGGTAAGTTTTTCCTGGCCTCGCTTTGTGTGAGCAAAACACGTGATGTGGATAGTTCGTTAGTCCAGCACAGATTTAAACTTCTGTTGTCTGACTCTCTTTTAATTCGAATGTATGTGCGAACTTTACTCGTATGTATGTGTTTTATTACTTCTACTTTTCATTTCATTTTAATTCTGAGATTCTGTATCCTTTTCATACCACGTGGTGGTAATGTTACCGTGTGTAATTTCAGAACCATCTTCAATATGTTTTATTCTTCATTCTGCATGATATTTTATTGTTATTTGTGTCTACATGGTTTACTTTTGTGTTCTTGAAGTTTTCACGAGTCTTGCTAATTTTGCTTTGTTCATGAATATTCAAATGCATTTGTTTCACGCCAGCATAGCTTAGTTTCATACTCATGGTGACGCAGGAAAATTTCTTTATCGGGAAGTATTCCGCAGTATAATTGTTCAAATCAATTCAATCATAGTGATAGGGATGAACGTATGAGTCTCTGACTATCTGCATTGGGCAAAATTCGTTTTATTTTTTTTCTTGTGTCTGTGAATCGTGTTTGTTTGTAAAACTTTGCCCATATTAGCCTAAAATTTCCCTTTAATTTATCACCGCAATGTATCTCAGAACTCAACTCCACAACAATAAAAGTGAGTTTATTAATTAAATTACAGACAACGACAGACCATAACTTAGAATTACTTTGTGAATTTCTAATATGATTTTTTTGTTTTAACAAACTTTGTTAAACTGGGATGACGGTTCCTCAGATAAACGCGAGCCATTTTTGTAAGAACATTTTTAATACATCCCACCTGTCGTTTCTGATGCGCAAAAGGCAAGCGTCGTATTTGTAGACTTTTGTCTGATTATCTTATTCTATTTGTTGAGACTTAGGCTCCTGCTTATTCTGAATTATTTGATTTAAAGTTTGTAATTCAACTGCTCCCATATCCTCATGCCATGTATTCACTTGGATATTTTTATTAATATTAATACGTTTGTTATGCTTACCAATTCAGTGTATTAATTCAGTCATTATATTAAATTTTGATTAAAGTGGGTGGCGATCCAGAAAAAAAATTGTGGTACAGGAAACTTACAATAGACTGAAGGGTTCTACTTTGGCTAATTTCCTCCCAGTTTCTGTTTGCAAGTCACGTTTCAGTTGTCCATTCATCGATTAATAACCATTTACCGGAACATCAGTTATGTGAGGTTTGTAGGCAAATTTATAGGTATAGTAGACATGTAAACCTCAAAGCCACGATTGATACCATAAACAATTATTTTATTCAAAGCTAGAGCAACACTACTATGTTGAACTTACTGCAAGGAGTTACAACTGCTTGCGATGAATAATCGCAAACTCAAATCCACTTACTATGCAGGCTGCACGCATTACGATTTAGTATTGTTAACGGACGCAGACTTCACATTTCATAAAGAAACTTTCGTTTCCTCTGTACTTCGAGCTTCTTCGGAGTGTCGTAGACCTATAGCATTTCGTTCAGATAGTAAATCACGGTTATGACAAGCACCGTTAAAATTGCTCCGGGGTTTATAGAGTACCCACTCTCACTCCTTCGCCAAGAGAGGGTGCAGGTGTTCCGTCGTCGTAGTAATTCTCTGTAAGTGGTAAGTCACAAGTGCCAAGTCTGGATGAAATAGCTCTAAAACTTCAGAGTTATGCTTGCTTATCGTCTTCTGTCCTTACCTAGCATAAAGCTAAAACCAGGTTTTATTTTTTATTTCTAGTTGATGGAATTAACTAAACTCGCTGTGCCGGATTTTAGCACATACTTCACACCACCTGTTCTCAGTATACCACTTACTTTCGTTCCTGCATGTTTCCAGTACGCAATAGCATCTGCTTAAAAAAAGTTGTTTAACGGAATGACAACACGTCTTCGAGAAATAAAGATAATTTCTGTTTTTATTCAGTAATCATGAATTAAAAATATTTACAACATGATGTAATTATATTTCACTGAAGAAATTCGGCAACCAGCCACTTTTTAATACGTTTTTTATTTACGCCAATATGCATTTCGGGTTTGCACCCATCTTCAGCTGGCAAATTACATGGATCTTCAGTTACTACAGTAGTACAATCTCGACAGCAGTTTAGATGCTGCAGCAGGCCTGTGCAAAAGCAACAACTCCAATCATTTACTTCAATTTCGCGAGTTTAAAGTCACACATCATATCATTATCCACGGCCACGGAGCTCAACAGTCCAAATAAAATGGACAAATTGTCATGATGTAATTATTAATATGCCCTGTAATATCTAATAAGTGATTGTTTATTTCATCGCTAAAATATAGCAATATTTTTTCAATATAGCGCAGGGACTAAACTAGGTAACGATCTATACTTTCCCACACTAGTGGCAATGTTTTCATAATTTTCCGGTGTTTAATATTACGTTTTCTGAATACCGCACATTGTTCAGCTATTTTTAACTCAAATAATATTCACACTGAACATGTTATAAAATTTTCGTGACCTATTAATTTTTAAAATATTGTGTTGTAATCTCATTTTGGCGCAGAACAATGCACTGACCAGCAAAAGTGGTCTGAAGTGACGAAGAATCTTTGCACACGACTGAGGAGATTACAGATTTCACTGTCTTCCCATCACCAACCTCAGTAACGACTACCGAACCGTAGCACCACTCCAAGAGAGTTTCGATGTTGCCAGTAGCCTGCAATATTGTGTTACTGAGTACTAGTTTCAGCCTTTATTATTTATGTTCTCGACAAAATCGATAAAGACATTTGGAAACACCTGGCTCCGAATACCTTTAGAATTTGAAAGAGAACATTCCAGTCAAGGCGGAACGTATTTGATGCAGGTAGTTTTTGAAGTTGAAAAACTTGTACGAAAGGTGGGTCTATGGGTTTGCATGTTGTTGTTGTTGTGGTCTTCAGTCCAGAGGCTGGTTTGATGCGGCTCTCCATGCTACTCTGTTCCGTGCAAGCCTCTTAACATCCAAGTACCTACTGCAACCGACATCCTTATGAGTCTGCTTAGTGTATTCATCTCTTAGCCTCCTTCTGCGACTTTTACCCTCCACGCCTCCCTCCAATACTAAATTGGTGATTCCTTGATACCTCAGAACATATCCTACCAACCGGTCCTTTCTTCTAGTCAGGTTATGTCACAAATTCCTCTTCTCGCCAATTCTATTCAGTAACTCCTCATTAGTTACGTGATCTAACCATCTAAACTTCAGCATTCTTCTGTAGCACCACATTTCGAAAGCTTCTATTGTCTTCTTTTCTAAACAATTTATCATCCATGTTTCACTTCCGTATATGGCTACACTCCATACAATTACTTTTAGAAACGACTTCCTGACACTTCAATCTATACTCGATGTTAACAAACTTTTCTTCTTCAGGAACGCTTCCCTTGCCATGGCCAGCCTACATTTTATATCTAGTCTACATCGACCATCATGAATTATTTTTCTCCCTAACTTTAAGTGTCTCATTTCCTAAGCTAATTTCATCAGCATCACCCGATTTAATTCGACTACATTCCATTATTCTCGTTTTGCTTTTGTTGGTGTTCATCTCATATCCTCCGTTCAAGAGTGTCCATTCCATTCAACTGTTCTTTCAGGTTCTTTGCTGTCTCTGGCAGAATTACGATGTCATAGGGAAACAGCAAAGTTTTTATGCCTTGTCCCTAGATTTTAATTCCTATTCCAAATTTTTCTTTTGGTTACATTACTGCTTGCTCATTATATAGACTGAATAACATCGGTGAAAGGCTACAACCATGTCTCACTCCCTTCCCAACCACTGCTTCCCTTTCATGCCCCTCGACTCTTATAACTGCCATCTGTTTTCTGTATAAAATGTAAAAAGTACACTTCTGGAAATTGAAATAAGAACACCGTGAATTCATTGTCCCAGGAAGGGGAAACTTTATTGACACATTCCTGGGGTCAGATACATCACATGATCACACTGACAGAACCACAAGCACATAGACACAGGCAACAGAGCATGCACAATGTCGGCACTAGTACAGTGTATATCCACCTTTCGCAGCAATGCAGGCTGCTATTTTCCCATGGAGACGATCGTAGAGATGCTGGATGTAGTCGTGTGGAACGGCTTGCCATGCCATTTCCACCTGGCGCCTCAGTTGGACCAGCGTTCGTGCTGGACGTGCAGACCGCGTGAGACGACGCTTCATCCAGTCCCAAACATGCTCAATGGGGGACAGATCCAGAGATCTTGCTGGCCAGGGTAGTTGACTTACACCTTCTAGAGCACGTTGGGTGACACGGGATACATGCGGACGTGCATTGTCCTGTTGGAACAGCAAGTTCCCTTTCCGGTCTAGGAATGGTAGAACGATGGGTTCGATGACGGTTTGGATGTACCGTGCACTATTCAGTGTCCCCTCGACGATCACCAGAGGTGTACGGCCAATGTAGGAGATCGCTCCCCACACCATGATGCCGGGTGTTGGCCCTGTGTGCCTCGGTCGTATGCAGTCCTTATTGTGGCGCTCACCTGCACGGCGCCAAACACGCATACGACCATCATTGGCACCAAGGCAGAAGCGACTCTCATCGCTGAAGACGACACGTCTCCATTCGTCCCTCCATTCACGCCTGTCGCGACACCACTGGAGGCGGGCTGCACGATGTTGGGGCGTGAGCGGAAGACGGCCTAACGGTGTGCGGGACCGTAGCCCAGCTTCATGGAGACGGTTGCGAATGGTCCTCGCCGATACCCCAGGAGCAACAGTGTCCCTAATTTGCTGGGAAGTGGCGGTGCGGTCCCCTACGGCACTGCGTAGGGTCCTACGGTCTTGGCGTGCATCCGTGCGTCGCTGCGGTCCGGTCCCAGGTCGACGGGCACGTGCACCTTCCGCCGACCACTGGCGACAACATCGATGTACTGTGGAGACCTCACGCCCCACATGTTGAGCAATTCGGTGGTACGTCCACCCGGCCTCCCGCATGTCCACTATACGCCCTCGCTCAAAGTCCGTCAACTGCACATACGGTTCACGTCCACGCTGTCGCGGCATGCTACCAGTGTTAAAGACTGCGATGGAGCTCCGTATGCCACGGCAAACTGGCTGACACTGACGGCGGCGGTGCACAAATGCTGCTTAGCTAGCGCCATTCGACGGCCAACACCGCGGTTCCTGGTGTGTCCGCTGTGCCGTGCTTGTGATCATTGCTTGTACAGCCCTCTCGCAGTGTCCGGAGCAAGTATGGTGGGTCTGACACACCGGTGTCAATGTGTTCTTTTTTTCATTTCCAGGGGTGTGTTTAGCTCCCTCTATTTGACCCTTTCCACCTTTATAATTTGAAAGAGAACATTCCAGTCAACATCGACAAAAGCCTTCTCTAAGTCTACAAATTCCAGAAACGTATGTTTGCCTCTCCTTAATCTATCTTCTAAGATAAGTCGTGGGGTCAGTATTGCCTGACGTGTTCGAAAATTTCGGGGGAATCCAAACTGCTCTTACCCACAGGTCGGGTTCTACCAGTTATTCCATTCGTCTGTTTGTACGTAAACATTACTAAATCAGAGTTTGCTTCCGTAAGTTTTTATTCCTTCTTCATTTATATTCATTTAAATTACGCGAATACACGGAGAGGTTAATGAGATGTCGAAGAACGTGCGGTAAACTCCTAAAATGGTATATTTGGGCGGGAACTTCACAGTTCGATAAAGGACGCGTTAGGATATCTGCTGGTGTCCTAAGTCTTTCATAGGCGGCTCATACCTGGAAATATCACTTCTGTGCTTCGGCTTCAATGGGCCCTGACATTTGTAGCATTGCTGCAAGTTCTCGATCAAGTGAGGACTGCAGCGAGTGTTGTTTATCAACGAGTAAGTTGAACAAACCGACCCGAACGTAACACACTGGCTAGCATGTGAGTATGTAAATAGAACCGTGTTTACGCTTGAAATTTGACAAGTGACGCACCCCACTAAAAACGTGGAATAACAAACAGGCAGCCATCGAGCCAGTGATGGAAAAACCACTGTGTGTGAAGCGTACTAAATACAACTAGTCGCAGCCTGCGCGATGTCACATTTTGCAGGGAAGTGGGCCACACAAAAAGTGACGACACCCAAACTGTACTTATGGGGGTAAAGTCTAGGTTCACACTGGTCCGCACCGGCTCCTGGCATAGTCTGGAACTCTTACAGGAAACTTTAGTGAGACTTTGTCCTTGAGAGCTGATGGGGCAGTAGTATGTAGAATGTAGGCCTTCGTAAAATATATTGGTGTTGTTGATTATACTGTGTACTAGTGAGGGGCCCCGTGTTGTTAATGATATAAGAAATATTACGAGAGCCTTAAAACTATTTTTTCGGTTTGCCAGAAAGCGATGAAGAACTTACTGACAATGGTTTTCAGTCTGCAAGTCCACATTCTTCTTATACTCACTGAAAGAAATGTTTCTACTCTCTGTTTATTCAAGGAGATCGGGAACTATGGTTATAAATGAAAGTTTTGAGTTATAACTGATTGATATATTTGATAAAATTTAGCCCACACAACATGGCAATATTCCTGTTAATAACAGCAATAATGATAACTCTGTCCTCAACAGCACAGTGGAAAGTTCAGAGGCGACTTCTACGGTAAGTTCTGATTATAGGACGTTTCGCGCTGACTTGTAATAATGAGAGTTAAATTTTCGCCACAAAAGTGGAAAATAATCTAGACACTAGTTAACATTACGGCCGACACACACAAACAGTCACTTCCGCGAAATCTAAGCGATCTAGGATGGTGTACAATCCTTGCGAGTTCACTTCCTATTTGTAGCGAAAACGTGTTTAGGTGCAGCCTGGCTGCGACGTCACTCGAGGCAACGCGTAAGCCGGCGTTTGACTGACGCGGACAAAGTAATAGCGTGTGTGAAAAATGGTTCAAATGGCTGTGGGAACTATGCGACTTAACTTCTGAGGTCATCAGTGGCCTAGAACTTAGAAGTAATTAAATCTAACTAACCTAAGGACATCACACACAGCCATGCCCGAGGCAGGATTCGACCCTTCACCGCACGGCCACTCCGGCGGGCAGGCGTGTGTGAATTGATGTCCCTGCATCTCTGGCCTAGTTGTATATGGGTGAAGGGAACATATGCCGCCATCTGCTGTATGTCAAGGTAGCAGCATCTAAACAGCCGCTTTCTCGGACGCATAATACTTCATAGCTCGCTCATGAATTAATTTACGATCTTCATAATTTTTGTGTGAATGGGGATAAGTTGTCTTTGATCACAGTAAAAGTTTTAGCTCGACTGCATTTAAATTTTGCTTGCCAGAATTTTTAGAACAGAAACGACACGAGAACGTGACCTGTGAACTAGAGTTTTAAAGAGATCGTGTAGTGACTGGTATTACATTTAAGTCTTGTTATAGCTTTATTATTTAATGCATTTAATCAAGCGCTTTAATCAGAACTTTCTGTCATTGATATAAATGATACTTAATCTGCTACAAATAAGAACGTTTTCCTTCCATATTTAGCTGTTAGAGGTAGCTTAAAGGGGCCACGTATTTACTGTTTTTATATCAAACTGACGCTTCATACCAATTTTCATCTTGCTGAGTCTAATATTTAGCACCTTAAAGATTTCTTAAAAACGCCGATTTTTACCAAATTATTGTTTCGATCAAGATGAGACTTGTAATAGTAGATTTTGACATACGTTTGTACATGTTGAACAATTATTCGCCTTCTAGCTCTATTATTTTGCGCCACTAGTTTTATTATATAAGACGATGTATTTAGGGAAACATATTCATCTGATCATTCTGAGATTTAACGTGATAAACATTCATACACTCAAGCATAAGTTGACAAAGTTTGAAAACCTAATTTAATTTTTAGTTTCACCCTTAGAATATGGTGCAATACTTGTATGCTACGCACAGGCTCGTTCTGATGACGTGATGCTAGTAGCAGTGAACTGCGGTAATTCCCGGAACACTCGCTCTCCTCTGTATTTCCCAAATTATACGGCGCTTATTTCGCCACACTATTGCAGACGTACATACCTGTGATTACTCAGTACCTACAACATTCAACCCATTTTTGTTGTTGTGGTCTTCAGTCCAGAGACTGGTTTGAGGTAGCTATCCATGCTATTCTACCCTCTGCAAGCTTCTTCATATCCAAGTAAGTACCGCAACCCACATCCATCTGAATCTGCTTAGTGTATTCATCTCTTAGTCTCCCTCTACGTGTTTTATCATCCACTCTGCCCTTCAATACTAAATTGATGATCCCTTGATGCTTCAGATCATGTCCTACTAACATTTCTTCTAGTAAAGTTGTGCCACAAATTTTCCTTCTCCCTAATTCTATTCAGTAAACTTCTCATTACTTACGTGATCTACCGATCTAATCTTCAGCATTCTTCTGTAGCATCTCATTTCAAAATCTTCTATTCTCTTCTTGTCTAAACTATCTATCGTTCACGTTCCACATCCATATATGGCTACACTGCATACAAATACTTTTAGAAACGACTTCCTGACACTTAAAATCTATACTTGATCTTAACAAATTTCTCTTCTTCATAAATTCTTTTCTTACCATTGCCAGTCTACATTTTATGTCCTCTCTACATAGACCATCATCAGTTATTTTGCTCCCTAAATAGCATTTACTACTTTAGGTGCCTCATTCCCCAATCTAAGTACCTCAGCATCATCTGATTTAATTCGACTACATTCCGTTATCCTCGTTTTGCTTTTGCTGATGTTCATGTTATGTCCTCCTCCCAAGACAATGTCCATTCCGTTCAACTGCTCTTCCAAGTCCCCTTCTGTCTCTGCCAGAACTACAATGTCATCGGCAAACCTCAAAGTTTTTATGTTTTCTCTGTGGGATTTTAATTCCTACTCCAAAATTTTCTTTTGTTTCCTTTTCTGCTTGCTCAATATATAGTTTAAGTAACATCCCTTCCCAACCACTGCTTCCCTTTCATGCTCCCCTGCTCTTATAACTGCCATCCGGGTACTACACAGATTGTAAATAAACTTTCGATCCTCCACCTTCACTATTTGAAAGTGAGTATTGCCGTTAGTATTGTCAAAAGCTTTCTCTAAGTCTACAAATGCTAGAAACGCAGGTTTGCTTTTCCTTTACCTATCTTCTAAGATAAGTCGTAGGGTCATTATTGCCTCATGTTATTGCCAACATTTCTACAGAATCCCAACTGATCTTACCAGAGGTCTACTTCTACCAAATTTCCCATTCGTCTCTAAACATTTGGTGTTAGTATGTTGCAGCCGTGACTTATTAAACTGATAGGTCGGTAATTTTCAGACCTGTGAATGCCTGCTTTCTTTCGGATTGGAAATATTACATTCTTCTTGGGTTTGAGAGCATTTCGCCTGTCTCATACATCTTGCTCACCAGATGGTAGAGTTTTGTCAGGGCTGTCTCTCCCAAGGCTATCAGTAGTTCTAATGGAATGTTGTCTACTCCAAGGGCCTTGTTTCGACTTAGGTCTTTCATTACTCTCTCAAATTCTTCACGCAATATCATATCTCCCATTTCGCCTTCATCTATGTTCTCTTCCATTTCCATAATAATGCCCTCAAGTACATCGCCATTGTATAGACCGTCTATATACTCCTTCCACCTCTCTGCTTTCCCTTCTTTGCTTAGAACTAAGTTTCCATCTCAGCTCTTGATATTCACGCAAGTGGTCCTCTTGTCTCCAAAAGTCTCTTTAATTTTCCTGTATGGAGTATCTATCTTACCCCTAGTCACATACGCCTCTACATCCTTACATTTTTCCTCTAGCCACTCCTGCTTAGCCATTTTGCACTTCCTGTCGATCACATTTTTGAGACGTTTGTTTTCCTTTTTGCCTGCTTCATTTAACTCATTAACGTTGAATAATTTTTGTATCCGTAACAACTTACTGTTGTTAACATCTATTCACTGCCAATCTGTTGACGTTGTCCCTAATATCCTCCTGAAGCAGACATTTTTATAAACGTTCGAAGCATGGTCAACGAGTTTAAATGAACATTTCGTTAAGCACTTAACTGGATGCTTATTATTTCAGCACAAACGATAATTGGTGAAACATGAGTTCCTCTCAGAATGTGCAAGGGTACGCTGTAAAGAAATGCCTCCGAATATTTTATATAAAACTCTTACAGTTCTTTAAATAGACGCTATTAGCATTATGCATCTTGATTCTTCGTGGCTACATATTTATTCCTTAACATAGGAACTCTGCCGACGAACACATGTCTTCCAACGAGGCACCAGTCTATTTCGACGCGCAAGACGCCGAAGTGACATCAAGTAGAAAGACTTGCACCTGGCGGACAGTCTACCCGACGGGAGGTCCTAGTGACACGACATTTACATTCTACCATTCTGTTGATGCCGTCACTGTAGAAGGCTTGACTCTGTTTACGGCGGTACAACCGCACCTCTACTTTCACCATAAATGTGAAGTCATAGAACATGATATTTAAGTTTTGAATACAGATGAAAATCGCATGGGGCCAAGACGGGACTGTAAGGAGGATGAAAGGTGACAGTGGACCCGAGGCATTGTCGAATTTTTGCAGATGTCGCAGCACAGGTGTGTGTGGTCTGATATTTTCATGTCGTAGGAGAAGGTGCTTCATGTGAGGCAGAACTGTTCGAATTCCGAAGTCGATTAAGCACGTTGTTGCCGGCCTGTGTGGCCGAGCGGTTCTAGGCGCTACAGTCTGGAACAGCGCGAGTGCTCGCAGGTTCGAATCCTGCCTCGGACATGGATGTGTGTGATGTCCTTAGGTTAGTTAGGTTTAGGTAGTTGTAAGTTCTAGGGCACTGATGACCTCAGCAGTTAAGTCCAGAGCCATTTGAACCAAGCACGTTGTTTCTAATGAACCGGCGTAGTTACGTTAGACGCCGCCATGTTATACGCTAGAATTTGGAGCTCTCTAGAGGCAGAAAGCTGCAAGTCCAATCGTGAAGAATAAAAGTGTAGAATGTTAATATCGTTTGTTTTATTTAAAAATCTCTAAGAATTTTCACGTAAAATATTAGGAGGAATAACTTTTCATCAGATCCGCGTAAAATGGTTAGTACTTTATTTCTCACCTTCTCTATTCTTCACAGTGTATCGACTGTGAAGCCGATCCGTAGATTACTGCAGGAAGAATGAAGTCATAGGATATAAACTATGTAGCTTGTATTCTTAAACGTCACCTGTGTGAAAGGGTTAGAGAGGGTGTAAACATTTTTGTAATGCGTACATTGAAGATATCTCTCTCTCTCTCTGTCTATCTGTGAGTGTTTGTGTGTGTGTGAGTTTTTGTGTTTGTGTTTATGTGTGTGTGTGTGTGTGTGTGTGTGTGTGTGTGTGTGTGTGTGTGTGTGTGGGTGTGTGGGTGTGTGTGAGTGTGTGTGTGTGTGTGTGTGTGTGTGTGTGTGTTTGCGCGCTTGTGCGTATGTGTGTGTCCTGTCGGTTTAGTACCTCAGGCTGTCAATTTAAAACTACGTTTTAATGTTCCTAGTAACGATTTTCTCTTTTCAAACGTAGCACCGCCGTGTAATCATTAACAGTTAGTTTTCTTATTTCGAATTGCAGGTTGCTGCTACTTTAGTGAAAGCAGTGCCATTGTCATTGTGGAGGACTTAACCATTCAGCAGTCTTAATATGTTCATTTGCGTAGACTGAGTGCAGCTTCTTTTTGTCAGAAGATGTTAAACTGTTTTGATACTGTCGTCCATCTTTTCGTGCCTCGTGCTTCTAGTATGTCCTTCCTTCTAAAAAATCTTTTCCAATGGTGTCGTTTCTCATCCGTTCTGTTAAACTATCAGAAATTTCATTGGTCCACTAAATTTTCAACTGTCAGCGACGGTATAACATGTCAGGTGTTTTCCATTTCTTTCCCGCACTTCCAATGGCCCACATTTCACTCCACACTTCACTTCCATACAGTGCCACGACGTAAACTATCAGTAACTTCTATCACATTTCCGTATTGCTATCTGATACCAACAGTACTCTTTTATTGAAGAAAGCATTCTTCAGAATTCTCTACTTATGACATCATCCTTGCTTCAGCTGTGCTTTGTAACCTACTTCCTATAAAGTACTCATTAATTCCTTCACGAACAATAGAGCCTAGATCACATTTTTATTTGATGGTATCTACTGGTTTCAGCTGAACCTGGTGCGACTGTAAGTTGAACAATAATAGTGTTTATCTACATCCCGGCCCTACAGCCGTCTTAATAGGAATTCTTTATTCACCTTACACATTTATTACTTACCCTTAGTTTTTTCTCCTTTTAGTTTTGGTAAATTATGTGTCTTTTTCTTGCAATAATCAACCCCCCCCCCCCCCTGGTACTAAACCTAAAGAAATGTCTGTTTACACTGCGAATCTGTAGATAGTGGTGTAAGAGGCGTACGATATAACTGGCGATGCTTTCCCACCAGAGTTATGGGATAATTACGCCAGTCCGTCTTCAGCTGAGTTAGTGAGACGCCGGCCGTCGGGTAGGAATTCTTCCTACTTGTTATGCGGAGATACTCTCGTCGTTTTATGTCCCGGTACAGAGCCGTAGCAGCGCCGTCAGATTCTGAAAATGCATATGTTTTATGTAATGAAGCGGGAAGAAGATTTTGTGCAAATAATTTGTACATCTGATGCAATTATAGTGCGTTTGATTATGAAACACGGTAAAATGAACTTGTTCACACAGATTATAAGTAAACTATACTCTGTTCATCATAAGAATAAACCTGATGTAGACATTACACCGTGTATTCTTCCGCGTTTGGTTGAATCTTATTGGATTTAGTTTCACGTGGAGCGGAAGCCAAGCTGTGACCAGTACAGCCAAGTACGATCATAAGGAAACGTTTTATGCTGTGCTACACGCACGTAAACTGAGCGTTCTTGCGGGACAACAGCTTCACCGGCGCATTTAACTTGCACAGCACCAGTCAGCCAATGGTCCAACTAACCTGCAATGATGTGAGCAGTTGCCGTTCAGAGGTAAAAAGACACTAGCAAAGAAACATCGTAGCTTCGAATGTCATTTAATTTTTAAACTCCATCATTAGCACGCGCTTCTTAGGTGAACAGACGGAAGTATGAAATGCACTCGTTCTCATCTGACATAGTATTCTTATTACAAAAAAGTGTGATGAAAATTTCTAGCTTAAGCATAGGGCAATTTTTCTGAGCGAGTTGTGTGTAATGCAAAAGCATACTGCAGGGATTTCACCGTACTGTTGAATACTGAAGCCACTGAATGTATTAATTCCAATCACTCGTCTGGTATTCTCCTAGCGCCTTCTTTATCCAAATCCAAGAAACACATTTCTGTTCTGGAAGTGTCACCCGCTACTTTGATAACGAGCCTGACAGCAACAGAATCCATGAAGCCAAACAGGCGCCACATTTTCTCTTCTTCTTTTATGATGAGCCTGTGGGACGGCTGGTGTAATGTATATAACGATGGTGTTGGTTTATTTATTGTCTTTTTTTGCCGTCTTTTTCACGCCAGCCTGGAAATGATTTTTGTGGTCATCCAGAAAGCGATGGAGAACATACTGACCTTAGTTTCCAGTCTGCACGGCCATATTTTGGTCCAGCCGACTGAAAGAAATGTTTCTACCTTATTTCTATTTAGCGGGATCAGAACTATGATTCTAAATGATCGTATAAAGTTCTATTTCATTCATATATTGAGTAAAGTATCTCACGTACAACACTTTGAAGGTCACTATGTTGTACTGACAGTAAATCTTTCTACCTTAAACAGCACTACAATCCGTTCAGAGGCGACCTCTACGGTAAGTTCCTACCAAATAGTCCTTCGCCCTGACTACTAATACTCAAATAAATGTTCAAACGAAATGCTCACCACAGAAGTGGAAATAATATTCACCACTCACCACGAGGATTTGTAATTATCACGGACGGTAGACTAAAAGTTCCTTCAGTAGAATCTAAGCGATCCAGGACGGTATACAGTCCTCGCGAGTTCACTATCAGTTATTAAAGAAAATGCTCTGTTTGTCATAGTCCGTCTCTGACGTCATCCGAGGCAGAGCGCAATCAGACATTTAACAGACGTGGATCTTACAGTGGCTGAATGCGAAGTGAAGCTCTTTCCTGCTTCTCGGGCTGTATTTATAAATGAAAGGCTTATTTCAATAGCGGTACAAGTCCATTACCTCCACTTTACTTCCTATAATGCTTCTGAAATTAATGATCCAAACAAACAGAAAGAAAGGTTCATCTCTAGCAAGAAGCCATAAACTTGTATATTTCTGGTATCTCAAATGCTGATTTTTCATCGCTCATTTAACTTTAGGACTCTGTATCTCTAAATGAACAAATATGGACTTGTACCATTATTGAAATAAGCCCTTCATATGTGCCACAGAGGATGGCCGAGAGAACATCTGTTGTTATCTGCCTTATGCACACGGCAGCAGCCTCCGAACGACCGCTTTCTCGGACACATAATCTTTAATAACAAAACTATGAATTAATTTAGAATCTTCTTAATTTTTACCTGCATTCAAGTACGTTGGTTGAAAGCACAGAAAAGGTTTCAGCTAGCGCGATTAAAAAATTTACCTTGTACAAATTTTAGAGTGGAACTAACGGTAGATCGTTACCTCTGAACATACCTTTACTAGAACTTGTATTGGATGTTATTACTATTATGGTTCTAAAATTTGGTATAGCTCTATTATTTAGTAGGTTTTATCATGTGCTCAATCACAATTTTCTACCATTAAAATTACAGGTACTTAATCTACGTTTAATATTTAACGCCTTCAATTTTTCTTAAAAACGTTGATTCTGGCTGTAATTATAATTATTTTCCTATGAAACTTTCACCATTTGTTTATGATCTCCATAGGCACATTCTAACCCTATTCTGGCTTTCTAGCTTTATTATTTAGGGCCACTTACTTTTTATTAAGACCGCGTTTTTATGGAAAATATTGATTTCATTACTTTAAGACTTGATATTCAAAACGTTATAAAACATAGGTTGACAGCGTTCGGCAGTGAGATGTGAAAAAGCTGCGTGCGTTAGCTTCAGTGCGTCTGGCAGCTTAATAGTCTTGTTACTTCTCAGGCCGAATCTCGCAGCTTGGTTCCAGATCAGTTCTGTTGGGTTGATATTGTAATGGTACAGTATCAAATATAAAAATGCTGCATTTGTATGATATGCTCGATGTGGTGAAAATGACTGTTTTTGATGTTTTTACGGTACTTACCTACCTCTGGTTTAAAACGATGCACATAGCCAAAATAAAGAGGATTTGGATTTTCATTTTTGCCTTAAAAATTAAATTGTTATGTTTTCATAATTTAAACAACTTTTATGAACAGTCTTTTATAAAACAACGATAACTAAGAATTTATATTTGAAATGAAGACAGGAATTTCGCGTCCAAAACGTAATTAGAAACAAGAAGACGTGCATTTTTCATAAATAATAGTGATGAGTTGTATAATTACGAGATGTAGGTATTTCACGTTGAAAGAGCAGAGAACAGCAGTACTGGTGAGATTTGAATCACCAAACCATCATCTGTGTTTAGTTGACGTCCTGTTACACTACCGACTCCACTATCATTATGACGTGAGTATATAGATTAACTGTAATACATGCAGTGGCTGGGAAAACTTCAAAGTCTATTATCACAGTAAATTAATGAAAAACATTAAGAACAGCCTATTTCTCCGCACTTTTTACCAGTATTTCACACGTGTGTTTCACTATCGGACAGAAAGCAGCCTGAACCATTTTCATACTGCGCGGTAACAGCGCGACAATCAGAGCACAACGATGCAGAGGCTGTGACTATACACGATTTTTGAAATAAAAACTACGTAGCTAAAGCGTAGTTAAGGAAAACATTGATTGCTGTTGATACATTTAAATATCTTAAAGTTTCATTCAACGTAACATAGTGATAATATATGCACCGTGCGTGGCTCGTGTTAATGCCGGTTATTGCTTGTCACCTTGTCGTTACAGTTCTGTCGCCCCCTTCCTATTCGATGTACTGGCGTCACTAAGTTGTTGGTTTGCTTGCCCGTGGGAAGCAGCAGAAGCGCGTATCCATAGTGCACTGTTGTACTATCTCTGGAGCGACCGCCAGTATTTCCGAGTCGTCGTGTGTCACGAGTTCACTCGGGATGGAGCGCCAGTGAGGTCCGCTTGGACTCACCCTCGACTGTCGCCTCACCTTGACCCCTCACCTCAAGACCATCCAACCCAGAAAGCCAGAAAGCATGTTCCCGCCTCTGCCTTCTGAAACTCCTGTCTGGCCGGACAAGGGGCTTACATCCTTCCATCATTCTCAAGACTTACAAATCCCTCAACCATCCTATCCTCTGTTATGCTAGTGTTGCCTGGATCTCCGCAATCACCCACTTTTACAAGGCTCTCCAAAGCCTCGAACGCCATGTGCTCTGAATTGCCATCCGTATGTGCCTTCCTTCCCCCACACAGCTCCTTATGACCGAATCCCCTCCCCACAACTCCTCCTTTTCCTCCTTACATCTCTGTATCCTTTAAACTGTTCACAGGCTTGACAACCCCCCCCCCCCCACCCACTGGTTTCCTCCTTCCTCTCCACCCCCCACCCCTTTCCGCGCCTCTATCGCTGTATCCCTCTCTCTCTCCAACTCCACACCCTCCATCTTCTTCATCAGGATAATTTCCAACACCTCCCCCTCCCGGATGTTGAACTTCGCCATGACATCTACCGTTCCTTCCAAATGTAACCTGGCCTTGTTCCCCCCCCCCCCCCCTTCCCCAGAGCCTCCCTTTTGCTCTCCCCTCCTTTTCCCACAGAGGATTTTCCTCCTCCCGCCCCCCACACTGAGTCCCTGCACCCCATCCTCGCCACTTTCCCTCTCACGTCCTTCTCTGCCCCGCCCTCTTCGGCGCACCCTGTGCCCATCCCTCCCTCTCTTCCCCTCTCTCCCTTCTTCTCTCATCTCCTTGTGCCTGGCAGATCCTCCATTTGGCTGTGTGCTACATCAGTGTTGTGTTTAGTGCTGCTCTCCTGTGCTTTGAGGGGTGTGATTTTCATTGTGTGCTGGACTTGTACATAGTGTTACTGTCAGTGATTTTTATGTGCTACACTGTCTGTCGATACCTTTATGTTCTGTTCGTACTTCGCCTTGTGTTCTTTTAACTGTCACACAGTGTGGTTTTTTGTGTGTGCTACTTTTCTACGGTTTTTATTTCCATTTTACACTCACCCCTTTTTGTCTATTGTCTTCCATAATGTTCCACCCCTTTTCATATCTATGTACACCATATCTTCTCCTTTATGTTATTTTTAAATCTCTATGTCTTTCGGCTGAAGAGGAGTGCATACGCTGTTGCCAGTCCGCCCGGAAGGGGAACCGAAATACAATAAAGAAAAAAAAAACAGTAAGTTCCAGACAGCCAGTACTCGCCGACCGCTGGCGACATACATGTAGCCGACCGCTGGCGACATACATGTACTCTCCAATGGAAGGAGACTGCAGTGGCAACGACTGGAGGTTGGTCGTTCGGTCGGTCATCTCATCAGACGACATGTATTTGGTCTTCACCATTTCTGAGCCTCATCAGTTGGTCCTCTTACCGGACGTGGTTTTGTTCCTTCCTTGTGCAGAGATGTCGGGTGGCCAATGGGGAAGTGTTCCCTCTGCATGGTTGGGTCCGAGCGAGGATGCTGTGTCACCGAGTTCTGAATGGACATCATTTGAGTCCAGATGGAGCTTCAGTCAGCTCTGCACAGCCCTGACTTGCCCAACCGTTGCCGAAACACATAAATGAAGTAGGGACCACCTTGTTCGGACATTCAGTCGGTCGTTTCATCGTTCGACGTGTATTTGATCGCCGACCACTTATGGAAACTCTGTGTGTGTCGACTTGGTATTTCTCCTTGTTGTTCCACAGTGATTGGTTTTAGGACTGTCAGAGCTCTTGATGCATGTGTGCACATGGAACTGAGTGTAACTTCAGTGATTTGCACTGAGCAGTTACGAAAGCTGTGTGCCTACTGGAGTAGGCAGTTGGTCAGTTGCAGCAGAGCAGCGAGGAAATCGCTGCAGCGTGTGATCAGGCTGGGGCTGCTGGCGGTGTGCACACACGGTCGGAGTTGTGTGGCACTAGCTGCAAGCACTGCTAAGTTCGGCGCCCATCTATCTGCATACTAGAGTTGAATAGTCAATGAACCTGTCATGAAAGCTCAACCACTGTGACGTCTCTCGTTGATTGCTAGTTGTTGCATCCAGTGTTATCCTCTCAAGCAGCAACATGATTGTGTGTTGGAGTTGGCAAAATTTTGCAGCATCTCCCTTCAAGGTGTTTAAACTTTGAAATCATTATAATTTATCAGTGAAGTGCACCGGTGGTATCTTAGGCCTTGTGGCCTTTCACGTTCTAGTTATATGCACTGTTCATTAGTATAGTTTTGTGGCAGTGTGTTTTCCTCACAACGTTGATGCTGTTTACCATAGCGTGTAGTTCGACAGCTTGGTATTATTCTCTTTTCTCTTTGAGTCTTTATTGCGTCTTGATTGTGTTTGTACACCAATTATTAAAACATAATCCTTCTGCGATCGTACTTGGGTACCGACGGCATTATAGGGTGGATGACTAATTGGCGTCACCTGACCTCACTCCAATAGAGGCTGCGACGAGCTTTTAATTTGGACCACGACACTGGTGATTAGTCTCGTGTCCAAGAACGTAGCGCGACCACACCTTTTTCCCATGCTGGACGGATATCAGTAGGGACAATCTGTTCTACTGTGACGACCGAGATCTGGTATTTCGCAGTTGATCACTACTGCACAATCATACGATGTCATACGGATACAGAAGTGAATTAATTTGATAAGTGACGAGATTTCACTGCGGTTTAGACTAATCCAGGTATTCCGTGTGGACCGTACCAAGACATATCACCAGTGTGTAGCACTGGTACTAACGAAAATCTGGGCATATAATTTTACCTCACTCAAAATTATTCTCAGCTGTGTCATCAATATTGCTTACAATACCTCTATTCGGCCAGTTCCACATACCTTCACAATTCGACAAAATGTCCGGCTAACGCTATTAACCTCAGATGTACTGTCTCTTGATAGGACTGATGATCTCGCCGTGTAGCCGCTTCATTTCCAACCAAGAAACGAGAATTTGAAAAGCGTAAAAAGGAGGTGACCAGTAAAATGCAGATGGCGAGCGATATTGTCCCCCAGGTAACAATCCCAATCTCTTGTAGGGAGCAGCAAGTTTTTCAGTGTCTGATTTTGAGTGTTTATTGGTATATCACAGTCTGCTTAGTTTTTTCACATTTAGTGATAACTAATTACTGGTTATAAGACCAAATTACTTAAGAGTTTTAGAAAATTTCTATAAAAGAAATTCTGCTCTTCTAAGTCCCGTCAAACTTCATGCTCTTGCAGAATAGAGTTACAACGAGTAAGACGTCCAGTGTGTAATGACATCAATTCAGTCTGAAGTCGAGACTTAGGAACAATTGCTTCACAAACTACAAGTAGATAATTCATGTTTTTAATTTCCGCGCCTTTTCAAATAAAATGACACTTAACAACTACCAGAGATTAAAGGACATTTTCAATGAATAAGATGTTTCTAAATCTCCTATCGCCACCACGGCGTCCTCGAAGAAGACTAGCTCGTTAATAGTACACAAAATAGATGCAAATACAGATTGTATCGTCAAAGAACAAACGTTTCTCTCTCAAAAGATCGATGCTGTACATGAAAACACTTGGCATTATTAGGCTCCCTAATATCTTCATTAAGAGGCCGTTCCATAAATACCAATTTAATAAACATCCCATGCTCGAGCAATAACGGTCCTCGGGGACAAAAACTGGATACACTAGTCCACAATCTAACTTACGGAGCGTGGTCGAGGGTACTCTGCACCACTGGTACTCACATCCTTTCCTGCTCCATTCGCAAACAAAACGAGGGCAAAAAGACTGTATACAGTACTCCACACGAGTACCAGTTTCTCCCATCCTGTCATCGTACTACTTTCGCGAAATGTACTCTGGCAGCAGCAGAATCGATCTGCAGTCGGCATCAAATGTCGGTTCTCTAAATTTTCACAATAACGCCTCGCGAGGAGAGAGTCGTCTTGCCTTCAGGGATTACCGTTTGAGTTCGCGAAGTAGCTCCGTAATACTTCCTGCTGATCTAACCTACAGTAAAGAAATCTACCAGCACGCCTCTGAATTGCTTCGATGTCTTCCTTTAAACCGAACTCGTATGGATCCCAAACCCCAGAGGACTACTCTAGGGTGGGTAGCACTATCGTTCCATATGCCGTCTCCTCTATGGAATAAACTACACTTTCCCAACATTCTCCCAATAAAACGCAGTCGATTATTCGCCTTCCCTGCTGTTAACTTGACGTGCTCATTCTGTTTCATATCTCTTGGCACTATTACTCCTAGATATTTAATCGATGGGACCGCGTCAATCAGCACATTACTAATGTCGTATTCGAACTTTACAGAATTGTCACTCATACTAATCCGCAATAACTTACTTTGCAATAACTTACATTTTCTTTTTTCATTTACAACAAGCTGCCATTCGTCACATCAAGTACACACATCAAAAAAAGTTTTGCATCACCTCGGTTCCGAGAGTTCAGGAACCTATAGAGAAAACTGGAATAGAGATCAACATAAACATCATTTCCGCCCTTTTCATTGCTCGTGAATATTGGAATAGAGATCAACATAAACATAATTTCGGCCCTCTTCATTGCTCATGAAAACCATACATTGCATGTCGTACCACCATATAGCGAGGTGGTGGTCCAGATTGCTGTACACACCGGTACGTCTAATACCCAGTAGCACTTCTTCTTGCATTTATGCATGCCTGGATTCGTCGTGGCATACTATACACAGGTTTATCAAGGCAGATTGACCCACTTCTCAACGGCGATTCGACGAAAATCCCTCAGTGTGGTTGGTGGGTTACGTCGTCCATAAAAAACCCTTTTCAATATATTCCTACATCTACATCTACATACATACTCCGCAATCCACCATACGGTGCATGGCGGAGGGTACTTCATACCACAACTAGCATCTTCTCTCCCTGTTCCACTCCCAAACAGAACGAGGGAAAAATGACTGCCTATATGCCTCTGTACGAGCCCTAATCTCACTTATCTTTTTGGTCTCTCCGCGGCAGTAAAATTGTACTGCAGTCAGCTTCAAATGCTGGTTCTCTAAATTTCCTCAGTAGCGATTCACGAAAAGAATGTCTCTTTTCCTCTAGAGACTCCCACCCGAGTTCCTGAAGCATTTCCGTAACACTCGCGTAATGATCAAACCTACCAGTAACAAATCCATCAGCCCGCCTCTGGTCCTCCCTCAATCCGACCTGATAGGGATCCCAAACGCTCGAGCAGTACTCAAGAATAGGTCGTATTAGTGTTTTATAAGCGGTCTCCTTTAGAGATGAACCACATCCTCCCAAAATTCTACCAATGAACAGAAGACGACAATCCGCCTTCCCCACAACTGCCATTACATGCTTGTCCCACTTCATATCGCTCTGCAATGTTACGCCCAAATATTTAATCGACGTGACTGTGTCAAGCGCTACAATACTAATGGAGTATTTAAACATTACAGGATTCTTTTTTCTATTCATCTGCATTAATTTACATTTATCTATATTTAGGGTTAGCTGCCATTCTTTACACCAATCACAAATCCTGTCCAGGTCATCTTGTATCCTCCTATAGCCACTCAACTACGACACCTTCCCGTACACTACAGCATCATCAGCAAACAGCCGCACATTGCTATCCACCTTATCCAAAAGATCATTTATGTAGATAGAAAACAACAGCGGACCTACCACACTTGCCTGGGACACTCCAGATGATACCCTCTTGTATCCTCCTACAGCCACTCAACTACGACACCTTCCCGTACACTACAGCATCATCAGCAAACAGCCGCACATTGCTATCCACCTTATCCAAAAGATCATTTATGTAGATAGAAAACAACAGCGGACCTACCACACTTGCCTGGGACACTCCAGATGATACCCTCTTGTATCCTCCTACAGCCACTCAACTACGACACCTTCCCGTACACTACAGCATCATCAGCAAACAGCCGCACATTGCTATCCACCTTATCCAAAAGATCATTTATGTAGATAGAAAACAACAGCGGACCTACCACACTTGCCTGGGACACTCCAGATGATACCCTCACCTCCAATGAACATTCACCATCGAGGACAACGTACTGGGTTCTGTTACTTCTATTCCTGACATGTTCGATAGGGTTCATGCTGGCCACTCTAGTCGAGCGATGTCGATGTCGTTATCCTGAAGGAAGTCAATCACAAGATGTGCACGATGGCGGCGCGAATTGTCGTCCATGAAGACGAACACCTCGCCAACATGCTGCCGATGTGGTTGCACTATCGATCGGAGGGAGGCTTTCACGTATCGTTTAGCCATTACGGGGCCATCCATGACCACCAGCGGCGAACGTCGGCCCCAGATAATGCTACCCCAAAACAGCATGGAACCTCCACCTTGCTGCACTCGCTAGACGGTGTGTCTAAGGCGCCCAGACTGACAGGGTTGTCTCCAAATACGTCTTCGACGATTGTCTCGTTGAATACATGTACGACACTGATCGGTGAAGAGAACGTGATGCCAATCCTGAGCGGTCTATTCGGTATGTTGTTGGGCCCATCTGTACCGCGCTGTATGGTGTCGTGGTTGCAAAGATGGACCCCGCCATGGCCGTCGGGAGTGAAGTTGCTCATCATTCAGCCTACTGGTCACAGTTTGAGTCGAAACAAGACGTCCTGTGGCTGCACGGAAAGCATTATTCAACATGCTGGCGTTGCTGTCAGGGTTCCTCCGAACCATAATTCGTGGGTAGCTATCATCCACTGCGGTAGTAGCCCTTGGGCGGCCTGAGGGAGGCATGTCATCGACAATTCCTGCCTCTCTGTATCTCCTGCATGTCCGAACAACGTAGCTTTGGATCACTCCGAGAAGCCTGGACACCTCCCTTGTTGAGAGCCCTCCCTGGTACAAAGTAACAATGCGGATGCGATCGAACCGCGTTATTGACTGTCGAGCCGTATATCTCCTTCCTGGTGGAATGACTGGAAGTGATAGGCTGTAGGACCCCCCTCCGTCTAATAGGCGCTGCTCATGCATGGTTTATTAACATCTTTGGGCGGGTATAGTGACATCTCTGAACAGTCAAAGGGACCGTCTATGTGATACAATATCCACAGTCAACGTATATCTTCAGGAGTTCTGGGAACCGGTGTGTTGCAAATTTTTGTTGTTGTGTGTAGAAATTCTATCTAACGTACCTATCCTCTTACAGTCACTAACGACGACACCTTCCCGTACGCCACAGTACCATCAGCAAAGAAACAGTGACATGTGACCAGGCAAGTTGTCCAGGGTAAAACCGATGTGGTCACAAGCCCAGGAGAGGCGCTGCAGGAGATGTCGTGCGGTTAGCAAGGGCACTCGCGCCGGTCGTGTGCTGTGATAGGCTGATAACGCCAAATGTCGCCGCTCTTTCCTAGTAAATACGTTCGTTGACGTCCCACACTGATCTCTCCGCTTACGCAGCATTGCTTCTGTGTTTGGCCTGACAACTCTACGCAAACGCCTCTGCTTTCGATCATTAAGTGAAGGCTGTTGGCTGCTACGTTGTCCGTGGTAGAGGTAATGCCTGTATTTTGGTACTATCAGCACACTCTTGACATTGTGAATCTAGGAATACTGAAATCTATAATTATGTCCTGAAATGGCTATAGTGCTAAGTTTTTGAGAGAAAGAAAAGACATCCAGTTTCAATAGACCATATCCCATACATGAATTAGAATAGAAATTTGGGGGATTTGTTACGGAATAATAATGTAATTACGGTTTATTAGGTTTGTTACAACAATTAGCGTTTTTCTAGTGAAAAAACTTCGTAAACATGGAAGTAAAGTGCACTAATCGGAAGATATGTCACAAACCTCAGAGCAGTGCAGCAACTTTCGGAGGATGCAAAAGTATGGTGATGTGTTTGCCGTTGCTGCCTTGTGCAGGTCTTCAATTGCAGTCATTGGACCCATACAGGAGGTTCAGATCCGCGGACTCGTCATCAGCAAACCTACCCATATTGCTGTGTGTCGCAATCTCTACTGCTGGAAAAACTATCCCGCGATGGAAGCGGTCAGTGCCGATTGTAAGAATGAAGGTGAAGAACGAAGCAGGTATTACTGTTGTCAACAGCAAGTATGCTGAATGAATAGAATACACAGCGCTTACCGTCAACATTTGTACCGTTATGGAGATATTTTCGGTTTAATGCAGGTGTAAAGATTAAATGGGGATAAGAAATAATACGAAAAGCAAGTACTGCATATAACGAGCCACTGAACACCACCAAAGCACTGGGGAAATATCACTTATTAACGTCCGATATTTTATCGGTGGAATTCTAATCAGGTATGCTTCCGGAATGCGAATGCTATGTGGAACAAATTGCTACAGAATGTGTGAAATCTTACTCCCAAAAAATCTCACACAGTTTTTTTCACCCATAGCACGACATAAAACCGAACTAGTTAGAAGAATCAGATGTATGTTCTTTTTTCGTTGGGTGTTTTTCAAATGATATCAGTTGTGTTGTGAGTTCGCTGATACTGTGTCTCGTGACTTCTAACTGCTCCTCAAGTGTCTTATATTGGTACCATATATTTTTCTGAAACATTATTCTATTGTTTATTCAGTTTTGGGAAAGGAACCATTTTCTATGTCACTGTATTCTTGCGGGTATTATCCTTCCGGACAATCAGTTAGCTCATCACTGTTGCAATTAGTCCAGCTAGGCTTCTTATTTGTGAAGTAACGGTAGGACTGACATTATAGTGTTCTTTGGTACTGCAATAATCTGCGAAAGAGGCTTGCTTGTAGAGTTTATGTTGAATTTATTATTATCACATAACCAAAGAGCACTCTTTCAGTGTTAGCCAGGAACACAAGAATGGTTCAAATGGCTCTGAGCACTATGGGACTTAAATTCTGAAGTCATCAGTCGCCTAGAACTTAGAACTACTTAAACCCAACTAACCTAAGGACATCACACACATCCATGCCCGAGGCAGGCTTCGAATCTGCGACCGTAGCGGTCGCGCGGTTCCAGACTGTAACGCCTAAAACTGCTCGGCCACTACAGCCGGCCCAGCAACACAACTTAGTAGCAAATTAAATAAGAAATGCCCTTTAATTTAATAACACCCTTGACGCATGTCGATGTTCCAGTAGAGTATCTACAGTACTGACGATCTGTTGAAGAAAGGAGTGGTCACGGATTCTCCAAACCCTAATATCTTTTTACAAGAAGCGTACCAATGTGCCAGAATAGAGTAGCTGAAGCCCCTATACAGACTTTGAACACGAAAGAAAGTCTGCTAAAGATGCTGTCTGAAATGCGTACCTTAACAGCTCTTCCATACGGTGAAACACATCTCTTCAAATGTAATGTTTTCTCTCCATATTTTGGGAGGGAGTCGAACGGACCAAAAGAAGAAAAACTGTCCAGTAACCATGGCCCTAAAATGCGTATCTCAAGAGCTATGAGCACTTGTTCAGTAAAAGAGATGTGGTCCACAGCAGCGGAAATGAAAAAGTGCTGGTAACTGTTAAGGTATGCATTTGAGAGACCATGTTTACTGGACAGCTTTCCAAACGGGGTCTACGCAAGACACTGGTTATAAGCAACGTGCTGTGATTGGATTCTTAGTCCCGGAAAAAGAAAAGGTGGTTAGCTTTCATGAAAGTTTCTGTGCAGCGTATGGTAATGCAGCAGTTGATACGAGTACCAGTGGGTGATATATAAAGAAGAGTTAAAGAGCCAGGAAGTGAAGTAACTGCACCCCGTGATCGGTCACGTTGTGTTCAGCCACAGTCACTGCTCCCGCCAGGGTGAATCACGCAGATGGCATTATTCGTGCTGACCGGCGCATCACAACCCGACAATTGATTTCACAGGTACCGGTGAGCGTTAGAAGTGGTTGTGCAATGATATTCTTAAATACTCAAATGTGTACGGTTGCACAAATGTTCATAATACACCGAAAGACTCAAAGTAAAGACATTTCTCTGAACTGTTTGGGAAGTTAGAGACCAACGGAGAATCTTTTCAGTCACAATTCGCTGCAAGTGACGAAACCTAGGTTCACCCCTCTGAGCCGGAAACAAAAAGGCATTCCCAGGAGTGCTACCATTTGCAATCACCAAAAAGAGAAGAAATTCGAGGCATGTCCCTATGCTGTCAAGAAAGGGTCAACCATTAATTCAGCCACTAACTCAAGATCCGTTTGCGACGTGTTCTGTCTAACAAGAAACCAAAATAAATCTTGCTTCAACATGGCAACGCAGGCCCATATAGCAGTCTCAGAAGCCGTGATCACAGCGCCAAACAGAGTTGGACATCACTGACTCATCTACCGAATAGGCCAGACGTGACACCCTCGGAATTGTTTCTGAGCACTATGGGACTTAACAGCTGTGGTCATCGGTCCCCTGGAACTTAGAACTATTTACACCTAACTAACCTAAGGACATCACACACATCCATGCCCGAGGCAGGTTTCGAATCTGCGACCGTAGCAGTCGCACGGTTCCGGACTGCACACCTAGAACCGCGAGACCACCGCGGCCGGCTCCCTCGGAATTCCATCCTTCTTGACAGCTTAAACCCGTCGACACACGGACCACGATTGTTCTGCGTGCCGAACTTCTGACGTCACAGAACGATGTCTAGCATGTCAGAGATTTTGAAAGCGAGCGTTTGAAAGTGGATCACTGAGATGGCAGAACGCCACCTACGTCACATGCCCGCCATCTCTCTTCAGTGAATAGTCGCGTGAAGGTGTAGCCCAAATGTGTATATGTGCCTAGGAACGGAAGTAAATAGAGGATCTCCCGAAAGCCAGACTCACAGATCTGTAAGATACCAGGTGATGTGTTGGTTCGCGTTTCACTTAATCGCAATTTTTTCAATAACCTTCCCGTTTTCTAATAGGGTTGTACACTTTATTATTAGTTTAATAAAAATACATTTTGTAATATTCGATATTATGTAAATACAGTAAAAGTCAAAGAAACAGTCACACCTTCCTAATATCGTGTACGGCCCCTGGAGCACTCATAAGTGACCGAGTAATGTCTGAAGTAGTGCTGGAGGAAATTAACGTCATCAATCCCGCAGGGCAGTCCATAAATCCATAAGAGTACGAGGGAGTGGTGCTCTCTTCTAAACAGCACGTTGCAGGGCGTCCCAGATATGCTCAATAATGTTCATGTCTGCGTAGTTTGGTGGCCAGTTGAAATGTTTCAACTCAGAATAGTGTTCCTGGATCCACCCTCTAGAAATTCTGGACGTGTGAGGTGTCGCGTTGTCCTGCTGTAATTGCCCAAGTCCGTCGGAATGCACAATGGACATGAATGGATGCAGGTGATCAGACAGCATGCTTACGTACATGTCAGCTGTCAGGGATCCCATATCACTCCAACAGCACACGCCCCACACTATTACAAGCCTCCACCAGCATGAACATTCCCCTGCTGACATGCATGGTCCATGGATTAAAGAGGTTGTCTCCATACCCGTACAATTTCGTCCGTTCGATATAATTTGAAACGAGACTCGTCCGACCAAGCAACATGTTTCCAGTCATCAACAGCCCAAGCGAGGCGTAAGGCGTTGAGTCCTGGTACACGAGTGGGCCTTCGGCTCCGAAAGCCCATATCGATGATTTTCCGTTGTATGGTTCGCACGTTGCTACTTGTTGATTGCCCGGCATTGAAAGCTGCAACAGTTTGCGGAACGGTTGCACTTCTGTTACGTTCAACGATTCTCTTCAGTCGTCGTTTGTCTCGTGCTTGCAGAATCTTTTTCCGGCCGCATCGATGGTTTACTGGTTTCCTAATATTCTCGGTACACCCTTGAAATGGTCGTACGGGAAAATCCCCCCTTCATCGCTACCTCGGAGATGGTGTGTCCCACCGGTCGTACGCCGAGCATAGCACCACATTCAAACTCACTTAAATCTGATTACTTGACGTTGTAGTAGCAGTAACCGGTCAAGCAACTGCGCCAAACACTTACTGTGTTGTACAGGTGTTACCAATAGCAGTGCCCTATTCTGCCCGTTTTCATATCTCTGTATTTGAATACGCATGCCTATACCAGTTTCTTTGGCACTTCAGTGTATAAGTGCGCTCTCTGTGAGGAATGAGCTTGTTCGACTAGCTTTATCTACAAGACTGTAGTGCTCTGAGTTACCACACAAGAAGAGTTTGCGACAGTTGGTGCCACAAGTATCGTGGACGTCCTTCCGCTGCAGGAACACGGCTGCGAGGAAACCAGTCACCCTGCCACGCGAGGACCACGACCCCTGCAGCGCCAGCGCCAACAGGAAGAGAAACGCGCACTCAAGTAGCCGTGCACGAGAAGAAGTTGTCAGTAGCAAGTTGTGAGTCTGTCCCATTCTTGCTAGGGAGTTTCTACAGAAGGTTTGTCGTGTCTTCAGGTCATCGAGTGAGATAGAAACAGTGGCCGACAGGTAGGGGTTAGGCGTCAGTAAAAACAGAATATCCGATAGAATTGCCGTGTATGGACAGTGACCGCCTGTCTAAAGATTTAACTGTTTGTTTGGAACTGTTCTTCGAATAGTACATCAAGACAGAAGATTAGTTTTCTTCCGACCTCAGTTCAGAGAGCTGTATTTAGCTTGTGTTCATTGAACGGTAGTCTACACAGGACAGATAGGCTAAACCAGCATTCTATAATTGCTTTAACAAGTCTTCCCAAACTTGAGTAATTTATTTTACTATTCACTATTCTGTTTGCTTTCATTATGAGTGTGCTGCCCTAGAATCCACGCATGCATCCTGTTAGAACACCTGATTAATCTTTTCCAGTGGCACCGAGATTTTCATCAAAGTGAACGTCTCCAGTCCTCACCAGGGACAGCTTGCGCTACTTGCGGTAAGATATTTTGCTCTTTCTTGCTTTAAGTTTTGTATTTCACACGCTTTAAAAAGATTCCGCTAGTGAGTAGGAACACTGATTCAGTCAGCAACCTTTGGGATCTAATGAAACGTGGCAATGATGAAATGATGTATTTGGATGATGATGTTTGGTTGCGGGGCGCTCAACTGCGCCGTCATTAGCGCCTTACAATGTCCCAGTTTTTACACAATCCAACTTTTACGCAGTCCTATCAAGCCATTGTCACGAATGACGATGATAACCAAATGACGAAAACAACGCAAACCCCCAGTCCATGGGCAGAGAAAATCCCCAACCCGACCGGGTATCGAAACCAGAACCCCGTGATTCAGAGGTAGCAACTCTAGCCACTAGATCACGAGCTGCGGACATCTTATGTCGAGAACTATTTTAAATTTATATCGTACTGTTTATAATGGAACTGTTCTAGGCTAATGGCCTCATTGACTGACATGGCACCTTCTTTTTGCTTTATAACATTTTCGTGGTACTGATATTCTTATTTATGAGTACTACAGACAACAGCATGATTAGCATGTTGATCAAGGAGGAAACGTGCGGTCTAACACAGCTGACGTAGGAATTTTACGCACGTCCCTTTCGCAAACAATCTGTATGATGTGCGAGCCGAATCACCTCCTAGATGATCACGGTGCAATAGATGCGGAGAAATCATGGGTGCAGATACTGGACTAGAGCTTTTACCAACAGGAAATACATGCTTTTTCACAACGCTGGCATAAGGTCACAAAACGTGATAAAGACTCATAGGAAAGTATTAAGTGCAAAAGAAATGTTGACCAACATTCTCACCCACTTCCAGCTCCTACGAAAAAAATACTTCCAGAGAAAAAATCTGTGGGGGGGGGGGTTACTTATTGAACGATTCTCGTACACCTACAGAACTGAGGAACCGCTAATCCGACATGAAGAGATTTGGAGTGACACTTCCATGAAGCGACATTTCTGCGGTACCCGGGGTTGTTGCTGGAATATGTAGCTTTTGCGTGTGGCTTTAGGGACAAACTGTTCTGTTTCAGGTTACGTTGAAAGGTGGTAGTCTGTTTGTAAGTTGTAAGTTGGCGAAGCCGACATAAGTGAAAGCAAAAAACCTGGTTATGGGGACCAACTGATCTATAACCTAGCCAGAGGTCTAGGTTGGACTGGAAGGTGGTAGTTTGGTTGTGAGATGGCAAAGCCAACGAATGTGAAACCAAAAGTGACTTGGAATCCGCAGAAATGTCAACACACTCCATCTCTACACAATTATCTCTCCGAAAAACTGTAACATCTCGGGGTAGAAGTATGGGAGATAAGTTTGTTACACATGAGAATTGCCTTAAATTCGCCACTGAACGTATCGCTTGCACTAAAATGTGGCTACACACGTACCTGCAGCAACTGATAGTTGCCTTTCATTGCTCAAATAAACTTCTGAACGTCACGGTTCCGCTCCACGCTCTGACAAGCGACCACGCTTCTAGTACTCCATGTCTGAGGGTCTCAACACCCACCTTTCACGCCTCAACCGCCCCCAATTTGCGCACCAAAGAAATCAGTGCTACACGGCGAACTGTCAGTATATACACTACGTGATCAAAAGTATCCGGACACTTGGGTAAAAACGACTTACAAGTTCGTGGCGCCCTCCATCGTTAATTCTGGAATTCTATATGGTGTTGGCCCACCCTTGATGACAGCTTCCACTCTCGCATGCAAACGTTCAGCTGGAAGGTTTCTAGGGGAATGGCAGCCCATAGGCTGGGGTGTCCGAGCGGTTCTAGGCGCTACAGTCTGGAACCGCGCGACCGCTTCGGTCGCAGGTTCGAATCCTGCCTCGGGCATGGATATGTGTGATGTCCTTAAGTTAGTTATGTTTAAGTAGTTCTAAGTTATAGGGGAATGATGACCTTAGAAGTTAAGTTCCATAGTGCTCAGAGCCATTTGAACCTTTTTTTTTTTTTTTTTTTTTTTTTTTTTTTTTTTTTTTTTTTCACCCCATTGTTCACGGAGTGCTCCACTGACGACGAGAGGTGTCGATGTTGGTCGGTGAGGTCTGGCACGAAGCCGGCGTTCCAAAACATCCCAAAGGTGTTCTATATGATTCAGCTCAGGACTCTGTGCAGGCCAGTCCATTACAGGGATGTTATTATCGTGTAACCACTGCGCCACAGGCTGCGCATTATGAACAGGTGCTCGATCGTGTTGAAAGATGCAATCGCCATCCCCGAATTTCTCTTCAACAGTGGGAAGCAACAAGCTGCTTAGAACATCAATGTACGCCTGAGCTGTGATAGTGCCACGCAAAACAACAACGGGTATAAGCCCCCTCCATGAAAGACACGACCACACCATAACATCACCGCCTCCGAACTTTACTGTTGGCACTACACACGCTGGTAGATGACGTTCACCGGGCATTCGCCACACCCACACGCTGCCATCGGATAGCCACATTGTTTACCGTGATTCATCACTCCACGCAACGTTTTTCCACTGATCAGTCGTGCAATGTTTACGCTTCTAACACCAAGCGAGGCGCCTTTTGGCATTTATCGGCGAGGTGTGTGGCTTATGAGCAGCCGCTCGACCATGATATCCAAGTTTTCTTACCAGCTGCGTAACGTCATGTTACTTGCAGTGGATCCTGATGCAGTTTGGTGTTCCTGTGTGATGGTCTATATAGATGTCTGCCTACTACATCTTACGACCCTCTTCAAATATTCGCGGTTTCTGTCAGTTTTCAGGTGAGGTCGTCCTGTCCGCTTTTGTGCTGTACGTGTCCCTTCAGGTTCCCACTTCACAATCACATCGGAGTGTGGACATCTCGCGTATAGATATATGACACAAGTGACACCCAATCACCTGACCATGTTCGAAGTCCGTGAGTTCTGCGGAGCGGCCCATTCTGCTACCTCACGATGTCTAATTACTACTGAGGTCGTTGATATGGAGTGTCTGGCAGTAGGTGGCAGCAGAATGCACCTAATATGAAAAACGTATGTTTCTGAGGGAGTCCGGAAAATTTTGATCACATAGTGTATTGCAGTATGCCACCTCTTCAAATGGTACAAGGCCTCCCATGACGTTTGGGCACCCAGCCTGTGACGGACGCTTAATCTGGTATATTATGATGTGATAGTCATAATTACATACATTTTCGAGTAATGCTGCGATTTGTTCCATCGTCATTGCACGGATCTGTGATAACTTTGGTGCTGTCTAGGGCATAGTGCAGTTAGCACTTCTCTATCTGATAAAGACAACAGTTTATTCGCCTAGACAACAGTTTATTCGCCTGCCAAAAGGCCGATCAGCCGCTGCCGGATTTGGGTTGAGAGGTTTTTTTTTTCTTTTTTTCCAGCCATGTCGGCTTTGGTAGTGGAGGGAACTGAGCCAGTTGGTCCTCTGCGTGGGCCACGTGCAGAAAGAGGCAGCCAGTTAACGGGGCAGCGGACCGCCATCGGCCGCTAACGAAGCGCCATGAATATTCACGCCCGCGCGACGCGACCCGTTTTAACGGCCGCCGGCCGCGGACAAAAAGTTTAATTTTAATTCAACCGTGTTTACGCTTCGTTACCTGCATCTGCGTCTTTGCCATCATGACTGCTGAAGGACCAAAGAGGAAAGAAGTCCGCAGCTCCGCAGGTAGCAGTCTCTCCCCCCCCCCCCCCCCTTCCATATTTACTGACCCGCTGCTACACTGCAGTTTTTTCAACCTGAGGACAAATAAATTTCGTCAATTTTTGTAGCTTATCCTTCAATGAATGGACACCTGATACTGTTACATTCTCCATTTCGTAGCGAAAATTTTTAGATTTGAACGAACAGAGTAATTTGAACAGTTAACGAAGCGTATCTTACTCCAAGTACATGTTCAAACCGTGCAAAGCTCAGCGGCCGTCCTGTGGACTCGCTGAGTCGCGTTATTGTGGTGACTCGGTGCTCCTCCCAACAGGCTAGTGTAGACGATGCAGCTTCCCTTCGCGATTCTCGGGGCAGTAATTAATGACGAAAGGTGTCTTCCAACGTTCACATTTTACATGTAAATGACCGTAGTTCTATATATGCAAATGGGTGGGCATAATCAACTCCGACAAATTCAAGGTGAAAATCTTCAGCTGCCTTTTACACTGAAGAGGCAAAGAAACTGGTATACCTGCCTAATATCGTTTAGGGACCCCGCGAGCACGCAGAAGTGGCGCAATACGACATGGCAAGGACTCGACTAATGTATGGTTTAGTGCTAAAGGGAACTGATACTATGAAGCCTACAGGGCTGCCCATAACTCCGTAAGGGATCGAGGGGGGGGGGGGATACCTCATCTGAACAGCACGGTGCAAGACATCCCAGATATTCTCAATAAAATTCATGTTTGGGGAATTTGGTGGCCAGCGAAAGTGTTTAATCTCAGAAGGGTGTTTCTGGAGCCACTCTGTAGCAATTCTGGACGTATGGGGTGTAGCCTTATCCTGTTGGAAGTGCCCAAGTCCGTCGGATTGCACAATGGACATGAATGGATGCAGATGACCACACAGGATGTTTACCTACGTGTCACCTGTCAGAGTCACATCTAAACATGTAAGGCGTCCCACATGACTCCAATTGCACACGGCCCACACCATAACAATTCCGCCACCAGCTTGAACAGTCCCCTGCTGACATGCAGGGTCCATGGATTCACGAGGCTGTCTCCATACCCGTGCACGTCCATCCGCTCGATTCAATTTGAAACGAGACTCGTCCGACCAGGCAATATATTTCCAGAATGCTTCGGTAGCTCAGATGATAGATCACTTGCCCGCGAAAGGCAAAGGTCCCGAGTTCGTCTCGGTCGGGCACACAGTTTTAATCTGCCAGTAAGTTTCAATATATTTCCAGTCATCAACAGTCCATTGTCGGTGTTGACGGGTCCAGGCGAGGCGTAAAGCTTAGTGTCGTACAGTCATCAACGGTACACGAATAAGCCTTCGGTTCCGAAAGCCCAACGATTCTCTTCAGTCGTCGTTGCTTCCGTTCTTGCAGGAATCTTTTCCAGCCGCAATGATGTCGGAGATTTGATCTTTGACCGAATTCCTGATATTCACGGTACACCCGTGATATGGTCGTACGGGAAAATCCCCACTCCATCGCTACCTCGGAGATACTGTGTCCCATAGCTCGTACGCCGACTGTAACACCACATTAAAACTCACTTAAATCTTGATAACCTGCCATTGGAGCAGCAGTAACCGGTCTAACAACTGCGCCAGGCGTTATTGTCTTGTATAGGCGGTGGCGAATGCAGCGCCGTATTCTACCAAATTTCATTTCGCTGTATTTGAAACCGCATGCCTAAGCCAGTTTCTTTGGCGCTACAGTGTATTTTGCACCGTGCTAATAGTTTGGGTGCTAGACCATTTCCAAGTTAGCATGTATAAATGGCAGAAAAGTTGTACCATGATGTGATCATTTGCAAATTGTTGTTGCAGGCCCACCATAATCAAGAAAATTGACAACCCAGAGTCTCAGCGTAATTTAATGCTTACAATTTTACTGACCGCGGTTGGCCATCAACAGAAGCTTGTAATCTCCCACATCATCGTGTAGTATTGCTGCCAGTATATTTCATAAAAACTCTACAATGTATAAGAACACACGTTCTTTTAAAATAATGTAACGAGAATAAAATTTCTTCGCTTATAAAGCCTGGACAGTGGCCAGAAATACGATAAACTACGCGCAATCCACTTTGAAACTTCACTTGTATTTACTACATTTATATAGTGTGTTTTAAAATACGTTACCTATTTTTACAGGAGCAAATATTGATAAAAACTTGAAGAAAAGTTCCAATAACCAGAGGTTCAGAAACGTGTCTTGGGAATCAACTTCAGTTTATATAGTTTTAAGTTGTATGTACTAAAAGCATTCAGTAAGTAATGCAACAGATTTTTTTCCTCGGCTGACTTCGTTACAATAAATTCGAAATTTGTTGTGGAACGTCGCGCAATATTCCTACTTCACCCCTTATATAGGTGGCGGCGCTATACGTAGCCTTTGAAATGGTGCCTGTAACGTAGGTGCGCTCCAAGCAAAGAGCTCACAATGGGTTCCTTTTGGCGGAAAAACAGAGCTTAGCAGATATACATAGGTGCTTGCAGAATGTTTACGGAGACCAGGCAGTGTAGAAAAGCACGATGAGTCGTTGGGCAAGGCAACTGCCACTATCGCAATAAGGTCGCGCAAACCTGTCCTATCTCCTGGCCGCCCGCAAACACCTGAGACTACAGCAATTTTGGAACGTGCGGACACTCTCATTCATGGCAACGTAGGACCACAATCAAAAACTTCGCTGGTCAACTGGACGTCTCTGTTGGTAGTGCAGACACACTCGTAAACCAGTTAGGGTACTGAAAGGATTGTGTGCGCAGGGTTATTCACTGCCTGACAGAAGACCATAAAGAGCAACGAAGGACCATCTGTGCGGTGTTGCTTCACCGTTACAATGGTGCCAGTTTTTCGTCGAATATGTTCACAGATAATGACACATGGCCTCATCAACTTCGAACGCGAAACAAAACGACAATCCCTGGAGTTTCACCACACCACCTCGCCTCCAAAGAAAATGTTCAAAGCCTCTCCCTTATCCGTTAGTCATAGTAACTGTCTTCTGGGAATCCGTGGGGTTCTTTTGCTTTATGTCCTTCCTCACGGTGCAACTCTGAAGTGTATTGTGCTACCTTCAGGAAACTGAAGAAACGGCTTCAGCCTCTTCGGCGCCACAAAAATTCAAACGAACTTCTCCTTCTCCATGACAACGCAAGTCCTCAGACAGGTTTGCGCTCCCTAGAGGAGCTCACGATATTTCACTGGACTGTTCGCCCTCATCCACCCTACAGCCTGGACATCTTACCTTCCGACTTCAATCCGTCTGGCCCAATCAGAAACGTACTCCGCAGGAAGCAGTACGTGAATGATGGAGAGGTTACTGCTGACGTTGGCTCCGACGTCGATCAGTAGAGTGGTAGCATGCGGACGCGCAGGCACTTCCACTTAGGTGGCGTAAGGTCGTCGCACTGAATGGAAATTATGTTGAAAAACACGGCTTTGTAGCGAAATGAGTGGGGACTAACAAGGACCTGGAAGAGCAGTTCAGCGGAATGGACAGCGTCTTGAAAGGACGATATAAGATGAACATAAGCAAAAGCAAAATGAGGTTAATTCAATGCAGTCAAGTTAAATCAGGTGAACCTCATGGAATTAGATTAGGAACTGAGAAACTTAAAGTGGTAAATGAGTTTTTCTATTTTTGGAGCAAAATAACTAATGATGCTCGAAGTAGGGAGAATATAAAATGTAGACTGGCAATGGCAAGGAAGGTTTTTCTGAAGAAGAGAAATTTGTCAACATCGAGTATAGGTTTAAGTGCCAGGAAGTCATTCCTGTAAGTATTTGTATGGAGTGTAGCCATGTAGGGAAGTGAAACGTGGTCGATAAATAGTTTGGACAAGAAGAGAATAGAAGCTTTCGAAACGTGGTGCTACAGAAGAATTCTGAAGATTAGATGGGTAGATCACATAAGTAATGAGGAGGCATTGAATAGAACTGGAGAGAAGAGGAGTTCGTGTCACAATTTGACTAGAAGAAGGGATCGGTTGGTAGGACATGTTCTGAGGCATCAAGGAATCACCAATTTAGTACTGGATGGCAGCGTGGATGGTAAAAATCGTAGAGGGAGACCAATAGATGAATAGGCTAAGCAGATTCAGAAGGATGTAGGTTTCAGTAGGTACCGGGAGATGAAGAAGCTTGCACAGGATAGAGTAGATTGAGAGCTGCATCTGGGATGAATACCACAAAAACGACATCTAAATGACATTCGTAGTCCGTAGAAACTGCTGTTCTGCTCCCACACGGTTGGTGTTTATGACGTATTGACTGGACAGTTTAGAAGGGAACTGCAACGCCCTAAAATTAGAAAACAAACCACAAGGAAAATAAGAAAAAATCAACCGTATGTTATTGCGAAGTGCATCAGAGGACTCAGTTTGATGAGGGGATTACCAAACAAAAATTGGATTTAGTCCACGCAGCGTATCTTTTCCTGTTCTTATTACTCCGCATCTACATAGCGTTAATTTTCGGAATTAGCAAGGTTAATTGTCCTTCCTGTCGCCATCCCGTTTCCAAATGCCAACATTTGAAATACACAATGAGAGCCATTGTTATTATTGTTGTCTTCTGTCCGAAGAGTGGTTGGACGCAGCTCTCCTTGCTACTCAATGCTGAAAAGACTCATTTCCGAACAACTACTGCTACCTGTACCCTTTTGAACCTGTTTACTGTATCCTTCTCCTGGTTTCACTTTACAATTATTTAGTCCCCACACTATCCGCCACTGATAAACTGGCTATTAAAAAATTACTCCACTCGATTGTGGCAGGGTATTACAGAAACACGTTTCGAAATATTTCAGAGTGAAAACAGTCTCGGTTGCCAAATTATTCAAATTCAAGTATGCGTTTCTCCCTTTTGGGGCATCACCAGCGTCATATGAAACCCATTCGTCATATAGCCATATAAACTGGAAAATAAACGTCCCCAGATACTGTTGCGTCCATTTTCCATTTCATATGGTTACATGACGGATGGATTTCATATCCAGCTACTTTGACACAGTCCTCAGTAGAGTGAAACTCGTCATTGACATTAAATAACTTCGAAACCAACACAGTTTTCACTTTGAAAAAGCTGCCGATTCCTTTATGTCTCAGAATTTGTCCTACCAACCGACCGCTCCTTCCAGCGTAATTATGCCACGAATTTCTTTTCTCCCTAGTTGTGTTCAGTACCTCTGCGTTGGTGACATGATCTACCCATCTAATTTTCAGTATTTTTCTGTAGCGCCACGTTTCAAGAGGTTCTATTCTCTTCGTTTTTGAACTGTTTATCGTCCGCTTTTCACTTCCACACAAGCCTACACTTCAGACACATACCTTCAAAGTAGACATTCTAAAACTTAAACCTATATTCGACCTTATTAATTATTCTTCATCAGGAATGCTTTTCTTGCCATGGTCTGTTCACATCTTATATCATTATTCGGCCATCATCACTTATTTTGTTGCCAAGATGGCAAACCTCATCTACTACATTTAGTGTCTCACCTCTAACCTAATTCCTTTGGCATAGCCTGATTTAATTCAGCTATACTCCATTGCGCTTGTTTTTCTTTTCTCGGTGTTCGTATCATATCCTCCCTTCAAGACACTATGCATTGACTGCTCGTTTAAATCCTTTGATGCCTTTTCTGGTATTACGACGTCACTAGGGAACCTCAAAATTTTTCTTTCTTCTCCCTGGACTTTAATTCCTACTCCGAATATTTATTTGCTTTCCTTTGTTGCTTGCTCAATGTGCAGATTGAATAACATCGCAAACAGGCCTAAACGCTATCTCAGTTCCTTCTGAACCACTGCTTCCCTCTCAAGCCCCTCGACTCTTGTTACTGCCATCTGGGTTCTGTACAAGCTGTGTATAGCGCTTCGCTCTCTGTACTTTACGCCTGCTCTCTTCAGAATTTCAGAGGGTTATTGCTGTTGACACAGGTAAATCTACAAATGCTATAAACGTAGGTTTACCTTTCCTTAAGACGTCTTACGCAAGCGAGATAAGTCGTAGGGTCAGTATTGCCTCGCATGTTCCTATATTTCTCCGGAATCCAAAGTGCTCTTCCCCGATGTCGGCTTCTTCCTGTTTTTCCAGTTCTCTGCAGGCTGTTATAGTAGATATAAATGTAATGACTAGTATGGGTAGTTGCAGATGCTATAGCAGAATCTACTTTTAATTTGCAAAGCTTTCAGTTGCACTTCAGAAAGGATTTGGGATCTGAAGCCATCAATTATATAGGTGAGTCGAGCGGTCGCAACGAATCTCGCATTTGAGAAAAGAATATTTTAGCATATATGATAATGTGACAGGCATGTAAATCCTCCGTCACCTTGAAATGAAAAATTTGTACAAACTATCATTATTTCAGACACGACTGTCATGATATACGTATTACACAAACTCACTCGTGATATGGAATAAATCTGAAGACTGTATTCTTTGTTTCAAGTACTGAACAACTCGTCGGCACACAAAACGCAACTTTATCTGAAGTGATACGCACTGAGTCCCAGACCCGACCTGTGCCAAGACTGATTTCACACCGTACTATTTACAGTACTAGAATTTCTACGGTCATAGTGTGTTATCTTTGGCTATTCTCACTGTTCTTTGGCTGTTCTCACTGTTGTTTTAGTTTCAGTGAATTAAAAGCAGCATTAATGCAGTACGTTTATAACGAGATAAATCATTTGGACAATATCACTGACAGATTATTACATTGTTTAATATTTGTTCTTGCAGTATTCCGTTTTTGCGCTGAGACTGCAAGAGTATTCCGTCGTCTTGTTACTAACTCCAGCCGACACTAACGACGACGTTCGTCCCCTGCTCAACGCCCTCCGTTGTCGTAACACACGGTATGTTGCCGCAGACGACGGCGGTGTGTGATTACCTGTGGTAACGGCCACTGGCCTGCTGAAGCCTTGTAGGTGGTGTCTAAACTTAATGGCTAGAGTATAATGTTTAATGTCTTGAAGCTAACAGACCAATGATTGGGTTTCACCCTCTTCAAGCTCCCACATGCACCCAATATCGCTGTTATAGCCACGCTGAAATATATCCCCGTGTGTGTCGCCTTATATGTAGTGGGCTAGTCCCGGATTTTTCTGTACAGGTCCTACATTGACAAGGAGGAAAATAATTTATATTCATTTTGTAAACAGAAAAACGGCCTTCTCTTGCGGCAATTTATTTTATTTGTACCAGACGCGTTTCGCCTTTTACTTTAAGGCAACTTCAGTGAAATCTAAAATGATACAGATTCGTTTTGAGTGTGGCGGTGGAAGTTATATTGCGACCTCCAGCATTTGAGGAAACTCATATGCCAGAAAGAAACTCGAATAACTTTATGTAATCACTTTTTAGTAAATAATAAGGTACGGACTGTTGTATAATCTACGAATATTGCATATCAAAGTGAAAGCCTATCCTTCTAGATTCCATTCAAGATGTCTTAAAGTAAAAGATGAAACGCATCTGGAAAGAATAAAATACACTGCAGTAAGAAAGAGGCGTTGTTTATTTACAAAGCAATATTTATGTCCTTGCTGCGGATAGTGGCCATTCAAAGAAATTTGAAATTATTTTATTATTATTATTATTATTTACAGAATGAATTTTGAGTCTGCAGCAGAGTCTGTGCTGATTTGAAACTTCCTGGTAGCTGAAACTGTCACCGGAGGGGTGTACGAATCCGGGGTATATGCATCAAGGAGTAAGCTGATATTGACATGGCTGGGAAATTATTCTGATATTGAGACTTTGAGCCCGCATCTACCGCAGCAGTCTTTGGAAACGATTTAAATACGAAGTCCGATTATTTGAGTTACATTTCACGGTCAACTACGAATAACATTGCATTAACGAAAAAGCCATTGTCAAGCGTCTGATACCAAATAATTAAACGTCCACGTTCTAGATGGGCACGTTGGGCAACGCCAACACATCGTCGACAGTGAGCTGACAAAGAGGACACGAGCGCTGTCCAGAACATAGTAAAGACCCACGCCCCTAGAGCCTGGGGAACTGTGAAGGATAGCGGACTTTAAGATCATCCTCTGGCTCACAAATGGATCCATCGCTGCTATAATGCGGCAAGCCAGGGCGTACAAGACTGAAAGAGTTTGCACCACATGGGAGATCCGCTACGCATTGTGAGTGTTGGCACAGCGCGTAGGTTGCGGCAGGCGACGGAAGCGGAGGCAATGTTCAAGTCCAAGCCTGTTCCGTTGCACCAGGTGTCTGCAGCTGAGAGTTGCTGAGCGCCGCAGGTCAGACGTAAAATCCGTGCCAGGGCAGCTTAACACTAGAAGTACGACGTGGGTCAATTTTGACCCACGAGGGTTTATGAGGGCCCAATCCCCCTCCATAATCATTGCAAGACCCAACTCTCCCGTGAATTTTCATCATGTATGGGATAGTACAACTCACCAAAATTTCATCCTCCTATCCCACCTTAAAGTATGAAACATTCACCTGTTATACAAGGAGTACCACGTGGCTCTTTTTTGACACGAACACTTTTTAACGCAATTTGATACCAGTAACTCCAATTTTCAGACACTAAATAGTTTCTGGGAGTACCTTGACATTATTCACGAAATGTTGAACTATATTACAACACTTTGTGCCAAAACGAATGCAAAGTACGAAGAATCCGGAGGTCAAGCGATACTTTACATCAGCGCAGCATTCCGTTTTGTATGGAGAACTACCGAGTGACACTGGTAAGCTTAAAAACGAACATATTACAGAATGAGAAAGTCATCTCCCCCACTCGATCCCTCACCCCTCCTACACTACTAACTGGACACTGCTAATAGTTGTCGTACGTGGCAGCAGATTATAAAATAAATAAATAAAAAATAAAATGAAATGTTAATTATTGTATATGTATGATAGTGATGGGTTGTAATTAATATTTGCTGATCTAGAACGTGGACGTTTAATTATTTGGTATCAGACGCTTGACAATGGCTTGTTCGTAAATGCAATGTTATTCGTAGTTGATCGTGAAATGTAACTCAAATAATCGGACTTCGTATTTAAATCGTTTCCAAAGACTGCTGCGGTAGATGCGAGCTCAAAGTCTCAATACCAGAATAATTTGCCAGCCATGTCAATACGTCGTACAGTGGTGACTGTCTACTAAACATGCAAAAGTTTACACAGTTAGTTAAATCAGATACATTCAACGAATAAGCCTACAGTTAAATAATTCAACTTACTTTCACAAATATATAATCTTTACAGAGTCGAGTGCCTAGTGAGATTGCAACTCGCAGTGTTCTTATATAACATCAAATATGGCGGTGTGTCAGTTAATAAAATATAATTGCTTCCCCCACAAGACCTACTTCTTCTTAATGAAAAATAAGAGTGTCGTAATTGTATTTTGTTTTATCAGTGGCATAGCGCTGCAGTTCTGTGCCATAGACTTTATTTATTTGTCAGAGATTAATTATGTAATTAAGATTTTGCGTTTCCAAGGAAACTCACGCACGGCATACAAATGTGCCTTTATAAGATGTCAGGCGCGTGGCCCTCACGTAAGATAACGACTGACAATTTCTTCACCTACGTAAAACTGGCAGGTGAACTGAAACAAGAAAGAACAAGTTTAGCTGGCACTCTTCGGAGATCTCTCAATGAGGTTCCTCATGCGGCGCGAAGTGAAGACAATACATTGTGTGCAACATACTTGGAAGTCAGACGACAATCTTCCTAAAGCATACCAAGGGAAAAAGAAAAAAAAAATATCGTTATTCTGAGTAACATGCATGCTGGATGTCAGATGAGTGGGAATACTGAGAAAAAACTTCCAGAAACGGTGAAGTTTTATAATGAAATTAAGGGTGGAGTCGATATAGATGACCAAATGGCAAGACACTACTGTCCGAGCCGACATCCAGCGGAAGCCTGTACATGTATTTAATAATATTTTTGACCATGCCATGATCAACGGTCACACAATTTTTAAATTACTTAGCTCTAAGGTTTCTCACCGAATCCTTATCCGAAGAGTAGCAGATGAGCTCACTGCCCTCTACAAACTGCAAACAGGAACAGTTTCCCCTTACAGGCACTAGATACTGGCGCTGGTTAATATGTCAAATTCAGTTTTCCTGCAAACAACGAAGCAACAGAATGGAATAAAACATCAAATGTTTGCTTCAAGTTGTGAGTTAACGAGTTTTCGCTCTCATCTAAGTACATGGCCGAAAGATTCAGCCTTCATGAATTGTCAAACGGACCCTGTCGTCCCGGACCGTGTGCCACAAAGAGTGCAGATTCGCCACGAGATGGGGAAATTCACAGGCTTCTATTGTGCTGAATGAGGTCTAGGATCTGCAGCGTGCGAGTGAGACATTCGAGAACCTACGTCAAAGGGAAACCCCGGAGAAGCTTTTTGTGGCCAGGGACACGTAGCATTGTTAAATATGGCGGATCTCAGATCGGCCATAAAGGGAAACATTTATGAAAGCTATTTAATTCTGTAGTAATTCAGGGAATGAAGTCACAGTAATTTTAATCTACTTTCCTTTATAAATTTTCATGGTGATCCCAATAAAACTTGAATATTGATCATATCCATAATAGTTTAGGATTTACTGTTAAAGTGAAATCAACAAGTCTTGTAACAAAAACCGGAATACTAAAATCTGAACGCTTTGGTCTATCTTAACGATCGTCATTTCATATAGAAGCGCATTATTAGAATGACAAATTGTGGTGTGCATACTGTAAAACCTTCAGTACTCACACCATCGGATTATTTGACTGGTCGCTCTAACGAAGTAGGCGAGTGTCAGCAATATTTCTCGTGGTCTTATTATGGCGTGTTTATCTTCTGCCGTTAGGTCAGACGATAGAAATGCCACTTGCACGCTTAGAGTAGAAGATTGACAGTGACCAACTTTAAATACAACATGTTTAATTTTCACACACAATTATTAAAATAATAACAAGCATAAAAATTACTTAACTTGGTTTTCGATGGTATTTACAATTGACAATCTGAAGTTCCTCTGATCTTGGTACGTTAATCTTATTCTCACATATATCTCTGATACTAGACAAAAGTGTCTATACATTTATCTTCATGGTTATGTATAGGAATATGGTAATCATATTAGGCGCAGACTGAAACTTGACTATAGACTGGTACAGACAAATGTAGAACTTGTACAGACTGGTACAGACTGGTGCAGACAAATGCAGACTGACGAATCGGAGGTCTGTACACTCGTTATAATACCTCGCGCGTTCATGTATCACTGCGCGAGTGTGATGCGTGAGGAGAAAAGGCTCTACGTTAGCAGCAATCTCATTGGCTGCGTTACATATTAATACGTGGATCGGCAGAAGCGGAATTTGGTCTGTCTCTATGGCAGCGCCATCTCGTAGTACGGAGACGGACGAGCGCTGTGCGTGCGCTGCTGTGCTTAGCGGGGCGCGCTCTAGTGGGAAAGTTGTGTACGCGCTGACTATGCGGAACTATGTACACAACATAAACGTTATAAATATAGACTCCGTAACTTTATTTGTTTAAAAGATATAGTAAATTTAAATTATCAATATTTTCAGTTAAGCATCAGATCATCATTTCCTCCACACAAAACACTTTGAACGATGACAGCATGACACCTTATTGAATCTTTAGTTAATACAATATTTGTTGTAAAGTTTAGTGCATAATAGTTACATTTGTTCTTTATTTATTTATCAGAAAGCACATTTTTTCAAGGCTACTGGCCATGGTATTCAAAGGTAAGAAGGAAATTTTGTTGGTTTTAAGTAAAAGAATTTAACGTTTATTATATAATGGATATTACTGTTACTTTATTTACAATGTGGTCAAGCTTTGATTATTTAAATATGTTAAAATGTAAAAAAATGTGGAATAAGCTGTAGCCAAGAAGATGGGTGGCTTCAGGAAAGGCAACTGCGCCAGTCAGTTGAGCGATGAGGTTGGGCGCATGGGAAACGGGACCGGGGACAGGCAGAAGAACAGTGCTGGAGGAGACGTGAAAGCGGAAAGTCGGTGTGCAGGCAGCTAGGAAGTGAAACGACTTAGAAAATTTCGCGTTGTGTGGTATCGCGGGTGAGCAGTCGCATGCGTGGTGCGAACTCTTAACTTTTCGTGTAAATAACGAGGTGGAGTATTGGATTTTTGTTTCACGATGAGATTGTGAATGATCGAACTGTAGCAAATTCATGTGCACTCGGGTGTAACAGTAACTCAATGTACGACCACTTTCGCTATCAGTTTGCTTTCTGAAGAAACATTAATCTAACCAATTACCTTGGTATTTCGCAAACTTGCCATCAGCCAGACAATTTAACCAAAGGGACACTAGCGTCGAATTTGGGCGTGTAATGCGACACATGTGCTTCAACCTCTAGACGAGTTTGAGTCAAAACATTTTGTTGAAGAGGAACCGCATGTGAGTCCGAAAATCTTTTTGATGTTACCTCGCAAAGTGCAACAAATATGTGTGCAAAAGCTGCCAAGCAAAAACTCTTGTTGAATGTCCGAACTGTGAGCCCATCCCACCTTAGGCAGCTCTCTCAGGTCTGTGTTCCTATATATTTCCAGATATTTATAATTAGAGACTGAAGCTTTTGGTTCTTATGTTTTAGTTCCCCAGTTACAATAAGAATGAATACACGCACAGCATATATTTCCAGGTATTTATAATTAGAGACTGAAGCTTTTGGTTCTTATGTTTTAGTTCCTCAATTACAATAAGAATGAATACACGCACAGCATTTTAGTCACCTGCTGTGTTTTAGAATGTTTCACAAATACTCTGAACTTAATTTGTCTGTAAAAGTAAAATATTGTTAGTGCACACATAAAAAATATATTTTGATTGTGTTTCAACCTTTTTACAAAGAAAAACATTGTAATATTGTTTTACTTACTTCTTTTGACGATGATAGATGAAAGACTCTGGTATTTCTGCTGTCAAATTTAAAAGAAGGAAAAAGTTTGTTTCTGAACATTTATGTTTGACGGTGTGTTATTCATTTTAGACACCAAATTACCCCTTGGTTTCATTTTAGGGTCTTCCTGAACATGCTGTCAACATGGCAGCACTCAGAAAACCACCCAAATATGAATAAAACGGTAGTTTCCTACTGCAGGTCAAGGACGACCCACAGAGCAATACTAGGGGTACGACGAAGTCCGTTAATTCTAGTGTTAAGGTATTCGTGATATTGAGCGGATCAACAGTCCCTTCAGGTAGACCTCTACCGGTAGACATAGCTCGATATTTACGTACATTAAGGTACCTCCCTGACGCATCGCCGTAGGTCAAAACGCGTGGAAGCGACGCCCAGGTACCGTCAGCACTTCGAGGGCAGAGGACCAAATCGTCTGCATAGATTTGGGAGCAGAACCGATGTCCTCCCTGCGACATCCCCGTCAGTCGTTGTCGCAAGCCACGCAACGATGTTCTAGGACAGTGGTTCCCAACTTGGGGTTAACTATTCCCTGAGGGGTTAATTAAAATTTTCTGAGTGGTGAAAGCTAAAAGATTCGATTCTGTTTACAACATACCATTACTAGTATCTCAATTTTATAAGACTGTAATACTGATTATATAATCATCAATATTTACTTTTTCTCAATTAGCAGCCTTAATGCGGTGGAGGTTGCATATTCTTCACATAGTCCACCAATTACACAGATCTATTGTGCTTTGCCCCTACATTGCTGACGATAAAAGTGAGACATATACGTAACAAATGCTGAATTTTTCATGAAAATTTCTTCCACAAGTTGTAGATAGTACCTGCAGCAGTGCAGAGATTGCTTCGAAACAGATAAATAAATTAACTATCGGCGTGACACGGATAAGGAATACTATTGTGCTGTATACATTATTATTATTATTACTATTAGTGACTGGTCAGACACAAAGCATTAACAGTCTGAAGTCTTCCAATTTCTGCCAGTTCAGACGCAACGAGTACATCAATCAAGTGATGTATGAATGCAGAGTCTCGTGGCGATAACATTGAATAAAATGTTCTCGGGTTTCCAACGGCGTCAGTTGGTTAAAACTACACGAGCTTTCGGCCAAGCACTCCTTGGCCATTGTCAAGTGTTATGACTGCCAGTGGGCTGTTGGTGCGCCCTTTCGAATGTGCCTATCAAAGATTCTCTGGATTTAATATCCCAGTACTTTGTATGTGACGTGGTCGAGCTATTTAGGCACACTCTTACGTCATCCTACTTCGTGTACAACGACCAGTATTACGATCAGACAGACGGCGTAGCAATGGGTAGCCCGTTGGCTCCAGCAGTTGCAAACCTCTTCATGGAGAACTTTGAGGATATTGCCATAGATACTGCGCCATTGAAGCCTAAGTGTCTCTTTCGATACGTTGACGACACGTTCGTCATTTGGCCACACGGACGTGAGAAATTAGACACAACAAACGAGGAGGATTTTCATTTATCACCAGCCCGAATGTTCCCTGCCACGAACTGCATAAATTATCTGCAGATAATGCGTAAATATCCTTGTAAAGACAAATGAAACTAGAGAATACTAGAGAACTTTACAACTTGAAACATCTATGACATATATGTGCAGACTGAAGTGACGAATGAAAATTTGCACCAAGGCTGGAGTTCGAACCTGGGCCACCTGCTCACTAGACTTGACCCCCAGTTTGTTTGATGCTGAGGTACTATTCCAGTACAGTTGCAGAGCCTCAACAATGAGTTTCGAATTAGGGAAATACAAAGTACGTTGATGCCTGAATGGGAATTTGGACTGAGGTGAGAGGTGTGTTAGGGTTTTCCATGCAGTAATACAAAGCCAATGTGGCAGAGTGGCGTAGTGGTCAGTGTGGTATCGATAGTTCCGATGTAAGAGCGTAGGTGTACGCTACAAGAGCGGACGAACTACGCCAACCACGGTGCCCTCTAGCCGACACTATGGAGCTCAACGAGCGCCGCTCTACTTTTCGCCTAGTAGATCACGTGTAGACGGCCGCGTAACAGCGGTTCAGGCTAGCTTGCTGTAGAGATTGTGCATCGGTTACGAGGGGTCTAAGACATTGCACATACGTGCTCATCTGTACCAAGTTACACTCCTGGAAATGGAAAAAAGAACACATTGACACCGGTGTGTCAGACCCACCATACTTGTTCCGGACACTGCGAGAGGGCTGTACAAGCAATGATCACACGCACGGCACAGCGGACACACCAGGAACCGCGGTGTTGGCCGTCGAATGGCGCTAGTTGCGCAGCATTTGTGCACCGCCGCCGTCAGTGTCAGCCAGTTTGCCGTGGCATACGGAGCTCCATCGCAGTCTTTAACACTGGTAGCATTCCGCGACAGCGTGGACGTGAACCGTATGTGCAGTTGACGGACTTTGAGCGAGGGCGTATAGTGGGCATGCGGGAGGCCGGGTGGACGTACCGCCGAATTGCTCAACACGTGGGGAGAGAGGTCTCCACAGTACATCGATGTTGTCGCCAGTGGTCGGCGGAAGGTGCACGTGCCCGTCGACCTGGGACCGGACCGCAGCGACGCACGGATGCACGCCAAGACCGTAGGATCCTACGCAGTGCCGTAGGGGACCGCACCACCACTTTCCAGCAAATTATGGACACTGTTGCTCCTGGGGTATCGGCGAGGACCATTCGCAACCGTCTCCATGAAGCTGGGCTACGGTCCCGCACACCGTTAGGCCGTCTTCCGCTTACGCCCCAACATCGTCCAGCCCGCCTCCAGTGGTGTCGCGACAGGCGTGAATGGAGGGACGAATGGAGACGTGTCGTCTTCAGCGATGAGAGTCGCTTCTGCCTTGGTGCCAATGATGGTCGTATGAGTGTTTGGCGCCGTGCAGGTGAGCGCCACAATCAGGACTGCATGCGACCGAGGCACACAGGGCCAACACCCGGCATCATGGTGTGGGGAGCGATCTCCTACACTGGCCGTACACCTCTGGTGATCGTCGAGGGGACACTGAATAGTGCACGGTACATCCAAACCGTCATCGAACCCATCGTTCTACCATTCCTAGACCGGCAAGGGAACTTGCTGTTCCAACACGACAATGCACGTCCGCATGTATCCCGTGCCACCCAACGTGCTCTAGAAGGTGTAAGTCAACTGCCCTGGCCAGCTAGATCTCCGGATCTGTCCCCCATTGAGCATGTTTGGGACTGGATGAAGCGTCGTCTCACGCGGTTTGCACGTCCAGCACGAACGCTGGTCCAACTGAGGCGCCAGGTGGAAATGGCATGGCAAGCCGTTCCACAGGACTACATCCAGCATCTCTACAATCGTCTCCATGGGAGAATAGCAGCCTACATTGCTGCGAAAGGTGGATATACACTGTACTAGTGCCGACATTGTGCGTGCTCTGTTGCCTGTGTCTATGTGCCTGCGGTTCTGTCAGTGTGATCATGTGATGTATCTGACCCCAGGAATGTGTCAATAAAGTTTCCCCTTCCTGGGACAATGAATTCACGGTGTTCTTATTTCAATTTCCAGGAGTGTATATATTAAGTTGTGAATTTTTTTTTTTTTTTTTTTTTGGCTGTAGTAAACCTCTTTAACTTTACTTGCAGTACCGATGTGCTTTACCTCACCTGCTCCTACTCGCTTCCTTCATTCTGCATATATGTCAGATCACAGGAGCATATCCACGCGCCGCCTTCCAGGTGGGATGCAAAAGTCAGGGCATCTGCCTCGTCAGCTGGAGAGCTGGTTTCGAGTCCCTACCATGGTACAAATTTTCATTCGGGGCTTTAGCCTGCATATATACACTTATAAGCAAAAACATTATGAGCACCGCCCACCATGACGTAGGATGCCGCCTGGTGGCCCTGTAGGCACGTGACGTGGCAACAAAAGCATGTAAGCGGAGCAGACACAGACTGGGATCACCCTAGCGAAGGTATGGGATGCAAATAGGAAAATCCATTGAGATAAGCAACTTTGACAAAGGGCAGATTATTATAACGTAAAGCCTGCGAAACTGGTGGAATGTTCACGAGCTACTGTCGTGAACTTCTGTGTAAAAAGGTAGAACGACAATGAAACTACTATTGCGCGCTAAATGATTGGACGTCTACAAGTCGTCACAGGACGTGGGTTTCGGAGGCTTCCTGCTCTCTAAATTGTGATAGATGGTGATCTGGGGCATCTTCGACGAAAGAGCACAATTCTGATGCACGTACAAGTATTTCTGAACCCACCATTCAACGCACATTGTTGAACATGGAGCTCCGCAGCAGACCATCCCTACGTGTTTACATGTTGACCCGACGACATCGTCAGTTGCGATTGCAGTGGGCACCGGACCATTGGTAATCGACCACCTATCAATGGAAACAAAATGGCGTTCCGGGTGCATCACACTTTTGCTACACTAGGTCGATGGTCGCCTCCACAAACGCCGTCACTGAGGTGAACTAAGGCTCGAAACGTGCAGCGCGCAGAAGGCGCAGACTAGTGGGAGCAGTATAGGAGATATTCTCCTGCACTTGCATGGGGACTATTGCAGTTAGCCGCGTGGGATTAGCCGAGCGGTCTAGGGCGCTGCAGTCACGAACTGTGCGGCTGGTCCCGGAGGAGGTTCGAGTCCTCCTTCGGGCATGGGTGTGTGTGTTTGTCCTTAGGATAATTTAGGTTAAGTAGTGTGTAAGCTTAGGGACTGATGACCTTAGCAGTTACGTCCCATAAGATTTCACACTCATTTGAACCTTTTGTCATTGCAGTAATCGAAGACACGCTCACAGCTGCAAACCACCTGCATCCCTTCATTCTTGATGTCTTCCCTGACAGCGATGTCATCCTTTAGCAGTGTAAGTATTCGTGTCTCGGAGCCAGCGCCGTGCTATAGTGGTCTGACGAGTATTGTAGTGAACTTATGTTGATGTCTCGCCGTCCTGATTCAGCTGACATAAATCCTACGGATCCCATATGGGTCACTATCGAGTGCATCGCTGCCTCAGCGGCCCGTTATTTATGCGAATCATATGACCTGTGAGTAGACATCGAATGCCACTTATCTCTACAAAGCTTCCAAAAACTGTCACGTCTCTGATAATCAGAATCAGTGATACATTTCGCTCCGGAGACGAACAAGCAAGCTACTAAGCCGGTGGTCACCATGTTTTGTCTCGTCAGTGCGTATATCGATGTAAAATTTTCTTTTGTAAGAAGCAGATGGATATTTCCCGATTCTAGTGGTTTTCACGTGCTTATTGAGCTGTCAACACTGCTTCTAGTGTGCTAAACATCACTGGTCCATAGGAAAACCGTGGAAATTGGGTTTTCAGATCTTAGGATCTTGCAAGTTTTTCATGTATTTTTCATCGATTCTATTGTTGCCTTAACAGGAATATCGACAGTCTTTCTTTCCACGACTATGTGACAGTGTTCGACGAGTATGAAATTGGATGTCCTACAGTAGTATGGAATAGTACATGTCGGGTAAGTCTTCACACGTTTCAAGAAAGCTGCATAGAGCATAAAGGGCTCACTGAACCCGCGAAATCAGCAATTTGTTGAACTTTGCATGGAGACTAACGCCTAACATGAGGTGTGAAGAGTATCTGAATAACATCCCTCGTTTCGGATCGTGTACACGAGTTCATCTAACTCCGACAACCGAGCGAGGTGATACAGTAGTTAGCACAATGGATTTGAATTCGGAAGGACGACGGCTGAAATCTGAGTCCGGCCAACCAGATTTAGATTTCCTGTGATTTCCTTAATCACTCCCGAGTAATGCTTGGATGGTATCTTTGACAGGGCATGTCCGATTGCCTTCCGTATCATTGAAACACTTCAAATGTGTGCTCCACACGTATTGATCTCCATATCGACGGGAGATTAAAAGCTTCCTTCCTTTTCCTCCACACGATATTTCTGGGCAGCTCGGGACTCTGCTTGACAGTAGTAGCGAAAACGAAAGTATTTTTAATGAATGCCGGCATACATTTTAACATTGATTTTAACAGCCAAAACCTCGAATTCATTAGTGCTCAGATTCAGTTTCAGTATACACTGGTGTCCAAAATTAAAGCAACAAACCGCTATTTCCCCATCTTGTGTTTAATTAACGATATAATCATACATATTGTCAACCAGAGCCGGCCGGTGTGGCCGAGCGGTTCTAGGCGCTTCAGTTTGGAACCGCACGACCTCTACGGTTGCAGGTACGAATTCTGTCTGGGGCAGGGATGTGTGTGATGTCCTTAGGTTAGTTAGGTTTAAGTAGTTCTAGGTAACTAATGACCTCAGATGTTAAGTCCCATAGACCTCAGAGCCATTTGAACGATTTGTCAACCAGATGTCCTTGCAATCGTGTTCTGCACGGAAGATGGCATTCTGATGAACGTACAACCACGACGACGATGACGTCAGGGCACCTATAAAACAGGTCAGTGTTTGCAGGTAGTTTCACATCCATAATCGCTGTGTACACAGCCACAGACGGTGCGATATGGCACATCGAAGACGCCTACCTGGCTCTCTGCAGTGGAGGGCCTCAGGAAGAATGGATGCAGGGCAGTCTCAACCTGATGTGGCCCCATAGCTTAACATGAATCGTTCTGTTGTTTCTCGAACGTGTCGACAGTTTCTATATACCGAGACTGTATCACAAAGACAAGGAGAGGGCCGACTACGTGTGAAATCAAAAAGAGAGAACCGTTATTTGGCTGTAAGGGCACAAAGGTACCGCCTTAGAAGTGCATGGAAACTGTGGCCTCTGACCTCGTAGCATCCACTGGACGTTGTATCGAGCCAAAAGGTGCACATAAGTCTTTCGCAGAGTGGCCTTTACTGTCGAAGACCCGCTGTATATCTACCACTGACGCATCTTCACAGAAAGGAATGTCTAGAGTCATCAATATGCCACCTGGACGATCGAACATTGGACCAACGTTCGTTTCACAAATGAGTCCCGATATGGTCTGCACAGTAATTCTCGACTGATTCATATCTGGAGGGAACGTCGAACATGATTTCGGCAAGCGAACGTTGTGAAAGAGACCGATATCGTGGAGGATCCCTGATGGTGTGGGCAGGGATTACGTTGACCGTTCGAAAAGATACCTGATAATACGTTTCGTTTCGTGAAACTGTACGGCTGAATCGGAAACGTTTACATGATGTCAGGTATTGTGACGAGATCTTGGGACCTCATCTGCGGTTGTTGCAGGGTGCTGTGGCCCAGATTTCGTACTGATGGACGATAATGCTCGACCGTATACAGCACGGATGGTTGACGTTTTCTTGGAAACAGGAGATATTGCACGCATGACGTGGCATCCTCGCTCTCCCCTTTTTAATCCCATACATAATGTCTGGGATGCAGTAGGGAGACGGCTTGCATCACGTGAGCATCCACCTACCATTCTCCAAGGTAACTCAGCAGGAAGAATGGGCGCTATTGCATCAACATGAGGTTGATGACGTAATTCAGGCCTTTACTGCTCCCAGAGGTGGCTGCACCACTTACTGAACACATTAATTAATCGTCGGAATGTGTGTGCAAATCCGTTAAGTTGGAAATAACGAATAATATTTTTGTCTGCTGTTATGCTTGTTGCAACTGTTTATGTTCTGTGTTCTTTGCATTGTTCTTGCTTCAGTATCACCTGTTTATACTTTTTGTTGCAAAATAAATGCTACCTTGCAAAACGTCCGTTTGTTGCTTTAATTTTTGGCTGCTTTGAATAAGTAGTTGAGTAAATCCATTACCGTGAATACCTTAAAATGTCTACAAGCTCTTTCGAATTGTATTTGCGATAACACCGTGAGAGGTGGCAGAAGCCCCCTCTCCTATTTCTATCTTACTCTAATTCGATTTTCCTCTCTAATTGCATGCAGCAATAGCTGCTATTCCTTCACACGCGGACATCCCACGCAGCGTTTCTCGTCACCCGGGTGGTCCGGTGACCGGCGAATTCCGCTGAGCTTGACAGGGTTAATCCGACGGGTGTGAGGGAGTCGAGTGGATGATTTCCAGATGCTGACATTGTCATAAGAGCGGCGGTGACAAGCCTGCAGGGTCCTGAAGGAGCGACTGGACTAGATATTTCGTTAATTCGCAGAAACTTTGTGAAAAACCCTTTCTGGCGGGCTACCAGAGTGGCATGGGAATGACTTGTGTTCCCATGCAGTCTTGGTGGGCAAATTCCCGCGTTTTCTGCAAAATCGTAATTGTGATTGGCTTGCTCAGGCCATAGCTCCGTGACGTAGCAAAACCGGCGCAGAAATTGGCGCCTAGAAACTCCATTGGGGAATGGTAGTGCTTCGACAATAGAGTGGAATTTTCCGGTGGTTTTCGAGTTGCTGATTGGAACGTTAAACCACAGCCACTATCGTGGGGGCGGGAATGTTCTGTGTTCGGCTTGTACAGGTGCTCTTGAGGGTGTCGACACTCGCCTTCCGGTCGGACTAGGTTACAAGACTGAGCTCTCGCTGCTCTGGACAGCCTGCCTTCCATTGGCTGTCTGATATACTTTCATTTAATTGTAACTGTTTGACGAAGTTGCTTTAGTTTCAACTTCAACGCAGCTTTCCGAGTACAGTTGGCAACTGAGCGTTCTGCGTAGAAGTGGCCTATGTTGCCTGTCTTGAGCAGTTTTGGCTAAAATTGACTGTATCGGAGTTACTGTGTGACTTTGCTTGATAAAATCAATCACTGTACCGTCAGTGATTGTGTGGTGAGCCTTCTTCGTCTCCCTCAGAAGCGCGTCTGTATTGCTAGGAAGTCTTTAGTCTGGAACAACCAGACCAGGATAATTTGTTTCGGGCTATACTCGCGACATTATCATCAACACGACGGGACGTCGAAGTAACCAGCCATCGCCTCCGGTACGCCAGATCGCGTCTTTGCAGTTAAGAAGACAGCTTGGTAATGTACGTCCGCAGCACCGGCAACGCAGGCAGTTTTGCTAGGTGATGATCAGACCTCAGCAGAGCGCACCTGTTCGTCTTTTCTAACTTTGTTCTGTCTTGGGTGTTCATTGTCTGAGTTCTCACTACTGTAGGAACAATTAATGTTGGGTTGGCTGTGTGTTTCTCTTAAGGTCTGAGTAGCAACGAATTGGCTCCACATACCACTTCGTCATAAATGTCACAATCTAGTTTAGGGACAACTTCACCTTCACAGCATTTATTTGAGTATCCAACTTAAGCCAATTTGATGTATTGTAATTGTTTCATGTGTTTTGTTTATTCTTTTGAGTTTAGTCATAATAAATCGTGTTGTTATTTTGGACAGATATTTCATTCTGTTAATCGGTAGAGCAACCCTATCATTTCTCACTACGTTAATGAAACTTTCCTTTCTTTAACTTATTTATAAAATTAAATTATTTTGGGTGCCAAACTCTTTTCTACTCCACTTTCAGGGTCGATTACAGTCAGTTCGCGTTTCTTTTTAATCGATGTGCAACAACAAAAGTGGGAGTTAGAATAGGGGTGGGCTTAGAGCATCATTTACATATGAAGATTGTAGAAGAATTTAGTGTTAAATACACTGCTAGCCCCGGCACCTCGCAACCGTTTCAGTAAATTGATAAAAGCAAATGTAAGTGACTTACGAGGAAAGAGTGGCTAGCTGATAATTTCGATCTCACTGACTCGCCAGCTCCGCGGCCAACGCCGTGAACAAAAGACCACTTGCAGCTATCAGCGGGAGCCTGCTGTCGAGAGAGAGCATTGTTTTGCCAGCAGCAGGTGTGAACGCGCGCCCCGTCCCTACTCCTCTCGTGTCCGCGTGCACGTGCGCTCACGTGTCGTGCAGTCACGTGTTGGCGAGTTGTCCAGCTGCCCGTAACAAGCACTGCGCATTGCGCTCCCACACATCGCCGCCGCTTTAGCTCCACGCGCTTTCCAATCCTGCTTATTGGCGGTGAAGTTGACGTAACGAACCATCAGCTGCAGGCCGTTCTTAACGAAATACGCTTCCCAGCCATAATGGCGCCCCATTGTCGGGCATTATTCACCTGTCAAACAGAGTTTTCCTGTTAGCAGCGGGCGTTTCGACCGCCGTGCGCTGCGGTCGTCAGATTCGGCAGCCGAGTGACCACTAGCTTTCAGGACACTGGAGATGGCATAAAAATTTCAGACGAATTATACGGTCGTGGCGTTATAATTCAGCTTAAAAAGATAATACGTATAAAAATTTGACATTCTCGTCACTCTGTGGAGCTGAATAATGAATTCATACAAACATTTTTTAACAGGGCAATGTTGGATCACCCTACTTATAAACTTAAAGTCAAATATTCCCCAAAGTGCAATCAGGACAGCGAGGAAGAAGCCGATTTAAATCACATAACGTTAGCGTACACTAATGCAGAACACTGTAAACTAAATTACACCGTAAACTGTACCAGATGAAGGTTCCATTACGCACAAACATTACTGACATCTTAAGCGCAAATGGTAGAAGTATCTATGACATCCTAGGTTTCTACCTAAAAGACTCAGACACTACTATTTATTTTAATTTTGTTCCGCTTACATCTGTATATGTACCCCTGTACATATGAGGGTGAGCTGAAACGTAATACATCCAAATTTTGTGTCAAATCTCTTAAAGCTTTTTAAATAATACAAAACTTTAGTAACGTACCACATCTGTACTCTTCATGTCTACATACTTTTTTCTTAACGTACCCTGGCGGCGAACACATTTCTCCCAACGAGAGATCTGTTGGTTGATACCGTCACTGTAGAACGTTTCATTTCGTTGACGGAGCCACGGCCTCACCTCTGCTGGCACCGCTTCATCACCGTTGAACTGAAGTCCTCGAAGGTGTTCTTTCAGTTTTGGAAGCAGGTAGACATCAGATGGGGTCGAAACTGTATTGGGGATGATCGATGACAGTGAGCCCATGCTGAGGGATTGTTGCAGATTTTGCACAGTTTGTGTGTGATCCGGTATTTTCATGCTGAATGACGCTATGCTCCATATGTGGACGGACTCATTATAGATGTGTAGATTGTGTAAATACGACTTTACCAATGCTTGCAGTACAAGCCTGAACGTCAGAAAATGGTTCTAAAATAAGGTTCAACAATGAACACCAAACAACTACTAATATTTCGTTTGAACATAGACCAGGGGTCATTAGAGATGTGTAGATTCTATAAATACGACTACATCAAGGCTTGCAGTACAAGCCGGAATGTTAGAAAATGTCTGTAAAAGAAGATCTAACAATGAACAACAGAAACTTATTTCAATTCGACTTAATATACTGCTCAACCAAAGCAGCGTCTCTGCTCAGCAACACATGCGGAATGGAACCCCCTAGACGGAGACTATCGAACTAGAACTCCTTACGTGTGTTTAAACTGTATGTTCCTCAGTGAGTGACATGGTGCATCCGCTCCATATTGGTCGCCGCAGCCACTCGCCAGTGTTTCCTCACATCGTACTCTTACTGATTATCCCAAAGACAGTTATGTTTTGATAGATCGATTGCTCAAGACTGCCATTTACGGATTTGAGACGCAACATTCATCGTGAACCAAGAAATGAATGACGTAACATTGTCGTTTCAGCAGCACAAGACTATGCTGAGGTAGTAGTTGAAGTACGAAAACATGCTGGGGATTGTATAAAAATTTAATTTGGGGCGACGAATTCATGCTGTGATTAACAGTATATACCGACTGCGAGAATCGGACGTTCCGTGCTACGATCGCAACTCTGTGTCTTACCGAACAAAAATTTTGTTTTAGGTACGCTTTGTGAAGAAAATGGGGAGATCGGACACGTGAGAGGAGGAGAGAGAGAGTGTATTATTGAGAGATGCCATTACGGTATATGTGCAAAAAATATTTTAACATTTACTATATACCGTAATGGCATATGTTAAAATATTTTTTGCACAAAGTAAATTCAATAACTAACATTAAGTAATCAAGGTGTGTTTATCTCCATACTGAAATTAGTTAATTATCTCGGTACAGATATTACGAGACGTAGATTGATCGGAGGTTAAGTTTGGAACGATAGTGCGAACATGCATTTTGCAAGGTCAGAATTCGTCGAGAGATTATCTCCTAATTAATAAAGTTTAAACGGCTAAATTGTTGGACCTATCATCCAGATTCATCAAATAACAAAGCACACAGTTGCGCCGAACGAACTGCGTAGAGAGTAAAGGTTTTAGGGATTTCAGGTGGAGCAGATAACGACGAGGTATTTCCGCGAAATCGCCGCTGAGGAATACACCTCTTGCTCTCCTGTGGCATTGAAAACGAAATATTTGTTTTTCCAGGTTTACAGGAGAGTAAAGATAAAAGGAAATAAGGAACTAAGGTAATCCAACGAAAACCAGTAACTAAACCAATAATTAAAATAAAAGCAGACGTAATGAATATTTATTTATAATAATAAATATATAAAAACCATTTGAATAAACTAACCAAAAGTAACAATATTAAAAGGCACAAGGTCAGTAGCGTAAAGTGTATGGAACTCAGCCACCGACTCTTACAACAATATGTCGTTTTCGGGATGAATTTGAAGTCGGTGGTACTGTCTACGATGTGAATAAGGAAAGGCCTGGCCGACGAAAAACATCAACAACTCCAGCTTCCAGCGCTATTGTGCTGCAACATTTTTGTAGGTCGCCTCAGAAATTCTGTGTAGTAGGATGTAGGTAAAAGCGGGATAAGCCGATCAAGCGTAAGACGAAATCTCAAGACGGCGAAGTGGTAAGTGAACATTCCAAAATCACTGCACACTGTGAACGAGGATGACCCTGATCGAAGGACGGAGTACCGTGAGTGGTTTGAAGGTATGCTTCATAAGGATGCAGGGATGGTTATCTGGTCCGACGACGTTCAGTTCTAACTGAACGGTACGGTAAACAGCCACAGCTGCATGTACTTGCCTCCTGAAAATCCTCACGTTCACGAGGACAGACATGTTAATCTACCGGGTGTTACTGGATGGTGAGGGCTGTCATCGCGCAGTTTGATTGGCCCATTCTTATCTGAAGCTACTGTAACTGCTGAGCCGTATCTGCATATGCTTCAAAGATCAGTTTTACCTGCAGTCCAGGAGGTGTTTAGAAAGCAAAGATCTTACCTACAAAAAGATGGTGTTCCTCCTCATTATCAAGAAAATGTCGTAGATTACTTGGATGAAAATCTACATGTGCTGCAGTCCCAAGAGACGCCTACTGCAGCGGCAACACCGAAGCCAGATCACCGATGCGGGTTGCCGGCTCCTCTGCGAAGTTTGACCGATGCAAGAGTGTTTACAACCTAGTACCACAGTTGACAACAAATACATAGGTGCCGCCAACGTCCATCAGAGGGCATCAACCAACAGCAGAGGAAGGGGGCACGACGATCAACGAACTGTTTCCTGGCAATTGCGTGTGTGCAAATAATCCCGGAAATATCCTTCCTCCTGGGGCTACATAAGCCGGCACCCGACCATTCTTTACTGACGAATGGAAAAACTGGTAGTTGTGGACCTCGGGGAGGATCAATTTGGATTCCGTAGAAATGTTGGAACACGTGAGGCAATACTGACCTTACGACTTATCTTAGAAGAAAGATTAAGAAAAGGGAAACCTACGTTTCTAGCATTTGTAGACTTTGAGAAAGCTTTTGAAAATGTTGACTGGAATACTCTCTTTCAAATTCTGAAGGTGGCGGGGGTAAAGTACAGGGAGCGAAAGGCTATTTACAATTTGTACAGAAACCAGATGGCAGTCATAAGAGTCGAGGGCATGAAAGGGAAGTAGTGGTAGGGAAAGGAGTGAGACAGAGTTGTAGCCTCTCCCCAGTGTTATTCAATCTGTGTATTGAGCAAGCAGTAAAGGAAACAAAAGAAAAATTCGGAGTACGTATTAAAATTCATGGACAAGAAGTAAAACCTTTGAGGTTCGCCGATGACATTGTAATTCTGTCAGAGACAGCTAAGGACTTGGAAGAGCAGTTGAACGGAATCGACAGTGTCTTGAAAGGAGGGTATAAGATGAACATCAACAAAAACAAAACGAGGATAATGGAATGTAGTCAAATTAAGTCGGGTGATGCTGAGGGATTTAGATTAGGAAATGAGACACTTAAAGTAGTAAAGGAGTTTTGCTGTTTGGGGAGCAAAATAACTGATGGTGGTCGAAGTAGAGAGGATATAAAATGTAGACTGGCAATGGCAAGGAAAGCGTTTCTGAAGAAGAGAAATTTGTTAACATCGAGTATAGATTTATGTATCAGGAAGTCGTTTCTGAAAGTATTTGTATGGAGTGTAGCCAAGTATGGAAGTGAAACATGGACGATAAATAGTTTGGACAAGAAGAGAATAGAAGCTTTCGAAATATGGTGTTACAGAAGAATGCTGAAGATAAGGTGGATAGTTCAAGTAAGTAATGAGGAGGTATTGAATAGGATTGGGGAGAAGAGAAGTTTGTGGCACAACTTGACTAGAATAAGGGATCGGTTGGTAGGACATGTTTTGAGGCATCAAGGGATCACCAATTTAGCATTGGAGGGCTGCGTGGAGGGTAAAATTCGTGGAGGGAGACCAAGAGATGAATACACTAAGCAGATTCAGAAGGATGTAGGTTTCAGTAGGTACTGGGAGATGAAGAAGCTTGCACAGGACAGAGTAGCATGGAGAGCTGCATCAAACCAGTCTCAGGACTGAAGACCTCAACAACAACAACAACAACAACTCAAATAAAGTGATGTGAGCTTTTTATTTTCGAGGGATGGAACGTGGCTCATATTTGTATGCTGAATATTTTTTCAAACAGTAGTTTTCAATCGTCGATATGTCACGTCGCATACGTTCTGAACACAAGCGCTGTGATGTTTAGTTGCTGGTAGCATTGTCGTTGCAGCAGAAATTCTAACAGAAGTTAGCGAGAGATTCGGTTGTAGGCTATGCTACTGAGCGGTCTGATGTAGTTTTCAGAGCACGGAGACAAAGGTACGGAGTATGAAGAACTGTGGTATACGATTTGGTAAATATTTATTCAATAACTCAAGATTAGGAGGTAAAGTTGTTGCTGTATTTTTTGCTTGCCCGTAATTATGATGAGTACTAATAACGGAATATTTTCATGGAATTTTTCTTTACTGGCTTGGATTAGTCGGCTTTGCTGTTAAGACTGAGCAAGCAAAGTTTTTTAATCACGTGTCTTGCACTCAGAGGTTATAATTTAACATTGCTTCACCATTTTCTGTACTTAATGGCGTTAGCACAGCAATATTTGTTATTGAAGATAATTTTTGTTATAATGATTTTATAATTAGAAGACGAGTTTGATATTGCTATACAGTTTTTCAAAGCTCTGTTTCCATTTAATTATTCTGCAAGTTCAGATCCCATCACCGTCCTCTCACGGAAGAATTTCATGTTTTTTGATTATTTGTTTCGCCGTATTGTCCTTTGCGGCAAACAGTGGTTGAAGCTTGAGCTGCTTAGCATAGCTGCATGTCCTTGCATTACTCAGCGCAAGGCTTTTCCCTTTATTTAGCGTGCACACTGCTGCGCTACATATTTTGTGTTCGTCAGTGAGAGCTGTATTAAATTTCTGTTGCAACAGGGAAGTCACATCAAAATTTGTTAGGATCAAACAGAGCACAGTCAAAACAGTAAGATCGTTTATAGTCTAGTTTTACTTTCCAAAATTATTACCAGGTTTCAGTTTAGGTAAAATTCAGTTCAGATTTCGTATGCAGACAGTTTTATTTTTTCACAGAGCAGTGGTATATTCTCGTGCGTATTATTCACTGTCTAGAATTTTGTCAGTCAGATTGCGTACGTAAATTCAGAGGGCATTTTGTGAAACATCTTGATGATTCTATTAAATTAAGCAACAAGTTTACTGTTACCAGTCATCGTGACTGTTAACAGTAAACTTGTTGTTTCGTTTAATGTCAATAACAGTCACGGTAAAGCGTAACCTAAAATGTTCGCATTTACAGTTTTGATGATTCATTTCTTCAAACTTCAATTAGCAATTTTATATAGCATTATTATTCTATTTATTCTGTGTGTTGAAATTTCAAGACAAAAAGGTGACATATCGTACGTTATGAACAATGTGTACCAGTCTGTAGATTTTTTAATTACTAATTTTCCAATCTGTCTACTTACAATTGGTCATGAAAAACATACATTTAAAAAAGTACCTCAACACAGAAAAGAATTTTATACACTTGTGTCAGCTACCCCGTTTTATCAGACTAGTTGGATAAAACAGGGTACTACATCATAATGAAAATTTTAAGAAACTCCATTTACAAACCCTGACTATCACTTAATGTTCAAAAATCACATTTTATGGTTCATCATCATCATCATCATTAATGCCGGCGCACTGTTCATGAGCCCATTCACTACACTTATAATACTTCACCCAACCTTCTTCAGACTTAGAATTGGGGAAAAGTTCATTACAATAAATGCAAGCTGTATTATTATCTTCTCCTTCCTTTTCTGACGATGTTCTATACTCCCGTAGTTTTCCAATTTTCTTTACTTTCATCTGACCAACATTTCTGACTGAGTAGGCCTAGAACTGTTAGAATGTGGCCCCATGTGAAGTTCCCTTTTGGAAGTGTTCCCCTTTTTCATAGAAGACTTTCATTCCCCCTTATAAGGTGAACTTGTAACAACAGCTGCCTTTCCTCTTCTTCTATCAGATTTTTGTTCCTTTCTTTCAGCGATTGGCACTGCTTTTATGTCTTTCGGAGAGACGTGGAAAGCTGAAGTTGCCTATCCGACTGGGAAGACCCTGGTGTAGTTGGAAAAGATGTTTCTTTGTTTAATGACTCTGAAGTAGGTTCCGAAGGCGGAACTGCATCTTTCTCCAACGGTGGTCAGTGTCTGTTGTTTCAGCAGGCTGAAACATCAAATCAGGGAAAATATCTGCAAGCAGTGGGAAGATTCCAGTTCTACGGAATGCATTTACAGCAGTCTCCATACAGGCAGCTTTCATGAATGCTCTCCCATACAGCCCTGCAACTTGATTGATGATTGTCACTCGTCTAGGATGACTTTCGTACCTCTTGAGAGTAATAATTACTCATTGGGTCCATGCATGCGATATCCAGGGGCTGCATCTGGTGGGTGCAGTGTGGGGGTAAGCATAAGAGATAAACATGGTTTTGTCTAGCCATATCAGTAAGTTCAGCACTCTTTATGTGTGTTGAGTGACCATCTAAGAGCAGAAGAACGAGTTTCTCTGCAGTTGTCTAAGAAAATTCAACAAATCGTTGAAACCACTCCAGAAAAATTTCTATCTGCATCCATCTGCTAGGGTGATACTCCGCATCAGATCCTGGCGGAGCATTATCCAGCAGCTCAGGCTTGACTCTTTGTCTAGGGAACACAAACAATGTGGGCATATAAATTCCAGAAGCGTTAATACGGCTGTAGCAGTCACTAAGATGCCTCTATCCGCAGAAACCAAACCGCCAACTTGCCCCTTAAGGCAAGCACCTTTGATTGCTTATTAGGGACTGTTACTAATCCTGTCATCGACAGTATAGACTCTATCGGCTGTGAAGTTCTACCTATTATAAAGGCTGTGAAGTTGTACCTATTATTAGTGCTTTTTTTCTAAAAAAGAGTTTGAGGTGTGGGGCGGTGGGTGGAATAATCGAATAAATGTTTTGTATTTATGCTGT